>NC_136067.1:1903455307-1904112953 GCF_964261635.1 Lissotriton helveticus | reverse complement strand
GATGGTGCATGTCTCCACGGTCAGGCACCGTGAAAAATATTGTAAACAATAGCCTTGCAGCTTGGGAGATCACTCGACGGCGCTCATGTGTGATGCCGCCTCCCTCCTTACTTCACATCATTTTTCGTTTTTGCCCAACGCGTTTCAAGGTAGAAACCTCTTCTTCAGGGGCCTGGGGCTGTGAATGAAAAAACATCTGAGTCTCGCATACCGTTTCCGGTTTTATTTCATTCTTGCACCTCCTCCAATGATGTATGGCACAGTTCAAGGCATTGTGGTGCATGATGGAACAATTGGATCTCAATGCGAGAGTCAGATAGTAAGTCCATGTTTTTTTCACCTTTTTAGTTCATATTGTTACCTTAGTAGGTTGTTTTTCATTCAGGCAGGCTTAATTAGCATATTCAGCGCCGTGCTCAGCAGGTTTAAAGGGTTTAATCCTGAAGCCTCACTTAGCTGGCTTTCCTTGTCTCTGCCAGCTAACGATGGTGCATCTCCCCACGGTCAGGCACCGTGAAAAATATTGTAAACAATGGCCTTGCAGCTTGGGAGATCACTCGACGGCGCTCATGTGTGATGCAGCCTCCCTCCTTACTTCACATAATTTTTCGTTTTTGCCCAACGCGTTTCAAGGTAGAAACCTCTTCTTCAGGGGCCTGGGGCTGTGAAGGAAAAAACATCTGAGTCTGGCATACCATTTCGGGTTTTATTTCATTCTTGCACCTCCCTCCAATGATGTATGGCACAGTTCAAGGCATTATGGTGCATGATGGGACATTTAGTTCTCAATGCGAGAGTCAGATAGTAAGTCCATGTTTTTTTCACCTTTTTAGTTCATATTGTTACCTTAGTAGGTTGTTTTTCATTCAGGCAGGCTTAATTAGCATATTCAGCGCCGTGCTCAGCAGGT
Organism: Lissotriton helveticus; assembly: GCF_964261635.1. Classification (NCBI taxonomy): domain Eukaryota; kingdom Metazoa; phylum Chordata; class Amphibia; order Caudata; family Salamandridae; genus Lissotriton; species Lissotriton helveticus. The sequence continues at coordinate 1,904,112,043 of NC_136067.1, read as the reverse complement.
TTAAAGGGTTTAATCCTGAAGCCTCACTTAGCTGGCTTTCCTTGTCTCTGCCAGCTAACGATGGTGCATCTCCCCACGGTCAGGCACCGTGAAAAATATTGTAAACAATGGCCTTGCAGCTTGGGAGATCACTCGACAGCGCTCATGTGTGATGCAGCCTCCCTCCTTACTTCACATAATTTTTCGTTTTTGCCCAACGCGTTTCAAGGTAGAAACCTCTTCTTCAGGAGCCTGGGGCTGTGAATGAAAAAACATCTGAGTCTCGCATACCATTTCCGGTTTTATTTCATTCTTGCACCTCCCTCCAATGATGTATGGCACAGTTCAAGGCATTATGGTGCATGATGGGACATTTAGTTCTCAATGCGAGAGTCAGATAGTAAGTCCATGTGTTTTTCACCTTTTTAGTTCATATTGTTACCTTAGTAGGTTGTTTTTCATTCAGGCAGGCTTAATTAGCATATTCAGCGCCGTGCTCAGCAGGTTTAAAGGGTTTAATCCTGAAGCCTCACTTAGCTGGCTTTCCTTATCTCTGCCAGCTAACGATGGTGCATCTCCCCACGGTCAGGCACCGTGAAAAATATTGTAAACAATGGCCTTGCAGCTTGGGAGATCACTCGACGGCGCTCATGTGTGATGCAGCCTCCCTCCTTACTTCACATAATTTTTCGTTTTTGCCCAACGCGTTTCAAGGTAGAAACCTCTTCTTCAGGGGCCTGGGGCTGTGAATGAAAAAACATCTGAGTCTTGCATACCATTTCCGGTTTTATTTCATTCTTGCACCTCCCTCCAATGATGTATGGCACAGTTCAAGGCATTATGGTGCATGATGGGACATTTAGTTCTCAATGCGAGAGTCAGATAGTAAGTCCATGTTTTTTTCACCTTTTTAGTTCATATTGTTACCTTAGTAGGTTGTTTTTCATTCAGGTAGGCTTAATTAGCATATTCAGCGCCGTGCTCAGCAGGTTTAAAGGGTTTAATCCTGGAGCCTCACTTAGCTGGCTTTCCTTGTCTCTGCCAGCTAACGATGGTGCATCTCCCCACGGTCAGGCACCGTGAAAAATATTGTAAACAATGGCCTTGCAGCTTGGGAGATCACTCGACGGCGTTCATGTGTGATGCAGCCTCCCTCCTTACTTCACATAATTTTTCGTTTTTGCCCAAGGCGTTTCAAGGTAGAAACCTCTTCTTCAGGGGCCTGGGGCTGTGAATGAAAAAACATCTGAGTCTCGCATACCATTTCCGGTTTTATTTCATTCTTGCACCTCCCTCCAATGATGTATGGCACAGTTCAAGGCATTATGGTTCATGATGGGACATTTAGTTCTCAATGCGAGAGTCAGATAGTAAGTCCATGTTTTTTTCACCTTTTTAGTTCATATTGTTACCTTAGTAGGTTGTTTTTCATTCAGGCAGGCTTAATTAGCATATTCAGCACCGTGCTCAGCAGGTTTAAAGGGTTTAATCCTGAAGCCTCACTTAGCTGGCTTTCCTTGTCTCTGCCAGCTAACGATGGTGCATCTCCCCATGGTCAGGCACCGTGAAAAATATTGTAAACAATGGCCTTGCAGCTTGGGAGATCACTCGACGGCGCTCATGTGTGATGCAGCCTCCCTCCTTACTTCACATCATTTTTCGTTTTTGCCCAACGCGTTTCAAGGTAGAAACCTCTTCTTCAGGGGCCTGGGGCTGTGAATGAAAAAACATCTGAGTCTCGCATACCATTTCCGGTTTTATTTCATTCTTGCACCTCCTCCAATGATGTATGGCACAGTTCAAGGCATTGTGGTGCATGATGGAACAATTGGATCTCAATGCGAGAGTCAGATAGTAAGTCCATGTTTTTTTCACCTTTTTAGTTCATATTGTTACCTTAGTAGGTTGTTTTTCATTCAGGCAGGCTTAATTAGCATATTCAGCGCCGTGCTCAGCAGGTTTAAAGGGTTTAATCCTGAAGCCTCACTTAGCTGGCTTTCCTTGTCTCTGCCAGCTAACGATGGTGCATCTCCCCACGGTCAGGCACCGTGAAAAATATTGTAAACAATGGCCTTGCAGCTTGGGAGATCACTCGACGGCGCTCATGTGTGATGCAGCCTCCCTCCTTACTTCACATAATTTTTCGTTTTTGCCCAACGCGTTTCAAGGTAGAAACCTCTTCTTCAGGGGCCTGGGGCTGTGAAGGAAAAAACATCTGAGTCTCGCATACCATTTCCGGTTTTATTTCATTCTTGCACCTCCCTCCAATGATGTATGGCACAGTTCAAGGCATTATGGTGCATGATGGGACATTTAGTTCTCAATGCGAGAGTCAGATAGTAAGTCCATGTGTTTTTCACCTTTTTAGTTCATATTGTTACCTTAGTAGGTTGTTTTTCATTCAGGCAGGCTTAATTAGCATATTCAGCGCCGTGCTCAGCAGGTTTAAAGGGTTTAATCCTGAAGCCTCACTTAGCTGGCTTTCCTTATCTCTGCCAGCTAACGATGGTGCATCTCCCCACGGTCAGGCACCGTGAAAAATATTGTAAACAATGGCCTTGCAGCTTGGGAGATCACTCGACGGCGCTCATGTGTGATGCAGCCTCCCTCCTTACTTCACATCATTTTTCGTTTTTGCCCAACGCGTTTCAAGGTAGAAACCTCTTCTTCAGGGGCCTGGGGCTGTGAATGAAAAAACATCTGAGTCTTGCATACCATTTCCGGTTTTATTTCATTCTTGCACCTCCCTCCAATGATGTATGGCACAGTTCAAGGCATTATGGTGCATGATGGGACATTAAGTTCTCAATGCGAGAGTCAGATAGTAAGTCCATGTTTTTTTCACCTTTTTAGTTCATATTGTTACCTTAGTAGGTTGTTTTTCATTCAGGCAGGCTTAATTAGCATATTCAGCGCCGTGCTCAGCAGGTTTAAAGGGTTTAATCCTGGAGCCTCACTTAGCTGGCTTTCCTTGTCTCTGCCAGCTAACGATGGTGCATCTCCCCACGGTCAGGCACCGTGAAAAATATTGTAAACAATGGCCTTGCAGCTTGGGAGATCACTCGACGGCGTTCATGTGTGATGCAGCCTCCCTCCTTACTTCACATAATTTTTCGTTTTTGCCCAACGCGTTTCAAGGTAGAAACCTCTTCTTCAGGGGCCTGGGGCTGTGAATGAAAAAACATCTGAGTCTCGCATACCATTTCCGGTTTTATTTCATCTTGCACCTCCCTCCAATGATGTATGGCACAGTTCAAGGCATTATGGTTCATGATGGGACATTTAGTTCTCAATGCGAGAGTCAGATAGTAAGTCCATGATTTTTTCACCTTTTTAGTTCATATTGTTACCTTAGTAGGTTGTTTTTCATTCAGGCAGGCTTAATTAGCATATTCAGCACCGTGCTCAGCAGGTTTAAAGGGTTTAATCCTGAAGCCTCACTTAGCTGGCTTTCCTTGTCTCTGCCAGCTAACGATGGTGCATCTCCCCATGGTCAGGCACCGTGAAAAATATTATAAACAATGGCCTTGCAGCTTGGGAGATCACTCGACGGCGCTCATGTGTGATGCAGCCTCCCTCCTTACTTCACATCATTTTTCGTTTTTGCCCAACGCGTTTCAAGGTAGAAACCTCTTCTTCAGGGGCCTGGGGCTGTGAATGAAAAAACATCTGAGTCTCGCATACCATTTCCGCTTTTATTTCATTCTTGCACCTCCCTCCAATGATGTATGGCACAGTTCAAGGCATTATGGTGCATGATGGGACATTTAGTTCTCAATGCGAGAGTCAGATAGTAAGTACATGTTTTTTTCACCTTTTTAGTTCATATTGTTACCTTAGTAGGTTGTTTTTCATTCAGGCAGGCTTAATTAGCATATTCAGCGCCGTGCTCAGCAGGTTTAAAGGGTTTAATCCTGAAGGCTCACTTAGCTGGCTTTCCTTGTCCCTGCCAGCTAACGATGGTGCATCTCCCCACGGCCAGGCACCGTGAAAAATATTGTAAACAATGGCCTTGCAGCTTGGGAGATCACTCGACGGTGGTCATGTGTGATGCAGCCTCCCTCCTTACTTCACATCATTTTTCGTTTTTGCCCAACGTGTTTCAAGGTAGAAACCTCTTCTTCAGGGGCCTGGGGCTGTGAATGAAAAAACATCTGAGTCTCGCATACCATTTCCGGTTTTATTTCATTCTTGCACCTCCCTCCAATGATGTATGGCACAGTACAAGGCATTATGGTGCATGATGGGACATTTAGTTCTCAATGCGAGAGTCAGATAGTAAGTCCATGTTTTTTTCACCTTTTTAGTTCATATTGTTACCTTAGTAGGTTGTTTTTCATTCAGGCAGGCTTAATTAGCATATTCAGCGCCGTGCTCAGCAGGTTTAAAGGGTTTAATCCTGAAGCCTCACTTAGCTGGCTTTCCTTGTCTCTGCCAGCTAACGATGGTGCATCTCCCCACGGTCAGGCACCGTGAAAAATATTGTAAACAATGGCCTTGCAGCTTGGGAGATCACTCGACGGCGCTCATGTGTGATGCAGCCTCCCTCCTTACATCACATCATTTTTCGTTTTTGCCCAACGCGTTTCAAGGTAGAAACCTCTTCTTCAGGGGCCTGGGGCTGTGAATGAAAAAACATCTGAGTCTCGCATACCATTTCCGGTTTCATTTCATTCTTGCACCTCCCTCCAATGATGTATGGCACAGTTCAAGGCATTATGGTGCATGATGGGACATTTAGTTCTCAATGCGAGAGTCAGATAGTAAGTCCATGTTTTTTTCACCTTTTTAGTTCATATTGTTACCTTAGTAGGTTGTTTTTCATTCAGGCAGGCTTAATTAGCATATTCAGCGCCGTGCTCAGCAGGTTTAAAGGGTTTAATCCTGAAGCCTCACTTAGCTGGCTTTCCTTGTCTCTGCCAGCTAACGATGGTGCATCTCCCCACGGTCAGGCACCGTGAAAAATATTGTAAACAATGGCCTTGCAGCTTGGGAGATCACTCGACGGCGCTCATGTGTGATGCAGCCTCCCTCCTTACTTCACATCATTTTTCGTTTTTGCCCAACGCGTTTCAAGGTAGAAACCTCTTCTTCAGGGGCCTGGGGCTGTGAATGAAAAAACATCTGAGTCTTGCATACCATTTCCGGTTTTATTTCAGTCTTGCACCTCCCTCCAATGATGTATGGCACAGTTCAAGGCATTACGGTTCATGATGGGACATTTAGTTCTCAATGCGAGAGTCAGATAGTAAGTCCATGTTTTTTTCACCTTTTTAGTTCATATTGTTACCTTAGTAGGTTGTTTTTCATTCAGGCAGGCTTAATTAGCATATTCAGCGCCGTGCTCAGCAGGTTTAAAGGGTTTAATCCTGAAGCCTCACTTAGCTGGCTTTCCTTGTCTCTGCCAGCTAACGATGGTGCATCTCCCCACGGTCAGGCACCGTGAAAAATATTGTAAACAATGGCCTTGCAGCTTGGGAGATCACTCGACGGCGCTCATGTGTGATGCAGCCTCCCTCCTTACTTCACATAATTTTTCGTTTTTGCCCAACGCGTTTCAAGGTAGAAACCTCTTCTTCAGCGGCCTGGGGCTGTGAATGAAAAAATATCTGAGTCTCGCATACCATTTCCGGTTTTATTTCATTCTTGCACCTCCCTCCAATGATGTATGGCACAGTTCAAGGCATTATGGTGCATGATGGGACATTTAGTTCTCAATGCGAGAGTCAGATAGTAAGTCCATGTTTTTTTCACCTTTTTAGTTCATATTGTTACCTTAGTAGGTTGTTTTTCATTCAGGCAGGCTTAATTAGCATATTCAGCGCCGTGCTCAGCAGGTTTAAAGGGTTTAATCCTGAAGGCTCACTTAGCTGGCTTTCATTGTCTCTGCCAGCTAACGATGGTGCATCTCCCCACGGCCAGGCACCGTGAAAAATATTGTAAACAATGGCCTTGCAGCTTGGGAGATCACTCGACGGCGCTCATGTGTGATGCAGCCTCCCTCCTTACTTCACATCATTTTTCGTTTTTGCCCAACGCGTTTCAAGGTAGAAACCTCTTCTTCAGGGGTCTGGGGCTGTGAATGAAAAAACATCTGAGTCTCGCATACCATTTCCGGTTTTATTTCATTCTTGCACCTCCCTCCATTGATGTATGGCACAGTTCAAGGCATTATGGTGCATGATGGGACATTTAGTTCTCAATGCGAGAGTCAGATAGTAAGTCCATGTTTTTTTCACCTTTTTAGTTCATATTGTTACCTTAGTAGGTTGCTTTTCATTCAGGCAGGCTTAATTAGCATATTCAGCGCCGTGCTCAGCAGGTTTAAAGGGTTTAATCCTGAAGCCTCACTTAGCTGGCTTTCCTTGTCTCTGCCAGCTAACGATGGTGCATCTCTCCACGGTCAGGCACCGTGAAAAATATTGTAAACAATGGCCTTGCAGCTTGGGAGATCACTCGACGGCGCTCATGTGTGATGCAGCCTCCCTCCTTACTTCACATCATTTTTCGTTTTTGCCCAACGCGTTTCAAGGTAGAAACCTCTTCTTCAGGGGCCTGGGGCTGTGAATGAAAAAACATCTGAGTCTCGCATACCATTTCCGGTTTTATTTCATTCTTGCACCTCCCTCCAATAATGTATGGCACAGTTCAAGGCATTATGGTGCATGATGGGACATTTAGTTCTCAATGCGAGAGTCAGATAGTAAGTCCATGTTTTTTTCACCTTTTTAGTTCATATTGTTACCTTAGTAGGTTGTTTTTCATTCAGGCAGGCTTAATTAGCATATTCAGCGCAGTGCTCAGCAGGTTTAAAGGGTTTAATCCTGAAGCCTCACTTAGCTGGCTTTCCTTGTCTCTGCCAGCTAACGATGGTGCATCTCCCCACGGTCAGGCACCGTGAAAAATATTGTAAACAATGGCCTTGCAGCTTGAGAGATCACTCGACGGCGCTCATGTGTGATGCAGCCTCCCTCCTTACTTCACATAATTTTTCGTTTTTGCCCAACGCGTTTCAAGGTAGAAACCTCTTCTTCAGGGGCCTTGGGCTGTGAATGAAAAAACATCTGAGTCTCGCATACCATTTCTGGTGTTATTTCATTCTTGCACCTCCCTCCAATGATGTATGGCACAGTTCAAGGCATTATGGTTCATGATGGGACATTTAGTTCTCAATGCGAGAGTCAGATAGTAAGTCCATGTTTTTTTCACCTTTTTAGTTCATATTGTTACCTTAGTAGGTTGTTTTTCATTCAGGCAGGCTTAATTAGCATATTCAGCGCCGTGCTCAGCAGGTTTAAAGGGTTTAATCCTGAAGCCTCACTTAGCTGGCTTTCCTTGTCTCTGGCAGCTAACGAGGCTGCATCACACATGAGCGCCGTCGAGTGATCTCCCAAGCTGCAAGGCCATTGTTTACAATATTTTTCACGGTGCCTGACCGTGGGGAGATGCACCATCTGGCAGAGACAAGGAAAGCCAGCTAAGTGAGGCTTTAGGATTAAACCCTTTAAACCTGCTGAGCACGGCGCTGAATATGCTAATTAAGCCTGCCTGAATGAAAAACAACCTACTAAGGTAACAATATGAACTAAAAAGGTGAAAAAAACATGGACTTACTATCTGACTCTCGCATTGAGAACTAAATGTCCCATCATGCACCATAATGCCTTGAACTGTGCCATACATCATTGGAGGGAGGTGCAAGAATGAAATAAAACCGGAAATGGTATGCGAGACCCAGATGTTTTTTCATTTACAGCCCCAGGCCCCTGAAGAAGAGGTTTCTACCTTGAAACGCGTTGGGCAAAAACGAAAAATGATGTGAAGTAAGGAGGGAGGCTGCATCACACATGAGCGCCGTCGAGTGATCTCCCAAGCTGCAAGGCCATTGTTTACAATATATATATATATATATCACAAACGAATCAGTCTCAAGGCAGCACGCACTGACTGCTGGTGCTGGCTTTCTGCGTGAACCATTGACCCAACAATTAAAATATTCAACAAAGTGTTATCACGGCACTCTCAGGAACTTAGAAGTTTGTCTTTTATTCAGGAAACATCCATCAAACGCAAATTGACGCATTTCGACATCCATCTTTCTCAGAGTGGCTCAAATTTGATGAATCCCTCTTTGCTGTTTATTTTTAGATTTAACTACAAAGGCATTTTGGATATTTGAGTCTGAAAGTCCTTTCCACGTATTCAAATACTCCACCAAAATTACGATCTTTTCCTTATGGTGCAGGCTCTGTAACATACATTTCCTCCTGTGTAGAGAAGATAAATGCCTTTCAAAAACTAGCAGACATTTCTGGGCCCGTAACCGCATATGTTACGCAGTCACGGGCCGCATCAACACCAAATTAGCAATTGAAAGGGTATACCTCCTTGTCTCTAGGAGATGCACCCTCTTCTTGGTTCGTTTGGATGGCATTGTAAGATTTCTTGCCTTCCAGGCTATCACAAAATAATTACCGTAATTAAATATCAATTAATTAATTAATATTAATTAACAACAAATTAATAATTAATTAAACATAAATTGCTTCCCAACATTTACCACTATAAACCCCACAACCTGCACCTAAAATGAATTACACAATTTCCATAATTAATTTTCAATCAGTTAATTATTATCAATTTACAACTAACTATTAATTGCTCAAAAATAAATTACTTCCCACCCATTACCCCTATAAGCCCCACAACCAGCACTTAAAAATAATTACGCAATTTCCATATGTAATTTTCATTCATTTAATTATCATTAATTAACAACGTATTATTAATTAATTAAAATAAATTACTTCCCACCCCCTACCGCTATAAACTCCACAACCCGCTCCTAAAAGAATTACACAATTACCATAATTAATTACCAATTAATTAATAAATATTAATTAACAACCAATTAATATTGAATTAATAATAAATTACTTCCCACAATTAACACTATAAAATCTCAATTAAATAAACATTGATAAATAAAACATTCTTAGTAATTTATTATAATTAAATTACTTCCCACCCTATTCCCCTATAAACCCACGCCCCGATACGAATCTAAAAATCCGACTATGTAATTAAGATAAAATTGATAACTACTAAAAATCTAACATGTGTTAAAAAAACATAAACAATTCTTATAAAAAAAAGACATCACATACATTTAAAATATATACTAAAATACATAACACTAATTAAAAAAATCATATTTTAAACAACTATATTTTTGCAAACAATATTAATGACTTCTATATTTTTTTTAATTATATTTCTTACCTTAAAATCGATATTCTTGACCTCGATATTCTTCCTGTCGATATTTCTGACTCACAATATTTAGGACTCGATATTTCTGTAGTTTGACATTTCCAACTCAATATTTTGTCTGCCCACAGAAGAAAAGGTCAATTATGCAACATAATGCAGCACATTTTTTGATATTATTATTTTATTGTTTATAATTTTTTTACACATGGTAATACTGTTGGGGCAAATATTTTACATTAGTACCAGTTTAACAAATAAATACAGAAATAAGCAACTGAAAGATGACCCGGTAACCTTTGTGAAGGACCTTCCACTGCGCGGGAACATGTTGTAACGTTTTTAGTAACTTTTTATCTGTTTGAGTAAGAAACAGACATTTTTTGTTAAAATCTACAGATTATTCTGCAGTTGATGGATTACGTGGCAAATGCGGCAAATCCATAATTATGTGTGGGAAAAGCAATGGCTGCACAATTGCAGAATTCTAGTTGCCCTGGACACAAGCTTGAATAATTGTAAACAATGTTTCATTTTTCAAGGTATTCAGTTTGCTAGTTATTTAAAACATAGCCTAAAACCACAAAAAACACATTGCAGTTTGCGTTGTATAAATATTAACTTTGGTAGGAGTTTACACACACATCTATGAATACATTGCATTTATTTGATGACTCATATTACATTTCACCAAATGTGTATATAGTTTTCAATGCTCTCACTGAAAAATAAGTTGCACCATTTATTTTGCATCAAGCAATGCTGCTGCCTCTCCTATTCCCTGTTTTATCCTCAGACACATTACCTTCAGTATTCAGTTAAGAGATCAACTTGTGGGTAGGATTTATATTTCACTTGGTGGATTGTTTTGTTAAGTAAGGTGAGACAGCGTGTTCTTCTGTGGCGATATCACACACCTACTGAGAGTGCAAGTCTTGTTAAAGGACAGTACTAATTACCCATGAACTGACTCAGATGATGTCTGATTCCTTCTTTTCTTTTAAGAAAAGTTGTTCATTTGCACTCAATAGCATGTGGAAGTTTCAAGGGACCCAAACCATTTAAAAAAGCTCAAAATCTGGGAAAGGCACAGGTATTACACAGGAGTCAGTGATTAACCTGTTTGACTGCGCTCAATTATCAGGTGGGTGGCAACACTATTTTTGCGTGCGGGTTGTTAACTGTGCTCATTAAGTTTACAGTGCGACACATTCTAAATGAACTTGCATGCACTAACGAAGACATTCACACTGCCCATGTTCTTTTTTTTGTTTAATGAGGTTGCAAACAGTCTCTCACAGTCTGGGACTACGTGTGCGCTGCTAGTGACACCTTGAGCACAAGGAATAATTAGGCTCTGCACGCGCACATACGTGCAGCCTATCGGGAACATAGATCCTGACTGATGGTATCCCTACATCCCCTAGTATCTCTTCTTACCAGGGCAGCTGTGGGTTTTCTTCGTCTGGCCTCCTGGCCTGAACCTGCCCTCTTTCTTCAACCTTGATCTCTCATATTGAATTGCACGGAGTGCCCGACGCTGTGTCTGTCAGCCCCGGTGCTGCTGAGGGTGTGAGGATGGTGCTGCTATAGTGTTCCGCTTGCATTTACATTAAGTCCAGGAGATCGACCCCTGACAGCGCTTCATTCACCTGGGAGCAGCGAATCTTCGAGAACCCCCATTCTCCATTGGTTAACATTGAGTACCGACCCTGAATCTGACCTCTGCACAAAGCCGCCCCTGTGCCGCATGTTTTGCAGTTTTGGAGCCAATCCGAACCTTGCCTGGTGTTGACCTCAAACCCTGAAGACTGGAACTGTAAGTTCTGTATTTACCTGATAAACCGCATTATTGTTTTCCTCCATAGGTTAACATTGCAAAGCTTGAAAATTGCTCTAAGAGCCTCATTACGATGGAGTTCAGATGAGTGTTCTCCTCCATAGGTTAACATTGCAAAGCTTGAAAATTGCACTAAGAGCCTCATTACGATGGAGTTCAGATGAGTGTCTAACAGCCATCACTGCGGGCAGGTGTCTGTTCAACAATGAGTCGGCGGTTCCAACTGCCCGATTATGATCAGACTGCCGTGCAGGTAGTCACAAAGTGCTTTTTCCTACTGGGGATTGCGCTGCAGCTCAGGAAAAGGGACTCAGCACATGCAGAAGTAGAAAAAAGTAACTTTGTGCACATCCATGCACCGTGTGCCAGGCATATGGTGCCTGGCCCACGGTGCATGGATGTGTGGAAGGGCACTACATGCGCCCTCCAGGCCACTTAGTGGTGGCCCACAGGGGTTTTGCTCGAGGCCCCCAAAGTCCTTTTCCGGCTGCTTTTTCATGGTGGTCATACCAACATTATTAGGCAGTTGGAATCGGACATCCCAACCCATATGGCAATACCTGTGCAGGCATCGTCTCCATAGTAATGATAGAAGTCAGACCGATGCCCCGACGGGATCTAGATCCTGTCTGAAGCAGTTGGCTTCTGCCCAACAGCAAATGGTCCGACCCCCGGAATCATAATCTGGCGGCCTGACTGAAGGGTGTCTTCCGGTCACACCACCACCGATGGGCTTTCAGTGGCGGTCTGACTGGCATCCAAATGAGGCCCTAAAGTCCTGCAAAACATATGTACCTTTTTTGCGAACATCTTGGTCTTAAAATAATTCTTGAAAAGAGCTTATTTTTCTAAAACTCGAATGGATCTCCTTTTTGAGTTGTGTGTCATTTATTAGTCACTGTTTGCATAACAAATGTCTTAAAGTGGAGTCTTTTGGGTTTAAATTGAGCCCTGTACACTTCTGGGGAAATCTCTGGACTCTGTACGATATAACCACTTAGCAGTATACCATATACAGAGCCAGCTTCCGGCATCATATCTGTTGTACCTATTACTACTTATTGTACTGACATTATCACCTCTCTGCCATTGGCATCTCGGGGGCTGTGCGTTCCTGGTTGGAGTCCTTTTTGGACACCCGTGCCCAGCAGGTCTGGCTACCTCCTTTCTCATCCTCGGCCAGGGAGGTCAACACGAGAGTCCCCCAGGGCTCGACTTTGAGCCCTTTGCTCTTCAACATCTATCTGACTCATTTGATCTCACTGGCTGAAGAGCTGGGGGCCAACATTATGACCTATGCTGACGATACCCAGCTTTTATTTACTTGGAACAGCCCTGATCTGCGCACAGACGTTGTGCAGAACTGCCTCTCCGCCGTGTTTACATGGCTCGCGCAGTCCAAGCTAAAATGCAATGAGGGGAAATCAGAGGTCCTCCTTTATGGCATATTCCCGCCTAACTTTGTGGAGGCCCTGTGGCCCTCCGATTTTCCCCGGCCACTGTCGGAGCGAGGCCCGGTTAAAAATATGGGGGTTTGGTTCGGGGAAGATCTTCGATTCTCTGATCACATCATGAGACTTACTGGTGTCTGTTTCGGCACACTTAAGTCACTCAGTCGTTTTTCCCTCTGCTCCCTCAGCCAGCCAAGGAAATGGTGACCCGGGCACTTATCCTGTCCCGCTTAGATTACGCTAATGCGCTTTTTTTGAGCATACCAGGCTACTTAATGAACAAACTCCAACTGATCCAAAATGCGGCGTCCAGATTTTTATTCAACATCTCCAAGAGAAACAGCATAAGGGCACGCCTCCGTGACCTTCACTGGTTACCGGTGGCCCAGAGGGTGCAGTTTAAAGCCCTTACCTTAGCACACAGAGCCCTGCATGGTTTGGGACCCTCCTATATTAGGAAACAAGTGTCCTTCTATACTCCCCTTCGCTCTTTGCATTCTGCCTCGCACCGTCTGATGGCCACCCCCCCGCTTTCGACGTTCCAGACTTGGGGGCCAGTCACTTTCGGTCAAGGTAGCAGCACTCTGGAACAGTCTCCCAGCTGCCCTTTGCCATACGCAAGATCTCAGTGTTTTTAAGAAACTTCTAAAAACCCACCTCTTCAAACAAGCTCTCTTTTAAGGTTCCCTCTCTCACGCACGAGTCCGTATCGCGCCAGGATACTCCTGAGTAGCTGTGCGCGTTATAAGTCTCTTATAACATAACATTTACTGTTTGGAAGTCTTTGGACAAACTGTGTACATGTTATGAGTGATGCTCTATTTCCATCTATCTAGAAGCAGAAGCACTCTCTGGTAGCAAAGCACAGTCTGGTGTAGCACCCGGTGTACTATAACTGTCCTCCTTCACATCTATGGAATAGTCTTAGATTTAGCCATACTGATATGCACCACAGCTTTCTCTGTGAAGTGAACCTTAGGGTCTGATTTGACCCAAGAACTGCCTGAAAAACCATTTGACTTTGCGTAAGAGGCCAACTCTAAGGTCCTATTGTCTCAACACAAAGGATTACTTTTACCATTCAATCATTCAATCAAATGGCTTGTGAAGCTTGACTACTCACCTGTAAGGGTTTCAAGGTGCGGGGGGCTGCAGATCTGTGGCAAGGCACTGTGGTTCAGTCAAAGGGCCAGGTCTTGTGGTCCTTCCTGAATTGGATCAGTGACGATGATTGCCTTAGGGGGAGAGGCATGGCATTCCAGGTCTTTGCTGTGAGGTAGGAGAAGGAACTTCCCCTGGCCATGGTCTTGGGGATACGTGGGATAGCGGCCAGGGTCAGTTGAGTGGAGCGGAGGTAACTGGTGGGTGTGTGGAACCAGAGGCGGTGGTTGAGGTATGCAGGTCCTGTGTTGTGTAGTGCTTTTAAGGAGTGTGTGAGGAGCTTGAAGGTGATTCTTTTGTTGACTGGGAGCCAGTGGAGGTCTCTCAAGTGGCTGGTGATGTGGCTGCGGCAGGGAATGTTAAGGATAAGTCTGGCGGGGGAGTTCTGGATGCTTTGCAGTTTCTTGAGGAGTTTCTGGGTGATGCCGGCATAGAGTGAGTTCCTGTAGTTGAGCCTGCTGATGAGTGTGTGGGTGTCCGTCTTTCTGGACTCAGTGGGGATCCACTTGAAGATTTTTTTTTGGGAGCAGGTGTAGCATGTGGAAGCAGGATGATGAGACGGCGTTGATCTGGTTGTTCATGGTGAGCGAGGAGTCCAAGATGATGCTGAGATATCTTCCGTGGTCTGTGGGGGGAGGTCAAAGATCTGCAGGCCACCAGGAGTCATCCCAAGCAGAGGGGGTGGAGCCTAAGATGAGGACTTCGGTCTTCTCTGAGTTTAGCTTGAGGCAGCTGTTCTTCATTCAGGTGGCGACAGCCTTCATCCCATTGTGGAAGTTGCTCTTGGCAACTGTGGGTTCATTGGTGAGGAAGAGGATTAGCTGGGTGTCATCATCATAGGAGATAATGCATCAGGCTCCTTAGATCTGCACTATCTTTAAGCCATTTTCTTCATAAAACATATAAGAGCAAAGCTGGGGCTTGGCCCTTTTAGCTCTGGTGTCCCACTTTAGGAAGACTGAAGATCACCTTTGTCAAAAAGGATTGATGTAATATGTTGTGCGAAAGTATCCTCTCCCAGTAACAGAAGGCAGTCATGGTAAGCATGATGCTTTAGAATTTTATATAATATAACGGACTATATGTCCTTAGTTTTTGTTAGCCCAACCTTATACATCTCAAGTGGTTCTATGGCAGAAGTGCATAAATGGAAAATATTGTCTACGTACATGATTAGCAATACATGGGGCATTCCTGGAACATTTTGTCCCCTAAGCACTGGAAGGCCGAGTAGAAGTTACAGAACAAGAACTAAACTGCTTTCCTTTGTATTCAAACTGACTGTATTGAGCACTCAATATCATTACTCATTCGTGTCCTTGTGTACTCCGACCAAGTGCTATGCTTCTCTAAGGTCTAGCTTTGAAAAGGCGGGTGTGTCATTCACCTGATCCAAAACAATGGGATTAAGAGGAAGAGGGTATCAGATGGCTCTAATTAGGGCTATGCGATTGATGCACATTCTTACTTCTGCGCTGGCATTGGGAACACCGAACAATGGCAAAGCTGATTGATAACATGAGTGTCTGATGAATCTGTATCACATGTTTAGATCAATTTACTCTTTAAAATATTGATTTTCATAGCATGGATACTTCCACATGAGATGACTGTTTCAGGGATTAGGTGGATATGATAATTATATTCTCTGTACACATATTAAGTTTACGCTGCCTAGAGGAATAGCACTCGTTACAACGCATACCTATACAATGCGTACCATTACAAGGCGGGTAATAGTACGTGTTGTCAATTATAACGAGATACCATTACAACGCAAACTTTTACAACGACTATGCCTTTACCACGCATGCCATTATAATGCAAAAACATGCGTGGTAAAGGTATGGTCATAAAAGGTTCTAAGGTAAGTGACAGTCCTCTCACTACATTTACACTACCCAGCATGACCCCTACACTGCACATACACTACTACACTACCCTAAACCCTAAAACACTACCCCCAGCACGACCCCCTACACTACACATACACCACTACACTACCCTAAACCCTAAAACACTACCCCCGGCACGACACCTACACTACACAAACACCACTACACTACCCTAAACCCTAAAACACTACCCCCAGCACGACCCCCTGCATTACACAAACACCACTACACTACCCTAAACCCTAAAACACTACCCCAGCACGACCCCCTACACTACACATACACCTCTACACTACCCTAAACCCATAAACATTACCCCCGGCTCGACCCCTGCACTACACATATATCACTACACTACCCTAAACCCTAAAACACTACCCCCAGCATGACCCCCTACACTACACAAACCCCCAGCACCCCTAAATCCTTAAAAAGTAACCCCCACCCCATGCCCAAACCCCCTTACTGCTCTCTCCTCGTGGTTCCTCTCTCCTCGTTGTTTCTGCTTAACGTCATCTCTGAGGGGCGGTGCACGTCATTCTAAGGAAACTGAACAGCCTCTGTTTCCTTACAACGACGTGGATGATCTACTTTTTTTATAACGCATGGTCATTTACTATACATACCTTTACAATGATATTTTTTGGATCACAGTAGATTGTTAATTGTGTTAAAGATCAATTCAAAATGGTCAGGCGATTTCAGTAGATGTTTCCTAAGTTAAATTTGCCCGGCGTAAAACGCCTCTAATACCATACGAAGTTATTCAATAAAGAGGCAGGCGCTGGAGACAGGAAGACAGGAAACAAGTTTTATTCCGTCGGAGTAGAACACATCAGATCAGACAACAAGGTATCGTCTCGAGGTGCTCTCTCAACCTCTTTGAGACCTGGTCTTTTATACACTGGTTTAAGACATGTGAACGTCCTTTATTACAACAGGGACATTGTGAAGTATGAGAACGACATCCCCGGCACCCCCCAGTTCCGGCCCATTCCAACACATGACAACAGTAGAAGCCCTTTCCCCTCATATGATTGGGAGGGGGTTATCACGCAGCTGAGTGTTCTGCCGATTCCTTTGGAATGTGTGCGCCTGATCGAATCTCAGGGGGTGGGGAGGTCGTGATCAATAGTGGCTCCTTTCAGGAAAGGCGAGTGCATACAGTAATGGGCAATAAACTGTATCCTCGGGCTAAGGGATGACCAGCGGTTCGTACAGGCAGTCGGGCTCAGAGGAAGGGGTCATCAAAGGAGGGGTATTCATGGACGGAAAGGAGGTGTTGGTCAGGCGCGGGGTGTGATTCCTTGAGACAGAGTCATGGGAGGGGAGGGTTCATGACTTGTGCATGTGAGTGCGGGGGCAGCCAGGGTGCGCGGGGAAGACTTGCAAGGTTCAGGGAAGTGTGCTGACGGGCGATCGTGAACAGGGAGACCATGGTACCTAAAATGGCTGTCGTGTATGCTCATACGTGAGTCTGCAAGATGGCGTAGATAATGTTTAGTACACGAACTAAAATTCCACAGTCCTCCCTTTAACATGTCTCGCCAGCTTGTCAGTTCGGATCGATCCCCATGAGACCACGCACCTCTATTTCGTATAGGGGACTCATGTGCTCAGTTTTAAAGTTCAAAGTCTTTGGGCACATACAGTTGGAAATGAGTGCACATAAAGATGGTAAACATTGAATACCTAAGCAACACCCACACAGTATCATGATTGGTATCAATAAAAACTTGAACAATCTCCATCCCCAGTTCTTCAAAGTGTCCCAGAACCAGCTTCCAAGCGACCATCCTTCCTGCTCCTGGTGAACCTCTGAGGACAGTCTGTGGAGGTGTTCGATTGCTTTGTAGACTGAAGGTGAGTTATCTGGCACGTAGGTGCAACAGCTGGAGCCGATGATGCGGCATGCACCTCCGCGGTCGGCCAGAACCACATCTAGAACAAGACGGTTTTGAAGAGCCACCAGGCGGACGGCCTGAAGCTCAGCCGTGTTGTTGGCGAGGATGCCAGCGGTGATGTTAATGGTTGTTTCTAATGCCTGAGTCAGGTGTCGGATAGCGCGGCTATTTGCCATTGGTCCCCACAGAGGAACAAGTCCCTTTGCTGCATCCAGGAACTGTGCTCCGGTGGAGTCGGCTTGTTCAACATCTCCGGCGCGCTTTTGCCGGTGGTGGTTGGCTGGAGCCACATACGTGGGAGGAAGAATGAAGGCGATCTAGCACGTACCCCTCCAGCCTCTTGGGAGCCAAGTGTAAGCTTTGGTGCCACAAACAAAGTACATATTCGGGGAAGCAACAAAGGAGGGGGGGGTCAGCTGAGACCAATGTTTTGGTGGTGCGACAAGAACTGTGACCCACCAGCTGCGTTCCTTGTCCTTCGAGGCATACGAGTCCTGTGACATTGATGACAGACAGGGCCACGGTCTGGGTGGCAGCCGTTTGTTTCCGCAGGTGGGAGAAGGTGGGTCTGGCTGGATTGTGGAGCACTTGCATCTCGACCCTTTCTTTGGCAGGGATGTTCGTAAGGAAAGTTGAACCTGAAATTGCAGGACAAAAGGGGGAAGACGTCTTTCCTGTTTTGTTCAGCCAGAACCCATAGTAGAAGTGAGACACCGTTTGACCAGAAGTGGCGTTGTCCTTGTGGCTTTCCTGCATGAGGATCAACCAGGCGAGGCAGGAGCCGTGAACTGAGAAAGGAGATGGGATGAACGGGATGGAGTGTCCGGTAGCATGTGGGAGCAACCCACAGATCCAGCAGTTCTTGGCATTTGCAGCAAGGTTGTGCTGGTGCAACAGTTGTACGAAGGAATTGTTCCAGAACTCCCTACGCCTTTCTCGGAGCTGAGGTGAAAGGGTGATCAGGTGGTGCTCTTTCGTGGTTGGCTGGACAGTGGTTGGCAACATCTGGTGAGCGGGTGTGCTTTCCTCCAAGATCCAGAAGGAAGTCATGAGGAGGAGGCAAAAGAGGAAGACAATGAAGAAAGCGATTGTCTTTGATTTGTGCAAATTGTCAGTCTTTGGGTTCCTGTAGTGGGTATTTCCTGTTGCTTCCGACGTCTTCTTATCTGGCGCTTCCATCATCTTCTTATCTGGCGCTTCCATCATCTTCATCTTCAAGGTGCTCGGTAGTGGGCAGAACCACAGACTTTGTTTAGCTTCTCTCCGGGTAACCCTTGGTTGCTTTGGGTCACCGTTCTGAGATTTTTAACTTAGTCAGTGGCCTACTTAGCCGAAGCTCCCTCCTTTCGACGCAGGAAATACCCTTCTCGAGATGGCACAGTGGGATCAGAGTGTTTTGCAAGTTCAAGTGCCTCGGTATCAGGATAGCAGTTCAGTGATGGTCGGTCTTTGTTCAGGAGCTCTTCTTGGGTGCTGACGTTGTCTGTCGTGGCCAGGGTCGAGGAAACCTTCTTGCAGTGGTGCGCATGTAGCCAGTTCTTTTTCCCCTCCACTCGAAGAGCCGTCCGAGTGGTGATCAGTACTTGCCAGGGGCCCGTCCACCGGGGTTCCAGACTCTTCGCTCGTTGAAAGTTCCGGATTAGGATGTAGTCCCCCGGTTGGATATCGTGACCGGGACCCCTGGAAGCATCGGGGATGGCCTGCTGCACCTGTTGATGAATGACAGACAACGTTTTAGTTAATTTGCATAAATAATCTGACAGCAGGACGTCGGGGACGTCGTGAATGGAGGTTGGTTTGGGGGCAGTCCAGAGGTTCATAGGCCGCCCAAACACAACTTCGTAGGGGGTTAAGTGGTGCTTAGTGGGAGTGGAGCGCATCGATAGTAATGCCAGTGGAAGGGCATCTGGCCACTTAAGTCCTGTGGTGGCCACTATTTTTGACAGCTTCAGTTTCAGTGTAGCGTTGTGTCGTTCAACCAGGCCAGCAGATTGGGGGTGGAAGACTGCGTGGAATCTTTGTTTTACCCCCAACCCCTTCAGGATTAGTTGGATAACTTCAGCTACGAAGTGGGGGCCATTGTCGCTCCATAAAATTCGACAAAGTCCGTAGCGGGGGAAAAACTCTTTCAGTAGTACTTTGGCAGTAGTCATGGCAGTGTTATCACGGGTCGGATAGGCTTCCACCCATTTGCTGAAGGCACATACAATGACCAATACGTACTTCAAGCCTTGGCACCTCTCTCATTGGATGTAATCCATCTGAAGGACCTCAAAGGGGTGGTCGGGGATCCCAAACCCTCCCCGGGGTACCACGGTTCCTTTCCCGGGGTTGTGTTGTAAGCAGATAAGGCACTGCTGGACTAGGCGTTTGGCCGAGTCGGGGATCTTGTGGTTGTGCCAGACTTTGGAAATGAGTTCAATCATGGGGGCAGAGCCTATGTGTGCAGGGGAGTGTGCCATTGTCAGTATGGGGATCAAATATGCATCAGGCAGCAACCATTTGTTCGTGTCTTTTGTCCGCCAGCAGCCTTCATCGTCCCTTAGACCCACCCGCGCCCACTCAGTCAATTCGTGTGGTGTGCAGGCCGATTGGATGTCCCTGATCGTTTCCCTAGCGTCAGTCCATTTTTCTGCTTGTGACCTGGTCACATACATGCGTGTCGTTGTCCTATTCTCAGCTGTGGTTCGGGCAGTGATGTCGGCTAGTGCGTTTCCCTGTCCAACTAAATCTGTCACCTTCTTGTGTGCCTGGCATTTGATCACTGCTAATTGTCTGGGGAGAAGAACTGCTTCAATCAGGGCGGAGACTAAATCTCCGTGAAGGATGGGTGTACCGTGGGACGTCAGGAATCCCCTTTCCCTCCACAGGAGCCCAAAATGATGAACCACCCCGAAGGCGTACTGGCTGTCCGTGTAAATGTTTGCCGTAGTTCCCGCTGCTATGATACATGCTCGTGTGAGGGCAATTAGTTCTGCTGCCTGTGCGGATCGTTGTGTGATGCGAGCGGTTTCAACTACTGTTCGAGCCGTCGTCACCGCGTAGGCAGCAGAAGTGGTGCCGTCTGGGAGTTTGATACAAGAGCCATCTACCCATAGTTCTCCATCAGGATCTGTAAAAGCAATGTCTCGGAGGTCAACTCTACTCCTAGTCTGTTCGTCCGTGAGGGTCACACAGTCGTGTATAGGGGGCACATCGGGGTCATTTTCGGGTAAGGGTAACAGTGTAGCAGGGTTCAATGTCGTGCATCTCTTCAGGGTGATGTGGGGAGCAAGTAGAGTCAGTTCGTACCCTGTTAGTCGTGCGCTAGTCAGATGTTGAGTCTTAGTCTGGTTCAAAAGGGTGTCAACTGCATGGGGCACTAATACCGTGAGGGAGTTTGCAAGCACAATTCCCTCACTCTGGCGGATAGAGACAGCAGCAGCGGCTACTGCTCGAAGGCAGGCAGGTAGAGCTCTGGCGACTGGATCAAGAGTGGCAGAGAAGTAGGCACAAGGGCGTTGTTTGGCGCCGATGGGCTGAGTTAGAACAGACAATGAACATCCCTCCCTTTCGTGAGTGAAGAGGGAGAAGGGCTTGGAGTAATCTGTTGTTCCTAGAACGGGTGCCGAGCAAAGGGCATCCCGCAACTCCTTAAAGGATGCTTGGCATTCGGGAGTCCACGGGAGTGGGAACGGAACATCTTTGGCCAATAGGGAAAGTAGGGGTTTTATAATGAGACTGAAATTTGGTAACCATTGTCGGCAGAAAGAAGTAAGGCCCACTAATGAACGGACTTGCTTCTGTGTTTTTGGAATGGGGGTGTCTAGGATGGTTTGGATTCGGTCGGGCGTAAGTTTCCTCCCTTCTTTGGACAGGAGGTGGCCTAGGTATGTTACTTGGGGCTGACAGAACTGCAGTTTCTTTTTGGAGACATTGTGGCCATTCTCCGCAAGAAAGTGCAAGAGTTGGATAGTGGCTGTGATTGCAAGTGGAGTGGTGTCGGCCGCCAAAAGGATATCATCAACATATTGGATCAACACCACTCCATCTGGTAGCTGGACGGCGTCCAGCTGTCTTTTGAGGGCCTGGCTGTAAATGCTGGGACTTTCAGTGTAGCCCTGGGGAGCTCTACAAAATCGGTACGAACGGTTTTTTAAAGTGAAGCCGAAGAGATAACGGCTGTCTGGATGGATGGGGATAGAGAAGAATGCATTTTTAAGATCAATAACGGTGAAGGTGGTGGCTGTGGACGGGATGAGAGTCAGAATGGTGGCGATGTCTGAGACTACGGGGTACTGTGGCACCACCACTTTGTTGATTTCTCGCAGGTCGATGATGAAGCGGTACGCTTTCTCATCTCCCTCACCTTGTTTCTTGACAATGGGTAGGATAGGGCTATTGCAGACATTACTAACCACTTCCTCTACCACTCCTGCATCTACCAAGGACTGAATAATCGCTACTAATGCCTTCTCGCCTTCGGGCGATATCCGGTACTGTGGGAGTTTCGGGAGTATTGCATCTGGTCGAACAGTTATGTGTACAGGATCGATCATCATTCGTCCTACATCCGAGTCGTTTCTGGCCCATAGGTACAGGGGTAGGGTATCGAGCAAGGATAGGTCAGCATCTGTTATGGTGTACATATGTCGTGCGGGGTAGGGTCTGGACATGCTCGGGTTGTCGTACAGGATGACTCGGACTCCATCCGGGGAACACCTAATAGTAGCTCGGAAATGTTTCAGTAAATCAATACCCATAATGGCATCAGGGGAGTTGGAGGAGAGCAGAAATGTTGTGTCAGTGGGATTGTTTCCTAGGTCAAAGGAGATAGGTACAGACAGGGGATTAGTGGAGGGCGTTCCATCGAAACCTATCGAGGTAATGTGTGAGCCAGACAAGGGTGCCCTTGGAATCAGTCGTTTTGATAATACACTACGTGTCGCTCCAGTGTCTACCAAAAATGGAGACTTTGTACCCAGGACCTTAGCAGTGACGTAAGGACCTTGCTGGTCAACACAGAGCTCGACTGGATCCCTCCCTTGCCCCTGACAGTCCTATGCAGAGTCGTAAGCATTGTTGCAGTCGGACTGTTGGCACTGATTCTGTCGGGGGCGGTCAAATGTGTTTGGTCTGTCAGATCGGTCATTGGTGGTGTCGCGGGTCTGCCCTCGTCCCTGCCCTCCAGTTTTGGAGCCATTTGTCATGTCCCTTGTTTCTTTATTTTTAATCATTTCCCGAAGGGCCAGGCATTGAGACTTCCAATGCCCAAATTCTTTGCAAAATGCACACTGGTTCTCATCGAGGTCGGTTCGTGGAGCGCCAGGTGTGGGGTTGCGGTCTCTAGGGGCCGAATTCCTAGGGGCATTCGACTGGTAGTTCCCCCTATACCGTTCCCTTCCTATAGTCACTCCCTGCAATTGAGCAATCATTACTCGTTCCTTTAAGTCCTTTTTCTTTTTCTCAGTTGCCCTTTCGTTCTCGTTCTTTTGGTGTTCGTAATACTGAGCCATCTGAAGGATAGCTGCAGGTTTAGAGGCTCCCCAACTACTCTCGCTAGTCTGTAACTTTTGGGAGACCTCTTGTGATAGCCCTTTTACGTAGTTTTGCACGAATAGGTGTTGTCCGGTTGCGGTGGTCATATCTTGGCCACTGTAGTCGGAGAACACTGTTTCGAATCGTGAGAAGTATTCTGATACATCTTCCTGAGGTTTCTGGCGACAAGCCGTGACTACCGACCAGTCTACCTTCTTTTCTGGGATCAACGTCTTTAGCTTCTGCACTATTTTGTCGGGGAGTTCCAGTATGTCCTTTACAGGTTTCTTTCCGGGCTCTCGCTGCCTATCTAGGTCATCGAGTTGTTTCCAGGTGTGTCCGAACAGGTCTGTGTGGTCGGCTTTCCGGATTTGCTTCCACACATCAGCCGGCAGACACAACCCGAAAAACAAATCAATGTCCGCTAGAGTCATTATGGTTGAGCCCAAGGCTGTGCCTAGTTCTGTATAAAATGCTGTAGGGTTCTTTCGTAAATCGGGCAGGGTTTGCCTAAAAGTTAAAATATCTTGCCGATCCCATGGTTGGTAAACCCAGTTGTACACAACCCTCCCTTTTGCATCTGCGTGGTTGATATCATCGTTTGTTCCCTGACCTCTTGGGGGAACCCAATAGGGGGCGGCTTCTCTGATAGGCATCATCGTTTTGGCTGCTTCTAATGAGGGCTCAATCATCTCAGGGACTGTGATCTTGACCTCTGGTTTCTGTTCCGCGAGGTGGCGGAAGACCTCAAGCGTTTGCATGAAGAGGTCCGTCACATCGCTCTCAGTTCCATCTCCAACATCGACCCTTCTATATAGAGCCGTCAATTTAGCAGGACCTTTATTCTGGTACCTATCCTCATACGCGTTCAGGGTGTGGTAGCTGAACCGTAAGATGAAATGCCGTCTGTGACTACCGGCATGTGAATTGTGCATATTCATCGTATATTCTTCGCTCTCCTTCCGTTCTACCAATGTTTTTGCTATCTTGTCGATTCCATCCCGCTCATCTTTGCTCAACCTATTTGGTCTGGCTGTTAGGTGCCTGCTAGTCTCATGTTCATCTGCTGTTGTTACCAATGCGGCTGGTGCGAAGGCCGTAAGAGCCGGGGCACTAGCGCTAGGGTCACCCATACCTGCACTTTGAACTGGTGAGTGTTGTGCTAGAGGCTGGCTGGGAGCATAAGGAGGAGGCATGTAGATAATTGGAGGACCGAGCAGTAACTCGTCATTTGCCCGCTGTTTGGAGGGTATCTCCGGGTAGAGCGCAGAGGTGGTCCTGACAGGGCATTGGCCTGCCAGTCCTGATTCTTGCGTTTGTCTAACTTCCTCTCTTCTTCTTATTTCTTCATCTAGTTCTTTTGCGGCCAGATGGGCGGTTTTTCGTAACTCTTTCACTATTTTCGCTTCCTCTCTTTTCCTGCGATGTTCTGCTTCTTTGCGCCACATGCCAATACTATCAAGCATAGTGGGCGTTGCCTTGTTTATTTTTACAGCTGCTTCTAGTGTTTTTATTTTATTTTTATCAAATGAACCTATCAGTGGCCACTGATTTTTAGGATCCTTTTTTGTATATTTATGCCATAACTTACTATAAGCTATAGCGACTAGTCCTTGCTTAGTAAACATGTCCTTATTAGGGGTGCCTTCCAGTGGAGCTGGATGGTTCATCTCTAATAAGCGGTCCGGGTTGACCCAACTATGAACCAATGGGGAGAAGATAGGCATGACGGATTACAATGGGGGGCAAAAGCCTGCACTACCTATCTTTTCACTACTTGCAAAGACTGAACAGAATATTCTATTCTACGCTATTTGCAAATAGAGAATACCTCCAAAAAGAACCAATTCCCAAAACAGTCAATGTTCGGGCAAACAATCAATCAATGAGGAACGAAATAGGCACGACGTGTTAAAGGTTTGCGTTGCCTACCCTTCACTATCTGCAAAGGGAGAGAGAATATTCCTATTCTTCCCCGTTTGCAGGCAGAGAAGATCCTTAAGAGAACCAACTTCGAACAATTCAATGCTCGATTCAATCAATCAATCAATGAGGAGAAAAAAATAGGCACGACGTGTTAAAGGCTTGCGTTGCCTACCCTTCACTATCTGCAAAGACTAAACAGAGTATGGCGATTCTGTGCTTGTTTGCAAATAGAGAATTCCTCAGAAACAGTCAATAAGTAATACTAGTATTTTCAAACAATCAATCAATCAATTTCGCAATTTGTCGTGTGTCACGACCTTACCCGGACCGCATGGACAGTTTCTCGTCTTCCGCTTCCAGCGCCCGATTGTCCTCTATTCTCTTGTTGCTATCGCGGCACTCCTGGTGGTTCCCAGTCAGGACCGTAGATCACTCGGGAGAGGTCTGCTCGGAATCAGTGAAGTTCAGATGATCGGCTGTCAGACGAGGGTCTATCGGACAGGAGCTCTTCCGATCGTTGCAGTTGTTCACTCTGTCGTCGGGACCTCTCCCACTGGATCCACGTGTCGCTGATGGGCCCCGCGTTTGGGACGCCAATTGTTAAAGATCAATTCAAAATGGTCAGGCGATTTCAGTAGATGTTTCCTAAGTTAAATTTGCCCGGCGTAAAACGCCTCTAATACCATACGAAGTTATTCAATAAAGAGGCAGGCGCTGGAGACAGGAAGACAGGAAACAAGTTTTATTCCGTCGGAGTAGAACACATCAGATCAGACAACAAGGTATTGTCTCGAGGTGCTCTCTCAACCTCTTTGAGACCTGGTCTTTTATACACTGGTTTAAGACATGTGAACGTCCTTTATTACAACAGGGACATTGTGAAGTATCAGAACGACATCCCCGGCACCCCCCAGTTCCGGCCCATTCCAACACATGACAACAGTAGAAGCCCTTTCCCCTCATATGATTGGGAGGGGGTTATCACGCAGCTGAGTGTTCTGCCGATTCCTTTGGAATGTGTGCGCCTGATCGAATCTCAGGGGGTGGGGAGGTCGTGATCAATAGTGGCTCCTTTCAGGAAAGGCGAGTGCATACAGTAATGGGCAATAAACTGTATCCTCGGGCTAAGGGATGACCAGCGGTTCGTACAGGCAGTCGGGCTCAGAGGAAGGGGTCATCAAAGGAGGGGTATTCATGGACGGAAAGGAGGTGTTGGTCAGGCGCGGGGTGTGATTCCTTGAGACAGAGTCATGGGAGGGGAGGGTTCATGACTTGTGCATGTGAGTGCGGGGGCAGCCAGGGTGCGCGGGGAAGACTTGCAAGGTTCAGGGAAGTGTGCTGACGGGCGATCGTGAACAGGGAGACCATGGTACCTAAAATGGCTGTCGTGTATGCTCATACGTGAGTCTGCAAGATGGCGTAGATAATGTTTAGTACACGAACTAAAATTCCACAATTGATACTCAACAACTTATGGTCTGATTTAGCGTTTAGTGGATAAGTATTCTGTCACAAATGTAATGGCTATCCTGTCCACCTTACTACAAGTGGGGTTCCTGGGATGATGACAAAAGAATCCCAGGAACGCTGTCGTGATAGGAGCAGGGAGGCCGACCCTGTATGATAAGTGTGAGGTCAACCCCCAAAACAACGCTGTCAACAAGACTAGCTAATTAGGAAGGCTACAGCTACACCGGTTTGCCACAGATTAAAATTGGCAAAAATACATTAAGCATATGAAAGGAAATTGGTGGCTCCTATCACACAAGCGAGAACCTGAATAAAACTAATTAAAAGATTAATGAGCATATAATTTTCACAGTCTGAATATACTTCCCTGATCATCCAATGGGCTTCTAGACTCACCCAAGTCCGAGGAATTAAATATACCTCAGAACTGGTCCTGAAGAAGGTTTTTAATTGAGATTCCTAACCGAAACGCTGGGTCGACCCCTGTTCTGACGAACATTTTAATTATTGCTTTTTATGTTTTTTTATAATATTGTTGTTATTGAATGTATTTACAATAAGTACTGACTTTGCCAGTTTATCAAAAAAGGATAACATTGCTAAATAAATATACATTTGTAATACTTTGCACAAACTATCTCCTTTTTCCTTTTATTATCCTTTATTCACTGTGCTTTTTTATGTATACTGTGTACACTGCTAGTTGTTAATTTAAGCATTATACCAAATGTGACTGTGTTTTATATCCTCTTGAAACCTCTATGGTTCTGTGAAACAATGTCGGTAACAATAATTGTGAGATTGGTATTGTCCGGAAAAACTGGGCTTTTAGGTTCAGCAGAGATCACTCCGTGACTCTTTTAGGGACATTGTTACATTTCTTTCAAGTATTCCCCCAGGTCCCAGACCTTAAATAGTAGGGGGCCTCCTTTACTTTTGTTTGATCTAAACACAAGTCAACACTTTGACCCTCATTACGATGTTGGTCTGAGTTGCCTCTGACCAACACCGATTCGGTGAGGGACCCACCCGACTATAGGTTGGCGGTTCCGCACACCTGATTACAATGCGTCCGCACATGGAGCAGTTGCAAACTCAAATTTCTATATAGGAGCTTGTGCAACGGGCAGAAACGGCCTGTAGCACAAGCTCCGATTGAGAAATGGAAATTTGTGAAAATCCTGTGTGGCAGACACACGGTGCAGGTATTTTCAGGGGGGGACCATAGGTGCCCCCCAGTCCCCTAAGCAGAGGGCCAGAGGGCTCTACTAGGGGCCCCCAATGTCACTTTCTGACACCCTTTCCCTGTCGGAAAGGCCGACATGGAAAGGCTGTTGGAAACCAACATTGCAATCCCGACGGCAGAGCCAAGTTTGACTCCGCTGTCGTTGAAGCGATTACTATTCTGCTCCTGTTCTGACGGGCTCACAGAGCCCTTCGGAAGTGGAGCGGTATCCCCATGCGGTTTTCCCTATGACCGCCATAATCAAAATACAGTGGTCGGTAGAAAAGTTGTGCAGAGAGCCTCCGACCAGTGTGGAGAGCTCTGACCACTGGTCGGAGGCTCTCTGTCTGACATCCAAATCAGGCCCTAAGTCTTATTATAATGCATAAGGAGTGATCTTTCCATTTTGTATTCATCACAAAATCAATAAAACTTTTTGGGAAAAAACCCAGTTATTGTACCATTAAATTAAATACATCAAAGCAAACACTGGAGTCTCAGTTACAAGCTGCATCTTGCATCTGAATTTAACAAAAAAAAATGATTAATTGATCTCATCGTCAATGAGAATGCAAATGGGGCAGTGTAACCATCCTCAAAATGTCATTGTCCTGACAGATAGCATATTCAAGCAATGTCAAACCATGAAAAACACATGAACGTCAATGACTGAAGAAGGCTGATCCAAAGTCCTCTCTTCCTATGTATACTTCTTAGCAGTTCTTTTTGATGTATTGTTGACAAGACCTCTTGTTAAGCTGTCTGCAACAAGACCCAAACACCATCACTAAGATCTGATAACCCTGCAAATTATCGTTCTATTTGTTATTACAATATCTGGGTAAGCTCATGGAGAAAGTCACAATATCCTGATTGAAAGTACTGACTTGCTAGTGGACCCTCATGCTGACATGAGACCTGGCCAGTAATCACATTGCCGTTCAATGATCTCCAGATGATGGTCAATGGTGGTGGGTCAGGAGCCTTAGCCTTATTAGACCTCTCCACAGCCTTTGAAACCATCGACCAGGGCATCATTGACTTGAGAATTATGCTATCTCAGCTGTACTCCTCAGTTGATTACATTTTTCTCTAGGGGCAGAACTCAAAAAGTCCACTTCGGACCAATTTCCTCATTCCTCAAAGCCCTCTGTTGTTTAGTTGCTCAGGGCTTGTCCTTGTCACTACTATTTTTCAGTATGTATTTTAAATCACTGGCTACTCCTTTGCATCAATTTAATGATATCACTTATATTTATGTTAATGATGTTCAACTGGTGATCAACCTCCAAAACGACCTTTCCAATCCCATAACTGGCCTGGCTTCTGCCTGGGAGACTCCTAGTTTTTGGACGGACTCTAACTTCCTCAAACGCATCCCTCCAAAATAATAATCAGAAATACTGCTCATTGAAAACAAGGTAATAGTTTGGATCCAACTCTAAGGCCACCATCGATGATAAGTCGGTAACCAGCCTGCAAAAGTTCTAAAATGGTCGGATAAGATCTCTGTTTAACCTATGTCATGTGACCGACCATCTACACCAGTTCCATTAACTACCAGTGAAGAAAAGGATATCCTTTCAATTTGCATGTAAAATCTTCCACAAAAGAGGCCCTTCGTTTTAAAGGGTGACATTCAACAAATATATCCCGTCCTAATACCTGAGTGCTAGTTTTCTTATGTATATGATGCCCTCACTAAGCACTACAAATGAATCAGTAGAACTTTATGTTTTCAAGTGACTCTAGTCTGCCGAACTACATATTGAGACTTTTCTGCTTAAATTCAGAAAAGTGTTAACAACATGGCCCTTTAACAATTAGGTTTTACATCCCCAACTCTTTTTGGCTATGTGGACCGAACAGTACTCTACTAGTGCCAAGTGGCTCCATTGGAGTGTACGATCCACTTAAATAGCTTAAATAACATTAATAAATAGTAATTAATAAATAAATTAAATTAATACATTATTACATTGCTTAAATAACACTTAAATAACAACGACGACCATAACAGCAGCAACACTACTGTTACTTAGTAAACACTCTCTAGACACTATTGTAACAGATAAACATGTCTGTGTATATTTGCAAAGTGATACATTAACATGCTACTACTATTTTTACATTTAATGCAATTATTTGGTGCAAAGCTTTGTTACTGTTGCACCAGTAGCTTTAATAAACACTGTGGCTACAACTTATCCGATTCTGGCATCTGGACACAGATGCACCCTCAGGAGTAGATCAGGAGAGCCATCTCTCTCCTCTCTCTGATCACTGCTTGCTAGAAAGGACAGCAACGGCCCTCCCCACCCCTTCATCCTGCCCTCAGCCTCCATAAGTAGAGACTCATTGGTGGTAGCAAGGAAGAGGAAACGAGACAGGGCAATATCCAGGACAATGTCAGTCTGTGTTCTAAATTAATGTCACCCTACCCACTGCCGGACTTTGCAAGTGAACACCTTGATCCAGAAGGTCCTGCTGCTGATAATCTGTATCTCCTGGAAGAAGTTCATGGAAATGGTGATAAATTCCTCTGGAGAATGATAGGAAGTTGAAGCAAGTGCACATGAGTTACGAACCCCTTTGGCCCCGGAAAGATACCTTCATTGGATCAGAGTCTACAGTATGCAGAAACAAGAACCAAATAACTCTCCTAATGGAGGAAGGAGAGTAAGGAAGGAACTAGAACAAGGTCCAAATACCTAAGCACCCAAGGCATGAAAACAGGAGAAGATTTGGGCAACGGGCAGTCTCATCTAGCCAAATATTGTGCTGAGGAACTTGTAGAGACACCACTCTTTTGCATCTGTGCCTTTGTATAGGATTTGATTGGTTGCCTATAAGTGTCAGGTGTGCTGGCTGAGAGTACGAGTGACAACAAGACCTGCACTACAAAGACATCTTACTTGCCAATGGCTTCCAGCTCTTTTCAGTATGCCTCTTTTTGCGAAGCCCGTGGCGGTATGAACTGTGGCTTCCCACAGTGGCCGCAATCTCCATGATGCCCTTCTGTACTCCTCCGATCTCCTGATGCCAACTCTTTTGCTGTGACCAGACTGTGTACGTGAGTGGGTGTGCATCTCCTGCAGTGTGGCGTAGGGTTTGATTATGGTAGGAGTGCAACGGCAATCAGCCATAACAGCACCTACTGGCCTCTACATTTTCATCCTACAGAGAAGTTGAGATCCTATGGAACTGTTTTGCCCAACCATACCTCTTATCTCATTTGAGTTACTGCCAACTTCTGCAGACCCCAGGCTGGCCCTGTTTCCATGGTGCAGCCTTACTCTCTTTCTTCACATTTACAGAAGCCATGGATTGTGCTCCAAAGGTTCTTTCCTCAGAAGGTGTCTCTCTCTTCTGTAGTATCTCTCCCTCACAACCAATGGTGCAACAAAATCCTGGTCCAGGGCCACTACCCATGTGGCAGTTGCGCAGCCTGCCCACAGACACGCAAGACCCTTACAATCGACATTGGGACAAGCAGACCCTGGAAGCTCATGAGACACACCAACTGTAATTCGGAGAAATTGATTTACCTTATCACCTGTCCCTGTAAGAAGCAGTATGTGGGCCACACAACGAGAATGATCAAGTCCCACATCAGCGAACATAAAAGCACGATCCGTTGCAAGAAACAGGCGACAGGGCTCACGAACCATTTCCTTGAGGCAAAACATAAAGCAGAGGAACTCATGTGGGTGGTTCTAGAAAAGCCTCACATCCCACCACATATCTCGGATGTTTCGCACTTTCTGTTTGTGAGAGAACAGCGATGGATCTTTAAGCTGAAATCCGATATCAATGGGCTAAATGACAACATTTCATGGATATCGATCTGAGTGCTGCATTTGCCATCTTGTGCTCCTCTGCTACATCCGTATGTAATGAGGCCTCCAGGGGATCCCTAGCAGTTAATCTCTGGCTTGGTCCAGAGGGCATCCTATGGATGTTTCCATTTCCACAGATCATCACTGTGGGTTTATTAACAATGGGACCTGTTGCCTCCTTCCATCACTTGGGTCAGACATCACTCCCATACGTAGTATTCAGTCACTGTACTCCACTCCACGGCATGATGATCTTCTTGATGGGTTTTTTGCCTATGAAAGGGAGGTATTTCCCCAATATTTGCTAAGTCCCAAGTATGGGTGGGCACATTATTTCTATTTGACACTCACTGGGTTTATATCCTCCATCACAACACACTATGTTGTAGGATGCGGACTGTGCTGACTCTGACAGTCTTGCTCTAATAGGATTTATACAGACACTGCAGTTCACTGTTGGGCCAGGTACTGTTCTCCAAATTGCATAAATCAAATTGCATAAAGTAAATAGATTAGTGTGTAGGCGTGACCCTGAACGACATACTTCACTGCTGTTCTTCATGATTATGTGAATATGTGGACAACTGGCAGGGGTCGTTCAATGTTGATCACGAACGTTGTCAACGCGCGTTCCGGTCTTTGCGCATGCGCACAGCTATGCGTGAGCCCAAGACGCCTGATGCGCATGCATGGTTGTGTTTGGCAGTGCCTGCGTGACCGGGCATGCGCGATTACACTTGGGGAGTGTGACGCTAAGCTGCTTCCATGTTAATGATAACGCATGCGTCGCGTTTAGCTGCCGTGGTTAATGCTTGTGCAGAGGGTCTCTTGACTGCGCAGGCGCGGGGTATAGTGTGTTTGAGCCGCGCATGCGCTGCTGATTATGCTTAAGCACAGCTGAGCCGATTCAGACTCGTTACTGGATACTTAACGTGAGTATAAAAGCGTGCTTAATCTGTCCGTCGGTGCCTCCCCTTCGGCTCGAGTTCCCGCCGTGAGGTACCGACGGACAGGTAAGGTAGGAGCAGGGGCCTTGGTTGAGTCATGGTTGGGTGTCCAGACCACTGGGGTGTTGCTGGCTGCTTACATACAGTCGAATTGGGAATCCAAGGGCAGATAGGTATTAAGGTAGCCCCTTGTCCTATGTTTGCCAACTAGTGAGTTCGTTTTTACTAGTATATTTGACAACAGTACCCTTGATTAATACTACTACCAAATATTATGGACTGACCACACGCATAAAATGGTGGCCAAGGTCAGCATAGCACCATGGTTTAGTATTCACATTAATATACATCACAATTGAGCATATGTCTCCAAGGGTTGGTTGCGTCAGTCGCCCTATGCTTCCACCGGTTCTGCCTTGGTGGGGGACCTTCTTCAGACAGAAAAGAAAATGACTGGGTTTTAAACAGGATGTAGAAGTTATATCCTAGGGACAGATATCTAACCTGGAACTGTCTCTATTTACATGTTTAGAGCGGGGCCTTATCATTCCGAGCAGTTGCCGGGTGAGGTGAGGCTCACTTCCCAAAAATTGATGGGTAAGTGTTCATACTTATGTCAAATGACACACAGATTATCTGTTGGTGACGCCAGGTTGCGCACCCCTTATGGGGCCATCGCTAAACGGTGATGGACGTGTTTCAGTGTTTAGTGAGCTGGCATTGGTTTCTGCACAGTAGCAGCACTTATCTCCTAAGTGCATATTAGAGTGACAGCAAAGTTTATGTTTTGTTCATACAGTACCTGTGTATATTATCTACATGGTTTCTCCTTTTATATATTTTTTCCAGGGAAGACCAACTGCATCTTGTGGACTAAATAAGAAGATGCGGTAGGACGGTCTTGTATGACCAATTTGATTTGATTTTGGTAGAAAAAAATTTCTTTTACACAATTAATTAGAACACAATTAGTAGTGTACTTGCAGTAGCATTCCAGCTTGGCCCTGAAGAATGCCAGTGGACTTTCACGTTATGGCAGAAACATGTTGGCCCTAATTTTTGATCTTTACCAAGCAAGTTAGACAGTGATTTTGTCACACTGTCACCTCACTAATTTTTAACCTGACGTTCAGGCAAACGCCATTAAAGTTTATTTGTTTGCTTGTTCAGCCATTTTATACACACCACTTTATTTTTTGCACTGCACATATCAGACACACCATCCACATGAACAACTTCGGTGACTAGACCATGGCTGAGTGATGCAATGCCAAAATACGTCTGGGCACTTGCACACAAACCAAGGTCTAGGAGTCCTACATGATGAGGCTCCGCCATTTGGGTGGTCTGATAGGACTTTAACAGCTTTTGTTGATAGCTAGTTTAATTACTCTCTCTGTGCAATTTTTCCAATGCTAGCGTATCTTTCTCTGAACTTTTCGACTTACAGGTTTCTTGTTGTTTGTGCAACAAAATCCTGATCATATAAGCTGATAACACTGATGTAACAGTAACTGCTTAAAAGACATCAGCAAAAAGAAAACAAGCATTTACAATGCAATAGGTCTCGCAGCATTAAAGTTTGAGTTATTGGCATTGTGTATGACAATGCCAATAGTTATAAGTTTTGCAAATGTGACACCTATAGCATTTGTAATGCCATATGTCTTGTATTTACGTGATTTAGATGTATTGATCTTACAAATAACAATGGCTTTTAATTGTTTTCAATAATGAATACTTACATAAAAGTTATTGTAATTAGAGTGTGTAAAGTAAATATTGAACTGGGTTTAGGTCTTTATTACATTAAATATTAAAATGTGAATTCACTTTTTTATTGATCTTTGTACGTTTTTATATTTGTTAACAGTTCTGTGAAGAAAAGTGTTTCTGGTGTGATTTTTCCGCCTAAGCGTGAGTCCAAATGTTTTCTAAAATAAATCCCCAAATCTAGCCGGATTCAGCCTCCGTTAATGTGTTGCCAATAGTGTCACGTGACTTCCCTACCATCTCCTGCATGTCCTGCTGCCTGCAATGTCGTAATGCAAGAGGATGTTCCTGAAAGAACTTTACAATCTACTTCAGCAAATGTGACTTTGCCTATTCACTGAATCAACAGGTGTGAATGAAAAACTCCGACTCATAGCTTCACAATAAAGTTAACAGTAACGCCAGGGCTGCAGCAAGCACCCCCACCTGCAGAGACACGCTTTGAAGCGGTGGGCGGCGGGCAGCTGGCTCTCAGTCACTCACGCCTTCTCTATGAAACTGGCTGACAAGTGACCCAGACTTTGTTATTTCTCAGGAGATGTCTTATTTCCTGTTTGCACAAATTACACAGAGTGCCGAGGAGTAATGGTATTAAAGAAAACAGGAAGCGGAACATCTGAGCAGCTGCTTACTACACCAAGAGAGTTCCTCTACAGATGTTCCAAATGTTTTCAACTTAATCCCTTCTAAACAGTTCCCTTGGGCATTGTTTTATGCAGCTCATGCAAAAATGTGTACTCTGCCAGCGGCAGAAAAAGTGAAAAATACGTGCATGGGCGCTGTTAGATGTCATCCCATCTGGGGCCGAGTATTGAAGGTGTGCGCTAGGGACGGACGCAGCTGGGCGCCTCATTTAAGCGCTTTCACTGTCATGTGTACCTTTAACTCGGAATTTCTCAAAGATGGTGGATAAGCTGCATTGCCCACAGTTCGGAAACAGTGAGCATTATTGCTTCTCTCTGTTTCCCAGCGTTGCTGCCTGCAGCTCGTGTACTGTGAGAAACTCATAGTTAAATGCATGTACCTTAGAGAACAGAAGAGCAGCCCTCGCCGTGCTCTGCTCCATCGCTGCTGTTCATGCTACCTGCCTATTTTGAATGCCACTTTTCTTTCAATTGTGTTCACCCCCTCTTTGTGCCCGCGCTCCCAGGCTCGCTCCTCGCCCCACCGTGGGGCTGTTAATTTTCTCCCGTTTTTCTTACAGGGTGCCTTGTAGCTGTTGAGGATGGCGGTGATTTCGGGAGTTCCAGGCATCGAGGAGCGTTTTTTCGTGGCGGAGCAGGAGAATCTGCCGTGACCGGAGATCGGGCGAGCTATTGGGCCCCCAGCGGCCCGTAATCTCTTTTCTTCTTTGTTCCCTCTGCAGGTCTGCGGTCTCGTACCTGGGGAGCAAGCAGAGTCGAGGAGGATCGTGGTCTCCGGAAGGAGCGGACAATGGCAAAACAGAGGATCCATCCGGAGGCCCCGAGGCATGGTGGACAGCCTTTCAGCAACGCTGGAGCAGCGTTCGTCGCGGCCACCCATCGTTTTTACCCAACGGAAGGCTGCAGTGCACAGGGGCGGTGGAGATAGGTAAATTTACCTAGGTAGTGCGTTTGCCGCTAGATTAGAGTGTGGTGCTCATATCCCCATGGTTGTGGGTTGTTTATACCGATGTGGAGCACAATTTTAATTTGCGCTATGATTATGATTTTGCGCTATGTTATTGGTGGCTGTCGAGGGGCGAGTAATAGATGCTCCTGCGGCGTTGCTCGCTTTCATGTCTGGTGCTAGGTTAAGCGATCTGAGTCAGTTCGGTGACTCGTGACGGCGAAGATGGTCCTTACAACGTCCTTATTTTACCCAAACGTTATTTTATTTCCCTCTACTCTTCACTACACAGGCGAGCAGTCGCATACATTGGGTGTCACTCCGTCCTCTCGTACGTATCGAGACTGTTGGGGGATGTATTGAAATAGTAACATATTTTGCGGTGGCGACCCAGACCTTGACGCACCGTAGCGCAGCATTATAGTTGTTGAGCTCGGCGAAATGTTTATTTTCCTTCTTTTTTCATAAGATTACGTTTGCGAAGGGAGAAGGTTGGTGACTGGCTTGATGGGGATTGCAATGCTCGTGATGATCGAGCCAGCAATTTTTGTGTTCCCTGCTCCATTTCCCCGCACCATGTGATTCTGCGCGATAACTTGCTTAATCTTCCCGTGATCATGCACTTGTCTCTCACAATAAACGAAAAATGTTGTTGAACACAACCTTCTGTTCAAATGGGTAAAAATGCATAAGCAAACAAATTCGAATACAAATTCAAACTAAATATATATGGTAACGGTCTGGTTGCTTGTGACTTGCAATTGCCAAAAAACGTCCCAAAATACGCAACAATATAATGCCTATTAATTTTGCATTTGGACTGCTTCGTTAAACAAAGCCTGGGATTATCTGGATTTCAAGTAATTTTGCAGTTGATAAGTCTGAAGTATTCGTGCTTTTCTTGCATCCTGCTATCCTCTCATGGCTAGAAATGTCAGTCACATAGCTGCATTTGGGTTCGAAATGAAACTCTGACAATGAGATAATTACTAATGAGATGTCATCCTGCAAATGTCATTTGCCTTTGATCTTTCACTAAAAAAAGGCAGCCAAAGTGCATTGATTTCCCGTTTTTGCATATTTTGTTCCTGGTTTGAAGCCTTCGGGCCGGTAATCCATTAACGTTTCCCCCACTGTATCAGTATTTTATAGTGTAAGAGGAGTCAAGTGGCTTTCCTTCCTTTTTCGTACAAGAAACGTGGCTGACAGAATGATTTAAGGATCATGAGTTAAAGTAATGAGTGCAGCATAGCTTTATTAAATTTGTCCAAGGCCTCCGTAGAATTATGGAACATTATTGGACGCAGAGTTATGTTGCTGATCAAGGAAAAATGCTATGGCTGGCCGAACACCAATCAAGGGACACTGTCATTAAGTCCTATATCAAAGGTTTTAAGACAGTATACACTTCGTTGTTCTTTAGGAAAGAGGATTAGTTCTGCATCGGTGTCGGCCTCATCGAGTGTTTCCAGAATTACCCACTCAAGTTCATTTGCAATGGTTGAGACGTGAGATAATGATTGTTCAGACTTGTAGTGGCTTATTTGCACCGGATGATACTACGGTGTTCCCCAAACCGTACTATAACTTTGCGGCTCGTCATTTCGACGTCCTTAATCAGTATGGACATGTAATTATCTAGACAACATGTATGCGTTTAACTTCGCAGCTTCACAGGTGAAGCTAGCCTACGGCCATAAGACATTCTGCTGTACATTCCGGTACTCGGGTTATCGTTAGCGGCTATTGTGTGTCTCTCTTTGTCAGACATTATCTCTATAAAACTGAGGGTTGGTGGATAGAGTATTACTGCACGTGGGTGACAGAGTATTCTGTACACCAAACTCTAGCCTGTCCCTATGCTTTACATCAATTATGCTTAAATTGACATTAAAACACATATCTTGTGATTAAGGTGGATAGCCAACGAAAGCTGAAGAAAAATGATAGGCTCAACTCCTTTCTGTATAAAGAGCCACAGTGGAATAATATTTGATGCTAGAAGTGACGTGATCAGTCCAGTTCAATTTCGAATGCCCAAAGTGGATGTATTAATGTTTACACGTTTATATCAAGTACTGTTTGGCTCCAGTTTGGTGGAGAAGTGTGGCTCAATTGGTTAGAGTGGCAGACCCTGATGCAGAGGTCCGGGACCAGGAGTCAATTCCCCGTCTTGGCGGGTTTTGGGCTCAATTTACCAGCAACTGCCAGCCTCTGATGTGCACGAATTTTCATTTAAGTAGATTAGTGGGGTAGGTAAAGTACTATCTCACATCCTATCACACCTGTTTACAAGCAAGTTGGTACAGTAAATTGTTGACCAGGGTGACCACCTGCTACTGGGGATAGCAGTAAGGCAGCGGGATTTTTTAAGTAGAATAGTGTGGGTAGGTAAAGTACTATCCCACTTCCTATCACACCTGTTTACAAGCAAGTTGGTTCAGTGAATAGTTGGCCAGGGTGACCACCTGCTACTGGGGATAGCAATAAGGCTCACAAGTTAATCAAAAGGATGGTTCAGGGCCACAAATAATTGCCTGCTGAAATTGGAAGATCTTTATCTCTTTCTTTAAATCAAGAATGTCCAATGTAGGTCCGGGAGGGCTGTATCCATGACAGATTTGCAGGATAATCAACACGCTTTAAAATGTGTTATATTTAAATGCACTGTATCTAAATGCATTTAATATGTTAATTCTAATCTCAGAGATGCTGCCCATTGTATACCTACATTTGGGCAAGAACACTTTAAACGATCATTTGTCAGATTGGTTGAGTGCAAGGAGCATGAAAAGCTGCCCACATGGGGTTAAATGCTGTGACATTAAGATGACAATTACTGTGCCCTTGTTTTTCCTTTCTGACTCAGCGACAAGACAATCGTGGTTGCTATTTATTTGGTAAATAGACAATGTAACCATAATTGCTGGGCGGGCACTGTAATCTGATCCCTGTTTAACACCCTCCTTGCACTGACCCCGCCACCCCACAATATTTCTTTCTGGGTGCGGGGAGTCTTGTTGTTTCAGAACGTCCTCACTGTTCATAAAATAATAGATCCTGTCTGGTTCAACAGGAGTGATCTCAGTAAACAATATTGTGTGTCCGCTTCACCTGGGTATACGCCCCCAGACCAAGCTAATGCTACTTACAACGGTAACATGGCAGAGTGGGCTACGTAATCGATATATTTATTTTATTTATTTATTTATTTGATTTGTATCGCGCGTTATAGCCACCGGGGCCTCTAAGCGCTGGTTGTCCAAATTAACCAGTGGGGCTGAGCATCTTACTTGATCTTGGTGGGCGCTTAGTGGCTGCTCCATGCCTGTTTGAATAAAACAGTTTTTAGCTTTTTCCTAAAAGTCAACAAATTGCGCTCCTTCCTTAGATCTGGGGTCAATTTATTCCACAGAGCCGGGAGTGTTTTAGAGAAAGCACGTCCCCCCACCGTGGCCAGTCTAAATCGGGGTTGGGATAGAAGAGAAGCATCCGAAGAGCGTAAAGTCCTGCTCGGTGTATAGAGTGAAATTCTGGACTTAAGGTATTTTGGTGCATTTCCGTACAGCGTCTTATGCACTATGCACAGTCCCTTGAAAACTACTCTCTGCCGAATTGGGAGCCAATGAAGCTCCTGCATCAGCGGGGATGAGTGGGTCATCCTGGGTTTCTTATAGATCAACCTGGCCGCGTCGTTCATAACCCCCTGTAGCTTATCCAGCAACCGCTGGGGTAGCCCTATGTACAGGGAGTTTCCGTAGTCCAATCTGGCCAAGATGGTCGCTGAAACCACCTGTTTCAGGGTAGAGAACGATAGCAGTGCCGATATTTTCCTCAGTTGCCGCATTAAACCAATGCAGGTTCCTACTACAGACGTAACCTGTTTTTCCATGGATAGTTTCCCATCCAGGTGCAGACCCAAACTTTTGACTGCTACCGCTGGTTTCGGTGGTACACCCAGCTCTACCGGCCAGAAACTCTCGTTCCAGGGGTTGCCCGTGATGGAAATGGGCAACACTTCCGTCTTCTCCGGGTTAATTTTTAGGGAGTTTTTAGACATCCAATTAACCGTGGCTTTAAGTATGTCCTGTAGCCTGGTAGACGCTCCTGGCCCTTCCTTAAGCCGGATAATGATCTGGGTGTCATCAGCGTAGTTATAGACTAGACAGTCCATCCTATTCAGGAGGGCAATCAAAGGCTGCAGATAGATGTTAAAGAGCAGGGGCGACAAAGCAGAACCCTGTGGGACCCCGCAGGTAATAGGCGCGGAGGTGGAAAGCATGATATATCTATCGGTATTATTGACAATACTAGTTCGGGGTCACCTGTGGGCCTGCTGATTCAAGTTACACTTGCGTGCGTACTTGCCTAGGTGGTAGGCCTCGATTTGATGACAGGACAAAGCTATGAAAGGTGCAGCACAAGTTACTAGGCACAGTGCGATGTAAGCCTGGTTACAGTGGTAAAAAACGTTGACGCCCCCGGACCAAGGTAATGCTACTTACAAACGGTAACATGGTAAAGTGGCTACGTAAGGGATATATCTATCGGTAATATTTACAATACTAGTTCTGGGTCACCTGTGTGCACTTGCTTGTCTACTTAACAGCATTTGGCACTAAACTCCTCCCCCCCTGTTTTATTGCCTAATTGAGTCAGCCGTACCAAATGTCAGCCAGGAAATTGCCACTCCATAGTATGCCTATTAGTTTCAGGTAATTTTCTCAGAGGACATATAGCACGCAAAGGACTCACTATAGTAGAGTGGATCTAAAAGGAAGGTCGTGACCATGCCTAAATACCATCTCTGATACTGCTGGTGCTCTTATATGGGCAGGAGAGTCGGACAGATTTGCATATGACCAGGGCTGAACTGGAGGCAGAATGGGTTAATGAACGGTAACACATTACACCCTGATCTGTTGAAACTAATGTTGCATCATGATTTACGAGAGGTGGCGGTATACTATGAATTGATTGGAAAATCACGTGTGGCAGCTGGTGGGCCACCTGTTACATGCAACCTGTTAAGGGAATGATGCTCAGTTTGGTATCATAACAATAATATATATAGGTTATGGTTCCCCCTTAGTTATATTACGCATTACCATTGTCAGCCACGGTCGAAGCCAACAGTCAGGCGCGAGGGGTTCGATACTTAGAATACGTATATCTCATCAAGTTGTGGTTGGGTGGGTGCTAATACTATGCTTAAAGACTTGGATGCGGCATTGGCAAACAGACTGTTCCTTTTAAACTGATAGCCTAATCATCCTTAAGGAGTCATGAGGGCGCTATGGTATTCACTGGGGGCTCCATGCTTTGTGTCACACGGGGTAGTATTCGTTAATGAAGGCCATTTTACAGGGCACTCTTCGTAACACTAATCCAGTCACGCTACAGGGGACGCAAACTGAGGCTATGCTTAACACTTAGTCGGAAGTGTTTATGAGTATGCATCTGACGCTAATAGTATCTCAAACTTAGCAAGTTGTAAGACTAGCACGTGTACAGCAGTTATCGCCAGAAACACTAATGGTTTGTGTTTATCTTTTCCATTTATGTATGGCCGGGTCCATGGTGGATATCTGGAGTGCTCCACATCACAACAGCTGCTACATGTGGACAGCCCAAGGGATGCTTACATCAGGTAGATGATGGCAAGCAACAACGCAAGTGTGATGGGCGAGCGATCAAAAGACGCAGGAGGTGCCAGCACTGAGTTGATTGTTTATGGTGTGTAAACCCTTGATTGGGCTGGCCGCAGTAATGGAGCGGGATGTTGCCTCACACAAAATGGCGGTAATTTTTCCTGAAACAGGAAATTGTATTTCTACAGTAACGACGCCTGTGCTCGCAGGGCCATCAGTGTCAGCATGGCATATGCATAAGGATACCAATTGGTAAAGTATCAGGATACCCCCGGTCACAGCAACTACAGAGACACCAAAGATGGGGTCTGTCCGTCCAGAGCGGGAAGGTGAAGTACCCGATAGGCACGCCCAACACCCTCAGTCAATATCTGACAGCGGGTAACAACAATTGGGGTTTGTTAATTGGGCAAAGGGGGTTCTGGTGGAAGGGATAATCGCACTAGCAAGCTAGTTAGCAAAATATAAAACACAGACTGCACCATAGGGGGGGTCAGTTGTTCCCCAGACTGCAGGAAATGGGGGTGGACTTGGGGAGTGCGCAGAGTCACTCGGTGAAGAATCACTCGGTAAAGAGGATCAACACTTGGATTGAGAAACTATTTCATACACATTAATGGCAGAATATCCCACAGGGGGTCATCTCAGGACCAAGTAGACTAACAGTCGGCTGATAATGAGGAGTTGACGTTTATTAGAGGCTCTACTCACAGGGTGGGGGGTCCAGTGGACAGAGTCAGGGAATGCCCTATGGATAGGAAACAAAATAGCAGGGGTAGAGGGTTTTTGGATTAGGAAGTTATGACCTTTCAGTGTAGGCGGTTTGGGGGGGGGCCAGATAGTCGGTCAACTACCTGGCCTGTGGCGGTAAGGTCATTAATCGGTGAGCAGCATTTTAAGGTCCTTACGGGGGGGCGGGCCCATTCACGAAAGGGCCGCCCATCGGGAGGGGCCATTGGCCTCTCTCAGAACTTCAGGGGCAGGATATGATATCCAGTATTTTAAAGGGTGCGGGGGAGGGAGTCTACGCTTTCCTCAGGCTGGTAGCCACCCCTCACAACACTATGACGTCACTAAGGTGCGCGAGTGTCTGGGCCCTCCTGTTATGGTTAAATGGAGTTCAGGGAGCGCACGTGGGTGAAACGTGCCCTGGGTTGCGCATGCGCATTTCGAACGTGAAAGCGCAGCTGTAAAAGGATCTGACACCGGTTGGCGACCTTGCCGTACGACTTAATTATTAGAATGCATTTTAATTTTCAGGATGTTAGATTCGGTTAGGAAACACGCTGTACTAGATATTTGTTAAGGTTAGCCCATCATACCATGTCGAAACGGATGTCAATCTAATGTTCTGAAATGTGCATTTTTTAATAATTGTCAGAAATGTTTATTTTATTAAAATTTTGATTTGTTTATATATTTTAATAAATACGGCCAGGGGGGGGCCCTGTACCCCCTGACTTCCAAAGACCCCATGTGTTGATTGGTTGAATCAGGTAACTCAGTCAGTGTGTTAAGGGGGGAGGTGGCCGGCAGTCCCAGACCATGAGAGAAGGGGGGGCCAATCGGCCCCCACGCAGGCATGGCGGGGCCCGGCCCCTCCCACACCCCGTTCCTTTCGTGGTCGCTTGCCCCCGCCCTCGCCCGGAAGTAGTTGTGCACTTCCGGGGTGAGGGGGCGGGGCCGCGGCGGCGAAAGGGTTAAGAGCCTGGGGAGCGCGGGAAGCGGCCTCTTTGTGCCCGCGCTCCCAGGCTCGCTCCTCGCCCCACCGTGGGGCTGTTAATTTTCCCCGCCCTCCATCCCCTTCTTTAGCAGACCTTGGGGCCAGCCAATGGTAGGTATAATGTTTAGCAATGTGTCGGATTATAGGAATAATATGCTCAATCCAGTAGGCCTTTTTTCCCGTTTACTGGAGGAATGAACAGATGTAAATGTTTTGTGCGTTGCTGTGATAATTTGAACTAATTTTCTCCTTAGGCCTTTTTTCCCGCTTACAGGAATATCTATATTATGTATATGTTTTGTGCTTTGCTGTGTATTAACCAATTTTCTCCTTAGGCCTTTTTCCCTCTTAGTATAGCAATGTCGTATTTATTATGTGTGTCTGGCGGTAAGGTCATTAATCGGTGAGCAGCATTTTAAGGTCCTTACGGGGGGGCGGGCCCATTCACGAAAGGGCCGCCCATCGGGAGGGGCCATTGGCCTCTCTCAGAACTTCAGGGGCAGGATATGATATCCAGTATTTTAAAGGGTGCGGGGGAGGGA
Source organism: Lissotriton helveticus (assembly GCF_964261635.1). Lineage (NCBI taxonomy): Eukaryota > Metazoa > Chordata > Amphibia > Caudata > Salamandridae > Lissotriton > Lissotriton helveticus. The sequence continues at coordinate 1,904,068,340 of NC_136067.1, read as the reverse complement.
GTCTACGCTTTCCTCAGGCTGGTAGCCACCCCTCACAACACTATGACGTCACTAAGGTGCGCGAGTGTCTGGGCCCTCCTGTTATGGTTAAATGGAGTTCAGGGAGCGCACGTGGGTGAAACGTGCCCTGGGTTGCGCATGCGCATTTCGAACGTGAAAGCGCAGCTGTAAAAGGATCTGACACCGGTTGGCGACCTTGCCGTACGACTTAATTATTAGAATGCATTTTAATTTTCAGGATGTTAGATTCGGTTAGGAAACACGCTGTACTAGATATTTGTTAAGGTTAGCCCATCATACCATGTCGAAACGGATGTCAATCTAATGTTCTGAAATGTGCATTTTTTAATAATTGTCAGAAATGTTTATTTTATTAAAATTTTGATTTGTTTTTATATTTTAATAAATACGGCCAGGGGGGGGCCCTGTACCCCCTGACTTCCAAAGACCCCATGTGTTGATTGGTTGAATCAGGTAACTCAGTCAGTGTGTTAAGGGGGGAGGTGGCCGGCAGTCCCAGACCATGAGATGTCATCCCATCTGGGGCCGAGTCTTGAAGGTGTGCGCTAGGGACGGACGCAGCTGGGCGCCTCATTTAAGCGCTTTCACTGTCATGTGTACCTTTAACTCGGAATTTCTCAAAGATGGTGGATAAGCTGCATTGCCCACAGTTCGGAAACAGTGAGCATTATTGCTTCTCTCTGTTTCCCAGCGTTGCTGCCTGCAGCTCGTGTACTGTGAGAAACTCATAGTTAAATGCATGTACCTTAGAGAACAGAAGAGCAGCCCTCGCCGTGCTCTGCTCCATCGCTGCTGTTCATGCTACCTGCCTATTTTGAATGCCACTTTTCTTTCAATTGTGTTCACCCCTTGCGTCTCTCTCTGCACCAGTCACACATACAGTAGTGTCGGCGTCACACATATAGTAGTGTCGGCCCCGTCTCTCAGTATACTGTCATACATTTTTTCAGGCTGTCTCCATAAGCATTGCCTCGCTCACTGTCTCTGTCCATTTTAGCCTAGCTCAGCATTCTCCCTTCTCTGTCCATCCCCCCGTTGTCTATCTGCCTCTCTTCTCTCTCTGTGTCTCTTTGTATGTCTGCCCATCTTCCTCTAGCCTTTCCTGCCTCCCGTTCTCTCCACTATACCCTTGTTGTCTCTATGGTCACAGCTGTATGACTTTATGTTTTATATGTCCCGGTCAGCTTGCGTGCCTCACCCTGTCCTTGCCACTGCCCAGGTAAATCAAACCTTCCAAAATAAACGAAACCGTGTGTTTCCTGTCCCCCCTGCAATGGGACATATTCTACATGTCTCCGTCCGAGCCCTCAGTCCTCCCCCGTTTTTGTGCGCTGCCTCTCCTGTGTGGTAGATTTTCCTGGGTAATTTGTGCTGGCATGGTTTGAATGAGTCTGGGTGAGCGGAAACACAAGCTGCGTTTTCTTTGCAGTGCATACAATTATGAAACGTAACACATTTATGAACAACAGAGCAGTATCATGCAGTGCAGCCCTGGTGAAAAGCAAAACAAGCTAGAGGGTACTTTAAATCAAACATGGCAAACACTATTCATTCATTTATAGCCCTTTCATTCCTAGTCGGCGCAAGTGTGCAAATGTGCAATACGCTGGAGAGCGGACCGTTCCAACTTTTGAATTTAAGAATTGGGGAATAGCACATTAGTCCCACATTCCAACTCGAGCAAACTCTGTTTTTACACCATTTGCCCACATGATTTGCGCCAGGTTTACCAGTGAGAATCATGGAGGCAAACCCTGCAGGCATGCAGGAAGCACCAGAGTTGGTTTCTTGATCTGGGTACACATGACTGGTTGCACTGAATCAGCAATTGTGCCGACTAGGAATGAGGGCCTTTTGACTGAGTAAAACGATGATAATACTGACAATGGATGGGCACATTATCTGATTTCTGTTTTAGCGCAGTTAGAGAAAGGCTGCATGGATTACATTACCTAACGTGGAGGTGAAGAACACTGGTTCTGATCCATTCCCAACATATGACCCACCACCAGCAGATATTGGCCGCCCAGCCAGCACTTCATCTCAGCGAACCTGCTCCTGTACTCCCCAGCTGGTCTTGTGGTGCGCGTGAGGAAAACTACCGTGGGGCGGGACCTCCGTTTCCTGCTGGAAGCCGCGCCCACGGAGTGCCTGGCCAGGAGAGGAGCAGTGGTGACGCGGGGCTCCCATGCCCGAGGGAGAGCCCCGCGATGGCGGCTGAAGTCCGGAGTGGCGGTAAGTGGGCCGGGGGGGATGGGGGGAGGTGGGGGGCGCTCGGTGCACTTGTGGGTGTGTGTGTGCGCGCGTGTGTGTATGCGACGGCGGAAGTGGGTTCTCTGTATGTGTGGGTGCGTGCGTGCATGGGCGCTCGTGTGTGTGTCTCTGTGTATGCGCATGTGTGTGTGGTGTTGGAGCTTCCCAGGAGACAGCAGCTGAGCGCGTTCGCGAGCGCGCGGCCCGCTCAAATCGCCTTGAGGCAATGCGCGCGGCCAGGTGCTGTCTGGGAAGCAGACCCAGCGACAATAGATCTCTGGCGGACACAGCGCTTACGCGCTGTTAAACGCCACAAGACCTAATAAAAACTGTTAAACGCCACAAGACCTAATAAAAACTGGTTGCAAAATCGTAGGCTGTCATTACAAAAAATTATAAGTATGAGAGTGAACTTTAAAGCCATTCATACATTTATTCTATGTCAACCATACCGTATGTATTGTTTTATAGAGCAGTACTATGTGCTTAGTAACAATACATGTGTTAATGTTGTTAACTTAGCAGTACTGTGTTCTAAAAACATCACGTTTTATAATACGTGCTTCAACTCCTTACAACTACACGCATACAAAAAGGAACCTAGTGATGAAAATAAAATTACTACCTGTCTGATAGGTGAAAGTGGCCAATGCAAAAGAATAGATAATTATAAAATCACATAATTAATTCACAATTGAATGAATAAATAAATTGTTCTTGGCTGAATGATTAAGTGGATACACAAAGTTGCAACTGGCTGCAGTGTGATAGTGGTTTGATCTTGATACAATCTGTGACTGTGTGCTTTAATTAAGGTAGAGGGGAGTCTGACCTTTATGAACCCAACCTCTGGCTCTGATGACCAGCACAGAGACACACATGTCTCCAGTAGTTTTCTAATAGTTGTTAATGCTAGAAGGAAGTTGGCGAGGCCAGGAAGCAATAAATAAAATGTGCAACGCACAGGAAGATGCCAGGATCTTAAACCTTGAGTTTCACAAGAACTTCAACCGAACGAATATCTACACATAATATATTCAGTAAGGATGGGGACATGGAAAAGGAGAAGCCTACCCTCTGTGGCTACATCAGCTATCTGCCAGCACTTAAATGCAGGACAGGATGTCTAAAGAGGCAATACTAACTGACAAAGGGGCATATTACGAGAAAATGTCGGAGCGCGGAGCTGCGCCCAATTTCGCAGCGCCCCGCTCAGACATTTTCAAAATGCAGGGATGCACCGTATTCACAAGAATACGCTGCACCCCTGTGTTTTCCCTAGCGGTGGCGCTAAATTTACCTGCCTTGCACCATAGTTCAAGGTTGCCTGTGTTGCAGGCAAGGATTGCTTATATGCAGAAAAGTTTCTCTTTCTGCACACAAACAGTCACTAATGGCGATTTGTTACTTCTACACACATAGAAGAAGAAAACCGTAATCATTTAATGATTGTTTATGTGCAGGAAAACAATCATTAATGGCAATTTGCTCTTTCTATGCGTGCTGCACAATGCAGCACAGGTAGAAAAAGCAAAAACGAGGAGAAATAAAAGTGTGTCTCCTTGTTTTATCATTCTAATGCCTGCTCTTGCATGGCATTAGTTTTTGGCGCTGTCTTAGATTTACACCTCCTTGTAAATCTGGAGCAGCTTCAAAAAATATGGGTGTTGCGGTCGTTCGCCCACAGCAACACCCATTGCACGCCCCTTTCACGCTACATGATGCACATAAAGGGGCCTTATTTACAAGGCACCGTTATGCCATAAAAAGTAGCTTAACGCAGCTTTGTAAATATGGAGAAGGGCAAATTGCCACCAGAATGTCGTTAAAATTGACGTTCTGGTGGCGATATTGTGCACATTAAGCATATATCAGCACATCACTCAGCTTCAATCAGCTTTATCTTTTCCCGTCACTCTGCACTCAAAACTTACTCAACCCATTTGAAGGAATAGTTTATTTGTTAGTTATTTTTCTTTAATCTTAAATGTCATTTTGCCTTAAAATTGATGCACAGCTAGACTTATGTCTTGGTAATTTCGGCTAGTTATGCTTAAACAAAGCTACTACTCATGAGATCTTGGTAATGTAGGCTGGTTGTACCTAAGTCGACCCAGTACTCATGAGATCATTTTAGTCCTCCCTCTAGATTCAGATGGTTTGGCTGTTTTGCAGCCTTGAACAGTCGTCCTGGTTACTGCTCACACTAACCTTGTAATTTTTCGCTTGCATGAAAAGTTCTGGTGTCAATACGACTGGTGGTGAAACCAGACCTCTGAAGCAAAATGTGCCTCTACTGTTCTTTCTTCCGTATGGAATACACAAGAAGGGGAACAGTCTTCACAACGCGGGTATTACCACGCGCTACCATTACAACGCTGTTATTACAACGCAAGTCGTTACAATGACTTGCGCTGGAGGGCGCTGTTGGATACGGAATAGTTTAATTTCCTATTCCAACACCTTCCCTACTGTAACGTGGGCTGGAGTTGGAATAGAAAATTAAACTATTCCACTATCCAGCGCTTACAGCGCAAGTCGTTGTAATGACTTGCGTTGTAAAAACAGCGTTGTAATGGCACGCGTGATAAAAGCCTGCGTTGTAATGCCATACAACCCACAAGAATGGTGTTGATGTGCACAATGAGCTGAAATCTATCTGCTGCATTGCAGAAGCTAAAAGGCATGGCTTAGCTTTGATATAACACCAACTTTACGCTGAATGCATACTCCACATCTCAGCCACTTGTACTCTAATGAGATGGTGAGATTCACACAGCTTCACTTTAGTGAATGCCTGTCATTTGATGTGAATGCATGTAATCATTACACAATCAGATATTTCATCTTGGGCTAAAAGAATAATGAGGAAATTGTTGCAGACTGTGCACCTCAGTTAAATCCAGTATCAGTTTGACCTCAAGACTCTTTTGCAGGTACAGGTTTTCCACATATTTGAGGAGATGGATCCTTGGCTATGGGGAACATTTGACCAGCCACAAAATCAAAGCAGAGCCAGTGGAGGCTGTGCAACAGATTTTGCCATCTTCCCGCACCCTATATAGTGCAGGAGGGAGATACGACATCTAAAGGAGGTCTTTTGGCCTAATAATCCAGTTTGGAACATTGGAATGTTGGGAGCTTCATTGAAAACAATGACGTGCTCCAGGCTTTTAATGGCTGGTAGAGCCCGGATCTCCAATATTGCAATGTTTGACTTTGTACACAGCTGTTGTTGGAACAAAGGCCTCTAAGAGCCAGAGGGGATTTAATGCCCTCGACTCCGAGAGGCGTTTGTTTTGACTAATTAGAACATTCTGTCCTCCAGGGGGCAGAATGTTCTAATAGCCTTAGAGACTAGATCCCTAGATCCTTATGCTGGAGTGCGCCTTTAATGCCAGTAGAGCCCACTACGGTGGGTTCTAAGGCTATAATATATGTCGCGAGTGTCACCTTTCTGTTTACAAGAAGATTCCAAGAGCTCCATAACACTGACAAAACTAAATGGATTCCCAAGACCGCCATATTGTTTTCCTCTTTTGATACTGAAAGCCTTGGAGATAAACCAAGCAGTGACCATTTCATACAGAGTTAGACAAGGACAGGAAATACTGGCACAATGCACAGCGATTTCATAGTTTCAAGGAAATCATATTTGATGAGGTCAAAGGCTTTATGCACTGTTAAAGGTTTATCTTTTCACCACAAAACCAGGCACATATAGAACTTCTCCATTTTGCCCATCATTGTGGCCTTCTCATCACAATTGTTGATACTATACTATTTTATACATTGTGCACAGCAGAGAAATTGAACATTAGCATACAGAATTGAACAGTGATGTGTCAGTGTCAAAGAATGCTTAGATCAAGTTTCAGGTGACTTATTAGATCAGTTTGACTCCTGCAGCTTTTCTTTAAATACAATGATAGCTTTATCTGTAAAAAATTTGGAAAATTCTGGATGGTGGCCATTCTGTCTGTCAGCGTCTCACCCAGGTAACAAATGTATTTGCTTCTGCAGTTCATCTGTTGAAATTCAGGGAAAGGGAAACCGCTTGAAGATGTTTTGAAAAATCTACTTTATCCTGTATTTTGTGGGACTCATAAGGAATCTCTCATAAGTACTTTGTACTCCTCTGTATTTTTGTAGATTCCGAAAAAATATAACCGTTGCTTTCCGCCAATTTGGGGAGACATGTCAGAAGTGTGCAAATCATCCTGCTCATAATTATTTTGTGTTTAACTAATAATTGACATTTCTATTACACCACAAGGAATTATGTTATGCTCATCATCTACATCCCATGCATAAAGAAAACCTTAGAGTCCTAAATCTATTTAATTCACAAAATACCTAGAGAAGTTTAGTTGTTAAGGACATGACAGTTGAAAATATGTTCCCATTCCAGTCTTTCTCATATTTTGTCTTTGTTTGGTTAGGCATTTTGCCCCAGGTTATGGCACTACCCCTCCATTATCACTTTTATGTATCCCACTGGGATGGAATGGGTCACATATGGTGCTTTTTCTAGGCTGACCCCTTCTGCCCTTTTCTCCGCTCACCCAAAATGAAAAGTATATGTGGCTACCCTTCCCAATCTCCTCTCTTGAAATCATGTATGGTGATTGGAAAAGAGTACCAGACCAGAAAATAGGGCATCTCTGCTGCAGATTAATGCATTTACTTTCCCTGAGTAGTACCTTTAAGTATGACAATCCCGAATTATTTTTGCCTTTCTTGCGATATTACTATTTGGCACTTACATATGCATACTTATAAAAAAATGAGAGTACCAGAGCTGCAGTAGTTTAAATTTACCAATGTTAAGGCCAAATTATTATTGACAATAGTCCTACAATTAGTAGGTCTGTAAAATCTATGCCTTCAGTGTCTATATTTCCAGATATCGTTTTTAGGCTACACCCTAATGTCTCATAAAAAACCAAAACAAATTAATGTGCAAATATATTTTGGTATGCGCTGTATCAAAACAAAAACATTTTGTATGACTACCTTCAATTATTTAGTCAAATAGTAGCTTCTTTGTAGCCCTTAACAATAGGCCACCATAGCCAACTTGAATAAAATGTAATTATCTAGCTTATAATCAAGTTTTAGAGCAGTACTTTCCAAACTTTTTAAAACCACCACCCACTTTTCAGTACAACATACATTTGCGACCCACCTAGCTTTTTTTAGTTCAAATCAGAAATTGATCAATAATAGTGAAGACTTAAAAATGAATAAAAAAGAATATGTAGCAAATAACAACTGGACTGGGATAAAATAGAAATACAAGTTATATTATAAAAAAGATCAGATAAATATAATGAGAGATAACCGGTATTACAAATTAATCAACTACCAAGTATAAACCCCAGAAAGATGGTACAGAAGGCATATCTATATATATCCCAGTAAAGTCAAATATGAGTTTGTATTGCTTGGTGAATAAGATACATCACCGGGGGGAAGAAATGAAATAAGGAGAGAGAAAGGAGGAAAGAAGAAGAAAACGAATTGGAAGAAAGAAAGAGAGATAAAATGATGGGGAATGGACATCTGCTACAACTTAAAAGAATTAAGTTAAAAAATCAGATTCAAAAGGATATTGAGTTACCAACCCTTGGGCAATAAGTCCCTATAATTATCCAAAGAACGCCATACATTGCTAGCAATTGAAGGCAAATAATGTTTCTTTTCCACCACAGTATAAGCTCCACAAAGATATGAAATCCACGCCCACCAGGTATGGTAAGAAAGAAGATGAAAAGTATAATTTTAACAGCAATGAAGAAGAGCAAATCTAAGAGCTCCAAATTCGTAATGTCAAGAGGTAAAGGGGTAACTATAGTCCATGGACTTAGCATAATCATAGGTAAAAAGAGAACTATAGATGTATTAAAAATTTGTGATAAATGCTTCTGTATCAGGCCCCAAAAGGAATTTAATAGTGTACATCAACGAACATATGTTGATGGGTGCCTGGTACTAAATTACAATTCCAACAAAGATCACTATCTCGTAACTTCAACTTGTGCAAGGGAGCAGGGGTCCAGTGTAAGAGATTCAATATGAAGAATTTAGATTGGATCAGTGAAGGTGAAATTTTGTTCCATAGGGATAATTTCCCAATCAGTTGCCCGGTATCTTGTGAAATATGTTTAAAAATCTCGTCTTCAAAATGGTGAGACCATTTAACACAAGTAATTGTAGATTGTGAAGGCAGTGGAGCAGATAACAAATATATACATTTTAGAAGCGTTATGGCCTGAATGTACCCACATAGAAAGAAGTAGGACAATAACCAGATCTGTGGAAAGGGTTACTTTGGAGAGTTTGACCTTTAGAAGAATCCTAAGATAATTGTAAGCAATTCTAGCTCTCTTATCATTCCATAAGATTCTTGATGTGATTAAATAAATCTGATGAAAGAAGGAGGAGGAAAGCTTTATAGGTAGCATGGAATATAACAAATTATTAATTGGGGTTATCGTCATTTTAAGAGTTTGTAACCTACTCCACCAAGAAATATATTTAGGAGACAAGGAGGACAAAAGATCCTTACCTTTAGTTATGATATGGGATTCATTATAAGTAACAGTATCTGAAATATCTTTACAGAACCAGATCACTAGATATTTAATACGAGTAGATAGCCATTTAAAACCTCATTCACCCAGGTGAGAAGGAAAACACAAAGGCCCCCATTAGGATGGCGGGCGGATCGCCCCGCCAGGCACCGCTGGCCTGGCGGGGACGATCTGCCCGCCATCCGTGCCGGAATGACCCCCGGCCATATTAGCTGGGGGGTCCGCGGCGGACAGAAAGACCGTCCGCCGCTTTTCCGCCCCGGTCGTCTTGCGGAAAATATGGCTGGCGGTATCTATAAGACACCGCCAGCCATATTTGGATGGGCATTTACCAATGCCTTTCCGTGGCGGCAATGCCGTCACGGAAAGGCATGCAGAGTCTACTTTGGGGGCCCGTTGTGGGCCACCAAGGACTCCGGGGGGTGCACATGGGCATTTCAAAGGACAACGTGGCAGGCACCGCGCGGTGCCTGTCACGTTGTGCTTTGAAATGCACAACATGTATTTTTAACATTGCGGCCAATGTTAAAAATACAGGATGCGCCCGCCACTGTTGCAGTTGCATCCTAATTCCCCCCATGGGACCCCCGGCCTTATGGCGGGCGGTCCCTTTCCACGATGGGATGGCGGGCTGGCAAAGTCCGCCTGCCATCCTAATGGGGGCCAAAGTATTTAGAGGGAACAATTCCATTTTCTCTTTGTTAAGAGTATAACCAGAAACGACTGAAAAATCTTGAATAATATCAGAGTTAGAAGGGATCGCTGATTCAATATCTTCTGAAAAATTAAGAACATTGTTGGTGTAAGCAGCAGTTTTAATGGTTTGTGATCCAAATTGGAAACCTTTAATATCCAGGTTCAGATTAAGTAAGCAAAGAAGTGGATCAATGGATAGGAGAAAAAAAGGGGTGAAAGAGGACACCCTTGTCTAGTACAAAGATTAAAAAAAGAGGACATTGTACCATTCATCCTAATATTAGCTTTCGGTTGCGCGTAGAGAGCCATAACTATATCAATAAAAGAATTACCAAGGTTATGAGATTCTAACACTGATTGTAAAAAAGGCCTGTCACGGTGCCTGTCACGTTGTGCTTTGAAATGCACAACATGTATTTTTAACATTGCGGCCAATGTTAAAAATACAGGATGCGCCCGCCACTGTTGCGGTTGCATCCTAATTCCCCCCGTGGGACCCCCGGCCTTATGGCGGGCGGTCCCTTTCCACGATGGGATGGCGGGCTGGCAAAGTCCGCCTGCCATCCTAATGGGGGCCAAAGTATTTAGAGGGAACAATTCCATTTTCTCTTTGTTAAGAGTATAACCAGAAACGACTGAAAAATCTTGAATAATATCAGAGTTAGAAGGGATCGCTGATTCAATATCTTCTGAAAAAATAAGAACATTGTTGGTGTAAGCAGCAGTTTTAATGGTTTGTGATCCAAATTGGAAACCTTTAATATCCAGGTTCAGATTAAGTAAGCAAAGAAGTGGATCAATGGATAGGAGAAAAAAAAGGGGTGAAAGAGGACACCCTTGTCTAGTACAAAGATTAAAAAAAGAGGACATTGTACCATTCATCCTAATATTAGCTTTCGGTTGCGCGTAGAGAGCCATAACTATATCAATAAAAGAATTACCACGGTTATGAGATTCTAACACTGATTGTAAAAAAGGCCAAGCAACTTTGTCAAAAGCTTTTTCAGCTTCAAGGGCAATTGCCGCCGATGGTAATGAGGAAAGTTCAGCTTTTTCTAAAATATGATAAAAAATGTACAAATGTTATGTCTAGCAAGCCTATCCTTGACAAAACCTGTTTGGGAATCATTGATGAGATTAGGCATATGACCTTCTAGATGGTTTGCTAAGATTTTTGAGAAAATGTTGCTTCCATATTTAATAAGGAAATGGGACGGAAGTTTTTGGGATTGGAGTGATCCTTACCTTCTTTTGATATGACTACAGTAGTAGCCTTAGCAGCCGTACCTGAAACCTTGACAAAAAGAAGATAATTATCTAAAAGCTTCTTAAGATATTTAATTATTGAAGAAGTTAATGTTTTATAAAAGGCAATAGGAAACCCATCTGGTCCGGGAGCTGACCCAAAACGTGTAGCCTTAATAGCCTGAATAATCTCATCAATATCAATTGGCTTTCCCAGCTTGATCATATCATCATGCAAAATAGTATTAGTAGGGAGACAATTAAGGAACTGTTGGCAGGCAAACATAGTACATTGATCCTGAGTGGTATATAGGTTTTCATAGAATTCCCAAAAGACCCCAAGAATTTCTTGGGTATGAAACTTTTTTGAGCCAGTTTTATCAGTAATAAAAGCAGCATCGGTATTCGTATTCTGATATTTTAGAGTAGCATCTAAGAACTTACCAGCTCTATTCCGTAACAGTAATTGACGAGATTTTTGAGTGTGCACTCCAATATAAGCTCTTTTTGTAACTATGGAATTAAAAGAATATTTTAAAAGCTTTATATCCTGTAAGAGCAATTTGTCATTAGTATGTCTATATAATTCTTGTTTCCTTGTAATGTCATCTCCCAAAGATTGCTGAGATTTTCTAATGTTACTGTTTCTTTTGCCCATTTTTATAATAAAGTGACCTCTTATAGTACATTTAAATGCATCCCATATTACTATTGGAGACTCCACTGAGGGTTCATTATCTTTGAAAAAACTAGCAATCTCGTCATTAAGTTCTTTGACTTCATCGTCATCTTCTAAGGTTTCTGTCTTCAGATGCCAATCACGGAGGCCTTTAGTATTCGTAAGATTAAGGATGGTGCAAGAGACTGCAGCATGGTCAGAGAAAACTATTGGATGAAGCATAATATGTAGAGTATGTTTTAAAAGAGAGGTGTCAACCAAAAGGTAATCAATACGAGAGAAACTAGAATGTGGAGAGGAGAAACAAGTGAAATCGCTACACGTAGGATTGTGTAATCTCCATGCATCCAAAAGATGATGCGACAAGCACATATTAAGCATATGTTTGTGTGCCCTAGGATGTCGAAATTTAAAAGCAGAGTTCTATCCAAAATAGGATCAAAAGTAAGATTATAATCATCTCCAAGGATTGTTCTTCAATTTTGTGGAATGTCAGAAAGTTTTTTATTTATTGCCCGCCAGAAAAGTGGATCATCTATATTTGGAGCATATAAATTCATAACATATAGATCATCTGAACCATTAGTCAAACAAGTAAGTAACCATCTACCGTTGGTATCATGGTCAGCTGCAACTATAGACAAACCAGAACTTTTAGAGAAAAGGGTAATAACCCCTTTTTCTTTCCAGAAGCTTCGGAACATGTAACATCTAATACCCAATCGTTCCTCATAAGAAGGGCTTCTTTAAAACCTATCTTAGGGGTCGATTATGATGGCAGACGGACCTGCGGATCGCCACCGCCTGCATGGCGGTGGCGATCCATCCGCCATCCTAATTGACCCCTTAGTCTCTTGAAGTATAACCACGTCACCAGATAAACTCTTACAATAATATAAAATCTTGGCCCTCTTAACAGGGTGGTTAAAATCCCTAACATTAAGGGAAACAACATTTAAGCCGGGCATTGATATACATGGATCATAAAAAGTGAATACTGCTGATAAAAAAGTACAAGGGCAGTTAAAATATAATTAAAAACTGAAGGAAATGAAGCAGATGTCCCAAAGTTAAAGTGGGGATAAAGGGAAGGAATGATGAGTGGGAAGAAGAAGAGAGGAATCAAATGCGCTCCAAGAAAAAAAGGAGCAGCATCAAAGTCCAACCCCACCAGGGGATGTCTGTAAAAGACATATTGCATGGGGAAACAAAGAGGAAGAGCAACAGCAGAGGCTATCATTAAGGTGTACACAACTCAAGAATAAACAAGCCGCAGAGCAGCGGAACTAGTGTTACCATCTCAAATGCATAGCTATATCAAATATAGCTCTTATTAGTAACACTATGTAACGAGACTGATTAAATATAATATAACTGGAACGTCTGAAAAAAGATGACCTTTCATAAGCAAATAAAACATGACTATAATAGCACATAAATACCAGCGTATACGTACTTCAACCCATCCATAAAGTTCATTCAGATAAGATCTAAAATGGTACGTACAATATATAAAAAATAATTATCCAACTGTGAAGTAATAGAAAGCTATGAACATAAATCTTTATGATGTAACTCATAAATGAAATAACATTGATTGTGGCTCTGAGAATTAGGCAGATCATTAAAGATCAGTGAAGATTGTAGATAATATATAAAATAGGTCACCAAACTCCCATAAATAAAGGGAGCGAAGATAAATGATAAAAGGTAGAGTAAGAGCTAGAATAAGAGATAGAACACTTACCTAAACTAACAAGGCTATTACACGAAATATAGAGTTAAAAAGAGAAAAAAATGTCATGATCAATATCATGCAATTCGAGCAAGTATTATTAGATGTAACTGGAACGTCTATCATAAGATGCAATTTCATAAACAAGCCACTCATAACTGTAATAACATATAAGTTCCAGTTTAGACATACTTAAAACTAAATCGAAAGATGATCAAATAAATTCAAATAGATACATATAATATTATAAAATAACTATACAACTATCATTTTATTAGTGATCAATAATGTCATTAAATAATATATAACATATAAACAAACTAGCAAAGAGAAAAAGAGAACATATAAAGGATAAAAAGTAGAATAAGAGGTAGAATACTTACCTGTAGCAAAGGAATTATAAAAAGAGAAAATAGAGATGAATAAGAGAATAAGGGCCATATGTATCAAGCCTTTTGTGATTCGCAAAGGCCGAAATTCACAAACGGCCTTTTTGCATGTTTTGGGATGTATGAAACATTCCCAAAATAAGGAATTGCAAACTTGTGCGATTTCTTATTTTTCCATAGCATTTAAGGAATCGCAATTTTGCGATTCCATAAATGCTATGTATGTAGCATTTTTGGCTTGCGAAATTTGGTTAAGAATTCGCAAATTACCACCAACTTGTAGTTGATGGTAACTTGCGAATTCTTCCAAATATGCACAATTTTGCATTTTTAAAGGTGGCATGTGATGCACACACATGCCCATAGGGCATGTATGTGCGCCATATGCACACACATGTTCTTTTCAGGGGTGCAGCATGGTGTCTTTGAGACACCCCTGCACCCTTGCAATAATTCTCAAATTGCGATTAGCAAATTGCGAATTCGCAATTTGAGAATTATTTTGCATTCATTCCTATGGGCCTCCTGGCCCATAGAAATGCATTGGAAATGATTCCTTAATTGCGAATTCGCAAAATGCGAATTCGCAAATAAGGAAGCTTAAGGAAAGCGATTTTTTTCATACATACCATTTTGCAATTCCTAAATAGCGATTCGTTAAAATTCGCTATTTAGGAAATGCAAAATAGTTTGATGATACATATGGCCCAAAGTACATAAATAAAGTCATTCAGTTAGAACAGTATACCTGAAAGAGACCATATAAACCCGGTAAGCCAACATTATACAGTACATATCTGTAGGAATGTAATCCCAAATAGAACTAAATACATCTCAGGGTAATGCGTAGTACTGTAAAAAGTATCATAGTAGAGTGTGGCTAATCTAGAGTAAGAAAAAAATAGTATAATTACCACAAAATGTATAATAAACTCAAAATCTAGCACAATTACAATAGAGATTGCAAGCAAAATATAAAATAGAACCAGCATATACAGAGTTATATGGATTTTCATAACAAAGGAATATACAATGATATTACCAAATCCTAATCAGCGATGCAAAGAAATTGGTTATATGGAAAAACATTAGAAACAGGCCAGGACAATAGATACAGATCATTAGGAGCGAGAAGTACCCAGAAGAGAATCTGAGTCCATCTGGGATTCAGATTGATTATCCAAGAACATCGAAAGATCTGAAGGTTTATAGAAAATTTGTGGACAACCTTTGAAAGTGATCCGGAAACTTGAAGGCCCAGAAAAAGAGAATGGAATGTTGATATCAGTGAGCCTTTTGCTTAGATTCAGGAAACCTTTGCAACGAATTACAGTGTCTCTGGCAAAATCTTGTGAAATAGAGATTCAATGACCTTCCCATTGTATTGTCTTGATCTTCCTCATTTGTGCCAGGAATGTATCTGTATTTAGGCAGAGGTTTAAAAATTGCTGGTCTTGGAAACAACATAATTCTAGGTTTAAAAGTTGGAACCCTGTGAGCTTGTTCTATCTCAAAGCCTTTTTTGAAAGCAAGGTTCAGGGCATTTGGGATCCAAGTAAGCAAGAAGTCAATCACTGAAAGAGCTGAATTCTCACTCTCCTCCGGTAATCCAAAAATACAAAGATTACTTCTGCGATTCTGATCTTCCTGTTCTGTTAGATCTCTCCCTAAAGAAGTAATGGTACACTCAAAATTCTGGATGCGCTTTGCTTGTTTATTTGTAAAATCTTCCACATTACTTATTCTCGTTTCAGCGTTAGAAACATGTAATGAAAGATTTTTAAGGTCATTCAATTGCACCCACCTCCATCTGAAGCAGATCTGTATTAGTTTTGGTACATGAACGGTATTGAGCTTGAGTAATATAGCTTCTAATGTTGAGGCAGAGTCAGGACTACCTTTAGCTGGTGAGTGCGGGATAGGGGAGGCCTGTTTGGAGTGTTTCAGGTTCCCTTTGAAATCTCTGTCTTTAGTGCTAACATCGATACGTTCCGCCATTGGGTACGTTCGCAATAACCATGACCAGATAGAGTTAGTATGTTTAAAAGGAGTCGGCAAGGCAATATAAGGCCACTAAGGTCAGGGTGAAAAATATACCTGCTGTGCGTAGAAAATTTACATTGTAACACACATGCCCAACGCGATGCAGGAGAGAGGTACTAGTGCCAGACAGTAAAAAGGCCAACACATCTCAAGAATATGTGACAAAAATCAAGCACTGAGTTAGGACTCCCTAATAAAATTATAGTCTGTCAGCATGAGATGCGCCCCACAGTAAAGTTCCTGACAGCGGCCACCATATTGTAGCCTCCAAGAATGAACGATTCACGCACATCCAGCACTAAAAGAAATAAATTCCAAGATCAGCGTTATGTTATTCAAAGATGTTGCCATCAGGACCTTTTGTTTAGACTAAAAATAAACCTGAAAGATTTGAAAGGTGGTTCCAGCTCTTATTTACCACAACACAGCTGTAACAACGGACATCAAAACAAAGCATTGCCATGGCCGAAAAACTGCACTTGTGCTAGTCCGCCAACATTAAATTATATCCCGACAATAATATTAGGGCCTGTGATTAGGAGTTATATCACACACAGGGATCCTGTCAGCGGCCGTCATTTTGTAGATTCCAATGACGCAATAAACAATCACTCCCCTCACTGATAATTGGAAGTTCCAAGACCTTTGGTCTAATATTGAAAAATGGGTGCACACAGTACCTCTTAATCAGCATGGAAAATAAGCCTCTATTAGGAACATATAAGCAGATTCCAATTTTGGTTCACCGTGCCATGACGAGGCTGCGGTAGCGTGCACCATTTCAGAGCTCTGTCGCAGTCAAAATACCTCGCTTGTAGCAGCACCCAGTAAGACAGTCCAGAACACTTCTTTTTTTGGGGGGGGGAAATCTTTTTTAAAAATTTTTAACAGAGCTCAAAAGACCATGCAATACAATACCATGTACAAGTAGCACATTGGGGAACAGTGCAGACATCATCTGGGAATTACACATCAGGGAAACACAAATGTCATTCATCAATACAAATTGACTATTCCTCCAAGAGGGCACCCGCCTCTCTATATTTGCACCATGGAGCCCATATTTTCTTTAATTTTTTCATGCACCTCCTCTTTTGTATACCGTTTCTTCCACTCTTTTGCACCAGTCGAGGTCCCGCTGCCAATCCTACCATAGAGGGGGCACCCGCACCCCCCAGGCCCTAGCAATATTCCATTTCACTACTCCTGCAGCCAGAGCCAGCCAAAGCTCTTCATATCTCGACCAGTCACTGTCCCTTTTGATCAGCAAGAGAAGCCACTTCAGGTCCATCGGGACCGGCAGCCCCGCTACCATGGACATTAAAACCGTAACTTTCACCCAGAATGAACTGATCACTGGACACTCCCAAATGATATGGAAGAAGGAGCCCTCTTGTTGACAAATCCGCACACGGAGCGCCGACTGACACCTTCCCCATGTATACAATTGGGTGCGAGGATATTATGTGCGATGGAGGATTTTTAACTGCACGAGTGTAAACCTAGGCCGGATAGCGATCTCCCTGGGACCCTGGAGCGCATCCTGCCAGTCCTTCTCATCAAGGCTCCTAAGGTCCTGGGCCCAGGCCGCTCTGAGACTAACCAAGGGATCGGGTATATTGTTTATCAATTTCCGGTAGATTGTGGATGTGGGTTTCTCCGCAATGGGATCGAGTAACAAAGGATCTTCCATCAGGGAGTACTCCGGGATTACTGTGCCACTTGGTATGTGGGAGCGAAGAGCATGCTGGAGGCTTATGTACTGATATCTCTGTGAGGTATGTAAGCTGTACTCCTTCTGGAGATATTCAAAATTACGGATGGCATCCCCCTTCCAGACGCCCCCAGATAATCAATACCTATTTGCTGCCATCCCCTAAACCCTGCTAACTTCGCCACTTCCCTCAACAGGTCCGCCTGCCAAAGTGGAGTTCTCCCGGTTAGCTTGCCAGCCAGCCCAGGAGCCAGTCCAGAACACTTCTGAGCTGTCCTCAGAGCTAATAGACCATTCCCGAGCTGTCCGCCGTCCAAAGGTGATCGAAAATCACCTGAAACACATGCCAACTTGAGCCTCCGCACCAGTGATACCGCGGAGCTCAAGAAAATGCAGCCATCTTTGTTATGTGCTAAGCCATACCCCCGCGACCCACCAGGCTTTAACGTTCATGAGGAGGCCATTTTACTTATGTAATAAAGCATTGTGTGATAGAGCACTGTTATTTGCAGAACGCAAATTGTCCATTGAAATGGCCACTAAATTTGGACTGACAAATGTTTTGGTTAAAACTATATTGCACACAAATGATAATGTGTGGAAATCGGGTTGCAGTGAATATTTCTTATTTGTGCATCACCAAATAAAGTTTCTTGATTTGTTCTAATCCTAGTAAAATGTTTGTTCTCATCTCACTCCGAAATGTTTACAAATGTGCTTCATTTTGCCTTCCTAACTGCTGAATGTGTGCATTCATTTACAGGTATTTAAATTTTGTTGTGCATTAGGAAAAATAGCTTTCTTTTCACACTTCATGTGCCCTAGCAGGATTGTCACTTAATTCACTTTACTTTTCTTTCTCTGACTTTAAATTGAGGGAAGTTTGTAAATACCAGTCCACTGTTAACAAATAAGAAACAGAATGACATAGTCTGACATTTGACCTTTGTCTTTGAAGCACAGCAGCTTTAACACCATACATACATAATTTAAAGGCATCTTTATTTATCATCTGTACTTTGGTGACCCACCAAAAATCGGCTCCAACCCACAATTTGGGAAACACTGGGGCATATGCACAAGCCCCTATCGCCACCACAACGTCACCTATATAGTTGTTGTGGTGGCGATAGGGGCTGCGCCTTATTTACAAGGCAGCGTTAAGCCACTTAATGGGGCCCCCTTTCACGCTATGCTTAGCGTGGAAGTGGTGGGCAGTGGGTGTTGCGGTGGGCGTTCCACTGCAACACCCATTTATTTTGACACTGCCCCCTAAGTACAAGGGTGGCGTACATAGGAGGCAGCACCAAAATTAAGACCAGGTAAAAACTGGTCTTAAGATGGCAAAATGTTTTTGCTTTTTCCATGTGTGCTGCCTTGTGCAGCACACATGGAAAAAGCAAAATGCTAATGTTTGTTTATGTGTAGGAAATTAACCCTTCCTGCACATAAAAAACGTTTGGGCTGCATGAAAGTGACAGGATGGCATTTCTAGGATTGTTTATGTGCAGGGAGGGACACCTACCTACACATAAACAAGCTTCCCCTGCACGCAGACACCCTTGCACTCTGGTGCAAGGGTGCCTGCGTTGGCGCTAAGTTGCTAAAATTAGCACCATTGCAGAGGGGAACACAAGACTGCACCACATTCTTGTAAATATGGTGTAGCCTTGCTTTTCAGAAGTGGAGGAGAGAGGTGTTAAGCCAGGAAGGCTGATGCCTGTCTCCTCCACTTCCTTGTACATATCCCCCACAGTTTGAGAGGCAAATGGTTTTAAGGACAACCATAAACCCATGTACGGTATGAGTATGCCTCCCTGTTCTACCCAGATCAGCACAAAACATTTTAAATTGCAGCACTCTTTCCAAAGTTAGAACAGTCACAGATAGAAGGCACAGCAAGAAATACCCCAACTTCTAAATGTGTGGCATTGTTTGCCTATGCTATGCCCTGAGACAGATTTACGATAAAGGAGGCTTTCTAGGTACCGGTGGCGCTGCACGTTTATTTCAGGCCTGGCGAGGGTAGCTGTAAAAAGAACTGCTCTGTCTTTCACAGAAATAGTGATACTTTAGAGTGCTTTCTCGTAATCGTCATTAATCTGGTTTAAAGCTTATAAAACACTCTATTGCCCATGTGGTGCAGTGAAGATTTTCTTTTGAGGACTATGAAAACCTGGAAAAATAGACTTTTACTTACTGCATTTATGAAAGTCGAGTTTTTGTACACTTTTTGATTTGGAAGGGTTTCATATAGCACGGAATTAACACGTGTCATTCGTAGCACATGTATGTGTATCAATTAATTGAGCAAAGTAGACACATAGACATGAAGAACATACACAAGGGGCTGCTTAGCTGGTGACGCTTGGTTTACAGAAAGAAAACATGGTTCATGAGATGGATTCAGCAGAGGCCCATTCCTCTTAGGCTATTAAGCAGATCTGCCTAGAAAATGAGTAATTAGTAGGGTAAACTATATTTATGTTTGCATTTGTATTTGTGTTTTAGTAAAGCGCCCAATCACACTTAATACATTCCGGAGCTAAAAATCAGGGATTCCATATCTGCCAAAGCTACCTACCACAGGCTACTAATTTCTAGGGAATAGACAAGTTTTCAATGGCCTTCTGAACTTCACTAACACAGGTTCAGAAGGAGATAAAAAGTCAGCATAGTGCATCTCGCGACAGCCGAGATCGAATAAGCTCTGTCACCTATTGATTTTAGAAGATATTTTTTGGTCATGAGAACATAGCGATTCACAGATCTTCGTGCACGGGAGGAGTGATATTGCTTAAAACAATCAATCAATCAATCAATCAATCAGTTAGGACTTGTAGAGCATTGCTAATAACCCAGGTGCTGGAATCCTGCTGCTGTCAGTTAAAGAGCCATGCCTTGAGTCCCTTTCTGCGAGAATGCTGTTTGGAGGTGGAGGGAAGGTCGTTCCAAGACTTGGCAGCGAGGTAGGGGAAGGAGCGACCTCCGCTGTAGGTTCAGCGGATGCAAGGAGTGTATGCAAGCAGCGCCATGAGACATCCCGGTGAGATGTGCGCTTAACAAGAACATTTAACATTGACATTGTGCGAGGTTGGCAGAGTGTAGGTGTCTGGAGGGTTGGTGAAAGTTCAGGCAGTGGTTGATGTATGCAGTTTCTTGATCGTGGAGGGCAATGGTAGTGTGGTGAGCTGTTGGGAGAGTTAAAGGCTTTGTGAACCAAACAGAGTGATTTAAAGAGATCACACCCCTTCACTGGTCGCCGATGCAGGGAAGCAAGAATAAGGGAACTATGTTCCCTGCAGTTGATACCGATAGCCTGTCTGGCTGTATAATTCTAAATCAACTGTAATTTACAATCAAGAGGGCAAATCCAGTTAAATAGCACTGCAATAGTCTAAGCAAGAGGACACAAAGGTACTCAGAATGTTAGTATTTTTGTCCGGCCCTAAAAGCCTTGGAGGAGCATGAGACTCCTACCTGGTCTGGGGGAGGGCGAAGGGCTGGCCTGGTGAGGAAGGGTGGCTTTGGTGGTTTCCTGGTGCTTTGGCCCAGAGTTGTCACAAGGGTTTCCTTGAGGTGGTTGGCTTGGAGGAGCCCTACCCAGTCATAGTTCAGTATCTTTCAGCTCCTATCACACATGCTCATGTTTCACCATCTCCACACAACAGGTAAGAAAAGCCAGCGGTGCCCCGGCTGGGAACATGCAGTGGGTATACACTGCACGCTGCTTCTCACCTTCTTTGCCACTGGGTTTTGATTGACACTTAAACTCGCACACTTCATAAACTCCTTGGTCCGTGTTTCAAGAAGGGTCAAGTGGTTAACTACAGTGCAGCGTGGCCGCAGCGTGCTGAGAATAATACTCAAAGATGACAGTTGTGATAGAATCAGGTACGAGGAAAACATGCGAAATCAAAACAATTTGGAAAATTAGATACCCAGCGTAGTTCAGCGTGGTATGACTTGTGTGGATCCTCTATGATTTTTAATCCAAAAGGCCTTGCAAATCTCAAACTTTGGCTGTGCACGTTTTCCTCACATTTCTGTGAGAGAAAGCTCCTGAAGTTGCAGGGATCCACAAACTTCCTACCATCCAGCGTTCACACACACATCTCCGAATAAAAACAGGACCCCACTCGTGTTCTTGGGTCTAGCGCAAGGAACCACACAAAGACCATGTGGACTTTGCAAGTTCATTGATTTGATCTGTTCCTGTTGCGGGCATTTGGCGCAGCCACACAAGTGCTATACTATTTTTTTTATTGGGAAATGGGGAAGGGGTATTTCTTTATTCCAGAGTGACAGAAAGACTAGAGTCTCTTTCGGAGTGGGGGCATGGCCATATGACAGGGTAGACCACCTCCAACTCTTTCTTTTAAAAAAATTAAGCATTTCTCGGTAACCCTAGGCGGAAAGACTTAAATACATTTGGGTTGATTGGGTGAGTTCAGACCCTTCCCAGGGGGCTGCTTACCCCAATAATATCCCATGAGTCTGGTCGAGGGGATCCCTGCTAGTAGAGGAGGTTCGCTAGGGACAGCACGGCAAAGGGGGCATTCTCCCCTCTCAACACTGCCTATTCCATCCTGAATGCTATTGGGGAGGCATTTATGCTCCCCCGGAATGGATCAAGAAATAAAACCAGTGAGTACTAATGGTGCAACGGTTTCACTTTCTCATCTGTGACGTTTTCTTGCCATATGGTGGTGCAAGCACCGGAGGCTCCTTTCATTCATTTTGCTGACTGATGGGTGCACTGGGGAGGTCATTCAGGCATTGACCCCTGGCCGATGGCTGTTCTGAAAGGGTTATCAATCATGGCAAATGCTTTTGTTTACTTTTGTCTTTCACTGGTCTAAGAATTTCATCACTAGTGACACAATATACATGTCCGACCTCAAAGTCTGTACATTAGGCCCTACCATGTACTACAATGGGAGAAGAGTATGATTTGCATTCAGGAGGAAGGGTAGGCATGGAGGACACACTTGGGGGCAAGGTCCTGGGAGGTAGCTGTAGTGCTGGCTGCTGACTGGTAAACGCTTTTTGTCTCGGAGATGCCCAGAAGACCCAACTAGGATTCTGGAAGGCTGAAATGAGTACAAGGCCCTCTCTGGGCTGGGAGATGACACCTGACCCCTCATCCCTACCCCAGGCCACCATCAAACAGTGACTTCCAAAGTTCTGACAGGAGCTTTTATATACCTTTATTGTTGCCAGAGCAAGGCAGTGTTTACTGGGCCTGTGGAAAGCTGACCAGGGCACTTTGGGACATCATGGGTTGAAGGATCGAGTCCAGGGGAGAGGGGGTGGCCTGCATCACAGGCATCCTATAACTATGACTTGGGCCCCTCAGAACTTTCCATCATGCCTGAGGACAGGTAGGCTCTCCGAGCCTGTGTTAAGTGTGACCTGTGTAGCATGGGACGCCAATTGTTGATGGATGCTTGGAGTACAGGGCCTGGGGCCCAGGCCTGTCAGAGATCTGACTGGGACTAGACCGACCTTTTACTCTGCAGGACCTTAGAAGCCATCTGTAAAATTCACGTTAAATGAAGATAATGAGGCTCCAGGTAGAACAAATGAAGATTACGTTTATTGCAGTACAATTGATCCCATCCATCCAGCAGGCTGTGTCAGATGCAACTGACAGTATTCAACAGCAGACTCATCGCATCAGGTTCTATCACCATGGTGCTACTTAAACATACACAAGATTTATACAGAATGAAGGAGATGCAGGGAACGTGTAAATTGTACAATACTACACACCTTCTCTCTACACACAAAACCCAAAAGAATAAACACAAGAAAGTTAACAGCAAAGTCAGTAGAAAATACACTATATATAATCCAGTGAAAACCGGTCACAAAGTTTATGCCGTTTGATAATCTTCAAACCTCAATGGTCGTCTGGTAATCCTTTTATCTCTTAGATTACTCCCATTGTTACTTTCCTCAGCAGGACCTGACCTAATGGAATGCGAGGATGAAGAGTTCAAGAACTTTCCATCACCCTCATTGACCACTAGCTTACTGTTCCTGATGACAACCACTACATTCCAGATGCGTGAATCTTCAGTTTTAATAGCATTGGTTAAAACCTTGATCAGTCTACGAGGTTTTTGAAACACATTGGAAGCTTTCCTACCAAAGGGAGCTCTGATCATAACCATATCACCAACTTTAACAGGAGTAATTTTAAATGCTTTTCTACGGTCATAGTGTATCTTCTGTGCTTTCATTCTTTCACCCTCCTTGAGCTTCCAGTTGTTACCAGAGTTAGACAAACCCCTCTATGATTCAGTATCATTGACCCAGGGTGCAAATAACGTATTAGCACACCTCCCTTTGAGCAAGTCAAACGGGGTGCGTCCAGTAATGGCATGGGAGACACCCTGTAAACCCCCACTTTTTTGATAACTTCCTCTTTCCAACCCATGCAATTCTGTTTTGCCAAATCAATGGTTTCTTTCAAACCACGGTTGAATCGTTCCACCATATCATTGCTCTCAGGATGATATAGTGCACACCGCTTATGTTTTATAGAACACTTCTGTAAGAACTCTTCCATTTCATTTGATACCAATTGAGTTCCATTATCTGTTAAGATTACCCCAGGTAAATCTTCTCTACCAAAGACCTCCCTGAGAAACACTATGACCTGTTTGGTATCAATGCACTTGGTCATTTTAACTTCTGGCCATCTGGAATGTAAATCAATCAATACGAAGACATCATTTTCACAACCATTCTCTTGAATAGGCCCCAAAATTTCAAATGCTAACTCCTCCCATGGCTTTTTAGGACACTCCCTAATAACCATGGGTTGTACTCTGGGTTTATGACACTTTTCACTCATACAACAAGGTACACAATCTCTCACAAGTCGTTCGACTTGTAAGTCCATTCCTGGCCACCAGTAATTGAGTCTGAGTCTCTCTTTTGTTTTAGACATCCCTTGATGTCTTTCATGAGCTATCTCAAGGAGCTCTTGACGAAGGGTACCAAGAGGAATTAATCTGGTACCTCAAAAGATAAGGCCATCACATTCAGATAATTCATCCTTTACCTGCCAGCTCAAGGCACTCTTTGTCAGAAGCACACTTCTCACGCCATCTACTTTCCTTCATTCCAACACTCTCAATGGTACAAACCCATTCATTATGTTCGTCCTCATCAGGATTGGAAGTACAGTCACCATGCGTCACCAACCTTGAACAGCGAGGGCCTCTTTTTCAATAACAGAATACCACAGTTCCGCCCCTATAAGACTTTGTGACAGGAACAGAATTACATTCTCAGTCTCCCCATCTCTCTGTTGTAACACAGCCCCCAGACCTTTCATGCTAGCGTCCGTGATGAGAACTGCTTCTTTTGAGAGATAAAAACTTTTTAACTTGGGAGTCTTCTTAAGCATGACCTTCACCATATTATGTTATGTTATGTTATGTTAATATGTATTTATTCAGCGCGCGTACGCCCGCAGGCTTCATGATGCTTTCGGAATTTAGGGAACACAACATAGCACTTTAGAGGGCACACTCCACACTACTCTAAGGGTAGGCCTGTCCAAAAAGCCACGTCTTAAGGGCGTGTCTAAAAGTAAGAAGATCATCACACTGTCTTAGAGGCAGTGGTAGAGAATTCTATAGGGAGGCAGCAAGAAAATGAAAACAACTGCCTCCCTGACGTTACTTCTTAAACAAAGGGACAACTAACAAGTCTTTGTGAGCAGAGTGAAGGTTACGTGAGGGGGCATACTTAAGTAACAAATTCCTTATGAATTTGGGACCCTTACTCTGCAGGGCTTTAAAAATGATGCAGCCAGCCTTAAATGCAATCCTTTGAGCCACCGGTAACCAGTGTAGTTTTTCTAGACCGGGTCTGATGGACTGCCATTTGGGTTGCTTACAAATGAGTCTGGCTGCCTGATTCTGAACAAATTGCAGTCTCTTTAGCTGACCTGCTTGGAGTCCTAAGTACAGACTATTTGAGAAGTCAAGTCGAGACAGTACTAGGGCAATAATTACCTGGATCAGGGCAGAGTGAGTTAAAAAATGGGATATTTTCTTTATCTTTCTAAGCTGAAAGAAGCTAGATGATACTACCACCCCTATCTGACCTTTGAGTGACAGATCTTCACTAAGAGTCACCCCTAAACTCTTAACCGTGGGCGACTTAGTGGGTGGAACCCCCATGTTAGGTGGCCAAAAATGAGTGCCCCAACTAATTTCACTCTTCCCGGGCAAGATAAGTTCTGTCTTGCCCGGGTTTAGTTTGAGGTGGTTTAGATTCATCCACATTTGTGGGTCATAGTGTTTTGAAATTCAATCGCAGCATCTGCGGAGTTTAAAGAAAAAACAAGTTGCAAATCATCTGCGTAATTAAAAATCGTAACTTTGTGATTTATTTATGGAATATAATAACGGGCAAAGGTACAAACTAAACAATAATGGGGACAGAGAAGATCCCTGAGGGACCCCACAAGTAGACGAGGTTCTTGGGGCCGTAAAAGTCCCTAATCTAACTGATTGCGTGCGTTCAGAGATAAAGGAAGTTAGCCAGCTCAGAGCAGGTCCCCTGAGGCCGGCCTGCTCGACACGGCTGACAAGGATGGAATAGTCAACCGCGTCGAACGCGGCCGACAAATCAAGGAGCAGAAGAGCCTGGTGGATGTCTTTGTCCGCATTGGATCTAAGAGTGTTCTGAACAGCAAGTATCACGGTCTCAGTAGAATGACATGGACGGAAGCCTGCCTGATTCGGCTCCAAGTATTCAGACATTTCAATAAAACTAGAGAGGCAGTTAGAGACATGGGCTTCCAAAATTTTTGACAAGTAGGGTAAGAGGGAGATCGGCCTGTAATTAGTTAGGTCTTGTGGGTCAATACCAGGTTTCTTTGTTAGAGGGATTAACAATGCGTTCTTAAAGCTACTAGGTACCTTGCCCTGTGCAAGTGACTCATTTAAAAAAGAGAGAATGCTTTGTGGGATAGCCATACCTATCTCTCTGAAAATGTGAGGTGGACAAATATCATCAGGTGATCCAGACTTAACACGCGAGAGAAGTTCAGAGAAGGTTTTAAGATCGATAAAAGGAAGGGTATCTAATGTAATGGGGTTATAAAATATATCATCCAGCAGGATCGGGGCAGGGGAACTAATTATGCTCTGTTTTATAATAATAATTTTCTCTCTAAAGAACTCATTTAGAGAGTCGCATAATTTTTGTGGGGGGATTACGAGAGGAGCTGTTCTGCCGCTGTTACAGAGGTCGTTCACTATATTGAACACCTCCTTGAATTTATTTAGTGAGTTTAAAATTTTGGCCGAAAAATAATCAGTTTTATGTTTAAGAATGGTCTCAGAGCAGTAAGTCTCTTTATCTTGTGGTAAATAGTTAGTTCTCCACTTCCTTTCTTTTTGTCTTATCTCAAGCTTTTGCTTCTTCAGTTATGGGGTAAACCATTTATGGGCATCATTCATGCGTGATCTGGAAAAACTCACAGGGGGAGCGTGGATATCCGCAGCCTGTCGGAGCCATTGTGAAAGCAACTTCTCCCTGCAATCTATATCCTTGCATTCTAAGGGCAGGGTAGTGGCCAGGGTATCTAAAAATCCCGGTAAGTTAATGGACTTCCATTTCCTAATTTCCCCACCCGCCCGCAGCTTCGACTTAATAGTCCTATTAACAGTAAGTGAAAAGTGTATGAAAAAATGATCTGACCAAATACAAGGTCGTATGGAGGGGGGAGACAGAGAGAGATTATGGGACCAGATTTGGTCCAAACTGTAACCTTTCTGATGGGTGGGAGAGTGTATATGCTGAGTTAAGTTCATGTCCAATAATAGGTCCTTAAGTTCTGCTGCCTGGGAATCGACGGCCACATTATCGAACCAGTAGTTAAGGTCCCCAATTAAAACAATTTTAGAATAGTTAGTCACATGAGAAGCCAGTTGTTCTGCTAATAACGAAGGAAAGGTAGGCATGGATTGAGGGGGAACGATACAGTAAGACTAGTAACAGAGCCCCGCTATCGGTGTCGATCTTAATGACAATATTCTCTGTATCGGTAAGAGACAACGATGGAAGTTCTCGAAATTTATGAGTTTTAAGAATGATGGCGGCTACTCCCCCACCCATTTTCCCGGGTGGACGGTTAAATGCGTCCCTTCATAGATACCAATGCGCATGCGCGGCCGCCCGCGCATGCGCATTGGTATCCATGACGACGCGATTCCAAGAGGGAGCCCCGGACGAGCCCCGGACACGGTAAGTGCTTTAAAATTGTTTTATTAAGGGTAGTTTGCTTAAATAATGTATGTAGAGGAGAGCGGGAGGGAGGAGCGTAGTGGGGCTACGCGGAGTGCGGGAGTGGGCGTAGCTTCTCGCCCACTCCGCGTAGCTCCGCGGAGCCCCACTACGCCCAGGGTTAATAATTATCTACAATGACCTGCTTGTTAAGTTCTCTGAAATCGATGCATAAACGAAGGCTTCCATTGGATTACGCGCGGCCACCACTGGCGCCAACCAACAAGTGTCTTCTACCGCCTCAATTCACCTTTCATTTAATCTCTTACAGATATTGGCACGTCACACACTTTACCAGCTATAGGTATGGCTCCAGGAACTAATCTTATTTTATGGAGATAACCATGTAAACAACTTAACTCATCCCTGAAAACATTAGGAAAATCTCTCTTGAGAAAAGTAGTGTAATCACTATCACTGTCCTGAGCTGAAACATCATTGACTTGAAAATCGTCCTTTAAGATAATAGGGGGATCACTATTCAGGTCCAACATCACCCCAAGATCTCTCTGGTGACACCAGCTAAGAATGCTGTCACCTTTGTGCGAGACATACATTTTTCCTGACACGTATCTACTTTTGTATTCTATCAACCCAGAAAAGTAACCCAACAATTTTATGGGTTCTCCTCTGTAGGCGCTGGGTTTAATGTAATTTTTAAGCAGTTTCACAGCCTTGGCAAGTTTATTCACAAAAAATTGTTTAGAAATAATGGTGATTTTTGCACCCAAATCAAACAGTACCCTTGTAGAGTCGCCTTCAACACATATATCATCCAAAGGACCCTTCATGCGATTGTCCGAGACTTGTGATAGAATTTGTCCACAGTAAAACTCAGACTCATTATCACTATCACTGTTACTGTCACCTGCAATGGCAAGAACTTGTCCTTTGTTTTTCTCAGCCTTGCAAACTGAAATAAAATGCCCTGTTTTTTTACAATTTGAACATGTCGACTAAGACCTGGGCATTTTTAATCATTTGCCAAATGATGTTCACTCCCACATCTGTAACACTTAGGTTGAAAGTCTCCAACAGTTTTCATTTGCGACTTAACAAAAGTACTCTTTTTCATACCTTTGTCCTTCACATTAATTTTCACAGAATGGACACTGTTTTCTTTGTTATCACGTTTAGAAATTATGTCTACGCATTTCAAAGAATGTTCAATTTGTTTAGCAATAGTAATGACCTCATCTACAGAAGGATCATCTTTTTGCCATAAATCACTTCTAACCTTCTCAACATTGCACCCCAACATAAATTGATCCCTTATTCTCTCATTTAGAAGAGCTCCAAATTTACAGGAGGATGCTAACTTCGTGAGAGCTGTGGCATCGTTTTTTACAGATTCCTCATCATTTTGAGTCCTTTTACCAAAGTGATATCGTTCAAGGATTATACTGACTTTGGGTAAGTAGTGTTTGTCAAGTTTTAAGATGCATACCTCGTATTCATTCAAACTCTGTTCGTCAATATCGAGCAAATCATCAAACACCTATTGTCCCTCAGAGCCAAGACAATGAAGGAGGAGAGCAGTTCTCCTTTCAGCACTGAGATTTGTGCTGCACACTTTAGCATATCTCTCAAATACCTTTTTCCACTTTTGCCATTTGATTGGTGGATCACCAGAAGAAGCTAGGAAAAAAAGAGTGGTTGCGACGTTTTGCATGATCACACCCACCGAGGATAAATATAATGAAATCCAAGAAGAAGGAGGAAGAAAACAATGTTATCTCTTAGCAATATTCATGAATGAACAATGCGACTTTAAAGAAAGACATCAGTAAGGGAGAAAGAAAAAAAAGTCTTCTCCAAGAAATTTGTAGCACAGTAAATAGCACAAACTTACTACATAAGTCTACTGAAATAGGCTTAAAAATGTCTAAAACATTGAATTTGACTAGGCACCCAAAAGAACCTAGATTTAAATGACAAAAACAAAAGAAAGAAAATACAAATATTATGCAAATAATTTTTTTTAGATGGATAATGTCGTTAACAACTTGAAACAAAGTACCGAAAGTTCACTAGTGTGCTCACTGGCGTTATTATACCAATAATGTTCCTTAGATTGGAACTTTAGTTAATAACCTGAAACAAAGAACAGAAAGTATGTTTTTAACATCCTGAAACAAAGTACCCAAAGTTCACTAGTGTGCTCACTGGCATTATTATGCCAATAATGTTCGTTAGATCGGAAATATAGTTAGTAACCTGAAACAAAGAACAGCAAGTTTACTTGTGCATTCGCTGGCGAGAAACAAGGGCTCCCTGAATTTTCCTCTGACCCGGTTGAACAAGAATTCAGCCAGACGTTATTCCGTGCAAACACTCTTCTGGAAGTTTTCAAAATAACACGCAGTGAGGAAACTTCTTTGTGGCTTCCAGTATAACCAAAATGTCCACCACGCCACGTACGCAACGTGAAATGCGTAATGTAGCATGCTGATGTAGACACAGACGAGACGCACAGAAGATGGATGCAGGTGGCAGGAACGTTGCTGTATCCAGGAGACGCACACGTCACGCCAGCAGGAAAAAAGGAAGGCGCGATGCAGATCACTGTCGTTGGTAAGCTCCGGAGTAATTTTTTAAACAGTGAAGCAGAGTCAGAGATAAACAAAATCGTTCCTCGTTGCAGTCCAGTGTTTACAATAGCAAATACTGCTCAGCAAATGTGGCACAAGCGTACCGGCAAAGGGTATTCACATATCACAGTGATGACTTGCAGGCAACATATTCGTGATGAAGTAGTAATCAGAAGCATCCGATTCACATGAAGAAAAGGAAATAGTGGCTCCACAATCAGCTACAAGATTACTTGAAAACACTTTCAGGTGTCAAACCTCCCCTTTAGTAGCGAGAGAGGTATTTTGACAAGAAATGACTTAAAGGCAAAAGAGCCCGCACCGAAGACTCCCAAAGAAAGAGGTGAGACGTGTGGCAATTGCTCTTGCAATTTGAGCTCACACCGAGACCTCCCAGCCTTGAAAGAAAGGTGAGGTGTGTGTGACGATTGCTCAAAGAAAGTCCATTACCCAAAAGATAAAAGAAAAGTGTACTTACAACAAGTAAGAGCTGAAAGGAAGAGTAGGCAAAGTCAAATGTTCAAAATGATGAATTGTTGTTGGATGTTGAGACCAAAGTTCTTATTGCATGAGTTGGATCCACAGCTCGTCGCCAGTGTCAAATTCAAGTTAAATGAAGATAATGAGGCTCCAAGTAGAACAAATGAAGATTAGGTTTATTGCAGTACAATTGATGCAGAATGAAGGCGATGCAGAGAACTTGTAATTTGTACAATACTACACCATCTGGCACTTTGTGACAGCACAGGAAGGCAAATGGCGCCAAGCTAATTGCACTCCGGCTCAGACTAGAACTTGGACTGGAACCTGCCAGACCTTTGAAATCAACAGGGGCTGTAGAGCCCTCTCTATGCTTCTGGCTCCTCTTCCTGGGCACTTTGTGATACCATAGTGCAGGTCTGGGGGCTCAGTGGATTAATGCATCCAACTCACGAATCTGTGTTTGACCTCATGGTCACAGGTTCAACTCCCTGCAAATCCACTCAGCCTTTCATTCTTCCAAAGTCAATAAAGTGAGTACTATTGAGTCAGGAAACAATAAATATCTGTTACTTAGCTTCAAAAATCCAGAAGAGAGGGAAAATAGATTTACAAATGCACATATCATGTTTTGTTATTGAAAGATATCGGAGCATCTTAATTGTACAGCAAGTGCACAGATTGTTGGTCATGCTTCAGTTGCCTGGGCCCTCTCCTTGACCGATGATTGCCTGGATTGTCAATTTTGAGGACAGGGACAAGATCCTACGAGCATCTCCTAAGAAGGACAGACTACTCTGTGGCTCTGCTTCTGTTATGATTTTCCAAGGCTATACCCTTAATGACCAGCAACAGTACAACTCGTTCTTGGAGGTGAAGCAGAAGCTTCAGGCCATGCAAGTGCAGGTCATACTGCTGTTTCCGTGCAGATGAAGGTCAACTATAATGATAAGATATTGTTTTTTAATACACCGGAGAGTGCTTTGAACTGGGTGGTAGAGCGCCCAGACATTGACTGCCAACAAACAACACCCCTCAAGCTCCTCAGGAAGGGGAAAATGCATTGGACACTGGGAGACACTGCCATGATGTATTTGGATGCAAAAAGAACAATTGATGGACAGAATGCAGAACAATGTCATACATTCACCCCAGTACAGGGATCTGGGCCTAAGTCCATCGTTGTTTTGCTCACCATGACATTCCAGTTTGGACCCAACCATATGAAAATCAGTCCTGACCCTGCACCCAATTGGAACAGTCCAGCCCGAACTGCCAGGCCAGTTCCTCCCTGAACTGGAAACAAGCATCCTAGGACCGGTTTCGGGCTTTCAGCACTCATCAACCTTCAAGGTTTTCACAAATCGGTCAACCTGTTTGTACCACTCCACAGACTTCTCTCTCTCAAACTTGGTAAATCATTGGTAAAAGCTGCAAGGTCACATCAACTCCAAGGTACATGCACATAACCTCTACTCGGTCCTTCCCGCAAGGGGAAAGCCTTAACACCCATTCCCATTTCGCCTAAAGGAGAAGGTTCTCCCGTTGTTCTTTTGGAACCCTTTCCTTTTGCCCAGCTTTCTTCCCATTTGTCTAATGTGCTCCAAATCGGAATGTTTGGAATTCATTCTCAAACTTTGGTCTTCAATCCTGGCAATCTCAGATTCTCTGTGTCTTGTTTGCTAAATGCAAGTGCATGATTTTTCTGCAAAGCCATTGTTCGTTCTATATCATCATGATCATATCTCTGAGCCAAATTGGATAATTTCCCATGAGCCTATCTCGCTCTCCTAGTGACTACTTTACACATGACTAAAAATTAATTCTGTTGATGGGTATCTATTCGATTAAGCTCCCACTTATCATTTTATCCAATTCAGTTTTTAGCCGATTTTATGGTTCCATGGCTAACCTTTACGCTCTGATTTTTATTTGAATTAATATTATTATGCTCCTCTAGCCATTGCTCTAAATCTTGGACATCAAATAGGTGTTGGGTCTCAGAGGTCCTTTTTAGTGTAGTGCTGTTTTTGGGCGTACTATTATGTACATTAGGGAGAGTTTCCCATACAGGTGACTCTATATCTACCAATCCAGGAAAAGACCTTATAGTTCTGAATTCATTCTGTACTACAGAATGATCTACACTTGCTGCACATGGTGAGCTCATATTTATTGGGAGCAACTGGACAAATTGCATTCCCTGGCTATCTGCTCCTCTTTCTGGTACCTTCACTTCTGAAGAAGCAGGCACTCACTGACTTTCATTCCCAGCAGAACGAGGTTAGTACATAGGGACTATAGAACCAATAGTATCTGGTACTGCAAGAGCGTCCGGAGGTTTTGAAGCTAAATTGGGGTTACAGTTTCCTGTAGAGCCTGGGAAGTATGCTCCCATATTTACTACTATTGTATTCTGTGTCGTGCTGGTTGATATAACTACAACAGCACCAGGAATAGAGGCAACCGGTGCTGAAGCACATCCAGACCTACCCTTAACACACATATTTCCCCCACTTCCCATGTGCGTTTGATCATACAGGGTGGGCATTCAGCTAGAAATCCATTCAAAAGGCTGTCTCTTGTGTCACTGTCACTGTCTGCATGTCCCTCTCCCTCTTTTTTCTTTTTCTTTCTCCTTCTCACCACATCATTTCCCTCACTTGTAATCGGGGGGTATAATTTTGCTCTCTCAATCATGTCTAATCTCTTTTGTTGGTCATCCCTTCTTGCGTCTGCGTATGTATGCATCGCTTTCTTCATCCTCCCTTGATATTTGAATCTTTGTTTTACATGCGCTGTATGTTCCCATGTATTAAGTGCTTCAAACTGTGTGGGTCTAGGTAATGATTTCATTACAAATAATAATAATCTCAAATGGTTAATTATTTGCAAATTGCAAGTATGGTAGCATGAAAACATTAATGCACCTTCTTTCTCTGTGACCGTCAGCTAATTCTTAAGTCAGATAACAATATGAAGCCCTACATTCCTCACCATATAATGAGGTGGCTTATGCTCCAGTGGTTCTTCCTTGCCAATTCTAGTGGCTACATTTACATCTTCTTGTATCATATCTCTTTTGCTTTAAAACATCAAATTTTTCAATCTTTTTTACAACAAATTCAACTCAACCCATTTTTTTTAAAATAAATATTTTTATTATTTTCACTTTCAACCAACAAAAGAAAACGTCAGCCATTACATTAGTAAGAAAATCATTGAACTCAATCCAATTTAAACAAATTTCAAGTTCTGCAGTAATATGATCACCAATAACAGCACAGCATCAACATGACAGTAACAACCAATTCCAGGGCGGCACACTCTGACATCACTCTTACTCCTCACAGCAGTTCACTCTCCTTCGCAATCCTCTCCACACCCTCTCTCTAGTTCCCTTCTGATTATACTAAAACAGAAACTAATAGTTGTCTGCTCCGCTAAAAGAATTAATAGAATTCAATCACCCAAAGAACAAGCATTCGCAAATGATACCTTAACCCGCTGGGAATCACGTAAAATAGTATAGTTTCCCTTCTGCGCAAAAGGTTCACCATGCTAATTATAACTCTATCTTGCACACAAAAGTTCACTATCTCAATTGCGCCATTGACGACGTCTCACAACAAACCCCACAAAACCTTTGCAGACAATTACAAAACATTGTCTTCTGCACCTTTATTACATATCCTGGGATCTTAGGTCACGTTGAACCCAATAACAACTTCAACAACAACTTAACACCACATTTATTTACCTCTCACAACATCTCCGTCAGACACCACACAACCAATATTGTACCTTAAACTAAGCATAGTCCTCAAACACACAACCCTACTAATATTCACTCCTCCTTCACCGCTGTTTCAACGCACGTCACTGGAACTCTGTCTATTCTCAATGTTTCGATCCTGTATTCTGGATTAGGGCCACTGGGGTTGGGGTCTAGACTGTTTTAGGTTAGACCCTATCTCCCTCTACTTCAAGTGCTAACCATCCGACACTGCTACCAGCTGCAAGAGCTTGGGCCCACCTAAACATTTATCCCCAGAGCGATGTTCTTGGTAACACCTTGAGAGGTAAAAGGGAGAAAACAATCATAGTTAATCTCAATGCAGTGTGATCAATTTGGTCACACAATAATCCACTCTGCAACTAAATCTAGTTTTAGAATTTAATTATAAATTTAGAAACAAATTGATATAGACCAGTCTCAACATTATATATAGTAAAGAAGAACAGAACAAACAATATGAGTCCAAATCTCCTGAAGAGATTTACCCAATATAATGCAAATCAGACAACTACATCTATGATGGTGATGCAAATGATCAGGAAAAGAATTGAGTATTAAACTGCATCAAATGATTCTCTAAGGTAAGCATGAGCAAGCTATCTCTCCTTACACTGCCTTAAAGGGGCAACCCTAGACTAAAAAGCATTTGGTAAAGGTGAAATCAGAAAGGGCCCTGCTGTCTGAGTCTTCAGTAGACGGCATTCAACCATGTGTCACGTAGCATAAAGTCACACAAGCAAATACATAGATCTGCTCCTGTGAAGTCCTAAGATGTCTCTCCTGTCCAAGTTACATCATAAAATATCAATTGTATTCAAGATAGGCAATCCCACGTGACTTTTGCTATTACTTATCCATGGCTCTGGCACAACTGAATACTTACACCACCTTTCTCACATTGATAAGTTGCAACTTTATTCGTCCTTGACCATTCTTCTACTCCTCCATGAGAACTCACCTCCTTGTTCATTACAGCTTCTCTCCTTACCAAACTTCTGCTTCTCCTACCTTCCTATCTAACAAAACAAAACCCTTCTATGATAAATAATGAGGCTTTGTCCACACCTGCAGTGGAAACAAAATACAAGAAAATACATTCTACCTTGAAGGTTAAATACCAATTGTATGTTAGTCATTAAGCATAGACTTGAACTGAATGGTTTCTCAAGGCCCAATCTTGTCAGCTTAGCAGTGCACAGAGTTACAGAATATGTGCACATTTCCACCTTGAGAATAGATGCAGCCTCTAAAGACATGAATTAATTGTAAAGAATTACAACAATGTCATTTCAAATGCACCTACATGGGAATAATTCCTGTTACACGTATAAATGATCAAAATCCCACAATGAAACACATTTTACGTTAACTTCTCCTGTCACACTAATAAATGTTACATAGACCTTTATTTGTCATGTTCTATATACATAATTCTTCACGTGGAGTTGTTTAAATATGCAATACTCCATGTTCCTTAGTAACATTAGTCACATAGAATATATTTGAGTGCTGACCACACATGATTATGATGCACTCCTACGGTATCTCACATGGGATCAAAAATTACACTTCTGCAGAAACATAAACCAACTGTCCTGAATTATCACTGTTATTCTATTTTGTGGCTATCAGGCTTACATTCCCCTGCACCAGCAAGTGTGTGGTATTTTTGAGGCTGTGTCATTGTTTTTGTCTGCTTCAGTTTGCGGTTGTGCCTGTATTTTGAATTCACACTTCGTGGACTATTAGTATGTCGGGCGGTTCGCCACCACCCACAACATTTTCCTCTGCCTGCATCCCATTCCCCCCCACCATATTACAAAGGTGGTGGGGACCCCAGCGGACAGAAAGACCGTCCGCCGGTTTTCCCCCGACCGAGCGGAAAAGGGGCTGTATATGGTGGCGGTGTCTGCAAGACACCGCTATCCATATTACAAATCAGGAGGAGATGTGCCTTTCCATGGTGGTGTTGCCGCCATGGAAAGGCATGCAGTCTCTGAATGTGGGGGCCCGTCGCGGGCTCCCAAGGTAATGGGGGTTGAGGGGTGCACATGGGGAGTACGTATGGTACCCCTCTGCATTTGCATGCACAACGTGGCTGGCACCACGCGGTGCCTGCCACGTTGTGCAGGCAAATGCACAAAGTGCAGCCACAGCATTGTGGCGGGCAGTGCTGTGTGCACCGCCCACCACAATGTTGTGGATGGGGGATGCCACCGCCACCGTGGCTGTGGCATCCTAATTGCCGGTGCGGGACCCTGCACCACTGGCGCCCGGTCCCAGCACCACTAGGGTGGTGGGCGGACGAAAGTCCGCCCGCTATTCTAATAGGTCCCTAAAGGTCTACACTGTATAAAGATAAATCTATGGCTTCACATTAAACACTTCGACATCTTAGGAATGTCTCACTGGGGATACATAACTACGTTTTGTAAATCAGGTTTAGGTAATGTATTTCTTAATTATCCTCTTTGATATAAACAACGTTTTTCCTATATTTCACATTATACGTTACAGTGATAAGGATTTTTGTCCTACATTTAACTGCAAGGAGGAGGGCACCTTGACCCACATTTTAGTAACTTGTCAGGTTGCTAATTGGTGGTATTTAATGTACCAGGTAATTAGTTGGATTACTATCAATATCTCATTTGCATTATGCTTTGCCTTGTTTTTGGCAGAAACCCAAGAATTTCAATTAAGAATAAAGCTACGATTTGTATAGCAGTCTCTTTTACAAGACCTGTGCTAATCCTGAAACCTGTTAATTGGGGATCTCTCATCCTCCCTGGCAGAAGTGGTGCTGCATGCACTGAGCTTTGGGTCTAAACAGCTGAGTAACATCTTGTATGCAGCTGATCTGCTGTTGTTGAGCAACAGAAAAAATGTGTAGGAGGCAGATGCCCACATGCCTTCACGTCTTGCTGTGTAAGGTTCAGACTTGTAAAGCAACACCCATGTGGGCCTACAAAGATTGATTAACAGGCTCACCAAGTATTCAGTAAATAACCGGCTGGAAATCAACCAAAAAAAAATGAAAGTTATACCGCTGAAACGACAAACAGCAAAACATGGGAAATGGCGCTTAAAAGGACCCAACATAGACGAAGTTACAACGTACATGTACTTAGGGTTCAAATTGGACTCACTAAAGTCTTATGCTGTGCAAAAAAAAGGAACCATTGCAAAAGCTGAGGCCCTAAACTTCGTCTTCTCAAATCTGAGGAAATGTCTGTTGGGCCTAAATGAGACGATAACAGTGATGAAATCCATATGGAGGTGAGATAATGCTGGGGAAGATGCAGACCTGTTCGGAGAAGCTTGCAATACGAACATATAAATAGGTGTTTAATGTTCCAGAGTCAGCCTCCTCCGACCAAGTAAGATTGGAATTTGCCTTGGTAAAACAATCTCTTGCCAGAGAAGGGGCCTTCATGAAGTGTTGTCATTGATGTAATAAATATCGATGTAAAAAATATTGAGTGAAAAATATAGCCAACAAAAAAAATCAACTTTTATATAAATATAAAATAAAATAATGAAATATTTATTTTTAACAAAATAAAATACATTTAATATACGTTTTAATAAAATAACAAATAAACTTAATAAAAAAGATAAACACAATTATTTATACATATATATTTACTTTGTAACAATTAATAAATTATTATTTTTATGTTAAAAGTTTAAAATTATGTAAAAAATAAAAATATATATCAATGATTTAGAATATAAAAAAAGAAAAATCTATAATAAATTAAAACATTAAACTATAAAAAAATCTTTAAACCTTAATTTTAGTGAGTGCAACAGTAGGGAAAGTGTTGGATAGCGGAGGGGTAAAAATTATATATATATTACCTACTGGCGGTCGCCAGTAGGTATATATAGTTAGGATTTTATCTCTATGGGATTTTTGAAAATTCTATGACTAATAACTTTGGCGTTTGTGGACGGAATTGGCTGAAATTTTCAGGTAAATGGAACATTTTGTTTCTGAAAATTAGGGGGGGTTTCGTCAAGGGGGGGCCGAGAAAAAAGGGGGGTCCCAAAACGTGTTTTTCCCATGTTAATTTCCATAGGGCGGTTGGCCTCACTTTTAGCCCGAACGGCTGAATGGATTTGCACGAAACTTGGCAAAATTGTAGGGACTGGTAGCCCGATGTGCCTTTGCTAGGTCTCAATATATGTGCTCCAGTGGATTTTGAGAAATTAACGTTCAAAAAAAGATATATATCTGTAACAGCGCTCCGGGCAGCGATCCGGTTCGCGTACTTTTCGCGTTACGGAGCATTGCGATGCGAAGCTGATTGGCTCTCCGGTGTCTGTAAACATTCCAAACAGTCCGTAGCGGCCGCCATCTTGTCTCTCGGTAGGATCGAGAGACAAGAGGAGGCCAAAGCGAAGGGGCAAATGACCATAAGGGGGCATAGTAGATCCTCCCTGACCCCCTAGGTTCGATGTGGAGGCTTTAAAAGGGCCCCGCGGGGCAAACTAAAAAAAAAAATTGTTTTTTTTCGTGGGGTGCGCCCGGTACGTGTAACGGAAAGCGGACTGGGGAGCGTACTACAAGGAAACAAGAATGATTGACTTTTAACTTATTGTATGTTTATAGACTTTTTTTCTTTTTTTTGCTGAGTGACGTCTCGGCCTATCTCCACGGGATGCAGTCCCTACCATCTCGGCGTTTAAGCCCAGGGGGACCGGTAGTGTGGGAGAGATAACGTCTGTTAACGTTCGATTCGAAGGAAATCAGGAAGTGTTGATAAACATTGTCTGCGCCATCTTGCCTTTTTTCAAATGCCACACTTTTGTCGTGCACGGCAGCCATTTTAGATGCCTTGACCAGACCCACTCTCTGCACGCTGTCGATCCTTAGCATGGCTCCCCACCCTCACAAGCATCTCCCCCAGGCACTGGTCACCCCCGCTCTCTGTCTTATGCATGGGCAATAAACCTCCCCCCATCTGCGCTGCTCTTCCTTGAGAATCACACCCTGTGCCCGCCCGACACCTCCCTTTCGCCCTATTCATTACCGCACCCTCTGACACTCCTCTTCCTCTGTGTCCGATTGTCCAGGCCGGTCCCAGGCTATCACCTAGCCATGCAGATGTAGTTTATGGCCCCCGCTGTAAAGAATCACCCCTCTTCAAAGGAGTTACAGTAGATCAAGGCCCCCACCCGATGAGATCCGTCACACCACACGCGTTCCTACTATCTGAAAACCATCCAGTATTGTGATTGGGGAGGGGACCGAGCCTGAAGCGGAAGATTCCAGGGATGCCTCTTTGTAAATCAAAGTTTTTACAATTATGTGTCACATTAAAAATATATAGCACTCCAACAAAGTAGTAGGATTATAAAACTTTAATAACTTATAAATATATACAACGCAACAAAAACAGTAAATACATTTAAACATTTTTTAGAAAAAAGAAGCAACAATGGTCAGTAGCTGAGTTTTGTGCGAATAGTCCCAAGGCAGCACAACGTGCTGAGTTCTGGACGGCACCCAGGTGATGTTACCTGGGTGCCGCACTGGTTTTTGGTATCCTACAATGCAGCTCCGAAAAACGGCGTGGGGCGTCCCGGGGGGAGACCTCGTCAGTAGCGGTCTGTTGTGCGAATAGTCCCAAGGCAGCAGAACGCGCTGAGATGTGGATGGCACCCAGGTGATGTCCAGTAAGTTGCCGCACTGGTTTTGGTATCCTACAATGCTGCTCCGAATAACGGCGTGGGGCGCCCCGGGGGGGTGGGGGGGCGGCGGCGTGAACGGGCCTCCCCAGGTGGAGGCTCGTCTGCTGTAGTGGGGCGCCCCTTTACCGTTTCAGTTGCCATTCCGTGGTGCGTCCCGGGGGATGCGGGGGGAGGCCTCGTCAGTAGCGGTCTGTTGTGCGAATAGTCCCAAGGCAGCAGAACGCGCTGAGATGTGGATGGCACCCAGGTGATGTCCAGTAAGTTGCCGCACTGGTTTTGGTATCCTACAATGCTGCTCCGAATAACGGCGTGGGGCGCCCCGGGGGGGGGGGGGGGTGAGGCGGCGTGAACGGGCCTCCCCAGGTGGAGGCTCGTCTGCTGTAGTGGGGCGCCCCTTTACCGTTTCAGTTGCCATTCCGTCCGCTTTTGGTACACTGTGCCAAAATCCGCCATTCAGCTGAGTTGCGCCCACTCTTGCGGTGCAGCGATAGGCGGCTGCCACAGGACTCTCAAAATGGCGGCAGGCTCTTTCCTTTTTGGGCCTGGTCCACTGAAATGGCCCTGGGACACCTTGGAACTCGGACGCTTGTCTGCTAGGTCTTGGACCCCATTTACGAAAGCGTCCCCTCAGCCTTGAAGATTCTACAAAAGTCATGGGGGCCACCGACTCCTGCAGGCTTCCGGTGGGGAGCGGCTGCCATGATTGCTCACGGAATGACCACGACGGAGCTACGAGATGGTGGTGCTTTCATGCTGACGCCAGCTTCAGTCTGAAACATCCAGAAACAAGGTGGGGCTTTCATCGTTTGGGAAAAATTTTTTTTTTAATCCAATGAAAAGTGTATTTTTAGGTCATATGTTCAAGCCTTCCATCATTAGGAAACCAAAAGTAAAATGAACCAATGAAAAGTTTTATAAACAAGTCACATGACCTGTTATGCGGCATAGGGCTATAAAAAGCGTAGAAAATCCGTTGGCACGTGAGGCGGCGTCAGTAGTGGACCGATGTGCGAATAGGCCGAAGGCAGCACAACGCGCCAAGATCCGGATGGCACCGAGGTGGTGTCCAGCAAGTTGCCGCACTGGTGTGGCCATCCTACAATGCTGCGCAGAAAGTCGGCGTGGGGCGCCCCGTTGGCCTGTGAGTTCGCGTCAGTCAGTGGGGGCTGTTTGAGGATCTGACTGCATTGGAAAGCAATGTGATGCTGTGCGTCGCCCCCAAGATGGAGGTTCCTCGGCTGCAGTGGGGCGCCCCTTGGTGTTTCACTTGCTATGCAGCTGAGTTGCGTGCGCACTTGCGGCGAATAGGCCGAAGGCAGCACAACGCGCCGAGATCTGGATGGCACCGAGGTGGTGTCCAGCAAGTTGCCGCACTGGTGTGGCCATCCTACAATGCTGCGCCGAAAGTCGGCGTGGGGCGCCCCGTTGGCCTGTGAGGTGGCGTCAGTAGCGGACCGATGTGTGAATAGGCCGGAACCAGCACAAGGCGTCAAGATCCGGATGGCACCGAGGTGGTGTCATAGTTGAGAGTTCTGAGAAGCGGGGGGAGGCGGCGCAAACGAGTCTCTCCCTCCATGTGGATGCACTTCATCTGCAGTGGGGCGCCGAGATCAGGATGGCACCGAGGTGGTGTCTAGCAAGTTGCCGCACTGGTGTGTGTTGAAAAGATGAAAGATCCTCAGCAAGTCTATGTTACTTCAATGGAGCGCCGTCTAGTTTAGCCCGCTCTTGCTGCTACAGCGACAGGCGGCTGCAACAGGACTCTCAAAATGGCGGCCTGTTCTTTGGATTTGGGCCTGGTCCACTAAAATGGCCCTGGGACACCTTAGAACTCGGACGCTCGAATTTTTTTTCCTTTCCTCTACATGCAAAAAAGGTAAATGCCCGGTACGTTACCTGCCTCATCTGCCACGATGTACTCTCCAGAGGAACCGAAAAAAAATATAGTTATGGTAATTGTGGCAAATAAATTTCATGTGGACAGATGAGTGTTACTCTAATAAATACAGCATATGAACATCATCATAGTCGATGGTTGGTGGAGACATTTTGACTATATCCTGGACCTGCCCGTCCTCGCCCAAAATGGCGCCGGAATAAATGGGACTCGTAACTCCTTGTTGTGTACTGGTTGCACAACCTTGATATCACGAGATACGTATGCAGTTTTGAAGCACATGGCGGGCGGGGACGAGAATTGATTGAATATTTCGACATCCCTATTGATATTAAGTTCTGATGTGTTATTGATTACTGTACTATTGAAAGTTCGAATTAACGTCACCCATGGTACTTGCCCGCAAATGTATATCTAGATAATTTTATTGTAACTGGCCCTGTCGTTTTTTAATTATAAAATGTACGTCCACCGATTCCGCAACTGTTAGACACCTTAGTTCTTGCAACCTAATGGCCCGCCCGTTACGTTCCTCTACAGTGTAAATGTCTCCTCATCATATACGATTACAGTTTGCTCCGTGGCCGGCCCACGTGGTTATAGGCCCGTATTTGTATACTGACATTTTCACAATAAAGGTTTTTAAAAGAAAACATGGTAGTAGTATTTACATTGGTAAAGTTTTTAATAATAGTCACTGTTTTCGAATCAGTAAAAGGCAAGTGAAATAAAGCAGTCCAATTACATGAAGGGTAAAAGGTATAATACGCAGGTACGCAGTAAAGATAAATGGTCAAGGGCTGTTGTGTTTTCTACTCCTGCAACATAAAGTGATCGATAAGAATCTGATATTCAGGCGTATCGGCGACTAAGACAGCAGGCCGAGCCTCTTTTGCTCAACGGCTCCGTCATGGGTCAAAGAAACGCCCTTTTTGTCGAAAAAGGAATATATTTTACTTGCAGGACAGTTGTAAATTTTCCGGGAAAGTACATTAGCCTGGAACATTATAACATATATGTTTAAGAAAAAATAATGTTCGAAAGTAATAAAAAGTGTAATTCTTAGGTCAAATGACCAAGCCTTTCATTATTAGAATAAGAAAAGTAAAATGAACCAATGAAAAGTTTTATTAACAAGTCACATGACCTGTTATGCTTACGTTACGCGCTGCGCGCCGCGCCCCAGATCGCTTCCGGGAAGCTGCGCTTCGCGCATCGGATGACTTCCGGATGCGCTAACGCGGCGCGTCATATGACGCATTACGCGACAACGCAGGGGCAGAATATAGTCAAAATGTCTCCACCAACCAGCGGTCGGAACACAACCCCTTTCAGCAGGCTAAATAGTTCTGTTAAATGACAACAGAAGGGACAGGCAACAAGAACCATCAGTCAAAGAGGGGAGGGCAAGTTCTTCTCTACCGGGTCACGTTGGGGCGCTACCGGAACTGATCGAATTGGTAGTCTACAGTGTTTCTGGATGTTTCAGACTGAAGCTGGCGTCAGCATGAGAGCACCACCATCTCGTAGCTCCGTCGTGGCCATTCCACGAGCAATCATGGCAGCCGGTCCCCACCAGAAGCCTGCGGGAGT
Organism: Lissotriton helveticus; assembly: GCF_964261635.1. Classification (NCBI taxonomy): domain Eukaryota; kingdom Metazoa; phylum Chordata; class Amphibia; order Caudata; family Salamandridae; genus Lissotriton; species Lissotriton helveticus. The sequence continues at coordinate 1,904,024,592 of NC_136067.1, read as the reverse complement.
CGGGGGCCCCCAAGACTTTTGTAGAATCTTCAAGGCTGAGGGGACACTTTCGAGAATGGAGCCCAAGCCCTAGCAGACAAGCGTCCGAGTTCCAAGGTGTCGCAGGGCCATTTTAGTGGGCCACGCCCAAATCTGAAGAGCCGGCCGCCATTTTGAGAGTCCTGTGGCAGCCGCCTATCGCTGCACCGCAAGAGCGGGAGCAACTCAACTACATGGTGAGCGAAACGCTGTAGTCGCAAGAGCGGGCGGTAAACAGCTGAATAGCGGAAGAGGCACAGTGTAGCAAAAGCGGGCGGAATGGCAACTGAAACGGTAAAGGGGCGCCCCACTACAGCGTGTCTTCAGGTCAAACGGATTGTGGGACAAGGTCCAGAATGGAAGAGTCACCAAAAGGCAAAAAGTTCCGCTTAACCCCGGGAGCCGGCCACCTATGTCGGGGGCGATCTCAGGCCACACCAGGGCAACACGACTTGGGGAGGGGGCCGGAGCCAAGCGCCCCCTCCGAGTCCGCGCCATCACACCGTCCCTCGGGGGCCTCTGTCAAGCGTTTCAGGGAGGCACCGCATCACATTGTTTTCAAATGCAGTCACGTCCTCAAACAGCCCCCACTTACATTGAGAATAGTGAAGCTGTAGCAGGTGCAAATAAGCTTCAGACAGTCTAACAAGCACTCCTCAAAACTTTGAACTATTAGAGTGCATGAGTTTCATGCTCGATCGATTGAGCTAGCCGGATCGGGCAACAAAAAGTATAAAATAGTTATGTAAATAGTTATTTAATAAAATGTTTTACCCTGTTACTTTGCTGGTGTGTTGTATATATTTGTAATATTTGCATAGAGTTTATCGTTATTTTGGGCGGGGTGGGTGGCGGAGCCGAGCTGTCTTGCAGCCATCATGGTGTGGAGTTCAGCTCATCTCACTAGTTTCGTATTTCTCATGAGGGGTTGTTCCTAATGTTTCTATTTTAGCGAGGTCAAAAAGAGATCCCATTAGTGGCCTACTGATTTTGCTCGATCCCTTTTGTTTTTTTACACGTTTTTTCACTATCTGCAAAGACTAAACAGAGTATTGCGACTCTGTGCTTGTTTGTAAATAGAGAATGAACCAAAGAGAACCAATTCTAAAACAGTAAATGCTTGGATAACAATCAATCAAATGGAGAGAGAAGCAGGCACGACGGATTACAACGGGGGCAAAGGCCTGCGTTAACTACCCTTCACTATCTGCAAAGAGAGAATACTCCTAATAGAAATGAGGGGGGGCAGCATTCAAAGCAGATCAGTGTGCATAAACACGAAAATGTTTTTACTTACCACGTACTTGACATTCGACAGCTTATGATATTTGCTATTAAAAAAACATTGAAATTCACTGAAAAAACCATAGGTTAGAGACCATATATAGTTAGGAATTAGCATTTAAAAAACCTTGAAAATTCACTGAAAAAACCATAGGTTATACACCATATATAGTTAGGAATTAGCATTTAAAAAACCTTATTTTACTCACACAAAACCATTGAAATTCCATATATAGTTAGTTGCACTAACTATATATCGCGCACCCGCAATCCACTGCTGATGATGTCACATATTACATCATTCATGACATGGTCAGTGACATCACTGATGACATCACTGATGACATCTCAAATGACATCACTGATGACATCACTGATGACATCTCATTTGACATCATTCTTGTGCTAATACGATAAACCTCTTCAGACTCTAATATAACCTTAGATACACTCAGTGTATACAGACACTCACACACTGTCACTCATCCATGGAGTTACTCACACACCTAGTCAGTCATGCAAAGAAACAATCTCACCTCCATTTCCTCAACTATACAGTTATACACACCTTACTTATTCAAACATATACTAACACATATTTACTCTCTTATACAATCCCTGATACAAGTTCACAATGATCCATACAGCCACTCACACATTCACTGGCTCTCATGCACAGTTATTTATATATGCCAACTCTCACATGTACTGTGTTTTACATATGTACTTACTATGACATGTAGCATTGAGATATCCATTCACTCATCAAGACACTCATGCACACAGTCAACCGCCTATGTAGCTGTTTCCACAAGCACTCTTGAACTCATACACCTAGTGAATCAACTGCTCACACATCTATGCACAGAGTCACACACCTCTCAGCCACCCCCACACACACTCAATCTCCCATACAAATACTTGGGCAACCAATCAATAACACATATAGCCTCTCGTATAGCTAATGATCAACACATGCAGCAGTTTACACCACAACAGACATACTGATGCACACATTCAGACAGTTTAGTCACTAACCCATGCATTTAGTACGACACATTTATTCACTCACTCATACAGTCAGTCACGCACCTACTAAATCCTTCATCCAGACACTTATACATCCACTCATTCTTCAATATGTAAAACATATTTAAACTTTACAGAAACACACAGTCACTGGATGATGTTATCAGTGATGTCATTTGAGATGTCATCAGTGATGTCATTTGAGATGTCATCAGTGATGTCATCAGTGATGTCACTGACCATGTCATGAATGATGTAATATGTGACATCATCAGCAGTGGATTGCGGGTGCGCGATATATAGTTAGTGCAACTAACTATATATGGAATTTCAATGGTTTTGTGTGAGTAAAATAAGGTTTTTTAAATGCTAATTCCTAACTATATATGGTGTATAACCTATGGTTTTTTCAGTGAATATATATATATATATATTTTTTTTTAACAAAGAAGGGTCCTTCTTGAATCACTCCCAATGTCAGGTGGCGCATAAGCCGGCAGAGCCCCAACGCCGGTAAGGATTTCAGTAAAGTTCAGAATAAATATCAATGCGCACTCAAAGAGATGAAAGCAATCACCAATTTATTCCAGAATACCGCTACGCGCTTTGACACCCGGCGGTGTCTTGGTCACACGATACATTTCGTTTGACGCAAAGGTGCATAAATAAAGTTTTGACATTTCAGTGAAAAAGTGTAAACATAAACGAGGTTCTACAAGACATACTGATGTATCTGTAAACAAAAGCGCCATCTTGGAACGGAGGACAAAGCTTAAGTATTGCAGAAATACTTGTTGTTTGGCAATTCCTATTATGCTTATTATACATATCTCACGTATTATTAAGTGAGCATAGGAAGTCGTAAGGTTGTACATCCCAATAAGCATATTTAGTAAACATATTTGAAGGCTGTAAGATACTAATACTGGTGCAAGCGAGTTCCGAACTTATAAGTTACAATGGAACACTGTAACGCTTCCGTATTATGAAGCGAATAAGATCCAGTTTACTATTTGTACCCAACCAGTAAGCTGTCATCCGGCCAGAAGTATTAGGATTTAAATTATAACATCCTAAGATCTGTTGCATGCATATTCCTCGGACTAGTGCCCATATGTGTGTGCAATTATGCTCTCGGACTAGTGCCACACATTGCTGCATGGCCGGAAGAGGTGCAGCCCTCCTTATATTGTAGACAGTTGGCTCTAACCAACAGATACCTTTACTGTATTGAAAACCCAGAGTTACAAAAGTGCAAGAAAAAAATAATAATAAAAAATTGTTGACAACATAAGTTATTATGGTATAAGTGGCTGCCACAAACAGTCCGAGTTACAAAAGTGCAAGAAAAAAATAATAATAATAAAAAATAGTTGACAACATAACTTATTATGTTATAAGTGGCTGCCACAAGACAGTCCTACCATGCGATACAAAAGTGCTTATTATGTTTTTTCTTATCTTATACCCTTTGAAGGTTCAGTCTTATGAAGAAAAAGGGTAGGGAACCGTGCATCTTACAAAAGTGAAAAGTGAAAAGGTCCCTTCCTTTTATTCCTGAAAAACATAAACAGAAAGAAAAGAATAAGTCTTAAAAACGCGTTTCGGAACCAGCCGGTTCCTTGGTCACATGACCAAGGAACCGGCTGGTTCCGAAACGTGTCGGGTGATGTTCGCCACTGCTGTTTGAAGAATAAAATTGCTTCATCAAAATTGGGGCTCGGCGTCTTTTCTTACGAAGTGGTAAGGACACTGTGCTGGAATATATATATACATATATATATATATATATATATATATATATATATATAATTAAGAAGAATTATAAAAATAAATGAATCATGTTTACAAAGAAAACATATTATAATATCAATTACATATGACAAATACCTACAAATGTTATATAAAGTTAAATAATGAATACATTAAAAAAAACAATCTTTTAAACTAAAAAATATTTACAAACAAATACATTAATTAATACTAACGTGTATTTTTTTTATTTCCTTCCTTATAAGACCACACCAATAACAACACACTTCTACATTTTAAATTAAATGTACTTCCATAATTAACATAATTAATAATCAATTTAAAAAATATTATTAAAAAAAATAATAAACATTTATTAACTACACACACTTTAACGATATAATGTTCACAACACACACCTAAATTAAACTATAAAATAATAAAACACAATTAAAACGTATTTTTAAATTAAAACTATTACTATTAACAACCAATTATAAAGTAATTAAAATGTATTTAATACCCACCCTTTACCACTTTAAAAGTAGGAACAACACACACAAAATAAACAATTACCCAAAATAAATATCAAATAATTAACATTAACAACTATATATTAATTAAACACAAATTACTTCCCATCCATTACCCCTATAAACACCACAACACACATCTATAATTAATTACACAATTGCCATAATGCATTTTTAATTATTTTAATTAATATCAATTAACAAATATGTAAGAATAAAAAATAAATAAACTAATGAACACCCTTTATCCCTATAAACCTGATACACACACCAAAAATTAATTACAAAATTACCATACTTAATTACCAATTAAATAATTATAATTACTTAACAAGCAACTAATAATTCATCAATTAAAAATAAATTACTTCTCACCCTTTACACCTATAAACACTAAAACACACACCTAAAATTAATTACCCAATTACCATACTTAATTACCAATTAATTAATTAAAATTAACAATCAATTATTAATTCATCAATTAAACATACATTACTTCCCACCCTTTACACCCAAAAACACCAAAACACACACATAAAATTAATTACAGAATTACCATAATTAATTACAAATTAAATAATTATTATTAACAACACATTATTAATTAATTAATAATAAATGTACACATTTAACACTATAACATCTTAATTAAACAAATATGAATACATAAAAAAATTTCAATTAATTTAATATAATTAAATTACTTCCCACCCTATTCCCCATAAAACCCACAACCCCCTACGGAACTAAAAATGCAAAATAAAAAAAAATGAATATCTACAAAAAATGTAGAACATATATTAAAAAGAAAAACACTTTTTAAACATATTTTATTTCCTTTGGTCCATTGCATATCCATACATTCACTCCTTAGTACATTGCAGTGTTTTCAATTCGCATTATACTACATTTTTCTTATACATTCTTCAACCATTAGGGGCCTATTCCGATGTCGGACGGACCTAAGACCGTCCGACATCGAGCAGGAGCTGTAACCGACCGACCAGCTGTCGTCGGTTACAGCCCTGCTAGTACGATGCGACCGAACAGGGTTCGGTCGCATTCGTATACTTTACAATGCAAGCATGCTTTCCGACCAGAAAGCATGCTTGCAATGTAGAAAGCAGGGGGGCAGTTCATCCCTGCACCCTGTGGGCGGCACCCCAAGGTGCCTGCCACAGGGTGCAAGGATCAACTGAGGGGCACCATATGTACCCCCATCAGTACTTGCAGGTATCTTCTGATTCAACTATTCTTGTATTAAACCCTCCCCCAACTCCCCCCTCCCTCCCCCTTGCAATGTAGAAAGCAGGGGGGCAGTTCATCCCTGCACCCTGTGGGCGGCACCCCAAGGTGCCTGCCACAGGGTGCAAGGATCAACTGAGGGGCACCATATGTACCCCCATCAGTACTTGCAGGTATCTTCTGATTCAACTATTCTTGTATTAAACCCTCCCCCAACTCCCCCCTCCCTCCCCCTCACTGCAGGCATTTTAGAGATCTCATTTCCGCTAGTTGTCGCTTTCCTTGCTACTCATTGGTTATTTGTGTAAAAATACAAAAAAAAACATACGTCACATACATTTAAAACATATATTATAGCCGTTTAGCCCGCTGTAGCGGGCTATACTGGCTATTAAAGGCCCGCTGCAGCGTTAATGGCCCGAGCCGAAGGCGAGGGAATTTAATAAGGCAGTGGGACTTTAATTGCCGGTATAGCCCTGCTACAAAGGGCTATAAGGCTATTAGAACATTCTGCCACTAGAGGACAGATTGTTCTAACAAATTAAACAAAGTCTTCAGGGAGTGCGAGGGTATTGAAATTTCCCCAGGCTCCCTGAAGCCTTTGTTCACAGCCACAAAGAAGCATTGAAATGTTGGAGCTCTGGGCTTATACCAACCATTATAAGCCGGGAGCTACTCCATTGTTTTCAATAGAGCTTCCAACGTGCCAATGTTCTAATAAAATATATAACACTACATAAAATGTGCCGCTTGTGTTACCAGGGAAAAGAAACATTTGTACATGGCTCTGTGTGTCCCCAAACCTGCTAGTCCATTGAAGCTCAGTGTTGCATATGGAGTTCTTAGCTTTAGGTGTTAGACCCTGCAGGAAGGCGGCCATAGAGGCCCTAAACCCACAGAATTGTATGCTGAATATTCAACTGGTGACGTTTTAAGCAATTTTTAACAAACATATTACAATTGTTACATGAATGTTACATGAATGCTGTCCATGGGTTAGAAAGGGTTAAGGAAACATTTTTTATTCACAATAGAATTATTGATCGATATCCTTGAGTCGCTTAAGCATCAAAGAAAGAGTTCGACAATCACGAGGAATAGCTCAGTTCTGCTCACCATTGGATGCTCTGATTGCACAGTAAAAGCTACCTTTGCACAGTTGCAGTAAATGCTATCTTTGCACAATTGCATTAATGTTTGCACCAGTCACCAAAGCCTATCAGGCTGATAGGAACCTGTTAACACGTTTACCTTTTTGCACAGTTCTGCCAAATGCTGCCGCCAAGCACTTTGACAATGCTATTCTGCACAATTGCATTATGTATACTCACTAGGTAGGTAGGAGCACCCTAGCAGGTTGAAATTTGAATATGCCTGCTTGCACAATTGCGATAATGCACGTTTTAAGCACTTTGATAGTGCCTTCATGCACAGTGGATGTTTACATCAAGCATTTCTGATAAGGTTTTGTGCACTTAACCCTAGCAGGTGATATGAGATGAAATGTTTACACTGTTTCTCCTATAGTAAACCCTGGATATATGCATAGCCTCCAGGCTGCACGATTTTTGTGAACATATATTTATATTTATATTGTATGTTCCTTGCTCGTCTTGTGTACACCTAGACGATACAGGAAGGCTCAATGTTTTATCCCATTGTATGAACAATGAGATTAATTGATTGATTGTTCACTCTGAGATGGACACATTGGCGCTTAGTTAATTTGAAGCATTGATTTTATATGTTTTGTGCTGGTTTAATGTTTATGGTTTTTATTAACTAATAAACTTCATTGTTATTGATTGATATTTCATTTGCACTATGATTTTGCCTTGTTTTTGGCAGCAACCCAAGCATTTCAATTAAGAATAAAGGCATGGTTTTTATATCAGCCTCTTTTGCAAGACCTGTGTTTGTCCTGCACTGGAACCCAGCTTAATCATTGGCTTCTAAATAAATACCTGCATTTGTAAATTCAAATTTAAATAGAGAATGGTTAGTGTATGTATCTAAAACAAGGACTCTGACCGGGGTATGCTATAGGTACTTTGAGAATATTTCATGCTAGGTGTTGAGATTAAAGAATTGTTTATATGCAGAATGTATTTGATAATATTGGGCCTCTAATAGCAGAATGGTTTGTGCATATTTCATACAAATGTTTGCTATGAATAATTAAAATGTCCTCGTTTTCATGAATGTATTTTTGAAAAGACAAAGGCAGGGCGTCTTCTCCCTTTGAATGGGAGACATTGATTGAATTCTCTGCCCAGTGCTGTCATGCATCCCAGGGTGATCCCTGGCAGGGAAATCTAGGGAGATGATCCCACTGAAAATAGGGCGGGGCGACCGCCACTATCACCTGGCAACCCAATGGCAGATGGGCTGCCAGGTTGAGAGTATCCATTGTCGGAGCCAGCTGAGGCTGGCAAAAACACTCTTTTCACCAAACTCTGAGTGAGGCTGGGAGGGTGGGAGCTTTCCGGCTCATGGTGTGCGCCATAATGTGCACATGAAATAAAACGATGTGGTGCCAAATATGAAGAATGTGCTGTTTTCTTTTTAAATGTTAGGTCAGACCAGCCTTCATAGTGGTCCACCATGGAAATATAGGAATATTTATTTTATTACTGTGCTCAGAGTGCTGGGTAGAGAAATAAAGTCAATCATGTCTTAAGACAAAAGATAGCGTCAGAATCAACTTTGCGTAATAAGATGGGAAACAGCGTTTACATCGCATGCGATACAACGCATGCCATTGCAATGCGGTCGTTACAACGACCGCGTTGTTACATCGCGAGCCATTACATCACAAGTCGATACAACGACTTGCTGTAGGGGGCAGAAGGTGTTGGATTTACAATGCAACACCTTCCCTGCTGTTGCACAAACTGGAGTAGGAATAGTAAATTATACTATTCCTAAGTCCAGCGCGCCCCCTACAGCAAGTCGTTGTAACAACTTGCGATGTAATGGTTCGCGATGTAAGAACGTGGGCGTTGTAACGACCGCGTTGTAATGGCATGCAATGTATGTCATGAGCAGTAGGGAAATATATTCAATAAGACATGTTAAACATTAGCACAGTTCTAAATATACATTCTTATCCTGGGCTCACCTTTAGCAATAACCCTTTTGTATGGTGATGAAACATTTTTGGGATTTTGTTCGTGTAAGGGTTCTTTTTTACCACCTACAGTCATTATTTTGTTCCCCTTTAAAGGAAGTAATATGTGATTGATGAATCGGATAACTATGCCTTTACATTATTCAAAAAATGAAAACTATCCTACCCCAGGATTAATTCACTGCATTTAGAAAAGTTAAACATTTTCTGCCACCAATGACTTGAGTAAATGTACAAATGTCGTATGCAAATGCTGAATCAAACCCCCATTCTTGCACTCCTCTTCAAAATTTAAAGTGAAGCAAAAACCCACTATTGTGTTTTATATTTACTGATAATAGGATGTGTGATGACTGCCACTAAAGCAGCTAAAGACAAGGCCTAGAACAATTAATAAGAAAATTTTATTTGTCGCCATTTCCTTCCTCCCCCTCTCCCCTGTTGCCCTCCACTCGCTCCTTCTTAAACCACTGACCACACATTTTCCTTCCCTCCACAAACACGCCCGCCTCTCACTTTGCTACTAATAGTGCCGCTACATTTTCGTGTTACACTTCAATAATTGATCACGGGCACATAATGCTGGCTGCATTTACAAGAGGAAAATGGACAACAAATAATTTCTTCTCGCTCCAATCAAGCTGCAGCAAGAGAATGTCTAGTTCAGTGGGGTAGGTGCAGTTACAGCCAAATGGCGTGTCAGGCTACTGTGTGACCAGTGGGGGGCGGTCACACACATATACTGTTTGTGGACTGGGATACTGCCACAAGCATAGGAAGTCACATAATATTTGTCCATTGGAGCCACACATAGGGGCCGTTTACGATGTTGGGCGTTAAGCCTCCTCCCGACAGTCAGAATCTACTTGACCGTGTCGGAACCCTTGCTCCTGACTCAGTCGGTTTCCAATCCGCCTGACCGATTACGATGTTCAGGGTCGGATTGCAAACGGCAGAGCCTTTCCGAATCGGTTCCGACGGGCTCTCAGAGACTACTTCTCAGTCAGACCTCCATCGTACAGCTCTACGGAGAGTGTTTCCGACCGAGCGATTATGATGTTGGTTTCCAACAGCCTTTCCAAGTCAGCCTGTCCGACACGAAAAGGCAGTCGGAAAGTGATTGTGGGGGCCCCTGGCAGACCCCCCTTCCTCCTGCGGCCTCCGGTTTGGGGTTGAGGGGGTCCCTAAGCGACCCCCTGTTAAATCCTGCACTGTGTTGCAGGCATAATGGGGTGCCTGCAACAGGGTGCAGAGTTTTCCACACACACCCTATTTCCCCATAGGACCCAGTGTTGTCGGGTGGAACAAAGGCTCCCATAGGAGTCAATGGGACTCCGACCGAACAGTGTTCAGTCGTATCGTAATCGGTCGGGCGGAAGCGCTGACCGCAAGTTAGTCAGAGTCGATTCTGAGACGGAGTCGGGCGGAAAGTTTCCGCACCACAACGTAATCGGCCCCTTAGTGTCAATGGTGTGTCCTGTGTGATAGCGCCATAGACATAAGTCACCTCTTAAAGAACTGTGTTCTATGGAGTGTGCAGACTTGCCATCTCACGCATTTCCACCGTGTGCCACATGATATTGGCACACTTCAGATTACGGATTTTGAAACCTGCCTAGGACAGAGAGGTGGGATCAGAAAATCTGTTTTTTGGGGAGGTTTAGGAGAGGCAAGTAAACCCAGCACCTGCCAAGTCCTGCCTGCTCAAGTGTTCCGCCATGCCTGTGTGGATCTCAAGGCTTCACCCCCTCCTCCTGGCCTCCTCCCACCATTCGGGACACCACCCTTTCTGATTTCGAAGTTGAAAGCTGTGAGTGTATCAGTGCATAACATACATCAGAACAGAGCTCCACCTACTGGAGAAACGCTGTTACCGCCCCCTATTATCCACTGTGTATGAGATAGCATCCTGGAATCTGTGCAGAACAACCACTGCTTCTTTATTTGAAGCATACGGGTGATTCCATGCCACAAGGGTGCCATGCACTGGTCCTGGACATTCATTTACAACAGTACTGGTAGTCTTGTTCACATTGATGGAACAAATTGAACTAAATCACCAGGTAATGGTTTGTAAATGGAAAGGCCAAGGTTGGGTTAGGGGTCCTTTGTGACATGACGTCCTCTGTTAACCTTAGCTTGAATGCTGAGCACCTGACACAGTACTGGGGCATAAACTGAGCCGAAATGCACATTTTCGGAAGCTCTGTTCAATTTCTGTTCGTCCTCAGCGGTCACCAAACATCTTGCAAGAGCCTTTTAGAAGATCTGAAAATAGAAAGCACTGTGCTAGCCGACGTAGCCAATCCTGAATGAAGCCATCGCTTTTTCCCTCTTATTTTAAGGCCTCATTTCCCTACGTAATAGAACAACACAATTGCCAATGCTGAGACTGACTACCCAAATATTCCTAATCATTTCATGAAGGAAAACGTGAAATGTTGCTTTAAAAATTGCAACTTAGTCCAATGTACCTTATTCAATATTCATTTTAATTGTTCAAAACATTTTTTTCAAAAGAACAACATGATATAAAAGTGTATTCGTGTACGTAACCAAACAACACATTGGAGAACAAACCAGTGAAAAAATAAACTCAACACCTTTCATTTGGCCAATTTCACATTCATGTCACAAGCATCCATGCATACATCTCAAAAAATAAAAAATAAAAAATACAAAAAAGAAGAAAAGGGGAGGTCCCTTCGACACAACTACGTGTGTAACACAATTAATGCACCATATGTCACAAATTTCAACAAATCAAAACTGTAACAGGGAAACTTTTTCCTTTATGTATACAAATAAACTTTTTTTGTGTGTGCAGGGACCCCGTTGGTCGACGCGTTTCGAACCCTGGTTGATTAATGGGTTCTCCTCAGGACCAATAACTATCTACAAAAAACAAAATGACGAAGGGACCTCCCCTTTTCTTCTTTTTTGTATTTTGTATTTTTTATTTTTTGAGATGTATGCATTGGTACATTGGACTAAGTTGCAATTTTTAAAGCAACATTTCACGTTTTCCTTCATGAAATGATTAGGAATATTTGGGTAGTCAGTCTCAGCATTGGCAATTGTGTTGTTCTATTATGATATTGGCTCAGCCTTGCTGAGTAAGGGCCAAGACTCATTACAGTTCGTTGGTTCATTTCCCTACGTAAGCACGTCCATCAGAATCATTTCCCGCTTGAATGGCAGGAAAGAAGCCTCCCACTTGATTGCCAATGATAATGATAAAAAGATTTCTTTATATAGTGCCCTGCATTTAGATGGGCTCTTAAAGCACTTTGCGCGCCCATTACCTCAGCATGACATCCGTGCAGCGAACAGTCACTTTTGATGAGCACGGCCATGCATTTCGTTCAGTGCTTTAAAACTCCAGAGCTGCTCTCGAAATAGGGAGGCAGTGGGTATTATTAATGTGTGTTTTGCTCTTTCTATTTGCGGAAAGGCTGGAGGACAAATTGACATGCCCAAGGTCAAAGGAGGCGACAGTGGACTTTTAGACAAGCAAGACAATTCTATGTTACACAAGGCCGAAAAGACATTCTAAACGACAGCACATCTATATGCTATGGTAGATAGGGTTGCACTTAAAGTTATTTTTCTTTCTTTTCTCAGTTTCTGTTTCTGGGCCCAACTACTGTCTACACTACTTAGTCACTACACTCAGATTCTGTACTTCACCCACAGAGGAATTGATCCTCTGATGAGCCTTGCTTCGTCGTAGTGCAGGGAGAGAAATCAGGGTGTGGAACTATCGGCCACCCAATGAGGACCAATAATTGGTAACCAACTCACAAATTAGAGATCTGGTTTCATGTACACTACTCTCTGACAATGACTGCACTTTCTGTCCTGGTAATATAATGATGTATTTGGATTTTAAATGAAACTTAAATTGACCAGATTGATGGTTGATAGGAGGCCCGAGCATCTCGTGGTACCATAGCAGACCCAAATGTCGAGATTTTTGTTGTCAGGTTTTTTCTGGATGAGCCATTTATATTTGTTCTATGCAACCATCATTTTAGCCTAGTTTTTAACCCCTTGCATGCTCATGACGGAACCACGCCATCATCAGCCACAGGCGGCGTGTTCTCATGACGGCGTGGTTCAGTCATGCTGCGGCCACTCCGCCCACGCAGCACCGATTACCCGCCTGTGCTGGCGAATTGATGAGCTGGCGTGGTCATGACGGAACCACGCCGTCATGAGCACACGCCGCCCTTGACTCATGACGGCGTGGTTCTGTCATGACCACGGAAGTGCCGCGCTCACCCCCTAGCCCCCCGTGCCACGGTGGAATTCGCGGCGCAGGGAAGGGATTAATTACGATTTGCACAGTATTAGATTTGCTTACTTCAAGATGAATTGTTAGCTTTATCGCAAGTATCAAGTACGAAAAACGTTTCTTTCCAAAACCCGCAGGGACCTTTTAAAACTATTGCTAAGGCATTTGTAATGGGTGGTTCATGGACTATTATTGTTGTAAAACTGGCATACTGTGTCACAACGTGCTTTTACAGGTGTAAAGCATGCATATCAAATTGTATTTGTGTTTCACACGTGATTTTATGGTCAATATTGGCTGAAAAAAGAGTTATTGAACTGAACTGGCTCTCTTTCATACATTAGAAATCCATATCTCGTAAGCACAGTTTCTGTGGACAGAACATTAAGAAACAATTAATGAAAACTCAGACACATTTAGATAATTTGGTTATTGTATTAAATATCCAAAATCAATGCATATAAGTAACATTAAACTAAATTAAATTTAATACTATACAATACATATTTAATATATTTTAAATTACTCCCCATCCTTATCCCTTATATACCCAACATCGTGCTCCTGAAAACAAAATACTAAACACAAAAAAATGTTTAAATGACCTAAAAACAACATTTTAAAATAGAATAAAATAAAATACAAATATTTATTTGTAAATATAAAAAACACATTGAACTAATTTGAACTAATATCGATATTTAAAAAAAAACATATTTACAACTTCAATATTTTTACGATGTAGAAAATAAAACCTAATTTTGATATTCTTGACCTCGATATTATATACCACGATATTTTAGTTACACAATATTTTAAACACCATATTTATGTCCCACAATATTTTTTATTTGATATTCTGTCTAAATACCGTTGTACTCCACGTAGTGCTTGACATAGGGGGTCTGCAAGTGCATGAGTAACTTACTAAAACTCAAAAGAGCATCTCTCAATCTTTTACGCACAAACCACTGTGCTTAAAGGGATTCCTACAGCATATCTCAAAGGTGAGTTATGTGTACTAAACTGTAGGTTTAAGACTTGACAAATGCTTTTACAGGCCAAGTCGAGTGGGCAGTGAGAGTGCACAGACACGCTCTGCACTAGTAGGCGTCACCCATGTTTAAAGGACTATTTATCTGCATTCATGACAAGGTTGTGTCTCTACTTGCCTACATATCTGAGTGAGTGTAGGAGTCCACCTATAGCAATGCCATGAGATGGTTAAGTAAATGTACCGATTTGTGACTATCTGTTTTAGTAGCGCTATGGCTCTCTAAATGTGTATGTAAGTAGTTGAACAAATATCTCAGTGCCTGTGTTAGGAAATAGAGTGGTATGTAGGTGTGTCTGCAACTGCCTTTGATACTCCTGCATATATAAGTAGTTTCTGAGTATGTGACCGAATGTATAAGTCCTTCTGTAGCTGTCAAACTGGGTGGGAGAGAGGCGCTATGCTTTTGTAAACATTCCTGTCAGTTGCTTTATGGGTGGCATACTCTGTGTTGTACTTGGCATAGGGTCCTGCAAGTGCACAAGTAACTTATTGAACTAAATCTCTCATCTTTTAACCACAAAGCACCATGCTTTATGGCAACAGCCAGCTCATAGGTGAGTTATGTCTTCTAAAACATTTGTATAAGGTAAATCCCAGGATGTCTTGATGTATTCTTTACCCAACCCTTCATACACCCATGCTGGTAGATGTTTTAAGCAAAACTGAAAATGGAAAATTGTAACAGGCAGAGTGATTGTACCGTGTATTATCCATTCTCTTGCTGGTTTCTCAGAAACAGTTAATGGCAATCTTTCCAGTTGTTCAATGCTCAGCACAATATAGTCTGCTCCCCTCTGTGCCAGTGTGATTTGTTTATCTGTAAGGTTAAATTCAGATAAGAATAACGTGGTGTTGATTAGACGCCAAGGCACATAGCCAGCACGAAGATTTTGTAACGTCCAGCCCAATAGCATTATAGAACGCAATTGTGACTAACCATGTTGCAACATGACCAAGTCCTGTTCCATTATGTCTATGGCTGAGGATACCATGCTGTCCAAAGAATATATTCTGGATGACAGAGTCGTTAACCCATTGTCAACTACAGAGAGAGATTTCTCTAAGTTGATACGATCAATTTCTCGTATTCGTTCTGCAGTCTCTGCTTGTGTAATCTTCCACACTTCATTATAAAGAGCATAGATACCGGCGTATATAAAACCTTTATGACGTGGCTTCTTTGGTCCTTGTAGGAAGTCCCTCAGGTCAGTGCCATTTTTAAGTAAAGATAAGTGTTGTTTCACTTCCTTCAGTGTGGACTTGTGTAGCCACTCAAGGCACAGTTTTCCTACACTGTATGATGTTCCTATCCCTGGATGCTGTCTCTGAACATATCTTGGATCTGGCCTAGTGTATGTGAACCCTTGTGTCTTATTCAGGAATCTATCTTGACAGGTGTTTGTGTCTGTGGGCCAGATTAACCATTTTTTCCAATCAGGATCTGTTCTGGTGTGAAGCAAAATAGTATGTACGTCGACCACGCCTTCTGCAGTGTTATTACTATCCGGTGTAGGTGGAGTTATGGATGGTTTATTTAAATCTTTTATCTTAGCTAATCCTTGACAAGATGTCTGTTGAACAGTGTCATTCAAAAATAATATTTGTTCTGGGATAATGCAGGCTCTAAATAACGCTTTTATTCCCTGCACCTGCCAGTCTTTTGTGCCCCAGACAGTTGTTGTCTCAATGATGTCTTTCCAAAAGTCAAAACCTAAAGTTGACAGATGAGCATAAAAGGCCGCAGAATAAATTTGCTTAGTTTTTGTCAGCATAATTTTCATACCTGTCTTATTTACATTTTTAAAGTAAAATGTTTCTGGATTTGAAACATTAAAACCTGAAAAGTATGGAAATTTGTCATAAAATGTTTTTCAGCTACCCTTTGGTGGCGTAGGACAATGTTCCCATTGGTTATATTTCAGTACATTTCTAGGATTTACAGATTTATGCAAGAAATGATGACCATAGTGATTATAACAATACATGTGTTAATAATCTGATGAACCTTCTAAGCATTCATGATTTGTAAATTTTGCAGACATTTCTAAGTCTGACATCATATTATTAATAGTCTCAAAGTCCCAATCATTAGAAAAGGTGCTGGATGAAACAAAGTCACTCAAGGAAACCTTGAATTGGTGTAGAATCTTCAACAGCTCTGCAGGACCAGAGATGTCATAATCAGTTCTGTCCCAAGCTGTACCACCAGGTATAGGAATGGCTGTGATGTTCACTGATGACAAGTCTCTTTGTTCACGATGGCATGATTTGTGTGGTTTGAGGAGTAAGTTGATGTTCTTACTTGCTGTGTCCTTTTTACTATATCTCCAACTGATCAGCAATCCCAAGGTAAATACCAGAGTCAACCAAAGTAGAAGAAAAAGTACACCCAACACAATCCATAGTTCAATTCATGGTAAAACCAGATATGTCTTTTCCAGTAGATGAAAAAGTTCTGTTGCTTGTTCTTTAAAAGTTTGTTTAGCTCGCGTTGTTTCAGGTTTGCTGGGATCCTCGTAAAACGTATCAAAGTTAATGAAATAGCCAGAGGCAGTTCTGTCAATTATAGGGATTGCTTCAGAATTCGATGAAATCACTGGAACCACTTGATCACTTGTCATATTAGTATAGTTAGATGCTATTTCATTGTAGACAAGCGTTTCTTGACGAACTGTTATTTGGGTGTCAAGAGGCACAAGTTCCATGACTTTGTTGCACAGTCCTTCTTTTCGCACTACAGATTCTTCAAATGTGATGAGTCTCTCAGTTTCAACCTCTTGGATTGTAGCCAGATTAGGGGGTCTGCTATATCTTTGGAGTCCACTTGGTCTACTACTTATGATTGGCCACATGATGTGGTTTGACCAGGTCGATGGATACGAACCTGTTCTCTTTTTTACCAGCAAGGGGCGGCAGTATTATTGTTCTTGATCCGTGGATTGCTAGGACAGGTACTGGTTGTCTGTAAGAATGCCCAAATTCCTTCTTGTCCGCGATCTTTTCTCTGACTAAATCCCCAATCTTTGGAATCCAGGCAGGCTTTGCTGGGACGGGTGGTTTCTCTTCAGTGGTCATTGGCTTCAGGAATATGTTGCTTTTGCTTTTTCTTATTTCATTTAAGTCCTGCAATACTGCCAAACGGTCTTTAATATCAAAATGTTTTTGTTCTACCACTGAAGTGTGACGATCAAGGTCCTGGACAATCATTCTAGTTCCAAAAAGGATTTCATATGGAGTGATTCCCCCTAGAGAACTTCTTGGCAGATTATTAAGACTATGTTGGACACTTATTAGATGTTTTACCCACCCGTCACCCGAGCCTAATACCCTAGCTGTTATAGATTGCTTTATGTCCCGGTTTTTTCTCTACATAACCGAATTTCCCTCAGGATGAAATGGACTAGAATACCGCAATGCAACCCCCAGGTTGGCTATGGCCTCTTTGTAAGCTTTTGAGCCAAACGCAGGACGTCAGAATGTAGCGTGCCGACTGCGTATGTGCCGATAAAGACTCGCAAATCTTTTATAACAGTTCAAGCGTCAGCCGGTCGCTGAGGCCACAGCCAAATTAGTCTTGAGCATGAATCCACTGCGACCATGATATATTTATAGTTACCATCCATCTGTAAGGGACCGCAGTGATCCAGGTAAACACAAGCTAATGGTTTGTCTGAAATCAAATAGGGGTGTCTGCACAGGACGTTTCACTGTAGAGACTTTCATCTTTTGGCAGATTTTACATTCCAAAACATAGTTTCTGGTTTGTTTCCTCATGCACTGCCACCAGTATCTCTGTTTTAATAATGAAACTGTAGCAGAAACACCTGCGTGTGCAGAGGCGAGCCCTTCATGTGCTGCTAAAATTAGTCCTAATCGATGTTCCATGTTTGGAATTACTCTATCCCCCTCTCCAGGGATTCGAGCAAACTGAACATTATTTGCATCAGTTATGTATGAGTATTTGAGTGGAAAGTGTTTTGGTAATGTTTTACCACTGTCTTTGCTTGAAGCATTGGCGCTTGCATTATTTCGTCGTCTATTTTCGTTTTTGAATGAGTGATTGCAGCTACGGAAGCCGTTTGCACAGCTGCCTTCGCGGCTTCATCAGCCAATGAATTCCCTGCAACATGAACGCCATCACGTTGATGACTCAGTGTATGTATCACATGAGTCTTTTGTAGTTTTTGTCGTAACTGAACTACTTGTTCCCAAAGCAAATTATGCTTGATTGTGCCACCTTTCGCATCTTTGAAACCGTTTTGAATCCAGTTCTGAAAGTATTCCTTGTAAGATTGATCGTAATAATAGGAATCGCGCACAATGAGGGAGGGGAATTCGCGATCAGTATTTTCAAGCGCCATCTTGAATGCTTGTAGTTCAGCTCGCTGATCTGTACAATCTCCTAGAGATTGAGTTTTAGTGACCATTGGTCGGAATTTGCCATCTAGCCAGCGACCTTTAACGATCGAGCACGCAGCACTATAAGCTTGTTTACCCCCAAAAGCGGGTTGTGCTGATCCATCTGTATATATTATACATCTGTACTGTTCTAAAGGCAGAATCTCAGTAGGCAAAGGACATTCTTGTTCGTATTGTAGAAATTCTTGTGTTTTCAAATAGGGGTCAAAAAAGTGTTCAACGTCTGTTGCAGCAAGAGAATTAACCCATTGTATCCATTTCGGATGTAAAGTCTTTGCATTTGGAATACTCGCTTTTGTCACTGCCTCTAAGGCAGGTACAGGAGTAATGACCATTATGCGCTTACCCTGTGCAAGGGCTCTCTCTTTTGCTACTGCAGTTCGAACCGCTGTCAGAATTTTTTCTGTAGAAGTGAATTTCATTTCTGCTTGTGTGTACAAGTGTGATTTGTAAGCAGTAGGTACTTTTTCTTCTTCATTAAAGGATGAGTAGGTGAATCCGCATCTTCCTGGAATGATTCGGATCACTAGGTTGCGTAAGTTTACGCGTGTTTGTACATATATTGTTGTTGCTAACATGTCTGTTTGCACTGAATGCAAAATTTCGATGTGTTTTTGAGTCCAATTAATTTGTTTGAAATCTGGTTTGATTAATTCATAGAGAGGTTTAACCCTTTCTGCGTAATTTAGAATTTAAGTTCTTCCGAAATTCAGGAAACCTAGAATTGACTATAAGTTTTTCAGCGTTTTTGGAGGTTGGAGCAGCGCACATTTCTCTAGAAAGTTTGCTGCCAGGCTTTTGCCTTCACTTGATAATTCATATGCTAGAAACAGGACATTGAGGTGGGCAATTCGTGATTTTTTAAAATTGAATTTATAGCCCTCAGAAGCGAAGCCCAATATTATGGTGTTCACCCTGTTTAAGTGCCTATGCAAGTCATTGTCTGTTAGATAGATGTCATCGACATATGATAATGCTTCATCATCATATGTTTGTTGTAACTCTGTTACTCTGGCTGAAAAGAACCCTGAACTATTCTTGAATCCCTGGGGGAGAGGACAGAATTGACGCTGTGTCCCCATGACTGAGAAAGCGGTCAAATACCTACTTTTCGGTGCAATGTTTTGACGGGTCTATGACAAAATATTGATTACAAAAATATCTACCTACAAAAATATCGCAACAAAATTATTGATTAAAAAATATCGACATCCTATCTCTAACAAGGTAAGTACAAAAATATCGGGAAAAAAATATAGATGTCCAAAATATCGTTATTAAAAAATATTGTTTTTTTTAATTAAAAAATGTAATATAAACAAAAGAATACTTATAAATGTTATAAACATTGTTAAAAATATATTATAATATTTAAAATAATAAATAATTTAATAAAAACAAATAATAATATAGCTATAATACATAGTATATACTTCATTAATAATAACTCTAAAAAAATATTTCAATAATTTATAAATAAATAAAATATAATGAATTAAAAATAAATGTATACACATAAAATAATAATATAAATAAAAATGAATAAAAATGTAAAACAAATTTTAAAGAGTAAGTAAATGTTGGATAGCGTAGGAGTAAAAATTACTATTCCCACTCCAGAGAGTGCAACAGTAGGGAAAGTGTTGGATAGCCTAAGGGTAACAACTACTATTACCACTCCAGAGAGTGCAACAGTAGGGAAAGTGTTAGATAGCGTAGGGGTAAAAATTACTATTCCAACTCCAGAGAGTGCAACAGTAGGGAAAGTGTTGGATAGCGTAGGGGAAAAATTACTATTCCAACTCCGGAGAGTGCAACAGTAGGGAAAGTGTTGGATAGCGTAGGAGTCAAAATTACTATTCCAACTCCAGAGAGTGCAACAGTAGGGAAAGTGTTGGATAGCGTAGGGTTAAAATTACTATTCCAACTCCAGAGAGTGCAACAGTAGGGAAAGTGTTGGATAGCGTACGGGTAAAATTACTATTCCAACTCCAGAGAGTGCAACAGTAGGGAAAGTGTTGGATAGTGCAGGGTGAAAATTACTATTCCAACTCCAGAGAGTGCAACAGTAGGGAAAGTGTTGGATAGCGTAGGGGTAAAAATTACTATTCCCACTCCAGAGAGTGCAACAGTAGGGAAAGTGTTGGATAGCGTACGGGTAAAAATACTATTCCAACTCCGGAGAGTGCAACAGTAGGGAAAGTGTTGGATAGCGTAGGGGTAAAAAATAACATACTTATAAATAAATTAATATTTTAAAATAATAAAAAACGTATTTATTAAATAAATATAAACCATTAAAAAAAATCCAATACATAATTATTAAAAACATGATTAGCAATAAATAATTAACTAAAAAAATTAATAATAAATACCAATTCATAATAATTAGTTACCAATTAATAATTAATTAACAATAATATAATTAACAAAACAATTAATTAAAAAACATTATTACTTAATTACATTTAAATTACTTCCCACCCTTTTCTCCTATAAACCCATAACCCGCTACAGAACATAATTATCAATTAATCAATTAATTAAAATTAATTACCAATAATTAAAATTAATTTATAATTCATAATAATTAATAATTAATTTAGTATAATTAAATTACTTCTCAGCCTATTCCCCTATAAACCCATAACCTGCTACAGAAAATATTTATCAATTAATAAAAATGAATTACCAATTAATTAAAATTAATTACCAATTAATTAAAATTAATTTATAATTCCTAATAATTAATTATTAATTTAGTATAATTAAATTACTTCCCACCCTATTCCCCTATAAACCCACAACCCGCTACAGTACTAAAATACAACATGTCCTTAAATCACATAAATATAAATTTAAAACATAATAAATACATAATAATATACATACAAATAATATAAAAATCGATATTAGTAACATCGAAATTATTAACATCGATATTACTAACATCGATATTAAAAACATCAATATTACTAATATCGATATTAAATCTATGGATATAACTTACCTTCTATATTATGTCCCTTCGATATTTAAACATCAACATTATTGTTTGTCGATATTTAAAAATCGATATTTTGTCTGCATACCGGTTTGACAGAAGAAACCGTTAGAAATATCTAATGTGGTTTTATATTTTTTACGCACAATGTTATTCATTAGTGCTGCACTGTGTGCATTTTGTACTGCAAAAATTTTGCAACAAGAGTTTAGATGTCTGTAATCCAATACTAGACAATATGTATTGTCTGGTTTGGAGACAGGAAACAAAGGGAGGTGCATGTTTCAATCACCCCTTGGTATTCAAGTTGATCTAAGATCTCCCTGACCTGTTTTTTAGCTTCTTGCTTAACTGAGTACTACCTTTGTGCAATTGGTTGAGTTTTTAACTGGATTTTATGTTGAGGAGAATCCTCATCCCATGCTACATGATTTTTATATAATGCAGGAGCCTGGGATACTGCCCATTTCCTGGCATAGGTATATTTTTTATGAATTGGAATATGATTGGAGAAAGCTGGCATAATGTTGTCTTCGCCATTTGAGCAATCCCTGACAAATTCAGGTGGCCAGTCTTGTTCAGCTTGAAGAATGTCATAACCCTTAGAGAGCTTCTCCCAAAAGAGTGCTCTTGTTTTTCTAGTTATATCCCCCTCCATCCAGAGTGTTATTTCATATAACTTGTGTGGGATACTAACTCTGGTATCAGCAGTTTCAACTTGGATGTACTCATTGAAGTCCACTGTCCCCAGATGATCCTTCAAGATCTTGCGAGCTTCGGTTACTTCTGCTGCGCTGTCCAACATTGCCTGAGCCCACTCCCTGTTCTTGAGCTGTGTCCTCAAGATCCTCGGCATGTCTGATTTTTAGACCTGCTACCTTCTTTTTGGGGAATTGAGTTTTCTTATTTTTTGGAACGTGTTGATCGTCTTTGGACTTCACGCGTTCTTCCTTGTGTTCTGACCATCCTCTTCTTTTGGATTTCTGTGATGAAGTCTGAAGGGTATGAGAGGAACGTGTATCAGTATCTTGATAACTATCAGGTTTTCTCAAATTATCCCTATTCCTGATGTTATACCTCCTTTCAGAGGGCTCCTTTTGAGGAGACCTACTTCGGGATTGAGAATGCTTCTCTTTAGAAGTTTGTTTAGTGTTCTCCCACTTCTTTTTAGGAAGAGTGAGAGTGTTTTTAATAAAAACCTTTTCAGGACTTTCAGTCAGCTGGGGTTTCACTGGTTTACCACCCAAACTGTCTCTACCTAGTTCTTCATAGGATTTTTCAATTATTCTAGCTAGTTCTTGTGGTTGCTCAGTTACATCATATTCTCTTATCTTTTGGCAGATCGCCACGGATGCTGCTTCACCTTTAATATTAGCTAATATTATTGTTGAGACCTGTTTGAAATCTTTCAGTAACTTCATACCTAGATTTAAAGCAGGCTCTGCCCCGTATTCATTTTGAATCTGTTTCAGGACGTCTGGTATTACCGCGTAGACGGAACACCATGTGTTTTGGTGTAGATTATAGCAAAGACTGTACGCCAAGTGTCGCAGTCCTCCAGGTGTGGTGCAATCCCCATTGGTAAACAGATTGTTAAAATCCTGTGTTTCTCATGAGGGGTATTATCAGGAAATACTGCCTCGATTTGAGTAATTTTTTGAGCTATCCAGAATGGAATTTGTTCCCTTTTTGCGGGTAATTTACCAATGACTGATTGTATAGTCTGTGGTGTGATTTTATTTGTATTCCCCTGGTAAGGGGTGTGTTGTGGAATCCTTATAGGAGGTTGGACTGTTAGAGTCCGCATGACATACTGAACCATTGTCTATGGATTTTTATTAGTTGTTTTAGTTGAACTAATAGTTCCGCATCTGACATCTCTTCAATGGCAGGATGTGGTGTATAGCTGGCTAACACCGGCCATGTTGCTCCTGGTCTACCTAGTGAACCAAACCTGGTAATGTGATTTTGATGTTGTAGGGCGCCTTTAAACCAGAGCGCATCCTCTTGGTAAGTTAGTGGAATTTCAATATCCTCGAAAGCAATGTAATCCGTTGGATGTTCCTCTTCTTTATAGAAGTGAAACACATGTGATACTGGATTTGCTTCAGGGAAGATAATTCATGAATAGAATACCTCCGTCTGACGATATGCATGTGCCTCATTTACAAAAATTACCCTACCACCTCTTGATGATAGACTATTTGTTAAAAGTTTTATAGTGATGGCTTTCCTTAAATTTTCTGGGATGATTATAGCATCCGCATCGGTCTCTTGGAAACCTGTAACGCCAAAGCCTGCTACCGCATTATTGCCTGTAGCTCCACCGTTCTCGGTGTTGCTATCCGGCATTTTGTTGACTGAAAGTTTGCAGAGCAAGTTTCAAGGAAACAAAGATAAGGTGCACAATATTTTGGAACACTGTATCCTTCAACGTTGAACAAACCAACAACTAATACATAGGATTTTCGTCCTACTCAGTTATGGCGGATATTTTATCCTTTCACCCACTCCAGAGATTTTAACAATCTGTTTACCAATGGGGATTGCACCACACCTGGAGGACTGCGACACTTGGGGTACAGTCTTGCTGTAATCTACACCAAAACACATGGTGTTCCGTCTACGCGGTAATACCAGACGTCCTGAAACAGATTCAAAATGGATACGGGGCAGAGCCTGCTGTAAATCTAGGTATGAAGTTACTGAAAGATTTCAAACAGGTCTCAACAATAATATAAGCTAATATTAAAGGTGAAGCAGCATCCGTGGCGATCTGCCAAAAGCTAAGAGAATATGATGTAACTGAGCAACCACAAGAACTATTAAGAATAATTGAAAAATCCTATGAAGAACAAGGTAGAGACAGTTTGGGTGGGAAACCAGTGAAACCCCAGCTGACTGAAAGTTCTGAAAAGGTCTTTATTAAAAACACTCACATTCTTCCTATAAAGAAGTGGGAGAACACTAAAAAAACTTCTAAAGAGAAGCATTCTCAATCCCGAAGTAGGTCTCCTCAAAAGGAGCCCTCTGAAAGGAGGTATAACATCAGGAATAGGGATAATTTGAGAAAACCTGATAGATATCAAGATACTGATACACGTTCCTCTCATACCTTTCAGACTTCATCACAGAAATCCAAAAGAAGAGGATGGTCAGAACACAAGGAAGAACGCGTGAAGTCCAAAGACGATCAACACGTTCCAAAAAAATAAGAAAACTCAATTCCCCAAAAAGAAGTAGGTGGCATACTCTCTGTAGTACTGTCATCTTTTAAACACAGAGCACACTGCCTACAGCATATCTCAGAGCTGAGTTATGTCTACTAAAACCTGGGTTTGATTCTTGACAAACTGCTTTTACATGCCAAGTGAATATGGCAGTGAAAGTGTACAGATAGGCTATGCACTAGTAGGCCAGACCCATGTTTAAATACGGCAGGCCTTATTTACTTCAAAATGATGCAGCGCTGCACTGCAAGCCATTTTGCTGCACCAAGATGTGTCATTTTAAAGCACAGGGATGCATCATATTAACAACAATATGACGCATCCATGTGCTTTCCCCTGCATTGGCGTACAATTGACTCCAATGCGCCAGTACAGGCCCCCTAGCGTTATTTTGCAAGGGTGCCTGCGAGGTGGAGATAATTTTTTCACTGCAGCAAGAGACACCTTATTGCACAAACACAATCAATGGTGGCATTGTCTTCTTTCTATGCATGCTTCAGAATGCAGCACACATAAAAAGAGGTAAAAACTAGGAGAAATAAAATAATGTCTCCTCCTTGCCTCCCTCCCATGCCTCCCCTAGGGAGGCTTAGTGATTTTCTGACACATTCTCAACTTTACAAATCGTTGTAAATCTGGGAATGTGTCAGGTTCCATGGATGTTGCGTGGAACACCCACAGCAAGACACATGGAACACCCCTTTCACGCACAGTAATGCGTGAAAGGGGCCCATATTTACAAGCCCATGAAAAGTCACGCAGGGTGACTTTATGTGACCTTGTAAATATGGGGAAACCCATTGTGCCACAGGTGCGTCAAAAAAAGTGACGCACCTGTGGTGCAATCGGTTTTTAAATGAGGCCCTGCATGTTTCACTATGCCAAGCTCTCTCATACTACACATGTGACTCAGTATTAGTTTAAAGAGCATGTCTTACCATCTAAGCACGTATAAACCTGCCCTATAATTTGCCAAGACCTATCCTTAAAGGTATATAATACATAGCTGTCAAGTTTCACATGTATATGTATCATGTACACCTGCAGTGCATGTTTTTCCTTTCAATTCTAAGTCTTCTACTCTTTTAAAATGCAATAAATACGACTACAAGTCCCAGAACTCAATGAAAACATTATGTGTGAGCAGCACATCACATATAGACAGGTAAAACATTGCACATCTTCTAATACATTGTTAAGCATACATTTACCCCTTAGCATGCAGTTTTTTTTCTAGCAATTAGAGCATGCAGAAAAGCAGCGCATGTACAATATGCAGTTCCATGGCAACACATTGTCTTTCACTTCTCACACATCTAGTCTGTGCCTCAGACAACTGTTACCTACTCAGAAAGCTTCTTACTCACCTATTGATAAATATATAAAACCACTCACACTACCACTCATAGATCATCTCATGTAGTTTCGATACTTTTCTATATATTTCATATTATCTTTTAACAATCTCATATCTTTACATTTTTTGTTTCTCAAAATTAGATATCAATTTTATTTGCATTTACAAGGAGATTTCTCTTACCCCTGTTATGCAGACATAAATTTTCCAAGTGTTAAGTCGCCCTATTCTACCTGTTGCAACTCAATGACCACTGTGCATGCCACGCAGTCTCTAGCTTTTCGAACTGTGTTTTAGCCAAAAGAAGGAGCATGTAGTTCAGATGAAATAGTTTTTTATAATTTTAAACAGTGTTGTGGGTCTGGTATGTAAAATAAAAGTTTGTCCCTGGCATCTTACTTCTTATCTATTTTAATTTCTTATCAGATTTGATGTCCTTGGATTCAAAATGTGTGCACTGTCACTTTACATCTTGTAATTATTATTATATCATTTTTAGCTTCTTTTTTTAACTCATGTGTTTTATATTGCATGATTCTTTTTTTTATTGTATGTATCTTTTACGATCTGCCTTCGGGAGATCGAATAAAGATGATGATGAGATGTAATTCACATAACTGAAAATTGAATTTGTTGCTGAGTTTTTTTGCTCTTATTAGATAGATTCAATAGTCTCAGGAAATATGAAAACTAAGCATAAGAATGGCAGGCCACTCTCATACAAAGCAACCATCAATCGAAACCTTTTCAACTTTTTAATGTCTGATATTGCGAAGGCAGCAAATAAAAACATGCATTTCATATTTTAGTTTTCTAACTCTACTTCTGAATGATTAGTGTGTGTTAACTCTTTTATGAACTTTTATAAAGAAGTCTATTCTTGTAGGGTATCTATGCATATTTGTGACTTAATCGCAATCATTATGACAAATTTGCAAAAAATTGTGGGAATCCAAAAGGCTATTTAGCTTGGTTCATGACTTTAAAACTACAGTACACTTTATTAGCAAGCCCTTACTAGGAAAGCAAACCCTTATTGTGCAACAAGTCTAAACACCTCTAATTACTAAAAACAGACAACTCTCTCTTTAACACCCTTCCCCCAATACACTCTTAACACAGTGTCCATTGCAACCCACTAGAAGCAGAATTTCACAAATTTGCAGCGCGTTCTTGAAGGACCGTACTAATTACAAAATGAACTGGAGCAGGTGCGGTTTACTGTATAAAATGAAAAACATAACCAAATCTGTATAGAATTTTTTTATTTTTACTAGAGCCAATCATAGATATAGTTACTAATCCTTTTAAGGCACTACCTATTTTCAGTCACCTACAAGTTCACAGCATCCAATCAAATATGTTTTTATTAAAACAAGGAGCACCCTTCCATCTTGACTGCCTTTCATTTTGAAAACTGCCTCATTCCTTTCAAGACTTCTTCTGTCTGCTACTGATGTTTTATTTCAAAATGGTTAGAGTGTTTATTGTGGGCCACAGGTATGTCTTTTGAACTAGAGAGGCTGCTATCAAGAGTGGTATTGACAGGGACATTGGTTTGGCTAATGTGTACATTACTTGGATTTTCCAGAGAGGTTTAGTGGCATCAATTGAAGCCTTTGGTTACAAGCATTGTGGATTCCCAACCCCCTGACCTCATGATAGTGCACTGTGGTAGCAATGACCTAGGCACACTGACTGGGGTAGGACTGGACATCCTAATGAAGGATACCTTCGCACAATTAATGACACTTTTCCCTCACACTGTCTTGGCATACTCCAACATATGCCAAAGGCAGTAATGGAAGTGCTCAAATCAATTCTGTCAACAGATTGACATAGCTAAGAAACATGTTAATAAAACCATAACATTGGCTCTATCTACAACAACAAACTTTGTTTTCACAGGTATGGAATATGTAGAAGTGATGGAGTTCACTTAACAGATGAAGGCAATAGGGTGTTTCTCAGCAACCTGAAGCTCTGCATCCCGTCTAATGTGTAGCTGTCACATACTCACAATGAACACAAGGGGTCTTCTCAGAGTCACCCCATTGCCCAAAATGTTGTACATTTTTTTTCTAAATATCTATGTCATGAATATGCAAAACAAAAGCAGAAATTCAATAGACACCAGCATATTAAAAATGTAACTATATATAAGGACTTCTGTACATTACACTAGGTACATCACTATCAAAAATAACTTTATAAAAACATGCATGAGTCTCTGAGTGTGTCTGTGAGTACATATATGAGAGTGAGAGTTTGAGTGGGTCTGTCAGTCAGTGCACAACTGTCTCAGAAGATCTGTCAGAGTTTGGGTGAGAGTTTGGGTCTATGAAAGCATGTGTGAGTGTCTGAGTGAGTGTGTGAGTCGGTTTTGAGTCTCTGAGTAAATCTGTCAGTGGGTGAATGAGTATCTGAGTGGGTCTGTGACTGGGTACATTAGTCTCTGAGTGGGTCTGTGTATAGGTGCATGAGTCTTTAAGTGGGTCTGTGACTAGTTATTAGTCTATCAATAGGTGTGCAAGTGTGTGCATGAGTCTGGGATTGGGTCTGTGAGTTTTCAAGTTAGTCTGTGAGTGGGTGCATGCGTGTCGGAGTGGATCACTGAGTGGATGAAAGAGTCTCTGGGTGGATATGCCATTGAGTTCATGAGTCTCTGAGTAGTTCTGTGAGTGAATGAGTCTCTAAGTATGTCAGTCAGTGAATGTATGAGTCTGAGTGGGTCTGTGATTAGAAGCATGGGTCTATGAGTGGATCTCTAGATGGGTGCTTGAGTTACTGAATGGATCTGTGAGTGGGTACATAAGACTCTGAGTAGGTCTGTGAATGGATGCATGAGTCTCTCAGTGGCACTATGAGTGGGTGCATGCGTGTCTGAGTGGGTCTGGGAGTGGGTGAATGAGTCTGAGTGAATCTGTGCATGGGTGCATGAGTGTCTGAATGGGTCTGTGAGTGAGAGCATGGGTCTCTGAGTTGGTCTGTGAGTGGGTACATGAGTCTCTGAGTAGGTCTGTGAATGGATGCATGAGTCTCTCAGTGGCACCATGAGTGGGTGCACAAGTGTCTGAGTGGGTCTGGGAGTTGGTGAATGAGTCTCTGAGTCAATCTGTGAGTGGGTGCATGAGTGTCTGAATGGGTCTGTGAGTGAGAGCATGAGTCTCTGAGTGGGTCTGTGGTCGGGTGCATGCCTATCTGAGTGGGTCTGTGAGTGGGTATTTGAGTGTCTGATTGGGACTGCGAGTGAGTGTATAAGTCTCTGGGTTTGTGCATGTGGGAATGTCTGAATATGTCTGTGAGTGGGTACATGAGTGTCTGAGTGGTACAGTGAATGGGTGTATGAGTCTCTGAGTGGGTCTGTGTGTCTGTGCAGGAGTGTCTGGGTGGAACAGTGAATAGGTGTGTGAGTCTCTGAGTGGATCTCTGAGTGGATGTCTGGTTGGATCTTGGAGTGGGTAAATAACTGTCTTAGTGGGTCTGTGAGTGGTTGTGTGAGTGTCTGAGTGGATCTGTGAGTGGGTGCGTGGGTCTGTGAGTGTGTGCTTGAGTGTCTGAGTGGGTTTGTGAGTTTGTGTGTGTGAGTGAGAGGGTGTGTGGGTGGGTACATGAGCCTCCGAGTAGATGTGAGACTGGGTGTGAGTCTCTGAGTGAGTTGGTGACTGGGTGCTTAAATCTGTAAGTGGGTCTGTAAGTGGGTGTGTGAGCTTACAAGTGAGTCTGTGAGTATGTGCATGAGTGTCAGAGTGGGTCTGTGAGTGGGTGCAAGATAACCCTGGGCAAAGTACTACGCTACGCTCATGTAGTTTGTGAAGTCTCCGCTACTTCGCACTATGCGAATTTCACGTAGCACAATGCAAACACGCATAGCGTAGTGTAGCAGTCATTTTTTGCTTGCTCGCAGTCCTCAACGTCAAGTTGGGGACCGCGAGCAAGCAAAATGACATCCCGGCGAGACTTTTTCCTCGTTCGCGATCAGCAACATCAAGTAGCGGATCGCGAGTGTGGGAAATAAACCTTCCGGTGAGATTCTTAATGCGGGGAGGTCAGGTTTCTCATTGCGAGTGGTCGCGTATGCGCGCGAATGCTCGCGATGAGAAACTACCAGTCCGTGTTGAGAAAGTTGCCGCTCGAGTAAAAATCTACTTGAACGGCAGAAATCTACAGCTCGCACTGTGTAAGATGCCGTTTTCAATGATTGCACAGTGCCGGATGCTTGTCTGCACTGTGCAATCATTGAAAATGGCATCTTGCACAGCGCGAATAGGCTACTGCGCAGTTTGCATGGTGCTACGCGTAGCTCAGGTAGTGCGAAGTGCACTTCGCGTAGCTACCCATAGCGCTACTATGCGAACTATGCCCAGGAGTGCATAGTGTCTGCGTGGGTCTGTGAGTGGCTGACTGAGTCTCTGAGTGGGTCTGTAAGTATATGTGTAAGTGTCTGAGTGGGTCTGTGTGTGGGTGTATGAGTGTCTGAGTAGGACTGTGAATGGGTGTATGAGTCTCTGAATGGATCTGTGAGTGGCTGCATGAGTCTCTGAGTGCATCTATGAATGAAAACAGTTGTACCTGAATGAGTTGGTGAATTATTTTTAAAAATATGACTTTATTATGACATTAAATGGTCGATGCTGATGCTGATGGTTGAGACGAATTCGTAAATATTGTGCCCTGATTTTCAACATATTATGCACATCAGAGATCCTTATATTCCCGTAATGGGGTCGGTCTACATTCAACCTGACCTCTTATGCCACTTTCTCCCATTTCGCTTGAGCCCTGGGGACTGTTCCTATGATGTAAAATGATGGCTGCAACTCTCACAGATATACAAATTTGGATTTACTTTAGTTTCTCAACAACTACTGAACTGGCTTACACCAAACAACTGAAAGCATGATTTGTGGAACATAATTTACCTTCCTGACAGACTCAGTGTAATTCCGTCCAGCGGTTCGACTGTGGCCATGTTCAAATCTTCTATGTGAAGTCACATAGCAAACACACTTATTTTGACACCCACTTTTTCTTGGCCCCTGCAGGACAGATCACCCTGAAACTTTCCATGTGCAGCAAGAATCACTGACACAATTTTTGGGGACAATTTTGTGAAGATTTGTCAAATGACGCCTAAAGAAAGAGGCGATTGAAATTCCATAGGAAGAGCGTTTATTCATTTGCCAATAATTTTGGCACGTTTGACTTCAGGGTTTGTGAGCTTATGTCATAGAAAATATAATGTAAATTATGTAAAAGTACTTATATTAATTACATTTAATGTTTAGGTGACTCATGGTGTCAGAGTTAGAGTAACACTGTAATTATGATAAACCAAAACCCTTCTATTAAGTAGCTACCTTGCTTGCCGGGAAGCTGAAGCACCTGGTCTGAAACAGGAAATCCCGTCTCAAATCTCATTGCAGAAACTTGCATATTTCCTATTTTGGGCTCACAAATGTTGCGAACAACAACTATGCCGGAAAAAAGAGAGAAGATATTTTTGGCAGATGATCCCCCTGTCCTGACATGTAAAGGCCAGGCAAGATATTATATATGGTGAAAGAAAAGCCCAAAATGCGAAAAAAGGAAGGCTATCAGTAGCCAAGTTCCAAGTCATGCTCCTGATAAAACTCCGTTGGAGAAGCCTCTGCAATTGATCCCCACATGGACAGGATAGCACTCTATTGCATTGACTTTAAGACCCACATTTTGCATTGGAAATACTACACCTGTATTGAGAGAAAACTGCTGATGGACCACAGTAAAGATTTTCAACCTTAATTATTTTTTGTGCTGAGAGTTAAAGTAGTAATTTCTCTCTTTTGTTTCGAGAAAAATATAAAAAGCACAACATCTTTAAACGTTACAAAAACATTAAAAAATACAAAAAACTGTTCTTTTGACAACTACCGAAAAATATAATTTCCATAAATACGTTATCATTTTTTCATCAGAGTATTCTCTGACTACAGTTAGTTCCTTTTTAACACTGGCTCGCAAAGTGTATAATAGGTGAAGAATGATGGATTCTAGGTCACAGATTCAGCAAAACATTGTGCTGCCGCGAAGTCTTCATAAAGTATTTCCTTTTGGTGGAAAATATTTTGTGCTGGAAAGTTGCCCTTAAATTGGCCCAAATAGCAATATGTGCTGTTCTGTGCTATTTTACCTCACAATGAGAGACACGGGTGGTAGTTTGGCATTCTAAAACGTATGCCCATGGATTCTGATGCCAAGCCAGGTTTACAAAGATTTTCAGACCTAGTCTGGTGTCAAAAACATAATGTCTCCATGAGACACTTGTTAAGAATGAGAAATGTTTGTATTTTACCTAACATTCCACACATTGCATGTGTGCTGCACTATACAGCATACATCCGATGAGTGAAATGTTTTAAACTTTGTCTAGGCACATGATTTTGTAATGTTATGTTATGTTATTTGGACTTATAAAGTGCTAACAAATACCGATGGTGTCACGGCACTACCACTGAGGAAGAGGAAAGAAGAGAGCCCAGATTATGCTATTTTAGGAAGACCCAGGTTTTTAAAGTTTTTCTAAAATTGGGAAAGTTATGAATGGATCTGATATGGGGTCGTAACGTATTCCATCCTTGGCTGTGGTGTTGGCGAAACTTCTGCCTCCCAAATTGGTTTATATTTCTGGACCAAAAGTTGGCCTGAGCCACTGGACCTACGATTTCTACCTGGAAGTTACCACTTGAAGGATTTTTGCAAATACTCTGGCCCAACCCCATGGAGGGCCTTGTGGGCCAGACAAAGGGCTTTGAATTAAATCCTTTGTCTGATGGGAAGCCAGTGAAGCTGGCAAGGGGAGTAGATTTTTGTTCAGGTATCCTGATGAGAGCTCTAGCAGCCCCATTTTGAAGTACCTGAAGTTTACTGAGATGCTGTTCCTGCATATTGAGATAGAAGGTAATACAGTAGCCAATCTTGATCAATACTAGATCCAACATCACTGTTCTCTGGGCATTGGTTGTAAAAAAAGCAAAGGTCTTTTTGGCAATACACAGAACAAGGAAGGAAGAAGAGGTAAGTGCCTTAACCTGAAGCCTGATAGTCAGTTTGGTGTCCAGAACTACACCCAGGTTTCTAACCTTATTCACTGGTGTGAGGATGGTACCCATCTCTGGAGGCCACCAGGATGGGGCCTACAGAGTACGGTTGTTCCCGAACAAGATGACTTCAATTTTCCCTGAATTGAGTTTTAGGCAATTTTGGCTTATATAATCAAAAATCCCAGAGATTGAAAGGTAATGCTTTTGATCTCAAAATTCATTGCAAAAGGACTTAAAACCTGCCTCTTTATATGATCAACCCATCACAAAGTGATCATCCTGTATATATAATAGTGTCCTTGAAATGACGGTACTGAGGCAGTATAAGGTAGATCTTTTTATTAGGTTTCAGAAGTGTAACGTCTCCAGTCCTGCCAACACAACTATGCCTCACACCTGACAGGAGCCCAACGTGCTAAGCAAGCTCTAATTGAAGGTTCTAAGGTCGATAAGCAAGCTCTAATTGAAGGTTATAAGGTAGATACAGATAAAGGAGAGGTAAAACAGGAAGGCAGAATATGGTACAATACATTATAACAGTCATTAGTAATGCTTATTGTATGTTACCATATCTTTTCCCTAGTGAGATAATTTCTATCATTTGTGAAGTAATCTGCAATATCTTTGGAAAGGTCTTGAGCATTTCATTTATTATTATCTTTGCAATTTCCTGTAGCGCTAGTGTGGCCCAGTGGCATTACAGAGTGTCAAAAGAGAGTCTGGATTGAAAGAGGTAACAATTGTTAACAATTACACAATTAAGCAAGAGAGCAGGACTATCAGGAGAAGCACCCCAAGACTGGGCACTGAGTTAATCAAAGGGATGGAAATTGTATGAGGTAATCACAATTTTGCAAGAATGCCGAACGAAAGTTTATAGATATGTTAATAAAAACCATTACAATAAGAATACTTAAAATAAAATACAGTGCTATAAATTCTAACCTCCCCTTCTAAAACAAACATTTCACCCAAAACACTATGCGGATGTAGAAAAATGAACAAGACCATTAGTAGGTACATAAAGAGTCTTATGCTTGGGCAGCTCAATGGAGAAAAGTTCAAGTGCATTCTATGGCAGAGTCATTGTAAATGAACATTTAAAAATCATTCATGCACAGCCAGTAGAGGTCTGTCTGGGTCAGCAAGGAAGATAAATCTATATGTAGTTACTGAGCATCCATTGTAAAGTACATTGTACTTAAAAGACTCAGCTGAAATGATGACCCAATACTTATGGTCTGAAGTTCAATTATGTGATTTAATCAAAAAGAGACTAGCTCATATTTTATTTTAGATTACAAAAACAAGAAGACTCTGGTATGTTTCGTCACGGAGTTGGAACACCTGGTGAGTGTGTTCAGAAAGCCCTCACCCACCAACCTAGTTGGTGGCATGCTTCATCATCGGGCCCACCCAGTGGCACCTAGCGTGCCCCGGGTGTGCTTCGACGCCTGATTACAGCGGAGCTGGTATATTGCTGAGTGTGCGGTGAAGACAGTTAAGAAAGTGATGTTAAAACGGCTAGGCGGGGGTCCCAGTACCCGAGGGTGAGATTAGACTTTAATACCTGGGCCTCCGTCAGCGGTTAAAATAAGGCAGGGGGATGTTAGAGGCGAGTTACGACCTCTCACATCCAATGGGTCAACATGTTTCAGCCAGTGCCTTATGACTAAGCTGGCTTTCTTCAGGACCTAAGTAAAAGGGGTGAGTGTAAATAAACTAGTGGGAGTGTTGATTAGACTATGTGTCTACACGCCCTAAAGTGTATCTATGTGTGAGAGGGGGATTCCCTTCTCAAGACCACCTGTACATATAACATTTATGGACAAAAGACAAAACATACAAGAAGGAAGAAGAGTCATTTGGGATGTACAGGTTTACGCACATCTGATTGCCGTCACTATAGCGGGTTCATGTGGGCTATAGGCGGCTAGAGTTTGATGGTATTGGTGGTACCATCACAGTGAGAATCGCACTGGTAACTCGAGGGTGGAGTGATTAAAAAGACGGAGTAAAACATAGTGCATAAGTGTGGAGCGACGCAAGATTGCACTCTTACGCTAGTTTTTGCTCAGTCTGACCTCAAGGTTGGGAGGTGGCAAGGGCTTGACCCTGGGGGGACAAACGTTTACCATACTGGTTAGGGAGACCTGTGTGGGAAAAAGAGAGAGCGCTTACCAGGAGTCGTGGTGGTTGATTCTCATACTCACAGCATTTCTGGGCATAGCCTGCTCTGGACCTGTAGTGCCTCCTTCGCATACCGGTGAGGAGTGGACGTTTTTCCCGGTTCTTAAATAGTCCGGATAATTGAATAATTAAATGCACCTGCAGGTAGAGAAGCAATGGTAGAGAGACTCGAATCTCCGAGTCATGTTGCCTGGCGAGGGTGTGGGCGCATTAGGAGCGCGTGCGCATTAGCGTTCTGTCGCGCTAGAGGGCTTGCATAGTTTTGCAGTCCCAAAATTTGGACAAAGGACACATAGGACATGGTGTCATGGTGTCGTGAGATTAAGGGTTTGTGGGACAATCTCTATCAATGTCAGACGGCAGTAGTTATTCTGGAAATGTACCAGAGGAGCAAGACACAGTATTTTATCCTGGTGATGTACCAGAGAGGCAGGGCACTGATATATCATTTGGGGTGGAGGGGCTGTCACAGTCAAGGACGGCACCCTGATCACGACAACTTACTATAAGCCCACAGCGAGAAATTCATTGCTCGACTTCACCAGCTTCCACCCCCGCCCACTCAGAGAGAACTTGCCTTACGGACAATTCCTGCGCATACGCAGAAACTGCACGAACATCTCTGACTACAAAAAACAGTCTGCGGAACTGGCAACCAAATTGAAACAACGTGGTTACCCCAAGGCCATCATCAACAAAACCCAGAAGAGGGCAAGAAACCAGAACCGGGAAGCTCTCCTTGAGACCGTCACCAAGGACCAAGACACTCAACCCATCACCTGTGTCACGACCTATAACACAGCATCAAACGAAGTGTCAAAAATCATAAAAAAACACTGGAAAATAATCAATTCAGGACAGAGGAAATGGGACACTCCCAGATTCGCATACAAGCGAAGCACCAACCTCAAAGACCGTCTGGTCAATACCCGTCCCAGACCACCACCCCCAGCTGCGACCAACACCCTCATAAATATATGGGGCCTTCCCAAGGTCAGCGGACATTACCCTTGTAATGATTGCAGTGTGTGTCACCTCACCTCCCATACCAAAACCTTGAACCTGGAACCAAACAAGGTGTGGACCCAACGTAGCCACACAAACTGCAACTCTCGCAACCTTGTCTACCTCATCACATGCACTTGTGGACTCCGGTATATAGGAATGACCACACGCAAAGTAAAGACACGGATAACGGAACATCGAAGCACCATAAGATGCAAAAAAAACATAAGCAAAATGACCAACCACTTCATCACTCAAGGCCACACACCCAATGACCTAACCTGGACGGTCATAGAACAGGTCCCAGAAGGCACCGTGGACAATGATAGAAAACTACTGCATGCAGAACAACGGTGGGTCTACCGCCTATCTACAGCCACCCAGGGATTGAACGATGCCATCCCGTGGAACTCATTGACCCATCAGTGACAGCCCCTCCACCCCAAATGATATATCAGTGCCCTGCCTCTCTGGTACATCACCAGGATAAAATACTGTGTCTTGCTCCTCTGGTACATTTCCAGAATAACTACTGCTGTCTGACATTGATAGAGATTGTCCCACAAACCCTTAATCTCACGACACCATGTCCTATGTGTCCTTTGTCCAAATTTTGGGACTGTTAAGGACTATTTACCCCATTAACAAAGCACCGCGCATGCGCGGTTGAAGCCACTACTTCCTCACACATGCGCAGACCGTACTCGGCCTTACGCGCATGCGCGAACACCGCGTACTAGCTTCTAAGGCGGCTCCCCGCCTGGGAAACGCCTCTAACTATGCAAGCCCTCTAGCGCGACAGAACGCTA
This sequence comes from Lissotriton helveticus, assembly GCF_964261635.1. Lineage (NCBI taxonomy): Eukaryota > Metazoa > Chordata > Amphibia > Caudata > Salamandridae > Lissotriton > Lissotriton helveticus. The sequence continues at coordinate 1,903,987,148 of NC_136067.1, read as the reverse complement.
ATGCGCACGCGCTCCTAATGCGCCCACACCCTCGCCAGGCAACATGACTCGGAGATTCGAGTCTCTCTACCATTGCTTCTCTACCTGCAGGTGCATTTAATTATTCAATTATCCGGACTATTTAAGAACCGGGAAAAACGTCCACTCCTCACCGGTATGCGAAGGAGGCACTACAGGTCCAGAGCAGGCTATGCCCAGAAATGCTGTGAGTATGAGAAACAACCACCACAACTCCTGGTAAGCGCTCTCTCTTTTTCCCACACAGGTCTCCCTAACCAGTATGGTAAACGTTTGTCCCCCCAGGGTCAAGCCCTTGCCACCTCCCAACCTTGAGGTCAGACTGAGCAAAAACTAGCGTAAGAGTGCAATCTTGCGTCGCTCCACAATTATGCACTATGTTTTTCTCCATCTTTTTAATCACTCAACCCTCGAGTTACCAGTGCGATTCTCACTGTGATGGTACCACCAATACCATCACACTCTAGCCGCCTATAGCCCACATGAACCCGCTATAGTGACGGCAATCAGATGTGCGTAAACCTGTACATCCCAAATTACTCTTCTTCCTTCTTGTATGTTTTGTCTTTTGTCCATAAATGTTATATGTACAGGGGGTCTTGAGAAGGGAATCCCCCTCTCACACATAGATACACTTTAGGGCGTGTAGACACATAGTCTAATCAACACTCCCACTAGTTTATTTACACTCACCCCTTTTACTTAGGTCCTGAAGAAAGCCAGCTTAGTCATAAGGCACTGGCTGAAACATGTTGACCCATTGGATGTGAGAGGTCGTAACTCGCCTCTAACATCCCCCTGCCTTATTTTAACCGCTGACGGAGGCCCAGGTATTAAAGTCTAATCTCACCCTCGGGTACTGGGACCCCCGCCTAGCCGTTTTAACATCACTTTCTTAACTGTCTTCACCGCACACTCAGCAATATACCAGCTCCGCTGTAATCAGGCGTCGAAGCACACCCGGGGCACGCTAGGTGCCACTGGGTGGGCCCGATGATGAAGCATGCCACCAACTAGGTTGGTGGGTGAGGGCTTTCTGAACACACTCACCAGGTGTTCCAACTCCGTGACGAAACATACCAGAGTCTTCTTGTTTTTGTAATCTAAAATAAAATATGAGCTAGTCTCTTTTTGATTAAATCACATATTACCCCGGGGACAAAGACTAGCTTTCTGGTCCTACCTCTCTCTCTTGATTACGCATCATACGGCAGCGCACAGCTGCGAGAGTTACTCTAACACCATGGCAGAAAACCATGGTCTGACATTTCATGAAAGCGATGTGGCGGACATTCTATCTCACCCATCGTTCCAAGCTGACTTCAACATCTCCAGCGCCATCGCACAAACAACTGATTGGGAGAGCCTAACAGAAAAGAAGCGCAACAGGATACGCACTATTCTTCATGGGACAATCTTGACACAATACCTCAGAACCAACACGGCACCTAGGGGACTCCTAGTAACTAATGCTCCCAGAATCTTCCTCGATGACCCCACTTTCAGGAAGGACTGGGCCCAGATAGCCTGGCACTGCACCAGGGACTGGATGATCCTTATTATAAAAACTGCAAAACGCCTCTCAGAAGCCTTTCTAGTGGAAATCCAAGCCACAGAAAGTCACTTCAAAGCCACCATAACCGCCTATAAAAAGAAATTGGAGGATCAGAATAAAGACATCAACGAGTACAAAGAATACTTGACTCAGGCCAAAATAAAGAAATTTGACAAGGATCTGAAAAAATTCAGTTACGCCAAAGTCTACCCATACTCAGAGGAAGATTATACCCCTCAGAACAAGAATGCCAGCATGTCCAACACTTCAGGGGATGACAGTTCGGTCTCCAGTGACTCCAGCACTGGCTCGACGAAACGGGGCGGACGCGGCAGACGTGGACAACGATGGCAGAACAACTGGCAAGGAGGACAACCAGGACAATTCCACGGTTTTCCACCTAATTACAACCCCTACTTTGGCTTCCCGGCCATGTGCCCTCCCGGGCCTATGCCCTTATTTGCAGGCCACCAAGGACCACAAATTCCTTTTTTAGGACGGGGCAGAAGAGCACGGGGCAGAAGAAGAACGAACCCGCAACAACCACAAGTACACTGGGCCGGAGAGGAGAACCCAGTCAGCGCGAACACGCGCCAGAAGACGAAAGAAGGAACCCCAGGAACCAGCAGACAATAAGACCACATGACCAACCCTCATTGGTTTTTAATCTGTCTAGCACACCCCTGACCCCAAAAGAACAAACAGTACTAGAAAAGGGCTTATCGTTTGTTCCAACAACAAGACTTGATAAATTCAAACTACATGTGGAACTGGCTCAATTCTTCAGGAAACTAAAACTGAAATCTTTTTTCGAAAAGCCAATCCCCGAAATAGAACCAGTCCTTGACAATCCAAACGTCACAGGACTCCGACCAAAATCCACGTTTGTACCACCACCCTCTGCCATTCCCCCCGAAATCACGACATTTGAACAGGTGGTGTATCACGATGTAGAGAGACTAAACCCTACAAATCATTTTAACAACCTATCCTGGGAAGACAGGAAGATCCTACAACGCCTGCAAGACAACCCCTTGATCATTATCAAACCGGCAGACAAGGGAGGAGGCATCGTCCTTCAAGACAAACACGACTATGACACGGAGTGTCGTAGATTACTGAACGATAACAGGAATTATCGACGACTGGAACAAGACCCGACTAATGAATTACGGACCACGATCCATACGTTAGTCAAAAGAGCAGCGGATGCTGAACATATTTCCAAACAGGAAGCAGACTACCTTTGCCCCCAGAACACCAGAACTCCGTATTTTTACACAGTCCCGAAAGTACACAAGGGGGTCTACCCCCCTCCTGGAAGACCCATTGTGGCAGGCATCAATTCCTTACTGGAACCACTGTCACGCTACTGTGACTTTTTCCTGAACCCCTTAGTACAGTCGACACCGACGTATATCAAAGACACCAAGCACCTCCTGCAAGTCTTAAATAACAAAGAATTCGACCCTGCCACACAACTACTGGTAGGCCTGGACGTGGAGAGTCTGTACACCAGCCTCCCACAGGATGCCACTCTCAAAGTACTTCATGACATCCTTATGGCTACAAACTGGGAATACCACACCCCCAGGGCCTTCGTACTGGCATGCGCCACCCTAGCACTCAAAGAAAACTACTTTGAGTTTGACGGCACCCTCTACCTACAAACTAATGGGACATCTATGGGCAGTGTTTTCGCTCCCAGTGTAGCGGGGTTATACGTCCACCACTTTGAAGAGTGCCACATAGCGACAGAGACCAACCCCTACATCAATCATATCCTGAGCTGGCGCAGGTACATAGATTACATTCTAGTGGTCTGGCAGGGTTCCCAATCTGACCTGGACAAGTTCATGACCTGGCTCAACAAAAGGGACCCCTACCTCAAGTTCACCAGCACGGCCAGCAACAGCCACCTCCCCTTCCTAGACCTGGACATCACAGTCAAGGACGGCACCCTGATCACGACAACTTACTATAAGCCCACAGCGAGAAATTCATTGCTCGACTTCACCAGCTTCCACCCCCGCCCACTCAGAGAGAACTTGCCTTACGGACAATTCCTGCGCATACGCAGAAACTGCACGAACATCTCTGACTACAAAAAACAGTCTGCGGAACTGGCAAACAAATTGAAACAACGTGGTTACCCCAAGGCCATCATCAACAAAACCCAGAAGAAGGCAAGAAACCAGAACCGGGAAGCTCTCCTTGAGACCGTCACCAAGGACCAAGACACTCAACCCATCACCTGTGTCACGACCTATAACACAGCATCAAACGAAGTGTCAAAAATCATAAAAAAACACTGGAAAATAATCAATTCAGGACAGAGGAAATGGGACACTCCCAGATTCGCATACAAGCGAAGCACCAACCTCATAGACCGTCTGGTCAATACCCGTCCCAGACCACCACCCCCACCTGCGACCAACACCCTCATAAATATATGGGGCCTTCCCAAGGTCAGCGGACATTACCCTTGTAATGATTGCAGTGTGTGTCACCTCACCTCCCATACCAAAACCTTGAACCTGGAACCAAACAAGGTGTGGACCCAACGTAGCCACACAAACTGCAACTCTCGCAACCTTGTCTACCTCATCACATGCACTTGTGGACTCCGGTATATAGGAATGACCACACGCAAAGTAAAGACACGGATAACGGAACATCGAAGCACCATAAGATGCAAAAAAAACATAAGCAAAATGACCAACCACTTCATCACTCAAGGCCACACACCCAATGACCTAACCTGGACGGTCATAGAACAGGTCCCAGAAGGCACCGTGGACAATGATAGAAAACTACTGCATGCAGAACAACGGTGGGTCTACCGCCTATCTACAGCCACCCAGGGATTGAACGATGCCATCCCGTGGAACTCATTGACCCATCAGTGACAGCCCCTCCACCCCAAATGATATATCAGTGCCCTGCCTCTCTGGTACATCACCAGGATAAAATACTGTGTCTTGCTCCTCTGGTACATTTCCAGAATAACTACTGCCGTCCGACATTGATAGAGATTGTCCCACAAACCCTTAATCTCACGACACCATGTCCTATGTGTCCTTTGTCCAAATTTTGGGACTGTTAAGGACTATTTACCCCATTAACAAAGCACCGCGCATGCGCGGTTGAAGCCACTACTTCCTCACACATGCGCAGACCGTACTCGGCCTTACGCGCATGCGCGAACACCGCGCACTAGCTTCTAAGGCGGCTCCCCGCCTGGGAAACGCCTCTAACTATGCAAGCCCTCTAGCGCGACAGAACGCTAATGCGCACGCGCTCCTAATGCGCCCACACCCTCGCCAGGCAACATGACTCGGAGATTCGAGTCTCTCTACCATTGCTTCTCTACCTGCAGGTGCATTTAATTATTCAATTATCTGGACTATTTAAGAACCGGGAAAAACGTCCACTCCTCACCGGTATGCGAAGGAGGCACTACAGGTCCAGAGCAGGCTATGCCCAGAAATGCTGTGAGTATGAGAATCAACCACCACGACTCCTGGTAAGCGCTCTCTCTTTTTCCCACACAGGTCTCCCTAACCAGTATGGTAAACGTTTGTCCCCCCAGGGTCAAGCCCTTGCCACCTCCCAACCTTGAGGTCAGACTGAGCAAAAACTAGCATAAGAGTGCAATCTTGCGTCGCTCCACACTTATGCACTATGTTTTACTCCGTCTTTTTAATCACTCCACCCTCGAGTTACCAGTGCGATTCTCACTGTGATGGTACCACCAATACCATCAAACTCTAGCCGCCTATAGCCCACATGAACCCGCTATAGTGACGGCAATCAGATGTGCGTAAACCTGTACATCCCAAATGACTCTTCTTCCTTCTTGTATGTTTTGTCTTTTGTCCATAAATGTTATATGTACAGGTGGTCTTGAGAAGGGAATCCCCCTCTCACACATAGATACACTTTAGGGCGTGTAGACACATAGTCTAATCAACACTCCCACTAGTTTATTTACACTCACCCCTTTTACTTAGGTCCTGAAGAAAGCCAGCTTAGTCATAAGGCACTGGCTGAAACATGTTGACCCATTGGATGTGAGAGGTCGTAACTCGCCTCTAACATCCCCCTGCCTTATTTTAACCGCTGACGGAGGCCCAGGTATTAAAGTCTAATCTCACCCTCGGGTACTGGGACCCCCGCCTAGCCGTTTTAACATCACTTTCTTAACTGTCTTCACCGCACACTCAGCAATATACCAGCTCCGCTGTAATCAGGCGTCGAAGCACACCCGGGGCACGCTAGGTGCCACTGGGTGGGCCCGATGATGAAGCATGCCACCAACTAGGTTGGTGGGTGAGGGCTTTCTGAACACACTCACCAGGTGTTCCAACTCCGTGACGAAACATACCAGAGTCTTCTTGTTTTTGTAATCTAAAATAAAATATGAGCTAGTCTCTTTTTGATTAAATCACATATTACCCCGGGGACAAGGACTAGCTTTCTGGTCCTACCTCTCTCTCTTGATTACGCATCATACGGCAGCGCACAGCTGCGAGAGTTACTCTAACACCATGGCAGAAAACCATGGTCTGACATTTCATGTAAGCGATGTGGCGGACATTCTATCTGACCCATCGTTCCAAGCTGACTTCAACATCTCCAGCACCATCGCACAAACAACTGATTGGGAGAGCCTAACAGAAAAGAAGCGCAACAGGATACGCACTATTCTTCATGGGACAATCTTGACACAATATCTCAGAACCAACACGGCACCTAGGGGACTCCTAGTAACTAATGCTCCCAGAATCTTCCTCGATGACCCCACTTTCAGGAAGGACTGGGCCCAGATCGCCTGGCACTGCACCAGGGACTGGATGATCCTTATTATAAAAACTGCAAAACGCCTCTCAGAAGCCTTTCTAGTGGAAATCCAAGCCACAGAAAGTCACTTCAAAGCCACCATAACCGCCTATAAAAAGAAATTGGAGGATCAGAATAAAGACATCAACGAGTACAAAGAATACTTGACTCAGGCCAAAATAAAGAAATTTGACAAGGATCTGAAAAAATTCAGTTACGCCAAAGTCTACCCATACTCAGAGGAAGATTATACCCCTCAGAACAAGAATGCCAGCATGTCCAACACTTCAGGGGATGACAGTTCGGTCTCCAGTGACTCCAGCACTGGCTCGACGAAACGGGGCGGACGCGGCAGACGTGGACAACGATGGCAGAACAACTGGCAAGGAGGACAACCAGGTCAATTCCACGGTTTTCCACCTAATTACAACCCCTACTTTGGCTTCCCGGCCATGTACCCTCCCGGGCCTATGCCCTTATTTGCAGGCCACCAAGGACCACAAATTCCTTTTTTAGGACGGGGCAGAAGAGCACGGGGCAGAAGAAGAACGAACCCGCAACAACCACAAGTACACTGGGCCGGAGAGGAGAACCCAGTCAGCGCGAACACGCGCCAGAAGACGAAAGAAGGAACCCCAGGAACCAGCAGACAATAAGACCACATGACCAACCCTCATTGGTTTTTAATCTGTCCAGCACACCCCTGACCCCAAAAGAACAAACAGTACTGGAAAAGGGCTTATCGTTTGTTCCAACAACAAGACTTGATAAATTCAAACTACATGTGGAACTGGCTCAATTCTTCCGGAAACTAAAACTGAAATCTTTTTTCGAAAAGCCAATCCCCGAAATAGAACCAGTCCTTGACAATCCAAACGTCACAGGACTCCGACCAAAATCCACGTTTGTACCACCACCCTCTGCCATTCCCCCCGAAATCACGACATTTGAACAGGCGGTGTATCACGATGTAGAGAGACTAAACCCTACAAATCATTTTAACAACCTATCCTGGGAAGACAGGAAGATCCTACAACGCCTGCAAGACAACCCCTTGATCATTATCAAACCGGCAGACAAGGGAGGAGGCATCGTCCTTCAAGACAAACACGACTATGACACGGAGTGTCGCAGATTACTGAACGATAACAGGAATTATCGACGACTGGAACAAGATCCGACTAATGAATTACGGACCACGATCCATACGTTAGTCAAAAGAGCAGCGGATGCTGAACATATTTCCAAACAGGAAGCAGACTATCTTTGCCCCCAGAACACCAGAACTCCGTATTTTTACACAGTCCCGAAAGTACACAAGGGGGTCTACCCCCCTCCTGGAAGACCCATTGTGTCAGGCATCAATTCCTTACTGGAACCACTGTCACGCTACTGTGACTTTTTCCTGAACCCCTTAGTACAGTCGACACCGACGTATATCAAAGACACCAAGCACCTCCTGCAAGTCTTAAATAACAAAGAATTCGACCCTGCCACACAACTACTGGTAGGCCTGGACGTGGAGAGTCTGTACACCAGCCTCCCACAGGATGCCACTCTCAAAGTACTTCATGACATCCTTATGGCTACAAACTGGGAATACCACACCCCCAGGGCCTTCGTACTGGCATGCGCCACCCTAGCACTCAAAGAAAACTACTTTGAGTTTGACGGCACCCTCTACCTACAAACTAATGGGACATCTATGGGCAGTGTTTTCGCTCCCAGTGTAGCGGGGTTATACGTCCACCACTTTGAAGAGTGCCACATAGCGACAGAGACCAAACCCTACATCAATCATATCCTGAGCTGGCGCAGGTACATAGATGACATTCTAGTGGTCTGGCAGGGTTCCCAATCTGACCTGGACAAGTTCATGACCTGGCTCAACAAAAGGGACCCCTACCTCAAGTTCACCAGCACGGCCAGCAACAGCCACCTCCCCTTCCTAGACCTGGACATCACAGTCAAGGACGGCACCCTGATCACGACAACTTACTATAAGCCCACAACGAGAAATTCATTGCTCGACTTCACCAGCTTCCACCCCCGCCCACTCAGAGAGAACTTGCCTTACGGACAATTCCTGCGCATACGCAGAAACTGCACGAACATCTCTGACTACAAAAAACAGTCTGCGGAACTGGCAACCAAATTGAAACAACGTGGTTACCCCAAGGCCATCATCAACAAAACCCAGAAGAGGGCAAGAAACCAGAACCGGGAAGCTCTCCTTGAGACCGTCACCAAGGACCAAGACACTCAACCCATCACCTGTGCCACGACCTATAACACAGCATCAAACAAAGTGTAAAAAATCATAAAAAAACACTGGAAAATAATCAATTCAGGACAGAGGAAATGGGACACTCCCAGATTCGCATACAAGCGAAGCACCAACCTCAAAGACCGTCTGGTCAATACCCGTCCCAGACCACCACCCCCACCTGCGACCAACACCCTCATAAATATATGGGGCCTTCCCAAGGTCAGCGGACATTACCCTTGTAATGATTGCAGTGTGTGTCACCTCACCTCCCATACCAAAACCTTGAACCTGGAACCAAACAAGGTGTGGACCCAACGTAGCCACACAAACTGCAACCCTCGCAACCTTGTCTACCTCATCACATGCACTTGTGGACTCCGGTATATAGGAATGACCACACGCAAAGTAAAGACACGGATAACGGAACATCGAAGCACCATAAGATGCAAAAAAAACATAAGCAAAATGACCAACCACTTCATCACTCAAGGCCACACACCCAATGACCTAACCTGGACGGTCATAGAACAGGTCCCAGAAGGCACCGTGGACAATGATAGAAAACTACTGCATGCAGAACAACGGTGGGTCTACCGCCTATCTACAGCCACCCAGGGATTGAACGATGCCATCCCGTGGAACTCATTGACCCATCAGTGACAGCCCCTCCACCCCAAATGATATATCAGTGCCCTGCCTCTCTGGTACATCACCAGGATAAAATACTGTGTCTTGCTCCTCTGGTACATTTCCAGAATAACTACTGCCGTCTGACATTGATAGAGATTGTCCCACAAACCCTTAATCTCACGACACCATGTCCTATGTGTCCTTTGTCCAAATTTTGGGACTGTTAAGGACTATTTACCCCATTAACAAAGCACCGCGCATGCGCGGTTGAAGCCACTACTTCCTCACACATGCGCAGACCGTACTCGGCCTTACGCGCATGCGCAAACACCGCGCACTAGCTTCTAAGGCGGCTCCCCGCCTGGGAAACGCCTCTAACTATGCAAGCCCTCTAGCGCGACAGAACGCTAATGCGCACGCGCTCCTAATGCGCCCACACCCTCGCCAGGCAACATGACTCGGAGATTCGAGTCTCTCTACCATTGCTTCTCTACCTGCAGGTGCATTTAATTATTCAATTATCCGGACTATTTAAGAACCGGGAAAAACGTCCACTCCTCACCGGTATGCGAAGGAGGCACTACAGGTCCAGAGCAGGCTATGCCCAGAAATGCTGTGAGTATGAGAAACAACCACCACAACTCCTGGTAAGCGCTCTCTCTTTTTCCCACACAGGTCTCCCTAACCAGTATGGTAAACGTTTGTCCCCCCAGGGTCAAGCCCTTGCCACCTCCCAACCTTGAGGTCAGACTGAGCAAAAACTAGCGTAAGAGTGCAATCTTGCGTCGCTCCACACTTATGCACTATGTTTTACTCCGTCTTTTTAATCACTCCACCCTCGAGTTACCAGTGCGATTCTCACTGTGATGGTACCACCAATACCATCACACTCTAGCCGCCTATAGCCCACATGAACCCGCTATAGTGACGGCAATCAGATGTGCGTAAACCTGTACATCCCAAATGACTCTTCTTCCTTCTTGTATGTTTTGTCTTTTGTCCATAAATGTTATATGTACAGGTGGTTTTGAGAAGGGAATCCCCCTCTCACACATAGATACACTTTAGGGCGTGTAGACACATAGTCTAATCAACACTCCCACTAGTTTATTTACACTCACCCCTTTTACTTAGGTCCTGAAGAAAGCCAGTTTAGTCATAAGGCACTGGCTGAAACATGTTGACCCATTGGATGTGAGAGGTCGTAACTCGCCTCTAACATCCCCCTGCCTTATTTTAACCGCTGACGGAGGCCCAGGTATTAAAGTCTAATCTCACCCTCGGGTACTGGGACCCCCGCCTAGCCGTTTTAACATCACTTTCTTAACTGTCTTCACCGCACACTCAGCAATATACCAGCTCCGCTGTAATCAGGCGTCGAAGCACACCCGGGGCCCGCTAGGTGCCACTGGGTGGGCCCGATGATGAAGCATGCCACCAACTAGGTTGGTGGGTGAGGGCTTTCTGAACACACTCACCAGGTGTTCCAACTCCGTGACGAAACATACCAGAGTCTTCTTGTTTTTGTAATCTAAAATAAAATATGAGCTAGTCTCTTTTTGATTAAATCACATATTACCCCGGGGACAAGGACTAGCTTTCTGGTCCTACCTCTCTCTCTTGATTACGCATCTGAAGTTCAATTAGTCATAGCCCACAGCAGAGAATGCAATACTGCATTCATTTCCCCTAACTGTGTGACTGCTAGATCTAAACATTTCAGTAATCTCATCATGAGCTTCATGTCCACTCCATGGAAGCATTCGCCTAGTGCTCCCTTGATTGTTCTCACACCCAGTCGAATGAAGTATGGGCACAAAAGCTTTCTTCTGAGGTGAGGTAAGAACAAACAGCAGCATATTACATTTGATAATGATTCAGAGCTACTTCAGGTGCATTCATCTGGATTCTTCCATGGTTGGATGGACTTTAAAGGTAATAACAAGAATCTGCATCTTATAAATTTGAGTCATACCGGTTGCTTGAGATTTATAGACAGATAAGGTTGTGGAGATGGCGAGAAAAAGGATATCAATTATAGCTGTGCTCTCGATAGCTTTGTTAGTGCCTCCAGATTTTTCTGGAAAGAGAGGCTCTTAGCTGCAGATTTAGGTAGTATTTTAAAGTGATTATACTCAGTTGTTTTCTCCTAATGGTCACTCTACTGTAGGCCTTTCAAGGTTTTATCCAGATACCATGTGCCGTTCTCACAATGAATTCTAAGAAAATCTACTAGCACTTTCCATATCAAGCTTTTTAGAGCCTCATTAGATGCATTTCTTGACATTAGACAATACTTCATAAAACATAGAGTGAGAAGTGTGGTCATATCCATGAATCCGAATTGGCTTGCGAGCTAGCTCTCTTGTAAGATGAATAGTGCCTTAATTACTTCTGAGTATAATTTCTCAAGACAGTTGGGGTCCCAGATCGGAAACCCATAAAAAATTCCTGGAGCAACTTTAGCTTTTAATACATCCAGGATATAAGTAACGTTTGTGCTCTTTAATAGATTAGAGAGTTTCCTTTCATCAGCTGATTTTAGATGTAAGTGCAGGGAATGGATATCGCTCTGAACTGCTGTTTAAACATCAGTTTTGCATTAAGCCAAACCCTTAAGTCTAAATGAACCTCTGATATTGACGTCCTTTGGTTTTTAATGCTCCAGTTATATTTGGCCCTATAGTTGCCGAGTTGCAGGATTTTAGTTTTCAACAGATTTAGTTTTAGTTTGATTAAAACTATGGAGACCATTTCAGGCCTTTTGTGGGCTGACTGCAGTTTGATTAAGCAATTCACTATCGTCAGTATACTATTACAGTGGCATATGTTAGCCCCCTAATTTGGGAGGATAGATCCTCAGGTAGGGCAAAGATATCAAGTAGATCAGTAGTATAGAGATTGAAAAGTATTGGGTCCAATATGCAGCCTTGTTTTAAGCCCCGTTTGGTGGGGATTTTCTTTGAGGTTGTTGAACCATTGTCCAATTTAATGCCAACCCATGAATTCGTATGGAGAAGTCAAACTGTTTTAAATAACTTCCCTGTATTCCTGCACGTTGGTGGCTCAGCGTGTGGATAACCTGAGTCCATTGAAAACCTGCTTTAAGATTTTTCAACTTTCTCCAAAGCATCTTGTGCTTGATAGTATACTAGTTAGAGTCTCTGAATCCATTCTGGCCCCAATAGTGCAAGTACTCATTGTAAGACTGGACACAATAATATGACCACTGCTATAATTGTAAGGAATTCTGTATCTATATTCTCTAGTGTCATAATTAGAGCTTTCAGTTCAGCCAACTCTACAGTGTAATCACCTAGTGACTGTGTAAATGTTTTGAGAGACTGGAAAATGCCATCCCTAAATTTACCCCTTACCACTGTGTAAGTGGTGGAGTATTGATGTTTTGTACCAACTTCAGGATGGGCAGAACCATCAGTGTAGGCTATGAAGTCATACTAATCTAGAGACATAGCTTCACTGGGCAAAGGGTATTATTCTTGCTCATATTGTACTTATGCTTGTGTTTGTAAGGTATACAACCTTTACAACGCAACTTTTACCACGCAGTGCCTTTACGACGCAACTTTTACAACGCAAACCATTACAAAGCATTGCTCTGGGGGGCGCTCTAGGATAGGGAATAGGTTTAATTTACTGTCCAACACCTTCCCTACTATCCACGGGGACTGGAGTTGGAATAGTAAATTAAACTATTCACTATCCAGCGCCCCAAAGCACTATGTGTTGTAATGGTATGCGTTGTAAAACTCGCGTTGTAAAAGCATGCGATGTAAAAGCATGCGTTGTAATGTCATACATCCGTTTGTAATGAAGAGTCAAAGACATAGGTCCTGATTACGTTCTTAGTGGACAGGGTTACTCCGTCACAAACATGAAGGATATCCCATCTGCCAAATTACAATTCCACTATATCCAATGGAACTTGTAATACAGCAGCTGGGATATCCGTCACGTTTGTGACGGATTATCCCATCCGCCAAAATTGTAATCAGGCACAAATTGTTTGTTGACTTCTTAAATGATGAGATAACATGTCTCAGTAGGTCTCTCTTACAGGATTGGGTGGAATGCTCAGAGAAGTACCATCTGAACTTTTGGGAGCCTGACTGTCTAGTCTGGAAAGAACTAACGCCTGGTCTACAGATTTTAAGTTCTGGTCTCGAATGAACTACCTGAGGTCCCATAGCAGCCACAATTGAAGGTGAAAACTCTGGGCCATGGCTGGCTGAGGTTTGCTTCTGGAGGTTAAACTTTTTTTATGGATAAAATCCAGATAGCCGGTTTGAGATTTGGGGGGGGGTAAAGGATTACCTCAGTTCTTGTTAAGGAAGGCTGGATGTATTTGGTGAGATTAATAGTAATTTTGTTTTAGTTGGGTTAAATTTAAGATGGTGGTTTGACATTCAGTTTGGATTTTGGCCAGGGAGTTAGAGAGTAGGAAGATATCTTTCGGGAAATACATTTTCAGGTAGATCTGGGTATCAACTGCATACTGAAGCTAAAAAAATCCCAGAGTTACTGAGGATATCCCTAAATGGTTCTAGCTATACGTTGAACGGAGTTGGGGGAACAGATTGAGCCCTGGGGAACCCCTTGTGTTAGGCTGACTTTTCTGGATAAGGACATCCTTATATTAACTACTTTACAATAGTTTAACAAATAGGCTACCCCCTCAATACCCATCTGCTCTTTCAAGATGTTGACCAGAGAGTGCTGATTGACTGTATCAAATGCAGCTGACAGATGTAAGTGAACCAATATGAAGAGATTGACAGAGATGAGGATGTGGAGTGAGTTGTTAACAGTTTGCAGCAGTACAGTCTCATTGCTGTAGCCCTGTGAATCCTGATTGAAAAGTACTGAGGAGGTTGTTTGTCTGAGTGTAGAGAGAATTTGGGAGGCTAAACAGCCTTCTTTCTTCTCTCCTAAGAAGATACGTACTGATACAGGTCATTGGCATCAACTGGTGAGTTTTAGGAAGGGAGAGAATTGACCAATGTATTGACTGTTATGGAAGAAGCCTTGTTTAAGTGAGGAATTCCCCATGTTGGTCCATTCAGGTTATAGTTGTTTGGCAAGTTCTTTGCTGATGGAACTAGGTATTGCACCAGAGCAGTGGTTTGATGGTTTAGCATTGGTTATGATATGTGGTGACCGATGTTCCCTGTTTACACTTTCACAGCGCCCAGCATCTCTGCAGGAGCGCACAACAGATTACGTCACAGAGAGAAAGACTTCCCCTGCTGCTCATATAATAAGTAAGCAGCAGCGTGGAAGGAAGTTTTGTTTATGTGTGCAAGCTGCAAAAGAGGAAGGAATCCAGTTAAAACGAGATCCTGCTGGGGTCCCATCAGTATTCTGATGGGCTCCCTCAGGGTGGCAACGTGATGTGGCAGCTCTTTACGTATATATGCTAACGCATTTAACACCTTTACAATCCCTTTTGCTTGAAATTGCTTGACAAGTGTCAAGTGCATTAACATATCAACAGGCTGCAGGGGAGACACAGGTTCACTGGTCTATGGGGCCATCAGGCTAGTTTTACAGTTTTTTTTTGGCTGTTTGTGGTCGGTTTTATGGGGTGGTGGGCCGGTTTTTACTGTTGATTTCCCTGATATTATCACAAGCACTGCCTGCAGTAAACACAAATGCATGGGTTGTCCCATACCTTCTAAAACATGGACAGTATGTCTTTACACATTTAAAACTGCCCTTAATTTGCAAATGTGGCCACTTTTTAGCTAACTCATTCACTGATGGAGACCACTTGCTGCCCATTCCAAACTTGAAGGCACATGCATGGCTACAGTAACAGGCACTGGCAACGCCAGTAGGTTTAGTCTATACAAGATCTATTGGCTTTGTCAATGTTTTATTAGATATGCTGTACAGCAGCACAGGCTTAAAGGAAAGGAAAAATGAAGTGATATTACGCAGCCAGCATTGACCGCCTCATAGTGATTTGTTTCCTCTTTAACCCATGTTGCATAGCAGTCCATGCTGATATGCAGTCTAGCTAAAAAAGCATTGACAAATCCAAATAGCTCAAGGGTATATGAGTGCTATTTCGCTTTGGTTAATGCTTTTGTGGCAGACAGGATGGTGGCATAACAGAGGGAAACATAAACAAGCGCATTAGGAAAGTTTGAGCTATTGGTATTGAAAACGACAATTTATTTATTCATGTGTTGATTTTAAAAGTAGCGAAATTAATAGCTTTGTCATTTACAATGCCAATAGTTATAATTTTTGCAAATGTGACACCTATAGCATTCTAATGCAATATGTGTTGTATTTACGTGACTTACATGTATTGATATTACAAATAACAATGGCTTTTAATTTTTTAAATAATTAATACTTAAATAAAAGTTATTGTAATTTATAATGGCAATAGCTTAAACTTTTGTAAATAACTTATGAAGATTATGTTTAGTGTATTTTATTTTGACGAAAATCCCAGAACAGAAGTGAAATATTAACATCTTTTTGTGACATTGTAATAAAGCTTGAAACATTGAGAGAACATATTTGAACCAGTTGTTGTTGAATGGTTTACAGATTGATGCTGTGATGGAGCTGAGTGATGTTGTGGTGGCGACGAGTGATGCTGTGGCGTTCAGTGATGTTGTGGTGGCGCATAGTGATGTTGTGGTGGCCCTGAGTGATGCTGTGGTGGTGCTGTGTGATGCTGTGGTGATGCAATAGATAGAGTGAGTGCGATAGATAGAGTGAGTGCGATAGAGTGAGGGCGATTGATAGAGTGAGGGCGATAGATAGATAGAGTGAGGGCGATAGATAGATAGATTGAGGGCGATATATAGATAGAGTGAGGGCGATAGATAGAGTGAGGGGGATAGATAGAGTGAGGGCGATAGATAGATAGAGTGAGGGCGATAGATAGATAGAGTGAGGGCGATAGAGTGAGGGCAATAGATAGATAGAGTGAGGGCGATAGATAGAGTGAGGGCGATAGATAGAGTGAGGATGATAGATAGATAGATAGATAGATAGAGAGTGGTGAGAGAGGAGAGAGTGGGGTGAGTGAGGATAGTGAGGAGAGGGGGATAGTGAGGAGAGGGGAGAGTGAGGATAGGGGAGAGGTAAAGAGGAGAAGAGAGGGGAGAGGAGAGAGGAGGAGAGAGGATTGTGGTGAGAGGAGAGTGGTGAGAGGAGAGAGTGGTGAGAAGGGAGGGTGAGGAGAGAGAGGAGAGGGGGAGAGGGATGAGAGGAGAGAGGTAAGAGGGTAGAGAGTAGGTAGGAGAAGAGAGGTGAGAGAGAATAAGAGAGCGGAGAGAGGAGAGTGAGGAGAGTGGAGAGTGAGGAGAATGTTGAGTGAGGAGAGGATTGAGTGAGGAGAGGGGAGAGTGAGGATAGGGGAGATGGAGGGTAGAGAGGGGAGTGAGGAGAGAGGGGACTGAGGAGAGAGGGGAAGAGAGGGAGGGGGAGAGGGATTGGAGAGTGAGGAGAGGGGAGAGTGAGGAGAGGGGAGAGTGAAAAGAGGGGAGATGGAGGAGAGGGAAGAGCGAGGAGAGAGGGGAGAGTGAGGATAGAGTGAGTGGAGAGAGGAGGGGAGAATGGGGAGTTAAGATAGAGGGGCGAGAGGATAGTGAGGAGAGAGGGGAGAGTAAGGAGAGAGGGAAGAGGGGAGGGGAGAGAGGGAAGAGGGTAGGGGAGAGAGGGGAGAGCTGGGGTCACGTTTGTAATTTTAAAATAAAAACATACCAAAATGTTTAAAAACTGCAATTGGTGATTAAGTGTGCTTTGTGCGCACGTACAAATGTAGTTGGGGAAATATAAGCAAAATAAGACACAGCAATGTGGGTTCCAAGATGGGATGTTAGCAATTTCTTTTCAAAACCACACCCGCTTTTTGTTTACACAGATTTCATGCTGTTTGTTAGAGGATGGAAATAAAATTGCACCTTAAAACAGCAAAATAATATGATTTGACGCACTTAATTTGTTTACAAATGAAACACTAATAGGGCGTTTCTAACCATGACATTATACAGTTTGCCCTTCTCTGTGCCAATAGTAGAATGTTTACCATAGTTAGGCAGTGCAACAAAATATTTTAAGACCGCTTCGGGAGTTAGCGCAATAGCATTTAAAAAACGCTTTTCTGACGTGAAGTTTATTGTTTAGTATTTGCACACCGCATCAGAGAACTCGATCAAATGATGTCAGAATTGCGGAATTATGTGCTCAAGTCAATGCAGAGGTCGAAGTGTATTGAAAACAGGTAAGGGAACTGTGATGCTGTTCACAATGGGGCCAGGCCGTGTAAGCGTGGTGCGAGGTCAAAGGAATACTAAAACAAGGACTGTGCGGCGAGAAGTGAGGGGTAAATGCCAGCAGGAAGGGAGGGGGTGGCAAAGCAGCTGGGGTGTCAAAGGATTTTAAGACCGCATCGGGAGTTAGCGCAATAGCATTTACAAACCGTTTTTCTGAGGTGAAGTTTATTGTTCAGTATTTGCACACTGCATAGGGAGCACTGGAATCAAATGTAATTGTTTAAAAAAAAGCACTTTCACTACGCATCAAGGCCAGGGATCGAGGATTAACACAGAAGCGTTTGAAAAAAAAAGCACGATCCCATTTTCAGACTGCATCGGGGGTAAGCGCTTTTCACACGTGAAGTTTGGAAAAAGCATTCACGAGGGTTAGCGCTGAAGCATTTAGCATATAAAATAAGCAAGCACCCAAAATGGAAAGTTCAAAACCGAATACTTAAGACAAATAGGAGCATGTTTACTGTACTTACGCAGTGGGAGCATGTTTACTGTACTTACGCAGTGCAACAAAGCATTTTCAGACTTCATCAGTTTGCCCTTCTCTATGCCAATAGTTGAATGTTCACTATAGTTAGGCAGTGCAACAAAAGATTTTAAGACCGCTTCGGGAGTTAGCACAATAGCATTTAAAAAACGCTTTTCTGACGTGAAGTTTATTGTTCAGTATTTGCACACCGCATCAAAGAACTCGGTCAAATTATGTCAGAATTGCGGAATTATGTGCTCAAGTCAACGCAGCAGTCGAAGTGTATTGAAAACACGTAAGGGAACTGTGATGCGGTTCACAATGGGGCCAGGCCGAGTAAGCGTTGTGCGAGGTCAAAAGAATACTAAAACAAGGACTGTGCGGCGAGAAGGGAGGGGTGAATGCCAGCAGGAAGGGAGGGGCTGGCAAAGCAGCTGGGAAGGGAGGCAAAAGGGAATGTATGTGCCGTGAAACGGACGGAAAGCCGTTTTAAAACTAGAAACACGAAACTGGCATTGCGCAGAGGGGGGCAGAGGAGAGCATTCCTTTGAAGTCTGAAGCTCTTGCTGGGGCGGGTCTGATGCATGCAACAAATGGTGGTTTGTGAGGTGGCGGGGGCGGAAGGGATTCCTTCGGAACAAATGGGTGTGAGGCTACGTGAGTGAGGCCAAGCGCGTGCTGGAGAAGCGTCACGCTTCAATAGATCACATGCATTGGGAGGAATCCACTTGTTAAAGAGAGTTTGTTTCCCTGCTATAGGTTTGAGCTATTAATCCCTGCGGGATATAATAGTCGAGACCTAAAAATGGGGGTTGCTTGAGGGGGGCGGTCTCCCTTAAGAAAGTAAAAATAAATAAACTTAATTTAAAATTATATATATATATATATATATATATATATATATATATGTATTTCTCACCCAAAACTTATACTCGCACTTATCCAGGATATGATTTCAGCAGGTTTTAATTATTCCAGTGCCATTACAGCACACAGCACTTTACTCCACCTACACGTTTCGATCTAACTATCTTGCTCACGGTTACAAACAACTGTGAGCAAGATCGTTAGATCGAAATGCGTAGTTGGAGTAAAGTGCTGTGTGCTGTAATGGCACTGGAATAATTAAAACCTGCTGAAATCATATACTGGGTGAGTGCGAGTATAATTTTTGGGTGAGAAATTAATAATCAGGTGAAGCCCGTACATGCAACTTGCACCAGCTGTGTAAAGCGCGCCTTCTGTATCGAGAGTGCCTTGGTGAGCAAAATATATATATGTATATATATATATGTGTGTGTGTGTGTGTGTGTGTGTAAATGTATAAAACAGCAGCAACAGGGCAAACAACACGAAGGAGGCGCAGGCGCATATGGCCGTAGCTGTAGTGCACAGAGGACCTTCATTGCCCCTCAAAGAAAAAAAACATTAGGGGGAACATTGGTGGTGACTCTTCCTCCAAGATAATGTTGAAAGCTTTATGGATTAGTTTAGCATAGTCTGGGTGTTGGACCTTGGGGTAAGTGATAGTTAATCAATTTTCCTTTTCCAGCAAAGAAATTTACAAAGTCTTCACAACTTGATTCAGATGGTTTGGTTATGGTATTAGATGTCTGGCTATTGGACTATTTAACCACTTGCAATAGACGTTAGGGTTTATGCTTAGAAGCGTCCAGGAGAGATATGATTCATGAGAATTTAGCTCTGAAGATGTGAACTTTGCTGCCATGTCAGACTGGAGGAAAAGGGTGATTTTGGAGAACGGGGAAAACATTTTTTGGCCTTTTCAACTTGCTACTTAGAGGAGTAAAATCTTCTTCAGGTCTTCCAAGCACTTATTGTATTCATCTGTTGTGGCTGTGAGCACCTGATATTGAGATATGGATTAAAGCACAGAGCCTTCCACAATAACAACTGTAAAAAAAATACATCTTAAGGTACTGTGATGTAACTATTGAGTCACAAGTATATAGGCAACCAATCTGACCACTAAATGGAATGCCAAGATATTCAGCTATCCAGCCATTTCCATGTTGATGGAATACCTAGTGAAACAGATCTGGGTATTCATAGCATCAGCACACGGACCATGCAGGCCATTCCCATCTGGGCTCTCGTTACAAGTGTCCTAGAAAGTAGGATCCCCTCCCCTAACTTTTGATACTGGCCAAAAGGCACCTCAGGGTGTGAGTAAAATTCAACCTCTTGTCAGTTGGACCCTGATGGTCATGCCTGAGAGAGGCATGACAGGGAAAATTTGTAATTCGGGGTCTGATTTTGAGGTGACTTTGAGTATTTTCAGTTTGAAAGTTAAAAGGGAACTTTATTTAAAATGGGGCGGTAATTGCAGTTACCTGCCCCATCGGAATAAAAAAGCTACTTCTGATGAGGATCTTAGAGTGTTGGCCAAATCTATATCTAGCCCAAAAGCAATGCTGCTCATCATTACACACGGAGTCTAGCTGTCCTGGCTGAAGACAGCTGAACTGCCAGAAACCGGTCCTAGGAAGCTAGTTTCCAGTCCAGGGAAGGCATGGCATGGCAGTTCGGGCTGGACTGTTCCCATGAGGCACAGGGTCAGACTGATTTGCATATAACCATGTCTGAACTGGGGTGGCAGAGTGGGCTAAAGAACGGTGATGGATCAAACCCAGATCTTTTGACTGGGTGTGAGTGTTTGATTGGTTCAGATGCTCCGTCTATCACCACCCCCCTTTTGTACCGCCCATTATTACCTCAGCACATGCACAAAGCTCTCTATTCCTGTCTTCAGCACACATAAAATGGCAGCCATTACTCTCGCCAGCACATGAACAATGAAGAGCATTCCTATCTCTGGCAAGTGTACGGTGCTGCGCATTTTTGTTTCTAGCTCACTTTTAGGTCGTGGGATCTTTAGCACACATGCAATATGGATCTTTCATTTCATCAGAAAACATACAACGCTGAACATTTCTGAATTCAACATGCACACTTCACCAACAAGTAGCTTGTGATCTACTTGTAACTCTCCAGCTACCTGTAAGTAGCTCTCCTGTGTGCAGCCCTCTGTACTGAATTAGAAGCTTATTTTTTGTTAAATTAATATAAATATCCCAAATTGTAAAAGCCTTCATTCATAACATAAATGAATGTATTTTCAGAACACATAAACTGATGGTTAAAAACAAATAGCTGAATTCCCAAAATGTCCTTAAAGCTGATATCTGGGTAATAAATCACCCTACGTTGGTAGATTTATTTCCAGTGGCGGCTTCGCTGAGGAAAAATAAATTGATAATAATGTGTCAATGTTATCATTATATTTTTCCTTACTTAGGCAATTTTGGGGACAGGGTGGCTGGGCTGTCTCACAGCCAGCAAGGGAAGGAGTGCGCATGATGGTTTGTAATGCACAGCCTGGGTGGCGAACATGCGCAGGCTCACACTGTCTGTCTGAGTGCAGAACCACGGCGCTCAGACCAAACACAACGCTGCTGTTATGATGACACCAGCGTCGTGATTGGCTTAGGGGAGCCTAGGTGTTCCTGAGGAAATATGATGCTGGAGAAGAGAAGGCGGCCCTGCAGAGCAGGAAAGTGGAATTTCTTTCTTTTATTTTCACATCCCGCCACCCCCGTTCTGTACCAGCCACCTCTGTTTATTACTCATCCTATTACCATGGAGTCAGGGGCACTGCAGCTATGGCTGTCCTGTAGTAGCCATGTAGAGGCATTGAAAACTGATAAGGCTTTTCTTTGCATTACTGCTGGTATCCTTGCCTGATGCAAGATGGAGAAGTGGAGAAGTGTGGCTCAGGGGTTAGAGGCGGCAGACCCAGAAGCTGAGATCGGTCCTGGACCAGGGTTCAATTCCCCGGCCTCGGCGGGTCTTGGGCTAAAAATTCCACGGACTCGATAATTCTCGCCCCGGTGCCTCCTCGACTCACGGGTTCACACTCTGCAACTCTGGGCAATAGCTTGCTTAATCTCCACAACGGCCCCTCGCGGCGGGATGCCTGACTTTCACCTTGTGGACACCCTGCCGGGGTTTCTCACAGGGGAATACCAGGACGGGTTCCCTAAGCAAGCGCCAGGATGCCCTTTGGGTGTCAGGTTTGCGCTATATAAGTACACCTACATTTACATTTACATGCACCGAGGACATCACTGCTACTAAGGTTTCCTGGGGTGACCCTCATATCTAATAGGCTCACTGTTCTAATACTAATGATATTAGTAACTTGGGATCTTTTTCGTTGAACATAAGTGGCTTTTATTACAGAAAAGGTTGGAGACCCCTGACATATACTGTGCTGTACATTCCTAACTTCACCTTGCACAAATTGCATTTGACATGTTCATCACGTGCTGTGGTTGACGTCACTGCCCGCACCTTCTAAATACCCAGGCAGACACTGCATCTGACAGCCCCTAAGGCCAGCATCCTCGAATCCGCGGATTTACTAGTATGTTCTTGGCTCCGTCGCAAGAGAATCGGAAACAGAATCCATCCCTCAGACACACGTCACGGAACATTCGCCTCCATCCGTGTGGATGTCTGGCAACAGATCCAGTGTTAGGGATCCGCGACTGTGGCATATGGAGATGAGTATCAGTTACAGTTAATTAGGAAAACGTCATCCATTATTTCAAAATCATATTTGCTTACACTGATTAATGCTTTTACTTTCTTGTGCCAGCCAAGTGTATGCTAATTCCTCGAATGTGTGACTGTCTCCTGCTAAAATGGAAACTCCCTCAGAGGAGCAGGGCTCACAAGCTGCCAAGTCTGGGTGCGCGTGCTCATATCACCCACGTGCTGCCCGCGAGACGTTAATCAGTCGCCCACCCGGCAGTCCATGAGAATGGTTGAGACTACAGCCTGAAATCACAAACAAGAATACGCCTCATGTGCATTTTGAAACTTAACACCAATATAGGAAGAGAATAATTTTAATTGCCAAAGTCTCTGTCCCTATTTAGCAAATCTGCTGCAGACATTTTAAAACACATGTTCCCTGAAGACGTTGCTCTCCTATAGGGGGTTTGTGCCTAGACCAAACCTAGCTGACGAACAAGGGAATGGGCACGCAACAAAAGGGTGTACTATAACCTGCTCCCACATACAGGTGTAAGGTGAAATGCAATTAAAGGAGGTACTTGTTTTAAGTCACTTTAGTCAAACGAAACCTCAGTAAATTTGGAAGGCAAATAATGTTTGCTGTAGATCCGTGCTTATGGTTGGGTATCAATTGCATAGCGTTTGATTTTGTAAATATTAGGTCATTTTACTAACTCTGCAGTCTTTCTTCAATGTTTACTAGAAGCTAGACTGCTTGCCATTCTTGTCAGGTGCCTGCCGATGAAATCATTGATTCCTGCAACATTCAGTGCGGGAAATTATACAACGCCTTTGCAATGCTTTTTGTAGGCACCACCAAAGAAGAAAACATTGATAGTACATCAGTCAATCGTTAGGCCTTATTCCCGGTTGTTGACTATTTTCTTACATGTGCCCCACACATCAGGGAGGCCGCAGGCGAATCAGTGTAGTGAGGCAGCAGATAGTTGCATGAAATGTAATTGCAGGAAATGTACGTTTTGTTGACTTTGCCATTATCTTCCGAATATTGCAGTGGGTATATATGATCATTCCCACCTCGCATATCTCATGCCCATATGACTATGGTAAGTAAGTGACTACCCACCTTCTCCTCATGCTCTACTGCATTGAATTATTCCTCCCCAGTAACACCAAAGGTTGCTTTATATTCAGGGCTGCAGTTGTACTTGCCTTGAAGGCCCTTTGTTCAGAACAGTGCTTTTTAAGGTACTGTGCTTTGTTTCTGTGCAGGATGCTATGCATTATTTATATGCAGGGTGCTATTCTTCTGTTTGTGTGCAGGATTCTGTGCTATATTTGGGTGTTAGAGTCTGATGTGTGTGTATGTAGGAGGCTGTGCTCTTTTTGCATGGGTTGCTGCTATGTTTTTCTCCAGTGTGCTTGCATGGTACAGTGTTGCATGAGTATGCAGGGTCCTGTGCTGAGAGCCTTATTCAGGATTTTGGGGGCCTTAGCCATATGCATATTTTTGGGTACACTTCTTGGATCATTTAGAAATGATAAGGGGTGGAAATTGCACCGTATCTCCATCAACATACTATTATTGCAATGTATCCCCTAGGAATTCCCTAGTATCATCTCTAAGGACCTCCTCGTTAGCCAATATTCCTTCTACTCATGTCAGACCACCACCTTTCCACTTGCCCTAAGGATTTCATCCCAGCAAATCATTCATAAAGGAATTTACCAACCTCATCTATCATCTAATCATCACTATCTTTTTCTTAAAGCTGAAACACTCAAATGATTACTCTGAAAAAGCACTGTTTGACCTTTTCAACATAAGAAATGTCGAACTCCATGACTGGTGGTAGAAACTCACTCTAAAATCAGCATTCTTGATGTGGTCTTTGCAAACCCTCAACTGTAATGTATAAAGAAGGTATGCAGTTCCTATCTGGAAGGGATGGTTGAAGGCTGCCAAGGAGGCAGATCAGGGGATTTACTCACTCTGGAGCAAGGGCCGAAACACACCCGAAGGGATGTCATTCTTCATCATCGGGCAGCTCATTCTTGGGCAGACGCTGCAATGTCCAATGTGCTCACAGGGATTGCCAGAAACAGAATAACAAAGTGCCATACCATGCAACACCAGCACCTAAAACCTTTGCTGATCTAGACATTTCTCCCATTGTATGCACCCACGCCTATGATGACAGTAATGAAAAAAGATTACTGGTATTTAGTACATCAAATCATATACTTACATTTACAGCCTGAACTTTTCAAATGTGCAGCCGGCGTTTAATCAAATTTATACTGTAAATAGCCAATATGACCAAAATAACATATCTTTTAGTTTTGGCCTATAACACAACAAAGTACAACGTACAATGAATTACTGCCGGAGTTCTTTTGTATTAGCCAACGTGAAGAGTGAGGTGTGGTGTATGTGTGAAAAGTGAGTAGACTGGTCAAAAAGTGAAGTAAAAAGCTCCCAAGTAAGAGAACCCAAAGCACTATTTAATAACTGGGTTCTTTTGTTAGGGCTAAAAACATATAGACTGACTAAAAGTGGATGTAATGGACCAATCAAGCACAAGGAGATGTTTTTGTTAAAAAAAGGTCAACATGTTTCATGCCTTTTTACTGTCGTAAAGATCATGGCAATTCATCAGGACCGGGTGTCCTATTCTACTCGTGTGGGGGTCAGAAGCAAGTACATGTGAGTAGTACCATACCCGTAATAATTCACACTAGAATATAGTATACTTCCAGGAAAAATTTACCTAGGAAAAGAGAAGAGAGAATCATAAAAGGGTACAATAAGTATTGTAACATCATGCTGCGCACTGCAAACAGGAGCATACAAGTAGTTGTCACAAACCCTGACAAAGTAAATGTGGGATGTCCACCAAAGTTATGAGAAACCACATACAGGCAAGACAAACACATAGTCCACAGCTTAAGCTTTGAGACAGAGTGGACAGAAAATGGAGGCAAATGCCTCGGTCCCGACCTTGGGAACTTACCAAGTAGGCGGGGAGAAAGTGCCTCAACTGTAGTGGCAGAACAGAACACTCACTGCCATGCCAACAGCCTTAATGAAGGAGAAAAGCTGTGAAAATTACATGGCAGAGATGGGGAAAATCAAGGGGCCTGTAAACAAGGAGCCGGTCCTACGGGAAGGAAAGTAAATACTCACGGAGAATGGTGAGTGCAACTAGCGGTCGACCTACCCCTTGTTCTGTCGGCTCGGAAGTGCCCTGGCCAGCAGTCGAGCAGTTTTTAAAATGGAAGCCCCATGCAATACAATCAAGGCGGGTCAAGTGAGAATGAGAATAAACTGGTGGGATGCTACACCATCTAGCAAAGAGAGTCCCGGGGCAGGGGCCAAATTGTGAGTAGTACAGCATGAAAGTCAATGCCAGAGTGTACACGCAGTATTGGGAGGGGCTATCGTGAGTCCTTACCATCCAAAGAGTGTTCCAAAAACATGCACCATCTTTTAATTGGAATACCATGGGGATTATTAATGGTAAACCAGGGCCAGTGGGAGTAATACCCCAGGAATAGAGAGTAAGCAGTAGGGACCTCACCTTAGGGCACCCCCGCCCCCTTTGACTTATTCACCATGTCTCATTAATGCACACACTTTCATGATTAATTTGCCTGCTGGCACCGCCTGTTGTGTATAACTTTATTTCTCTGCATGCCAGCATAAGCCAGAGTGATATTGCACTAGGTTCATGTTTCAAACCCCACCACCTTCCCCTGCCTACCTCACCTTTGACCTTATATGGTGTTTTTCGCATGGAGATGCAGCAGGACTTCCACAACTTTCCCTAATACCAATACTAGTATTCAGTACATCAAATCATATTCTTTCATTTACAGTCTGAACTTTTAAAATGTGCCCCTGCCCTTTAGCCAAATTTATACCGTAAAGGGCCAATATCACCAAAATAATATATCATTAGTTTTGTCCTAATACACCACAAAGTGCAATGTTTATGCAGGATTCAAACAGTAATAAAGTGGAAACACAACATAAGAAAAATTCAACACCAATTTTAAACAATTTAATAAAATGTAATAAGTTGTTTGACAACAAAATGGCAAACACTGAATCAGTAGAACTGGAGAGAAGCAATTGTAAAGATTTCACTAAAAGTACCACCAAAAGGCACTCAACCACCAACTGAGGCAATCTAATTGCGCTGAAACAGGACAAAGTCACAAGTTCAGGCAGACCACAATGTACCCAGGCTGGACACAGGTTCGAGTTTGGCCCACTGAGGATTGTACCTTATATCCTTGGTACACAGTCTGCAAGACGTTGCTCTGCGGAGCTTTGCGTAGTTTTGCGCCGAATGTGTTGGAACCTACAGTTAGGTTGATACAGAACCTTTTACCCCACTTCCAAAGATTCACACATGTAGCGGCACCAACCTGAAGGATCAGGACTCACTCAGGCTGGGCCCAGGCACCGTTCCAAGATGGATGGAGTATTTTCTGTCCCTGAGGCTTTGATCCCGAGGCCAGCAAACCAGCCCTTGGAGTCACACTGGTAGTCCAGGATGAAAGCATAAAAACAGGTCTCAAGCTTCAGACAGTGATATGAGGGCACAAGTAAGGTGTCAGGCAGCAGAGTAGTCCTCTTGGTGCAGCGGGCAGTCTTCTGAAGTATGCAGCAGGCCACAGACAGCAGGGCAGCCCTCTGAGAGTCCTTTGGCAGCTCCACATGTGAACTGAAGAGTGGGAATGAAGGTCCAATTTTTATACCTGGTGAGCCCTTTGAATTGGGAAAAGCTTCTGGAGAATTCCCCCTACAGAAGTGTCTGGCATTTCCTGCCTTCCTGCCCTGGTTCCTATATCTGGGGCACAATAGGCTAGTTTGAAGTCCTTTGTGCGTGAACGGGGCATGTGCCTTTGAAATATGGTAGGTTACAGCGCCACCCCCATCAAGCTAGAATGGCCCACCCTGCCACCACCCAGACCCTTTAATGTGATACACAAAGACCAACTGCCAACTGCACCTAGTGATGTCACCCAGGGCACGGGCTGCAGGCAACAAATGTGTAGGACAAGAAGATGTCAACTTTCTAAAAGTGGCATTTTCATAATTGTGACTTAAATTTTGACTTTGCAAAAAGATGCACAAATGATGGATGGAATGCAGAACAAATCAAACCTTCACCCGCAGTCACAGATCTGGGTTAAATCCATAATTTTTAGCTCCCCAGCCGTCCCAGTTTGGACCCAGCCATATGCAAGTCAGTCTTTACCCTGCTCCCCATGGGAGCATTCTAGCCAGATCTGCCATGCCAGGTCCTCTCTGGGTCAGATAATAAGCAGGTTGGGACCGGTTTTGGGGTGTCACCCCATATCAGCCAGGCTAGCTTGAATCCAGTGGTATAGTGAGCATGGCACCCAAGTCTGGGCATACCCTTACCACTTAAAGCACAAAGCAAAAAATACACACAAATTATGGACGGAATGAAGAACAAATCAAACATTGACCCAGAGTCTCATTGGATTCAAGCTAGCCTGGCTGATGTAGGGTGATACCCCAAAACTGGTCGCTGGATGCTTGCTTCTGGTCCAGCGAGACTGGGTCCAAACTTGAATGGCATGGGGAGCAACATAATGATGGATTTAGGCCCAGATCTCTGTATTGAGGGTGAATGTTTGACAAAGTTCAGCATTCTGACCATCATCTTTTGTGTTGGTAAAATTTTACTTTACCATTAAATAGGGTTTTAAATTGCAATTACTCAGACATCAAACATGACATTGCCAGCTGCTCCCATACAAAAGTTATCACTAATTAAATGTAATAAGGTAACCCAATGTTAGCCTATGGGAGAATTAATCTTGCAATAGTGAAAAAGAAATTTGAGGGCTTTCCCTACCAGGACATGTAAAACTTAAAAATGCATGTCCTGATTTTTAAATACATTGCACACAGCCCTATGAACTGTCTAGGGCCTACCCTATTGGTGGTTTATTTTGCTAGGTAAAATAGCAGTTTCAGACTGCATACACAGGCTTCATTGGTAGACCTGAGACATATTTAAAAGGGCTACTTAAGTGGGTAGCACAATAGGTTATGCAGGCTCACTAGTAGCTTTTAATTTACAGGCCCTGGTTACCTGTAGTAGCACTTTACTAAGGAATTGTAAGTAAATCAAATGCACCAATTGGGTGTAAGCCAATGTTATCAGGTTTAAAGGTGAGAGCACAAGCACTTTAGCAGTGGTTAGCAGTGGCAAGTTGCACAGAATCCTAAAAGCCGCCCAAAACGGGTTCAGAAAACAGGAGGGGTGACCCTGCAGAGAGGGCCAGGATCAACAATATTAAAAATACCTATCACACACCAGACTACTGCTTTACATAAGCCAATATACATATTACTCAATAACGACTCATTCTCCTACACAATCAACACTAAAATAACTGAGACACATTAATGGGGGGGCCCGTAGGGGATTGCAGCGCCAGCCCTATGAGGAGCTCCGCCCGATGATGAAGCATGACATCCTACGGGGTGTGTGAGGGCAACAGAGGACAAAGAGTGGTCTTCCATTAGCAGAGTTGGTCCTTCACCTAGGATTTATTTTCACTCTTTTCTCTCCTTTTTTCTCTTTGGGTATGGGTGACTTTTTGCACCTGGCCATAGGAACGGTGTCCTCTATGGGTTTACACATTAATCTTGTACTAAAACCATACCTACATTGAACAGTGGCCTAACAAATTTAAAACATCTTAAAAATCCCCCCAATATTTAATTGGCATCCAGGTATGCATTTTAAGTGTTCCTACCTGATCTGATGAAACAGGAAACTTCAGGCATTGTTCTCGATGCTCATGAGGCAATGAAATTGAAATAAAGGTGTTTCAATTGAGTTAATGTGGTAAAAAAAAAGTAGTTGTCACATTTGTTACGGAGTGCCAGTCCACAAAATTCTAAATTGGCGCTTAGTAAAAATGTCATGTTTCATTTATTATATTCATTATTGTACAATTTTATTGTACAATTTTATTGTATGAATAGTAGTATCTTTAACTTACTATTTTACCTTTCTGTATTAGTAATAAAACGTCCAACTACCTGTCATTAGAAGTGCAAAAAGTCCCCAATCCCTTCTTTTACACATATGGTGGGGGGGGGGGGGATAATGTCTCTTGTAGTACTCTATTCACTAATGAGGGACACTTTTATTTTGGTGCCTGGGCCTATATTCTGTTGGAGTCCGACTCTGGAGAAATGGGGAGTCACATACAGGCACCACAGATTGTATAAGTAGAAATGAACAAGCAAAGAGGGAAGGAAGCACTGATACACACTGTGTAAATAGAGATGCCTGCAGGGACCGAGAAGTACTAGCATGAAGACTGGGACAGAACCGCTGACACACACACTGTCTCCTTACACTATGTCTGAGTGAGCTCATTTGCCTGTGCATATACTGCACTTTGAGTATTTTCAATCAATCAATCAAGTGTCTTGTAAAGCACGACTACTCACCATAAGGGTCTCAAGGCTCTGGGGTGGAGGGATTGCTGATCCATCGAAGGTACTGTGGTTCAATCGACAGCAAAGACAACAATGGAATCATCATATAAATATGTTATTGGTGCAATGGTTAAGTTCACCTTGTCAGGCATGATGTTTTCCTTCCTTGCCAAACACCCTTTGCAAATCTTCCACCTCTACAAACCACAGCCCCATGTGAACAAACAACCCCCTTCTTTGTACACACCAGTGGGTGTTTTGAGGCTACCTTCGTATCCCAGAAGGCAAGAGCTTGTATCTTCAGTTATCACTATCTAACCCTAATTTTCTTTGTTACCCCAACATTTTTACTGCTGGGTGCAACCCCTACCCAAGTGGGGATTCCTTCCAGCCTTTATGGGAAACATAGGCAAGCGCCAAGGATTCCAGACTGCTGCTTGCTCTCGTCTTGCCCTAGAATGGTTGTAGTGTGCATCATGCAAAGTTTAAATGAAAAGACAAGCAAATGCTACCAAACACCACCCAAAGTTCACCTAAGTACACAGGTTTATTCATGTCCAAACAGCCATATGAATGGAATGTTGTGCTAAAATCGAAAAGCAGGTAAATAAGTTGTGCTTTGATTGGAACAAAAGAAACATTAAAATCTGCAAGTGTACCTTCTCTAAACCTTGTATAATGAAACAGATTGCTAAAAATACCCATTGTCACTGGATGCTTTGACACCAAATTTGTCCAAATATTCATGTGTCGGATTCAAGGGTGATTCATCACCCCGTAGCCATGGCAACGGTTATCACTAATAGGCGTCCGTGACTGTTAACTGAATGGTAATGTGCAGCGATTGGGTGCGTAACAGGCAGATCTTGCGAATGTATTGTCATTTTTATGAGTCACATATTTGTATTTTGAAGGACTCAGTTATTCTTCTCGTCCATTCGGTAGATATGCGTAATTCTATCAAACTGGAACGCCATGGATTAGTGAGAAATCATCAGGATGAGTAAACGGGGGCTAGTGGGCGACAACATCCCTTAACAGTGATTCAGCGAGAGGGTTATGCAGTTCAGAGCTATGCATCACTATGCGCAAAGTTAAGAGGATAGTACCAGAGTGTATCACTCTCTGTAAATGCTCACATCTCAGCTCAACTGTGCAAACATGTGGCAACAATAAAATCATAGCAAGTCTACAAAATGAACTTCATGTGAACAACTTTAAAAAAACCCTCAGCCAGATTCATCATTGTCCCGTTTTGCGAGTCCTTAATAGCGATTATTAAGGAATCGCTATTAAGGACTTGCAAAACGGGATTCATGTAGAAATCGCAAAAAAAAATGCGATTCCTACAGCTTCCTTATTTGCGATTAGCAAATTGCTAATCGCAAATAAGGAATAACTCCCCATTCATTCATATGGGCCTAAGCCCATAGGAATGAATGGGGAGTTATTCCTTATTTGCGATTAGCAATTTGCTAATCGCAAATAAGGATGCGATTTCAAGGGTGCCAGGGGTGTCCAAAGGATACCCTGTAGCACCCCTGATATGAAAATGTAGACTGATGTTGCGCACACACATGTCCAAAGGACATGTGTGTATGTAACATACAACTTAGAAAAATGCACTAATGTGCATTTTTCTACGTTTTCGCTATTTACCACAAAGTCAGTCTTCGTGGTAAATAGCGGCGAAAAATTGCGAATTCGCAAATTAAAAATGGTTAATGAATTGCATTTAAGGAATCTCAAATAGAGATTCCTTAAATGTAATTCCTCGCAATTTTGCGATTTTGCTATTAGCGATTTTTGCATTTGGGATGATGAATCCCAAATGCAAAAATTGCGCTCACAAAGGGCCAGATTCTCAGAATCTGGGCCTTTGCGAGCGCAATTTTCAATGATGAATCTGGCTGCCTGTCTCCTCAGTATTAAGAAATGTGTAGTGAGCCTATCGGACTGAGGGTGCATACAAGACTAGTAAGGTCTTATCCAGTGGCGGAGGAGAGTTGCCCCACTGTTTTCAAGCAGTGCCTAGTAGAAACATAAAATGAACTTTTTGTTTTTTTCATTTTATGCTTCATGCTGCTTTGCGGGCGGGCGGGGGGGCTGGTCTGCTCTCGGAAGAGGGCAGGGGAGGAGTGGTTTGCTCATTCCTAAGTGCGCAATAACAGTTTGGTCGGCGTTCTCGGGCCACCCAAACAAGTCTTGCGCACTTTCCCCGTTCTCCATGCAGGCTGCATCACAGCCTCATGTAGAACATGCCCAGGCCCCCATTCCCTGGTTGAGCGTCGCACCAAGATGTTCAAAACCAATCACAACACTGCATTTTAGCATTGTGATTGGTATGGGGAGCCTGGGTGCTTACCAATCCCAACGGTGCATTGCAGCGTTGTGATTGGTCAGTGGGGGCTGCTGTGCTTCCTGTTCCTCGAGTTACATGAGGAGAGCAGGAGCAGAGACGTGGGACCTGGTAAGTTTATTTTTTGAAATAATTTTCCCCCAACACCCTTATGTGACCCAAGACCCGTCTCGAGGCCCAGGGCCAACCTCAAACCACCACTGCCAGCCAGCCTGCCAGTTTCTGCTGAGGCCCCAAGTAAGCTGGTACTAGGGGAGGGAGGTTTACAATATTCCTGCTCCTCCCAAGCCAGCTAAAACACAGCACAGAATGTAAATACTATTGTTCCAGATAGTGTTCCAGGTCAAGTGCAAGCACTGCATCCAAAACTACAAATCAGAGGAATTAAAAGACAGAACCAGATGACCAACTCATGCTTAACCAGGATGAAGTTTAAAACTTATAATATGGAATAATGTGCTGCTTTACTATACATTAAAAAGTGATATTGCAAATCATTGCATAGTTCTCTGAAGTTATAAAGTCACTTGAACCTCCACCTATTTCTTCTATGTGGTCATAGCACTCCTACGTGACTTGGGAAATGCTTATAATGTTCAGTTGTGTGTACCTTCTCTCATATTACAGAACATAGGGCTGAGCCCACTGCCGCCAGCATCTCTCATCCGAGGTTGCATTTCTGGAAGTCACAACATGAGTCCTATCACTTATAAATTCTCGATCAAGACCCTGTCCAAAAGACTATGTTGATCGAGAGTGATCTCTCCTGATCATGATAGCCTAGTAGCAGTCACTGCAGATCTCTTTGTGGGAAGCTAACTATGCTGAAACCTCCAGACATTGGTGCTCCTGCTCAGGGCCAACAATGCTGCGTTCGACCTGGTGCACTGGGAACAGGCGATGCAATGACTGAACACATGCCTGTTCATTGCCAGTACATGAGGCTGATTTTTTACCTATGTGGGGGCATCTGAATTGTTGAAGATGGATTGTGAGGAGGAGAGAGGAATGCTATAATGTGTGCCCAAGGCTGCTCATTATCCTCTTTGCTATATCTGTTGAGCCTTTATCTGTGTATATATTAGGGCAACAAGGACATTAGTGGTGCCTCTACAATCTGTCCCTATGCAGTTTCGCACCTTTCCTGAATTTCTCGTTACAGGATTAATACTTCACTAATGAAGACAGGTAAACAGGGGAGTTGTTTGAAAGGGGAATATGAGGTGGAGCTCCCACCCCTAATAGTTTTTTAGAGTCGGGTCACAGATTCTTGTCAGCCCAGTAACATTTGGGTAGGCGGTAAACACATTTGTGAAGACATTTCGTTTTCTCGGCTTGATATTGGCATTTTGCCATAACTAAGACTTATATCTATACAGAGTGTGAGTATGTGCCACCCTCTTCTTATGAAATAAAAAGAAATCCTGAAAAAGGTGAGGTTTTGACCGACATGACAATTGGTGACCCACTCATTTGCCACGATTTGCTGTGCCTGGTGCAGTGCATTCACACGGAGGGCCACTACTATATGTCTATTGCTGATGTAAAAACAGTGAAATGCATGTACTATCCCCTTGGGAATATAACATTGCCTTGTCTTGCCTGCTAATATGCTGTGTTGCGTGTGACGATTATACAAAATGTATTTGTTGCATACATTTATGTAAACAAAAAGACACCCCATAAGAATGACTGAAAACAATTTGTTGCATGTATCAACATATACTCAACAAAAGGGGCAAGTAAACCTCTGTGCACAATACATGTTATATGTCCAGATATATAGGGATAGGACTTCTTACTGTACATTTACCAACTAACACCTAAGGCCGTAGATACAGTTCTGAAGAAAGCCTTGGACGCCTAAAGGCCTCACATATATGACTGAAATATGTAGACTTTATATATGATGTAGGGACACTATGGGGCACATGCAGCAAAGTAGGGAATTCCGAATCCCAAATAGTGATTATTAAGGAATCGTTATTAGGGCGTCTCAATTACCTTTGCATGTAGGTTTCGAAAAAAAAATTGTGATTCCTACATATTCCTTAATAGCAAATCGCAAATTGCCTGAAGGCCCATAGGAATGAAGGGGAAGGCATTCACAATTTGCGAGTATCAAATAGGTACTCGCAAATCACGAAAGGAATTTTAAGGGTGATAGGAGGCCCAAAGGCAACCCTGATGCACCCCCAAAACAAGTAAGTGTGCACATCTGGTGCACACACATGCCCTAAGAGCATGTGTGTGCGCCACATCGCACTTAGAAAAATGAAAAAAAGTGCATTTTTGTAATAATTTGCAATATACCACCAACTTGACATTGGTGTTAAATTGCAATTCCTTAATGCAGTTTCACAATTTTTTATTAGTCCTGCATTGCATTTAGGAAATTGCAAATTGTGATTCTATTAATGCATTAGCAAACTAGGTAATGGCAAAAATTGCGATTCCCTATTTTGCAATTTGCTTTGGGCTTGATGCATCCCAAATGGCAACTGCGAATCGGCCCGTTTGCGACCGGGATTTTGCTTGCTGCATGTGCCCCGTAATCCCACAAGCACCACTATTTCTTATTTTTACATACCTCGGGCACTAACTGTTTAATAAACACCTGGGTGACCCAAAGGTATTTTTATCTTTCAGTACAATTGGTGGAAGCTATCAATAGTGCTCCCTGGAATATGGTTGAGCGCACCCTGCTTTACAGGGACCAGGGTGAGACCCGATGATGAAGCATGACACTAATAGAGTGGGTGAGGGTCCAACAAAACTACCTTTAAAGGTCCCTTGTGGGTTCCCTTTCCTTGACTCACTTAAATTGCCAAGTTATGTCCAAGAGTCAGGGTTATAGGTACCTTTTGTATGATATACATCTCTGTTTCAAATTCCATGGAAATGCAGTCAACGTTTCCTCTAAAATCCTTTGCCGTTTCATAGCACCTGCTGCATGTCCCCTGTGTTTGCCCTTGTGCTCTTTGCACCAATCCATATCTAAGATGTGACTGATTCCTGTCCTTGACCTTGTGACAATGGTGCCAGACCTCATTCCTACGAGCTCTGCCTCCGTGTCTTCTACGACCATCTATTTCCTTGCGGCCTTGCAAGGACAGCCTTGCTGCCAGGCTTTTTCTATAGAGTGTGTATATCAGCATGAAGGGGTTGCTGGGCAGCAAACAGTCCTTGCTTTAAGTTTTGGAATCACTCTTGTTCTTCTGAGATGGATGGTCACCATTGGTGCGGACTACTATACAAGCCATGTCCAATTTTCTAAGCACTACTTACCTTACAGTGTTTTGGAGGAGCAGCATCCAAAGTGACACTTTCCTTCTTGTTGGGACCACACAATTTACAAAAGCACCAACAGAATCCAGAATGTGCACCACTAACCAGAGCCACACATTGCATCTT
Source organism: Lissotriton helveticus (assembly GCF_964261635.1). Classification (NCBI taxonomy): domain Eukaryota; kingdom Metazoa; phylum Chordata; class Amphibia; order Caudata; family Salamandridae; genus Lissotriton; species Lissotriton helveticus. The sequence continues at coordinate 1,903,951,210 of NC_136067.1, read as the reverse complement.
GTGTCTTGGTTCCTTTGTTTGATAAAGACCCATAGAAGAAAAGTGTCAAAGAACCAGCAGAGGCAGTATGTCTGCCTCCCTTTAAAAAAAGTCTTACCTGATCAACCTGATTCTACTTTATGAATTTGTCGTTGAACGAAAGTCGTGCAAAGAACGATAAAGAGGTGAGTTAAAACTCAAGTCAAGAGATCATCAACTGCAGGCATGGTGTGGGAACATTGATTGTGCATCTACCAAGACAAACCACAAACATATGATCAGCATGCAGGAGTATAAAGAGCACACCATCTGCCATTATCTCTACAGCAAAGCGTGAGCTGAAGACGTGATGACACTAACATAAAATACCTAATCACTGTCTACTTGTAAAGACAAATTCAGGGAGAAAGCTATGGCAGTTAATTAATGTATATTTATCATATATAGGACAATAGTCTTCATGTGTTTTCTTAGTTGATTCAACTACACATGGTACAATGTACATTTTGTCATGTACTGAAGGGCAGAATGTAACAGTATTCAGGGCATAGTGTAATTCTGCTTCACTTCCTTGTGCAGTAATATGGATTACTGGGTTTAAGATGCATGTTTTGCCTTAACTAATCGATGGCAGTTCTGCAACAGAGGCCAATCATTTATGAAGAATGGTGCACAGTCAAAATATCGAGTTTGAAATCTCGACCTACAAAAATATCGTGTTGGTTTAGCGCCGCATGGTGGTGCGAGGTCGGCGTTCCCAAGTGGATTTCAGCGGTCTCAGCTGTGTACTGCTCCGAGCCGACGTCCGCTCTGATCCCGCCCCGATGCTGGGCTGAGACATTCTGCCTGCCGTCCTGTTGCTGACAGGCGTTTACGGAGCTCGGCTCGGTTTGGTTTGCTGAACCAAGCGTAGTGATTCGAGTGACCGGGGCCGTAAAAAACGCTGCTGTTACTTTGTTGATACTTCGCTGCTATTTTGTTGCAACTGTCTGGATAAGTAAATCTCAGAAGACGGAGCATATTGCCCGAGCTGATACATCAAAAAACTGACGAAAACGAGGTGAGAGTGGAACATTTTTTGCTGGGCGCTACTGTAGGCTCCATTATAAAAACAAACATTTGAAAAATATAAGACTTAAACTCAGTAGTGATTCTGCTCTTATAACATTTGTGATGGTGCCGAAAGGAAGGGGAAATGTGAAGAATAAAGTCGGGGGAGTAACGGACACACTTGTTGGGACCCCTGCAAAGAGCATATCTGCGCAGGAAACCGGCAACGGAGCTAAAAACGAGAGGGGCCGCATGTAAGTCTAATGTCCCTGATGTAGATAGCCGCTCGATTCGGGTGGTTATAGATGCTGGCACAGCTGGGAAGACTAACGGCCCAAATGTTAAAATGCAGCCCCCTCCACAGTTACAAGCACGTACTGGGCAAGGAGCCTTGGGAGACTTACAGAGTAATTACAGAGATTCAGCTGCCCACCAGTCTCAAGAGACACCAGCTAAACAAAAAACAGTTGCAGTTGCAGCAATTTTTGATAAGAGACGGGGAGCTAGGCCGAAAGAAAACTTGGATTTGACTAGTGAGCTGACCAGTGTGCCTATCGACGGTAACGATGTAGCGGGAGCTGGTAGTGAAGTGAATTCATCCGAGTTAAACATGCTTCAGGGTCAGACAGAAGCGATTACCCTTGCAATTAGGGTTGAAGATGAGGCTCTTCAGCCCAGTTCAAAAGCGGATTTACCTATAATGGTGCTGGATAAAGAGCTCAAATCTGATGCTGAAGGGAAATTTTACTCTATGTCAGAGCAAGAATTGGACAGTGCTAGCAATCTGGGGGACCTTCCAGATTATGAAGAAGGAGAAAACCCGGATCAATCTCAGACCCAGGTCACGGTGAGGAAGATGAAGGATATCAGTGAAGCCGTACTACGTGATCAAGCACCGCCATTCGTTCAGATTAACTTGGACGAAGAGCTGGCAGAGGAGGCAATTACACTTGGTCTTATTTATAAGACTATTATGACACATCGTAGTGAGACTAAAATGGAGGGGCAGCGAACGCAAGGTGCTGTAAGGAAATTACAGAACAATGTACGGGGCCTAATAAAAACCTGTGCGGAAGTTACTTCACGTGTGGTGGAAGTAGAGGAGAGAGTGTCCTCTGTAGAAGATACTTTGGTGAAGCAACAAGCTGTGGTAGAGTCATTACAGAACTTCAAAACTGATGCAGACTGGAAGCTCACGGATTTAGAAAATCGATCACGCCGTAATAACTTGCGTATTTTAGGGATTGCAGAAACAAAAGAAGGGGCTGACCCTCGCAAGTTTATTGTTCAGCTGTTTACGGAGGCATTTCCAGAACTGACCACTCGGAACTGGGAAAGGGAGGTAATCCGAGCTCACAGATTTCTGTTTGCAGTACGACAACGCGGGAGAGACAGACAGGGTGATCAAAATCTATACCCAAGGGCGATATTAATTTGTCTGAATAATTTTTTGCTGCGAGAAGCCCTTTATGATCTAGTTTGCCCTGGAAAAAGACGTACTGGCTTGGGGTGCGAGTTTTTTGTACGTCCGGATTTTTGCCCAACAACTGTTACTTCCTTCCAAGCAGTAGGAGCTCAGGTCTTTTTGCTCAATCCCTCCAAATTAAAAGTTGTCTTTAATGGGCAAACGAGATACTTTACATCTAGCCGCTTGGCACAGGACTATTTGTCTGATCTTAAAAAGAAAGAAGGAGAAAAAAATTGATTAATGTTATAAATTATAAAGCGGAAAAGTCGATATTTCTAGTATCGGGATTTCGATAACGCGAACTTTAACTCGTTATAGTTCTGAAGTTTCTTGGATTTTGGGTGGCGGGTAGGGTTAATCACAATCACAATGCTTACTATTTTTTGAAGGTCAATGTATCTCTCTTTATGTAGAAAAGTATCGGTTGATATATCGCATTTATAAAAAGGGGTATGCTATTTGCTCAGTTAAAAATTGGTCCCTAGGAGACAATGATGTCAATTGTATCTCGCTTATATGCATAGAAGGAGTAACTTTTTTGTTATTGTTATTTCTTATAGGTCTTAGGGATCTTTGATTAGAATGATTCAATACCGATACTTGTAATTAGAAGCTATTTATGCTTGAGAAGTGAAGCTAGAGAGTATCATATGTGTGGTGTAGGGAATTCGATGGGTGGGGAACGGCTGTTGCATCTCTACATCACTGAGGACAATGTCCTTAAGCCTCTTTTTGGGTGGTGGTGGGGGTGTGGGGGGTAGGGGGTGTGTCGTATATGGGGTGGTATGGGGAGGGGGGGGAGTGGGGTAGTAAAAAAAACATTTGAGACTTATCTTGCAGAATTGGTACTACAAATTATCTATGTAATGGCAGATAGACATTATAGTACATTGTACAGGCAGAGGAAATTTCATCTGGGTTTTTTTCTTTTTTCTTTTAGCGATTAGATGTGGCAGGATAAAGTAGTTATTGGTACTTGGAATATCTGTGGTCTAAATGACGCCAAAAAGCGGGCTCTTTTTCGTAAAATTGTTGATTTTATGCATATAGATTTACTCTGTATACAGGAGACACACATTCCATGGGGGAAGCGGGAATGTTTAAAGCTTCCTGGGTTCGAGATATTAGGCTGTTCTAAACAGACATCTATGATTAGAGGAGTCGCTATATATGCAAATTGCGGTCTGTGTATTTGTAAAAGGACACTGCCGGATAGAATGGGCAGGTGGGCTAGAGTGGAATTGTGCATTGGTGGTAAATTGTTAACAGTCTGCAACGTGTATGTATTCAAGATGAACATGGAATAGTACACGAAACACAGGAAAAGGTTAATGAAGTCTTCTTGAGATTCTATTCCTCCTTATACAGTGAAGATAACACTCGGTCTAACTCTGAGACAGATGCCGAAGCTTTCCTAGCAGATCTTGAGACTGTTGCTATTCAGACCCTCCAGGATATAGCGGCATTGATTCGCAAATTTAGCGGCACAAATTTGGAAATTTAGCGGCACAAATATGGAAATTTAGCGGCATTTTTGCGGCACTTTATTTTAGTCATAATCATTCATTTTCAGCCCTAAATCAATGGAAACTGTTTTAGCAGAGTATTCGACTTTGAAATAGGCATGTTTAAAGTTCTGCAGGTGTGCACAGCCCCAATCCTAACCTCGTGCCTTCTGGAGACCTTTTTGCAACCGAAATAGTACGTATCACGGCCATTGCACTACCCAGCTGAATTCGCAATTCTTTTGTGAATCACGAAATGCTGGAGGGTCTCACTAAAGCTGTCTGTAGGCAAGACCCAAAAAAAAACAACTAGGTTTTTTCTTGTTGTTCTAAAACTTTTAGAGTGATTCCCTCTTATATTTGCAATTTCAATTCATATTTCAAGGGAGAAAGAAAATACCTGATTTCCCTGAATATCTCTATTTTGTTTTAGTCATCTTGGAAAAGAAATGATGGGCAGGCTGGTAAAGTAATGGCCAGGTGACAGTCATACCTATATGGGACAACAGGCACCCCATGCAACCAATGAAAAGGGCCTGACAGAGCAGCTGCCATGTTGTCTCTACTGTCTTGAGGACAGAGAACACCTGTCCTTTGAAGCTCCCGCCAGGTCTAAATTTCCATATTTGTGCCGCTAAATTTGCGAATTCATGCCACAATATCCTCCAGGATCTGTACAATATGATGTCACAGCTGTCCTTTATGGCATTCTTCAGCCAAATATAGCATGCAGTCAAAATCCAGGCGAACAAACGGTAATAAAACATTTTTAAGACGTTTAAAATGAAAATCACACCAATGAAATGGCGTCTAAATGTGGGATTTTGATGACCATTTTAATAAATTGGAAATTATTGGCCAAATAGTACAGTACTATTTAATAAGTGTCACAAGCAAGAGTTGGCTCGATCTGTTGTAACAGTTACTGGAGTAATAAAATGAGGTTTCACCTTTATATCTCAAAACAGAATGAACCGCTGATGTCACCGAAGTAGAAAGCTCCTACTTTTAACGAAACATTTGAATGGTGGCATGTTGGCACTGCTCACACATTCTGAATTGGCATGGAGTCACCGCAGCTGCCCTACTGCAAGCGCTGCAAAGGTCCGGTCTGAAGCCTAGGGCGCTGTTAAACGGTGCGCGCACCGCCCTGTCACAAGGAAGGACAGCAGCCCTGCGAAACGCTGCTCCTGCGGGCTGTACTGGCGCTGCATGTGAACCCCTCCCCTCTCCCCCCCCTCTTCGCAGCACTGCCCGGGGAGCACGGAAAGGGATGCGTTGGAAACTTCTTCTCGATTAAAGGCTCGCCAATAAAATTCATTACGACCGGACCTGTGCCCCCCTCCCCCTATTTTGGGAAATTTAGGTCATTTAGAAAAAATTTGGCTATGACAGCAGTATACTTTCGAGTATGTTTTTTTTTTTCTTCTGCAGAATAGTTCGAACCCACAGCTTTCCACTCTCCCCACATACTTACACCCCCACAAAGATGGAGGCGCTGATTATATGAATATGTTCTTAGTGGAAGGGCCAATGTGAAAAGACAGAGCTGGAAGACAGAGGGCGGACAGAAAGACATATGATGTTCAGGTGGGCAGGTGACAGGTGATCATAAGAAGGGCAGGAGGGAGGATACTGAGCACCCGGCCGATTTTATAGGTAGGTGGGGAGATGATGGACAGGGGGTCAGATGATGGATATATGGGCAGATGATTGATAGATGGGCAGAGCACGCACGAAGGTGATGGGCGCTGGGCAGATGATCAACAAATGGGCAGATGCCAATGCATGGTTTTTTTCATCAGAAGACAGGGTGTTCTCGCCTGTAAACCCTGGTATACCTGCCCTGCCTGCATAGAGTGGCAACTACAGAAAGCGTGCCCTTCCCAAGGCTGCCCACCCCAAGAGGCCAACCAAAGCAGACACTGCCCGCCCGCAATGGCTGTCCCCCACCAACCTCCCTCAAAAACTTTGAAGAGTCCCTCTCTGCAGAGCACCCCGCTTAGGCAATCGTGATAAAATCTGACTTTTTGGGAAAAGTATTTGGCCCACCCTTATTTGTCTATTCGTCCCAAACCCTGTCATGTCGTAACCTACCTGCCCTCTTTACAACCCTCTTGGTACCTCCATTTCATGTTTCTAATGAGCGGAGTTTCCTGCTTCAGAGCTCTGCGCGCTGTGCTGTGTTCCTTATAATCTCCTGAGGTGATTTACATTGGACAGTAAAAGGTTCCCACCTGGAAACAGAAGGAGCTCTCGAGCCCGGACCCTCGGACCTCAGCTGATGCTAGGGCTTCTTCATAGGTCTTCCCCCACCCCCGCTCCTGCCCGGGTCTGCGCGCCCAGAAAAGCAAATGAAAAGTAAAAAAAATATATTATTACAGGCCTGCTCCCTCGCAAGACCATTGGTCCATTCTCTCTGGGGACGGGCTATCAACAAGAAGCTGGGGCCTCTTATGTAACGCATCCGCGCTATGAATGATTGACGGCCCTATTACCGATTCTCTGTGGGCGCCGCAAAACCACTTACTTTGCACACACTAAGGCAAATGTCGCCCAATTTCCCGCAACCCGCCATGGTCGTTTTTCCCCGCACAAATGGGAAAAATGTCGCCCAATTGTGCGGGAAAACGCCCAATCTGGCAACACTGCCGGGCTGACTGCTTTTCTATTTTAAGGCTGTACGGAGACACGTAGTGACGTGTTTGCGTACAGCCAATAAGAAGCCACCATTTTTTTCATAACTGCCAGGAGCACTTTTTAGCGGCCGAAATAGCAAATATCGCGGCCATCGCGCTGCCCAGCGGATTTCGCGATTTTTTCGTGAATCGCGAACTCGCGAAAAGCTGGAGGGTCTGGCTATTTCTCCTGAACAGGCTGAGTACTTGGCCACCCCCATTCAATGGGAGGAGGTTGCGATTGCAGTAAAATCTTTGGCTAATGGCAAAGCTTGTGGACCAGATGCAGTACCACTGGAGTTTTACAAGGTGTTTCTACCTGAAATCGGCCAGGTATTTTTGGAGGTATTAAGAGCAGCCCAGAGGGGTATAGTACCGCAATCGTGGCAAAAGACTATTATAGTTCTGTTTAAAAAAAAAGATAAACCTGAGTTACTACCATCATCATCATCATTTCTGCCTATTTCTCTAATTAATAGTGACTATTACTCAAAAATAATGGCCGGTCGCCTAGTACAGGTGATTACCCCTCTGGTCTCTGTGTTTCAGCATGGATTCATACCTGGCCGGGACACTGCTGACCATGTTAGACGCTCCATAGCATTATTAGACTGGGCTCAAGTTACGAACTCACCCCTCGGGTTGATACTGTTGGACGCCGAGAAGGCGTTCGACAGGGTCTCCTGGGGGTTTATGTGGGCGGTCCTGAAGTGGAAGAGATTTCCTAAAGAATTTATACAGGCGATTTGTGCGATGTATATTTCCCCAAGAGCTCAACTTCGTATCTCTGGCCAGCAGACTTGCTCTTTTCCTATCTCTAGGGGCACACAACAGTACATTGACCACTTTCTTTCTAAGATTATGGCTAATCAGCGAATAAAACCTATAAGAGTCAGTAATATGTCTTACAAACTGCTAGCATATGCAGATGATATAGTTGTTATAACATCTGAAGTCTCATCTGCTTTCAGCGAACTGAAACAATTGGCAGAGCATTTCGGGGCGGTGTCGGGTTACAAGCTAAATGTCTCAAAGACGCAGGTGCTTCAGACATCTGCTATGGGCATTTCAGATGCCCCAGTGGTTCCTGACGCAAAGTATCTAGGGGTGCGTATAACTTCTTCAGTGGATACTATACCTGATGTAAATATCCTTCCGGTTATAGAGGATACCAATAAAAAACTAGAAAGACTAGATAGTCTGCATCTATCCTTATATGGACGATGCAGCATTATTAAAATGTTAAATCTCCCTAAGTTTTTATATTTATTTAGGACTATTCCTCTTTTGTTCTCTCAAACAAGCTTGGCAAAGGCAGATAGAGTTTGTTACAGATTCTTGTGGGGGTATAGGCACTCACGCAGAGCAGCCAAGTGGATGTATCTTCCTAGAGACCGAGGGGGCTAGGCGGTTCCAAATCTCGTTATGTATTATTGGGCTGCAATGATGCAAGCAATGGGTGTGTTGTTATGTGGAGATAAAGCGAATATACCAATATGTAATACTCCTACTATCTATGAGATTGGACTGGGTTCTGCTGCAAGAGGTATTTTACTTGAAGTTCTTGAACCCAGCTATTATAAGAGAACCCGCTTTAAGGTCTTGACTGCTGCATACACTATTTGGCGAAAGATTAGGAGAAAATTGATTATTCCAAATATGAACTTATATACACCTTTTACAGCTACTCGAATATTTCCCAGCATCTTCCAGGATTATGTTATGCTCAGATGGCAAAGTAAAGGTATCCTTGGGCTGGGAGATATGGTTGAGGGTGGTGCTGTCCTATCATATAGCGAAATAAGGGATACATTTCAGTTATCTCCACGTGATTTCTTTAAGTATCTACAGATTCAAAGTTTTATCCAAAAATATTTGAAGATAACTCCTTCCATTCTGGAGAAAGTGCCTGTCATCGAATTGATTAAAAAGAGAAGCAGAATTGGCAGTTTGTACCAATATATTCTGTCAACATCTCCGGATGATTTGACTGTTCAAAATACCAAGTGGGAAGTAAAATTCGGTAAGACAGGTGTAGACTTAACCTCGGTGATAGAACTTGCTAGTCAGGTTATAGTATCTGGCTCGCTTAAAACTCAAAGTTACATGTCAAAGTTGGATTTATACTATACGCCTGCTAAAATTGCAAAATTGGGGGCCACAAAAGGGAATTTATGTGCACGATGCGAGTTGCTGGCAGCTGACGCAATCCATATGTTTTATTCCTGTTTATAGCTACGTGCTTTTCTAGATGATATCGAGCATTTTATCAATGTCACACTTAAGATCCAATGTATAATAACACCGGCACTCGTGATATTTGGGGTTGAGGTTGGTAATACTTTAGCTGGTGCCAACACCTTTAACGAATCTGCCCTTATATTTATTGCTATGTCGCAGGCTCGCTTATGTATTTCTTCCCAGTGGCTCTCTTCGGAAGCCCCCACATTTGTACAGTGGCGTGCAAGACTGTTAGCTTTACATCATTTAGAATTTTCTGTATTCTCTTGTAAAGGGGGGAGACGCCGACAACTCGCGTCCCGAATCTGGGCGCCTGTGGCGGAATGGATTGGATAAAATGAATAGCGTTGTTCGGACTGTACTTTAATACTAGTATTTTTTGTATCTGTTTTCGGTGTGTTTTCCTCAGACCTATCTGATTGGAATATATTTGTGTTATTATCTGCCTAATCTGTCCATTTATTGATTACTGCTTATTTTATTCTCTACGACTTTTGTTTGTACAACCAATTCTGGTGTCTAAACTGTTAAATTGGAATTGTTTAAATGTTTGGTCTCAATAAAAAAAAAAATATATATCGTGTTGGAAATATTGAAGATACAGAATTTCGATGTCAAGAATATCGTTGGACAGAATATCGACCCTAAGGTAAGTAATATCGAATTTATTTATATCGATGTAAGTAATATCCAAGTTAGTAATATCGATAGCATATATATCGATGTATCTAATTTCGATGTTACTAATATCGATATTTGTATTATTTTTATGTGTTTAATTATGTATGTGTAATATGTTTTTGTTAAGTATTTTATTTTTTTTAAATTATATGTGTATTATTTGTATATATTAATAATGTTATTTTTAAGTAAATTTTATGTTTTATTACCGGAGCGGGTTGTGGGTTCATAGGGGAATATGGTGGGAAGTAATTTAAATATACTAAATTAATTATTAATTTTTAGGAATTGTACATTAATTTTAAATAATTTATTTTTTATTGCTGTAGCGGGTTGTGGGTTTATAGGGGAATTGGGTGGGAAGTAATTTAATTGTAATTAATTAATGATTTTTTTATGGATGATTATTTAATTTTTAATGAATTATTAATTGGCAATTAATTATTTTAATTGATAGATTATTTATTTATTTGGTAATTAATGTTATTTTTAAGTAAATGTTATGTTTTAGTACCGGAGCGGGTTGTGGGTTTATAGGGGAATAGGGTGGGAAGTAATTTAAAAATACTAAATTAATTTTTACTTTTTAGGAATTATAAATTAATTTTAATACATTTTTGTTTCTATTTCTGTAGCGGGTTGTGGGTTTATAGGGGGATTGGGTGGGAAGTAATTTAATGGTAATTAATTAATGATTTATAAAAAATGTTGTTATGGATAATTAATGTATTTTTAATTAATTATTAATTGGCAATTAATTATATTAATTGATAATGTATTTATTTAATTGGTAATTAATGTTTTTAATTGTTAACTCATTTTTTAAAGTGGTAATTCATGTTTGTTATTGGGAAATAATTTTTTAATTGGTAATTAATGTTTTAATAGGTAAATAATTGTGTTAATTGGCAATTCATATTTTTAATTGGTAATTATTTCTTATTAATTTGAAAATATTTGTAATAAATTGGTAATCAATGTTTTATAAAAAAGTATTATTTTGTATATTGTTTAATAATTTTTAATTGTGAATCATTTTTAATAATATTTTTTTGTTATGAATAATACTTTATTCTTTAATATTTATTATTTGGTGAGTAATATTTAATAATTAGTATTGATTGGTATTTGTTGTTAATTTATTGTTAATTAATTATTCAAATGTAATTGCTTGTAATAATTATTAATTGTTTGTTATTGATGTAGATGTATTTAAAAATGTAATTAGACATTATTTTAATTATATAATTTATTTATAAGTATGTTAAATTTAAATTCTACGCTATCAAACGCTTTCTCTAATGTTGCACCCTCTGGAGTTGGAATAGTAATTCTTACCCTTACGCTATCCAACGCTTTCCCTACTGTTGCACCCTCTGGAGTTGGAATAGTAATTTTTACCCCTACGCTATCCAACGCTTCCCCTACTGTTGCACCCTCTGGAGTTGGAATAGTACATTTTACCCTTACGCTATCCAACGCTTTCCTTACTGTTGCACTCACTGGAGTGGGAATAGTAATTTTTACCCACCCGCTATCCAACGTTTTCCCTACTGTTGCACTCTCCGGAGTTTGAATAGTAATTTTCCCCCCTACGCTATCCAACGCTTTCCCTACTGTTGCACCCTATGGAGTTGGAATAGTAATTTTTACCCTTACGCTATCCAATGCTTTCCCTACTGTTGCACTTTCTGGAGTGGGAATAGTAATTTTTTACTCTTACGCTATCCAACGCTTTCCCTACTGTTGCACTCTCTGGAGTGGGAATAGTAATTTTTACCACTACGCTATCCAACGTTTTCCCTACTGTTGCACCCTCTGGAGTGGGAATAGTAATTTCTACCCCTATACTATTTAACGCTTTCCCTACTGTTTAATTTTCTGGAGTGGGAATAGAAATTTTACATTTTACGCTATCCAATGTTTTCATTAGTGTAGTTTTTTGGGGACCTTAAATAGTATTTTTATTTATTTATGTATGTCATATTTTTTGTATTATTTTAGATAATGTTGTATTTATTTAGCTTTTAAAATATTGAAAGTATATTTAATTGTTTTTATTTATTAAATATAATTCATTATTTTTATTTATGTTATTATTTTATGTGTGTAGATGTATTTGTAATGTATAGTATTTGATAATAATTTGTAATTAATTAAAATAATTAATAAATATTATTATTAAGTATATATTATGTATTGTATGTTTAATTTTAATTAATGTTTTATTATTAATGATGTATTATTAATTTTAAACATTATAAAATATGTTTACATATGTTTAATTTATTTATAAGTATTATTTACTTTATTTTACTTTTTTTTTACAGAAAAAAACAGATATTTTTAATTACGATATTTTTAACATCGATATTTTAGTTTCGATATTTTTGTACTTACCATGTTGTAGATAGGGTGTCGATATACTCGCCTTCAATATTTCAGTGTCGATGTTGCTGTAGGTCGATATTCTGTCCGTCGATATTCTGTCATAGATCCATGAAGAATATGTGCTCTCAACTCTGTTTGTACTTATGGTTTCCCTTTTCCCCATCTGTGAACTCACATCACAGTCCTCCATTCGCTGGCGGGCAGGAGGGTGAGTGACAGGAGATGGTCTGGAGGATCCACGTTATCCCTGAAGGAAAGCAGCCACAGCCTATAAAAGGTTAGTACCATGGACCCTAAAAGCATCTCAGACCAATTCCCTAGAAGTTAAGTTAGGTTTGTATGTTTATATAGCACAGCTTATCACCCCTGAGGGTATACAGGCACTGTCCATGGGCACAGGGAGATTAAGGGGTTTGCCCAGAATCACAGGATGTTGCACCGACTCTGAGACACAAACCTGTATCCTTAGCTACCGAGTCAGCAGCTCTGGCCACTGCACCACATTCTCTCCCTGAGACCTTTTCCCATTAATGAGATGAGTGGATAAGAGATAAATCAATCAGAGCATTTGTAAAGTGCATTACTAACCTGCGAGGGTCTCAAGGTGCTGAGGGGGGGTGGGGGAGGGGTGCTGCTACTGCTCCAATAGCCAGGTCCAGCCACGGCTGGTAGTAGGTGTAACTGCAGGGCGGTGATGTAGGGAGGGGGAGGGGCAGGGTGGGGGGTTGTAATGTATGGATTACGGACTTTAACAGATAAGTAAACATATAAATAAATAAAACGAATTTCGTTGTGTGCACTGCATCACCAAATGCGATGCAGTGCGCGCAACTAAATTTGTTTTATTTATTTATATGTTTACTTACCTGTTAAAGTCCGTAATCCATACATTACAACCCCCTACCCTGCTCCTCCCCCTCCATACGTCAACTCCCTGCAGTTACACCTACTACCGGCCGTGGCTGGCCAGGTCTTAAGTAGCCTCCTGAAGGTTAGTAGGTCCTGAGTCTGCCGTAGTAGAATGGGGAGGGTGTTCCAGGTTTTAGCGGTGAGGTGGGAGAACGATCTGCCGTCGATGGTCGCTCTTCGGATGCGGGGGAGGATGGCGAGGGCCAGGTCGGCGGAGTGCGGCTGGTGGTTCGGGTGTAGAAGGTGAGTCATCTGTTGAGGTATGCCAGTCCGGTGTTGTGGAGTGCCTTGTGTGCATGGGTGAGGAGCTTGAAGGTGATCCTCTTGTTGACAGGAAGCCAGTGCAGGTCTCTCAGGTGAGGTGTTATGTGGCTGTGGCGTGGGATGCCGAGGATCAGGCGTGCAGAGGCGTTCTATATGCGTTGTAGTCATTTCAGGAGTTTGGCCGAGACTCCTGCATAGAGGGTGTTTCTGTAATCCAGCCTGCTGCTGAAGATGGGCCTGGGTGACTGTTCTTCTGGTTTCGGTGGGGATCTACCTGTAGACCTTGCGAAGCATGCGGAGCGTGTTGAAGCAGGAGGACAAGATGGCGTTGACTTCCTTGGTCATGGAGAGTGTTGAGTCGAGGATGAACCCCAGGTTGCGTGCGTGGTTGGTGGGTGTCGGTGCTGTTCCCAGTGCGGTCGGCCACCAGGACTCGTCCCAGGCTGAGGGGGTGGAGCCGAGGATTTGGACCTCTGTCTTGTCCGAGTTCCGCTTCAGACGGCTGTTCTTTATCCACTCGCCGACGGCTTTCATTCCCTTCTGGAGGTTGGTTTTGGCGGTGAGGGGGTCCTTGGTGAGGGAGAGGATCAGCTGGGTGTCGTCAGCATAGAAGATAATGTTGAGGTCGTGCTGTCGGGGGACGTGGGTGAGCGGTACCATATAGATGTTGAACAATGTCGGACTGAGGGATGATCCTTGGGGTACGCCGCAGGTGATCTCGGAGGCTTCGAAGCGGAAATCGGTGAGGCGGACGCTCTAGGTTCTGCTGGAGAGGAAGGAGGTGGTCCATTCCAGAGCCTTGTCTCGGATCCCTGCGTTGTGGAGGCATGTGCGTAGGGTACAGTGGCAGACAGTGTCGAAGGCGGCAGATAGGTCCAGGAGGATGATGGCCGTGGTTTCGCCGTTGTCCAGCAGGGCCCTGATGTCATCTGTGGCAGCGATGAGGGCAGTCTCGGTATTGTGGTTGCTGCGGACCCCGGACTGAGACGGGTCCAGGATGTTGTTCTCCTTGAGGTAGTGGGTCAGCTGTCTGATGACGGTCTTCTCAAAGACCTTCACTGGGAACGGGAGCAGGGAGATGGGCAGGAAGTTCTTGAGGTCCCTCGGATCCGCCTTAGGTTTTTTCAGTAAGGCGTAGATCTCTGCGTGCTTCCAGCTCTCCGGGAAGGTCGCTGTCTCAACGAAGATGTTGATGGTCTTACGGAGATGGGGTGCGATGGTGGTGCTAGCTTTGTTGAAGATGTGGTGTGGGCATGGATCTGAAGGAGAGCCCGAGTGGATGGTGTTCATGATTTTGATGGTGTCCTCGTCTTTATGTGAGCATGAGATCGCTGTGGGAGGTGTCTGTGGTTGTTGGGGCAGTCAGGTTGTTGAAGCTGTTGTGGATGTCTGCGATCTTGCGATGGAAGAAGGTGGCAAAGGAGTCGCACAGGTCTTGCGATTGTGGGATGTCGTTGGTGTTGGAGCTGGAGCTGGAGAGTTGCTTCACGATGTTGAAGAGCTCTTTGATGTTTTGCGCGTTGTTGTCGAGTCGGTCCTTGAAGGAGGTCATTTTGGCAGATCTGATGAGGTGATGGTGTCTTCGGATGGCATTCTTGTGGGCTGCGTAGCTGTCTGGTGTCTGTTCGCGGTGCCATTTCCTCTCTAGTGTACAGCAGGTTTGCTTGGAGGCCTGGAGGTCTGCGGTGAACCAGCTGACTTTCTTGTTAGTGTGTCCGTTTTCGAGGGTTTCTTGATCGGGGCGAGAGTGTTGGCGCAGTTGTCAATCTAGAGTCTGAGGTTGCGGGCGGCGGTGTCGGCGTCGGTGGCGTGACGGGTGGGCTTCGGGCGAGGGTGGTGTTTAGCTGGTCTTAGAACACTACATTAATGCTTCTAAAGGACTTTTTCAATGCGAAGCTTACTATAGCCTTTGGGGCAAACTTGCTAAGAATTCACACAAAGCAGTGCAGCAACCAAGTTGCTGAGCTGTGTTGTGCGAAAGGGAAAGAGCAGGACAAACTAGCAAAAACCAAAACTTGATAAATATAAAGACATTTAAACAATGCTCCAACTTTATGCCGTCCTGGAAAAGGTTTTTGCCACAGACCCTTTGTCTACAAATTTTAGCAGATAGGGATTTGTGTCAAAGCTCATGGATTATTCGGCATATCCCTCGAAGAGAAAGCGCTGAATCATCTCCACTGGCTCCCAATTGCTGAGAGAATTCAATTTAAATCTCTCTGCATTACGCACAAGATTTTAACTTCTAATGGTCCACCAATACTTCATCAGATGGTCTCCCCATATTGTCCTAAAAGAGCTCTCCGGTCTGAAAGTAAACGCATGGCCATAGTACCAAAAATTAAGAGGGCCAGAAGTGGAGGACGACGTTTCTCGTATGTTGCCTCCAAGAAATGGAATGACCTTCCGGAACATATTCGGTTAACAAAAGATCATTTGTCTTTCCGAAAAATGTTGAAGACTCATCTATTCCCAGCCAGATAATTAGCTCCAATCTGTACGCTCTCTTCTTAGCGCTGGGAGGCCTAAGGGTAGCCATGCGCTTTATAAATGTCTCTTTCATTTCATTTCATTTCATGATTGAAGGGAAAACATCCATATACTACCCATGGGATGTCCCGGATATGCAAAGTAGAGCAAAACAGAACTTTACATTACTTTAAGTCTACTTTCCAGAAAAAGTCAAGTTTTGTCCTTGAAAGTAAATCACAAAAAACACTTTGCACAAGTTTGAGTCACATTGGAGGACACTGCGCCGATGTCAAGTTTTTTTTTGAAAACACATTTTTTATTGATAGATCACATAAAAAGTCGCAGACCCCTGTACCCCAGAGGTATCTGCAGGACACCAGCATACATAAAGCATAACGCAATCCATCATCATGTGCATAACCAATACATCGGGATCAATGTACATAACTCAACTTTCCCCTTCCCAACTCCTATCCCCCCCCAACCCTCCCAGACTCCATCCCACCCGGATCCCTCCCCCCCCTTCACGGTACTCAACCTGTCCTGTCCTACACACACACACAGTCCAAACCAGAGCGGACTCAAGCCTCAAGATCAGGGTCTGGTTCCACTGGTGGCTCCAACCAAATACCCCTATAATCGGCCCATCTTTTCCAAATCTTGAAGTGCTTGTTGGGGCAGCCCCGAGCCAGGAATATGGGTTTCTCCATCCCCATACAGAAATCCAGGCCCCTCTTCCATGCTACGAGCGATGGGGCCTGCGGGTTCTTCCAGGCCCTTGCAATGTCTCTCTTGGCCACAGTGAGACCTAGCAAGAGCAGGTGTCTCTTATATATGTTGCATCCCACCCCTTCTAGTACATGCAACAGCCCCAACCGCGGTGTGCGCGGGAGCACCCAACCCAGCGCCTCATCCAACCCATTCCAGACGCCATTCCAGAATCCACTCAACCGCTCGCAGCTCCACACTGTATGAAAGAAGGTACCCTCCTCTTGACCATACCTAGTACAGTCCGGGGAACCAATCAGGCCCGCCCTCCAAAGCCTCTGTCTGGTATAGTACACCCTGTGAAAGTATTTGAATTGTATCAAACAAAGACGGACCAATATAGCCGCCCCTCTGGAACCCCCCATCGCCTCATTCCAGTCCTCCTCCTCCAGCGGCCCCACCTCAGCCTCCCAGGTTTCCCTAAGTGTCTGCAGGTCTGAGGAGCAGTGTATGATCAGGGACTGGTAAATGCGTGAGATTTTCTTTGTGTCTATGTTTCCCATAAAGACTCGGGCCTCCCGTGGGCTAAACTCAGGAAGGGACATCAAGCCCTCCATATCTGGGGCTAGGGCATGGCACAACTGTAAATACCTGAAGAACTGCGTGCGGGGCATGTGAAATTCTGTGCTGAACTCCTGGAATGACTTAAGCGTAGTTCCTGACATAACATCCCCCAACCGGGAGATACCGATTGCGTCCCAACCTGAAAAACTGGAGAGGGCCGCCAAACCTGGTAAGCGGACGTTGCCCCATAGGGGGGTTTCCTCAGTGAGGGTCTCCGACCACCCCATCCGCCGCAATGCCCGTTTCCAGACATCAAAGACCACTTGTGTCGCTGGCGGCAGGGTCGTGCGCCCCCTCGTCTCGTACAGCCATGTGTGGAGCGTGCGTGGTTCCATCAGCAGCCTCTCTAGTGCATATGCCGGGTCGCTCCTCTCCCCATACCACCAATCATTTAACACTAATAAATGGAACGCCTGGTAGTAGGAAAGAACATCCGAGGTCGCCAGCCCCCCACAATATGTTGATCGAAAGCACTTGCGCAACGCCACCCTAATCGATCCTCC
Organism: Lissotriton helveticus; assembly: GCF_964261635.1. Lineage (NCBI taxonomy): Eukaryota > Metazoa > Chordata > Amphibia > Caudata > Salamandridae > Lissotriton > Lissotriton helveticus. The sequence goes on along the minus strand of NC_136067.1, from coordinate 1,903,933,737 downwards.
TGTCCAGAGGAATTGCCCAAGGGCGGAGTCCACCCGTTTAAACTAAGAGGGCTGGATCGGGTACTGGTGATTTTGTAGCTGGTACAGCAGTCTGGGTAGGGCCACCATTTTAAAAATGGCCGATCTGCCATAGATGGTCAGCGGCATCCGGGACCATACCTTAATGTCCGCTTGGGTCCGTTCCCAGACCGGCGCTACATTGCGCTCCCACGCGACTGCCGGCATCTCTGTCAAAAACACTCCCAGGTATTGAAGGCCTCCTGCTGCTTCCTGCAATTCCGACGACCAGCCACCCAGCGTCGGGCCACTCCCCAGTACCCAGAGCGCAGATTTGCGGGGATTCATGTAGAGGCCCGAGGTTTCGCCAAAGATTTGCAATATACGCAGCAGGCGGGGCCCTGATCTGTTAAGATCCGTCAAAAAAAACAGGACGTCATCCGCATATAATGTGATGCGGTCTGACACTTCCCGCGACCACTCAAGCCCCCGCAACTGTGCATCGATCCGGACCCAGGCCGCCAGGGGCTCCATGGCTAGGGCAAATAAGTATGGAGAGAGGGGACAACCCTGTCTGGTGCCCCTCTGAATGGCTACTCTAACTGAAGCCGTCAGCTCGGTATATAGTAACTTCACATAAGACACAACACCGGCCCCAGGTTCAGGCGCGGCAAGAGCGAGAACAGGTACGTCCAACTGAGGGAATCGAATGCCCTGTCCATATCAGCCAAGAACAGCGCTGCCTGTGTCCCAGAGGACCGAACCGCAGCAACCGCGACATGGGCTCTCCTGATGTTGTGCCGAGTCGCCCGCCGGGGCATGAACCCAGCCTGATCAGGGTGGACAAGGTCGGAAATATACGGTAGCAATCTATTAGCCAGCGCTTTGGCCAAAACCTTGGCCTCCACATTCAGTAAAGAAATCGGGCGGTATGATGCGTACTGCTCAGGGGGTCGACCCGGATTGTGAAACATCACCACCTCGGCATGCCTCCAGTCCGGGGGTAGACTACCCTGTTCCCTAGCCTCCTCCACCACTGCCCTGTAATGGGCTCCCAGTTGCAGATGAAACTTCTTAAAGAATTCGCTGGGGAAGCCATTGGGGCCGGGAGCCTTCCCAGTGTTCAGTTCCCCAAGAGCAACCCCCAATTCATCCTCTGTCAGGGGCCTGTCTAGGCGTTCGCGGGTTTCATCTGTGATCGCTTTTGGCGGCAAGTCGTCTATAAATTTGGCGACCAAGTCCGCGTCTATGCTTTCATGCAGAGAGTATAGATCCGCATAGTATGCCGCAAAGCCCTCCGCAGTCAGCTTGGGGTCTGTCATCAAGGAGCCTGAGTCATCTAGAATCCTCGGGGGAGTCTGAGCATGGAACTGTCCCTGACATAGTCTATGAAGCATCCTCCCTGATTTATCTCCCCACTGGTACACTCTGCTGCGGGTAGCTAGCCACATCTGTCGTGCCTCGTCCATTAATAATGAGGCGTAGGACTGCTGCGCAAGTAGTAACTGCCCCACCTGTCGATCCTCCCCATCCAGTCCACTACGTCGCACCATGTTCCTGATATCTAGCTCAGCCTGAGTCAGGGTCTCCCTACGCCGCGCACCAGGCAATGTCCACGCCCCGTAGAGTGGGCTTCATAGCCTCCCAAAGTGTCCCCCTGGTTGCCACTGTCCCTACATTGTCTGCTAGATAGTGCGCGATTGCCCTTCTCATATGTGCTTGATAGTCCCCTAACTGCAAGTGCCAGACCGAGAGACGCCAGCGAAACGGCTGCCGCCGTTGATTCAGGCCTATAGTGACAGTCGTAGGGGAGTGATCCGACAGCCCACGCAGCAAAATATCCGCGGCCTCCACCCTATTCTGGGCAGCCAGGGGAACAAATATATAGTCTAGCCTGGAAAATGACTTGTGGACCGATGAGAGGAATGTGTACTCCCGCCTCGCCCCATGCATCAGTCTCCACGTGTCCACCCATCCAAGATTTCTAATCATATCGTGCAATTTGGTGTGTCCTGTCGCCTCTCTACTCCCTCCCGGCCTGTACCTATCACTTGTGTGGTCTAACACATCGTTCCAATCTCCACCAATGACCGCCATCCCATTTGGGATCTCTGCCCACACCGCCAAAATCTTTTCTACTAGGGACCACTGCAGAGGAGGCGGAGCGTATACACTACCAATTACCACCTGTTCCCCCCCTTGTGTGCCCCGAACAAAGATGTAGCGACCCTGTGTGTCAAGCCAGTGTGTGGAGTGGACATATGGGACCCTTCGATGTATCAGAATGGCCACCCCTCTGGAACCTCTGGTAAATCCAGCGTGGAAGACCTGTGTATAGCCAAACCTCTGAAGGCACAGTGTTTTAGACCCCAAGAGGTGTGTTTCTTGCAGCAGTACAATATCCGCCCCCACTCTCTTGGCCTGCTTCAACACCGCCCCCCGCTTGATCTTGTCCAGCACGCCCCTCACATTCCAACTAAGGACACGAAGTGTGTCCCTGGGCTCTACAGCCCCATCATCCGGGCTCTACATCCAGTACCCTGCGCCAATCCTTTCTGGACGGATTCCAGATTAGCCACTTTACGTTTAAGGGTCACTATATCATCCTCTGCCCCCGAGATGCGCGTCTCGACCTCCGTAATACGGGAGACCGCGTTGCGCAGATCCTGGCGCAATAGAGTAACATCCGACCCCACCGCCCCGATCTTCGCATCAAGCACATCATGGGACTGAGCGATGGCCGCCATCAGCGCAGCGTTGTCTGGCCCTGCCGCCTGGGATCCACCGGGGGCTCCAGCGTTTCCCCCCGGCCCGGCAAACTTGTCCATCGGGCCTTGCTTGGGCCTCCCCCACCGCCACCTGCTCCGCGTGTCATGGCTGCCGAACTGCGTCGACGGCAGACTCACTCCGCAGATCCGAACTACTATACAATTACGTGCTGGGTTATTAATTTTGGGGCACATTGAAACACATACACAGTGAACCTTGTCTGCTTTATGGTTCACCCCATCTCACCTACATTGGCAATCTCAGGTGTAGTTCAAGCGAGGGTGAGGTTGCTTCTTTGTGGACCCCCTTGGAATGGAAGATGCAGGGATGCACACTTAGAGACAATTGTCTTTGCCACTTAAATGTAGGTCCATTGTGCTAAGTGCTTCATTTAAGCCAATGGTTGCATGTGGGACCCTGTAATCGTATTTAGGAACCAGGACTTTTTTTTTTACAAAATCAGACTTTGAACCAGAACAAGTGAGAGAATGTCAAAAAAGTGGGAAAGGAGGAGGAAAGAAAACAGAGACAATGGAGATGAGATGAAAAAGAACCTTCAAGAGCGAGACAAAGGCGCAGGGATGGTATATTGATAGAAGAAACAGGTATGAGGTGAATAGGCCTTGGTATTCGATAATCCCAACATTGAGCAGTGGCGCTAGCAGGCTTATAAACGGCGTAGCGTGTTTTCTTCTACAAATTAAGCACTGCCTGAGGTTGTATGTTTTTACTTGTACATTTTACTAATTGCATAGGAAGAATACCAGAATTACGCTTTGGTCTCCCTCCACTCTACATTGTGAATCGGACACGGACTTTCTGTTTAATATTCTCACTTATGTATGCAAAAATATTAAAATATGCAGAGCCTCTTTCCTGTAGTTTCGTTAAAGTAATGAAACTCAACTCAGAATGCACGCCAACTTCAACTTTTGCATGTAGCGTGTTTTGACGCTTTGCCCTGGCAGGGTGAATATTACAGAGCAAATTATTCCTGCTGAGTTTAAAGATGTAATTTAATACTGGAGTTTTGTTACATAAAGCAGGCAGCAAGCCTAACTCAACTTCTCCGTGGGAAGCGAATTACCAGATACATATTACATTTTGTGGAAAATAAAGTCCCAATATCTCAGCTTGTAAAGGGCGTGAATGGAAAAACATTGGCTGGAAAAGGTTTAATCGAAAATCCTATACCATTTATTTTTTAAGAACGTGGAACATGGAAATCAAAATATTTCACAACATCGTAAAAAAAAAAGGCTGAGGGTTTGGAAATGACTCGGTGGGGGGCGGCGTGAGAACGCACCTGTTGGGCTCAGACTTGCCCAGCACCGGTCCCAGACGGTTTACGAGCTGCGCGTTAAAATTACATAATAATGGGTTTGTTAATCACAGAGAGTGCAGCAGCGATCGTATTTGGTTTGGAAATATAAATGAGGGTACATCTTTCCAATGTGCTGTTCTTTCCATTGGCAATCGGAACCCAGCAGGCAGCTGTTAATTACACAGACGTCTGATTGTTACAGGAAGGAGCTCCTGGTAATGTTATGTTTTGTTCTCAACTTGTTACAAAATCCCGTCCCTCCTTTGTGATGCATGAAGGGAGCATTATTCACATAACGTTTGGACGCCATTTTGTTAGGGTTGCCAAATAGTGAGGGGCAGATCTACAAGAAACTAACGCAGCGCGGTGCTGCAAGTCATTTTGCTGCACGACGCTGCGTTCGTTTCGAAGCACCGGGATGCAACATATTTACAACAATATATCACATCTCTGTGCTTCCCCCTGCGCTGGCGCACAAACTGCTGCCATGCACCAAGGTGCAAGGATGCCTGCGTCGTGGGGAGATTGTTTTTGTGCAGGAAGGGGCACCTCCCTGCACAAAAAAGATCAATTGTGGTGATTTCCTCTTCCAATGTGTACTGTAGATTGCAGCACGCATTGAAAGAGGACAAAAACGAGGAGAAATGAAAACATTTCTCCTCGTTGCACCTCGCTACACCACGTAGCATTCTAACGCATTTCCAGAATTACGATTTCTCGTAAATCTGGAAATGCATCAGTGGAAATACGTGTTGCTTTGGAACACCCACAGCAACACCCATGTCACACCCCTAACATGCAAAGTGTTACGTGAACAGGGCGATATTTACAAGCACAGGTTAAGTCTCGCAGGGTGACTTTACCTGTATTTGTAAATATCACTCAGTGGGCTGCGCCACCAGTGCGTCACACAACGTGATGCACCGGCGGTGCAAGGGGCTTGTAAATCTGCCCATGAGTTTTTTTCACTGTGTCACTGGTATTGTGTTTTACACTCGCGCACATGGTACTGCAGCTGATATCAGCTCCAATATAGCCATCCCGCTGCACACACCACAAGGCCACTGACTTTCGGTAACAGAGAACACTGGACGCTTGCAGTGTACTCAAGAGTAGGACAGGGCGAGCTTCTCAGTGAACTCTAAGCCAGGATAAAAGAAGTGCCCCCGCAATTTAAATGTTATTGCTACATTACTAAAAATAGAAGAAATTAAGTTGGGGAACTTTAGCTCCGCCTTTTAGGCTGCCATCCATCCACAGCCATCATTCTAAATCGAACTCACCAGAGGAGCACCATTTTGCCACTCGCAGGTACCACCCAGTATGAGTCAAACAATTCTGTTACCAAGTGTAACGTGCTACACAAACTTAGGCTTAAGATATAGAGTTCCGTTTTAATACCTATGATATTTTTCCATGCTTTACATATTATCTTTTCAATGGTCTACTTTTTGGATTATTTTACTTATGCTTATGGCATTCAATTTAAGTGCTGCTTTCGATGTCTTAACTCGGAAGCCTACTTTAAAGAGTTCTCTTAAATCTTGTTGTACTGCCACTTGATGTAATTTTTCATAGAATGTTTTAGATGTGGCGTAGGAAACACCTTCCAACATCTATCTATTTGATGGGCAACTTGTATGAAGTATTGTTTGATGGCGTAGAACATGGGGCTTAACCCCCAGCACGTTCACTCTTTGACTGGAACGCGAGCTATGGCGCTAGCGGGATGTTAGGAATACCACTTGCAGCCTCAAGGGCGATGGAGTTCTAGTAGAAAGAAGTGAAACTTTGGAAAAAAAAAATATTTCCACAGTTTGTTCTGTGCTACAGGAACATCTTTGGCAGTTTCCAGCAAGATTTGATGATAAATGATGTATGTATGCAAAGTTAAGCATGTTAGAGTCAATTGCTGGCCTTACCTTAATCGTTCTCTTCACTGAGGAATGGAGAGGATGACACTGTCCTGATGCCACTGTTCCTTTCCGTGGTGTAACCTAGGATATGCAGCGGAATGCAGAATTAAGTGCCAAAGGGAAACAAAAAACTGCCAAAATGCGGGAGAATACAATAAAGGACTGCACCTTATGGAAAGGAAAGGCATTAAACAGGCCTATCAAACTTCTGAAACAATATTCCTCACACAAGAAACTAAAAAAGAAACAAGAACAAAATCAGAGTAACAGTCATGCAGAAGAAATATGGGAATGCAATGCAAAAAGGGTAAAGAGCATAGTGAAGATGGAGTGTCCTTGTGCGTCGTTAAGCAAGGGCATTACCTTATTTGTTTTTAAATAGGATCCCATGAATGCTCTCCCTGTCCTGACCTGGAAGAAGCCATCCACCGTCATTGACTGTGACTACTTTAGATACAAGAGTTGGTAATAATGACACCAAGGGCCTTATTTCAATTTTTAGAATAGCTCTGTCATGTTTCATAATATCAGAATGGTAAGGATAACTACTCTTTGCTGGCAATGTGGAATTTATCATCACTATTGTAGAAGTGCAATTTTTAGAAAGATGGAATTTCTCTGCTCTTAGCTCTGTGTGCCTGCAGCCTGTCTTCAATACACGTCTGGGGTGGGTGACAGCTGTACTTTGTGCATTCCCTCTAGAGAGCCACACACAAAGGAAGGTTCGGCATGACTGAGTGGCCATGAACATCCTGATGGGGCATCCCGGGAAGATGGGAATTCAACCTGAATCTGCACTGTCCTGTCCCCACACAAAGGGGTGCGTACTCCCCTTTAGTGAGTCTGGAGCCAGAGCTGGGAGGGGGGATCTCTGTGCCCTTCAAAGCCCCTCTTTGATATTAGCTCCACTTCAAAGGCACAACTGGTTATACGTTCTGGGTCTCTGACCCCACCAAAGCAGAACCTACTGGACCTGGGAAACACTCTGCAGGAGGTAGGACTGCTGTGCTGCTACAAGGACTGCCATTCTGCTGGACTGCTTTTCTGGAAGAACTGCTTTTCTGCTGTGCTACCCTGCTGCCTGCTGAGGAAGAACTGGAATAACTTAGTTGAACACAGGGTGATATCCAAGGGCATGTCGGCTTGCCTCCTATTTTACGACTGAGGGATATCAAAGTCATACTCCCTGTTGTTATTTTTGTCTTGATTTATTTATAAAATAATAATATTTTTTCTAAATTGGTGTAGAGTCTTTTGTGGTGTTTTTCACTGAGTTACTGTTTAAAGTGTGTGCCTGCTCCATTGTGCCAAGCTACCAGAGGATAAGCACCTGTTAATTTATAGTGTATATCTGTCTTACCCTGACTAGGATTGTGGTTCTTGCTTGCACAGGGTGCACGATGCATATCGCTGCCAACCAGAAGCACAATTTCTAACAAAAGGCAAAACCTTTAGTTGTAAAATAGCCATGTTTTTAAAGATTTTCTGAATTTAATTATGAACAGTTCATTGTGAATCTCCAAAGGGAATTTATTTCACAACCGTGCTCCTTTCACTTGAAAAGTTCTGGCATTCCATTTAGTATTTTGGCTAAAGGAAATTTCATAGGTTGCTTTGTTATGTGATCTTAGATTGCAAAATGCAATGTATTTGCTGACTCTATTGTTAAGAGCTTCAGAGCTGTTTCATGACAACTTTAAACATTATGCATGATGACTTTAAAATATTACATTACTCTAAAGTAACCAATGTAGTTGGTGTAAATGGTGATGAAGTGGAAGTTTCGTATTAGCATTTTGCTAATTTGTAAGGGTGCATTATAATCATTTGCAGAGCGCACCCGCATAAAATTGTGTCTTGTGTAAATGTGACTGTTAGAATTTTGAACCGTGATAATGTATCTACGTAACATATTTTGGGTTGCTGACAATTAGAATTAAGAGTTAACATAGGTAATAAATGTAATTTGCAGAAAAAGCTAGCAGGAGAAATCATGTTGTGAAGTTTGACACTACTCATGTATTAGATGTGGTTAATAATAATGATGCTTTCCATAATTAGCTAAATATGTTAGTTGAAATGCAAAATTATTTATGCCACTAGTAATGTTTGAAATAATATGTTCATGGTGAAAGAGAGTGTGGAAAAAAGCTATCAGGCTTTCCGCCAGCAGATTGAGATATCTCTGAACGTCTTGGCCCCGCTTAGGAAAGTGAGGGATAGACCTAGACGAACTAATGCCTGGTTCACTGATGAGCTTGGACAGCACAAGCTCCGCTGTAAACGGGCGGAACGATTCTGGAGAAGGGATTATAGGGAGGCTGATAGGATAACCTATAAAGCTGCCCTGCAGGAATATAAGATCCAGCTGAAGAAGGCCAAGGCTCAATTTCTGGTAGATATGCTGGCCAAGGCCCCTAATAAATCGCAGGCTTTGTTCAAGGCGGTCGATAATCTAGCTAACCCGCCTTGTACTGTACCGGCTATCCCCGTCTCCCAGGAATTGTGTGATGCCGTGGCCTCTGCGTTTGAGGATAAGATTAAGAAAATCTTGAGTGGACTGCAGACGGGTGGCCTGCCTACATCTACCCTGCCTCCTCCTGCAGAACCCCCTCCTACGGAGACTCAGCTGTCCTGTTTTCCTTGTCCTTCCTTGGAGGAGTTCTGTGTCCTGGCAAATGGTGTGTCCTCAGGATCGCCATTGGATCCTATGCCCCATAAGATCTGGAAGGCATTCCAAACAGAGCTGTTTCCTCCGCTCCATGCCATCTGCTGCCAGTCACTGAACACAGCAACAGTGCCAGATAGTTGGAAGATGGCAATTGTTACACCACTGCTTAAAAAGGCCTCTCTGGACCCTTTAAGCCCGGCCAACTATAGGCCTATTTCGCTCCTTCCTTTTATTATAAAGGTGGTAGAGAAGTGGGTCACAAAAATACTGTCCAACTTTCTGGAAAGCAACGCTGGCCTGGATACATCACAGTTCGGCTTTAGGCCAGCTCACGGCACGGAGACTGCGCTGGTTACCGTGTTGGACGATCTTCGAACGCGTGTCGACATGGGAAAGTCAGCATTTCTAGTGCTGCTTGACATGTCGGCCGCGTTCGACACGGTAAACCATGCAGTATTACTGGACCGCCTCCGGAGTGCAGGAGTCACTGACCTGGCTTTGAGATGGATAACATCTTATCTCAGCGACAGACAGCAGGCAGTAGCATTACCACCTTTTCGCTCCGCCGTGCAGCATGTGACTCAGGGTGTTCCACAGGGATCGGCGATTAGTCCGATCTTGTTTAATCTATACTTACGCCCCCTGGTTGCCCTGGTAAAGTCATTCGGCATATCTGTCATCAATTATGCCGATGACACCCAATTGATATTTTCATTTGAGGGTACCAGGGCAATATCGAGTGACACTTTCCATCGCTGCATGTCGGCTACTGCGGAATGGCTACGAGCCAACTCGCTCCAATTTAACGGCTCCAAAACAGAGGTCCTTCATTGCTCTTTAGATCGAACTCCCCGCCCGCTTCCGGACGATTTTTGGCCGACATCTATTCCAGGTACGGTGGAGGCGGCTAAATCGGCCCGAAATCTGGGAGTCCTATTCGAACCCAATCTGCAGCTTGATGCCTCGGTGAATAGAACTATAGCGGGCTGTATGGGCTTACTTCGTGCCCTACGCAAGATCCTACCGCTTCTTCCTGAGGAGGTAAGGGCAGAAGTAGTGCGCAGTTCTATTCTTAGTCGATTAGACTACTGCAATGCACTACTTTTGGGAGCCCCAAAAACACTGATCCTAAAGCTGCAGAGGGTTCAAAATATGGCAGCAAAACTGGCCCTATCCCTCCCTCGCTCTGCCTCTTCTTCGGGTGCTCTAGCAGACCTTCACTGGCTGCCCATCCAAGAGAGAATTTGTTTCAAGGCTCTCTGTCTTGTCTTTAAGGCTTTGCATGGACAGGGGCCGTTTTCGCTTCGAAACCTCTTCTCTTGGTATTGTGCTGCCAGACTTTTAAGATCTGCCTCTGCGTTCCTAGTTACAGTTCCTAGGGTCAATAGAGTGAGGATGGGCGGCCGTGCGTTTAGTTTCGCGGCTGCTACACTCTGGAACACTCTTGCGCTGGCGCTGAGGTGCTCACAAGATCTTACCTCTTTTAAAAAGAACCTCAAAACCTTTCTGTTCCCTAAAACTTAGGTAGTGACAGTTCGCCAGCAGGATAGTTGCAGTCTCAGCGCCAGGATACCCTTGGGGTGGCAGCCGCACTTAATAAGTAAATAAATAAATAAATAAATTATGATAGCCAAAGTTGTAGGCCTCAAATGGAAACTCCTAACACACTCTCGCTTTAAGATTAATGTTCTGAATTTAGTGTGCACTGTGGAAGCTGTTCTTTCACACGTTTTGTTTTGCAGGTATAGAAACATTCTTTTAGACAAAGTAATGTCTTTGTTTTAGTAGCTAAGAAAGGAGAGAAGAAGTTACAATTGCATGGCTAGGAGACAATAAAGGAAAGAAGTTGGATTCACATGGGAGAAGGCATGGGAACCAAGGACGAATTATTGCAAGGGATGTACATGGAGAACACTCTGGAAAAGTAAGTTCATGACTGTACCCATTGTGGAGTATGTGCGAGGGGTCCATCATGGGAATTCTACCTGTGGATAACTGGTTGTTGGAAGTAGGGATAGTGCCCACTTCTTCCTAGCCTTCGGAGAGGGAGCATTTAAGAACAAGCTCTTCCTCTTGTGATAGTGGCTTTATGCTGCTTGACCCATCTCACCGCCGGAGAGATTTCTTAGGAAGGCTCTGCGACTGACACCTTTCCTCCTAATTCGAAATGCGTAGGGATGTCACTATAGCGATAGAGTAGGGATTGATTTAAGTGCTCTTCGTTCATCACACCTCAATGCACGTAAATGTGGACGCTTGCTTCTTGAATGTCTGTTTCCTGCTTCTCAAGCTATCAGTTCTGATCATGTTGCACCATTGGAAATGGGTGTGCAGATTTGGCTTTATGCTGTTTCCTTTTTATTTCTATACCCATGTGTTGAGGTGTGTTTATATGTTCAATTATTTTTGGCTTTGTAATACACCTAACTAACCTTCCTCAATTGTCCTTTGGTTATTATGTATCAGGAAGTGGTATTTCTAAATTGACTGTGCACTAATGATTTTCTTCCATTCACACTTTCATGTTGCTTAAAAGACCCATCGATAGACAACTACAAAGGTTTGGCTTAAGCGCAGTAAGGCTGACCAACTAAATGATCAACAAAACAGGATGCCAGTACTGCTCGATAATTTAAAGAAATAACTAGAACAATGAGCAACAAATCTCTCATTTCTATAGACCACTCTTTCAGTCCAGAATTGAATCTTCATACATTTTTTTTATTTTTCTTTTATTTCAACCGTTGGTTGGGATTCTTTTGATTTTATATATATATATGTGATAAACAAGAGTTTAGGACATTTTTCATTTTCTTTTAATTCAAAGTCTCTCGTATAAATACATAGGAGGGGAGACTCCTAACGCTAAAATCTATATGTGAATATGTACAAGTGCGTGATGAGAAAAAAGAATTTGGAGAAAAAAATAATAAACGTGATGATCTACTCAAAAACATACATCAACCTCAAACAGACTAACATTCAAACATCTGTGAATGAAAGGAAAAAGAAAGAAAGAAAGAATTATGTGGAAATGGGAGCCCTGCTCTGATCCCAATTATATCTGGCAGGTGATAACCACAACAGTGTTTAGAAAAACCTTTTTGAAACAGTCAATTTTTTAAGCCATCAACATAATTCATAAATTTGCTCAACATTCAAAAATGATTGGCTTAAGGCAAAAGAAGGGTCGAGCGCGTTTCGAATCCCCAAGAATGATGGGATTCTCCTCAGGATCGTAAAAGCATTCAATCTGAAAAACATAAGTCGAACCATTCAATCAGTCATCTTATTGGGCAACACTCAACTTCACATTCAATCCAACGCACAAATCAGTAGAACCTGGTCTGCTTTTGGTGTCTTGTATGCAAGGGAACTGGGGGGAAAAAAAGGGAGCAATAAGCTATCAATTTCTGGTGATGTTGATTCATGGTTTTTGGGAGGGGGAGAGGAAGGATAAGTACTTACTAAGTTCGTGGGAATCAAATAAATGAGTAATCTCCACGGAGGTGTTTGCCGAAATTAAACAATGCAATTTCCTTAAGTTGTTTAAGCCTCTCCTTTCGTCTCTGAAATATATCAAACAAAGGCCATGTTTGTGTCAAATGACAAGACTCAAGTTCCGATTTACGAGTCTAAATATTCGCTCATAGACGCTCTGTGTTTACAAGCTGCCTAGTATCGCTTTGCTGCAAATGCGGACAATTACCTTTTAGTTCAGGACGCGGAGTCTCCCTATGGCGTTGCCTTCACTCCAAAAGACGCCATAATGTTCTTTCGGGTCTACGTCGATAAATAGGTCCGTGTCCCATTCTCAAGGTTTTCTGGGAATTGTGGTTCTGCAGTGTTTATGCCAGGAAGTGTAGTTTTTTCCAAAAAGCAAACCTTTTTGCTAGTTCTTCACGGTAAAAACATTAAGGACGATTCAAATCAGATTGTGGGGGGGATACTCAAATCATTGACGGTGACTCTTTAAAAAGTGTTTGATAAGTGAAAGCACGATCGCAGTGAGTCTGCGTCCGTAATGTCTTTTGAAAAACAAATATTGTCAATATCGGTCGAAGCATGACTATGTACTTAATTGCTAGAGGGAGGGGTATAATGACAATGGAGAGTAGCACTGACGGTTAATTGACAAGTTTTGTAAATGTCCTCCTGGACATCAGGGTATGCTAAGTGGCTGAAGATTGTCAATATGATCTATTCCCAACACACTATTTTTCAGACAGGAAGCAAGTGCATGGTGAAGGTAAATCTACTCTACAGAGAAATGAAATACATATGTTGATCGCACATGTTCATAAATTGTACAATTCCGACATCTCGTTCAAGCCCCTTGTTGCAGTATTGAATTTTAAGATTAGCATTGCTTCTCTCTGTCGCAATTTTGCCTCTAAATCTCCACCCCTCGGGTCAGATTCTACCTTAGAAATAACTGTCCATCGTAAATCACTGTCCACGTGGATTTCCTCAATCCAATGTTGCACTAGGGGGGCTGTAAGGACTTTTCTCTTTAACCTGGACTTGTGTTGTGAGATTCGTTGTCAAACCTCCTGATTGGTCTTGCCGATGTAAAGTTTGTTACATGGACACAAAATCCCATAGATTACATTGCGCGTTTTACAATTTGTGAAATGATATTGTTTCCACGATATTCCTTCATGTTGGAACAATGTTCCTTCAATTGTTGAAGTGCAGCAAAGGCACGTGCCACATTTGTGGTGTCCTGTAACTGGGGGCAGGTGTATATAGTCCCGCAGTGTAGGAGTCTTTGTTTTTGGTACTGCTGCTCGTACTATCTGGTTGGAAATACTTTTGTCCTTTTTGAAGGCAAAAAGTGGCAATTCGTGCTTTTGCTGCACTTCAACAATTGAAGGAACATTTTTCCAACATGAAGGAATATAGTGGAAACACGATCATTTCACGAATTGTAAAACGCGCAATGTAATCTATGGGATTTTGTGTCCATGTAACAAACTTTACATCGGCAAGACCAATCAGGAGGTTCGACAACGAATCTCACAACACAAGTCCAGGTTAAAGAGAAAAGTCCTTACAGCTCCCTAGTGCAACATTGGATTGAGGAAATCCACGTGGACAGTGATTTACGATGGACAGTTATTTCTAAGGTAGAATCTGAGGTGGAGATTTAGAGGCAAAATTGCGACAGAGAGAAGCAATGCTAATCTTAAAATTCAATACTGCAACAAGGGGCTTGAATGAGATTTCGGAATTGTAGAATTTATGAACATGTGGGATCAACATATGTATTTCCTTTCTCTGTAAAGTAGATTTACCTTCACCATGCACTTACTTCCTGTCTGAAAAATAGTGTGTTGGGAATAGATCATATTGACAATCTTCAGCCACTTAGCATACCCTGATGTCCAGGAGGACATTTACAAAACTTGTCAATTAACCGTCAGTGCTACTCTCCATTGACATTATACCCCTCCCTCTAGCAATTAAGTACATAGTCATGCTTCGACCGATATTGACAATATTTGTTTTTCAAAAGACATTACGGACGCAGACTCACTGTGATCGTGTTTTCCCCTATCAAACACTTTTTAAAGAGTTACCGTCAATGATTTGAGTATCCCCCCACAATCTGATTTGAATCGTCCTTAATGTTTTTACCGTGAAGAACTAGCAAAAAGGTTTGCTTTTTGGAAAAAACTACACTTCCCGGCATAAACACTGCAGAACCACAATTCCCAGGAAAACCTTGAGAACGGGACACGGACCTATTTACCAACGTAGACCCGGAAGAACATTACGGCGTCTTTTGGAGTGAAGGCAACGCCATAGGGAGACTCCGCGTCCTGAACTAAAAGGTAATTGTCTGCATTTGCAGCAGAGCGATACTAGGCAGCTTGTAAACACAGAGCGTCTGTGAGCGAATATTTAGACTCGTAAATCGGAACTTGAGTCTTGTCATTTGACACAAACATGGCCTCTGTTTGATATATTTCAGAGACGAAAGGAGAGGCTTAAACAACTTAAGGAAATTGAATCGTTTAATTTCGGCAAACACCTCCGTGGAGATTACTCATTTATTTGATTCCCACGAACTTAGTAAGTCCTTATCCTACCTCTCCCCCTCCCAAAAACCATGAATCAACATCACCAGACATTGATAGCTTATTGCTCCCTTTTTTTCCCACAGTTCCCTTGCATACAAGACACCAAAAGCAGACCAGGTACTACTGATGTGTGCGTTGGATTGAATGTGAAGTTGAGTGTTGCCCAATAAGATGACTGATTGAATGGTTTCGACTTATGTTTTTCAGATTGAATGCTTTTACGGTCCTGAGGAGAATCCCATCATTCTTGGGGAATCGAAACGCGTCGACCCTTCTTTTGCCTTAAGCCAATCATTTTTGAATGTTGAGCAAATTTATGAATTATTTTGATGGCTTAAAAAATTGACTGTTTCAAAAAGGTTTTTCTAAACGCTGTTGTGGTTATCACCTGCCAGATATAATTGGGATCAGAGCAGGGCTCCCATTTCCACATCATTCTTTCTTTCTTTCTTTTTCCTTTCAATCACAGATGTTTGAATGTTAGTCTGTTTGAGGTTGATGTATGTTTTTGAGTAGATCATCACGTTTATTATTTTTTCTCCAAATTCTTTTTTCTCATCACGCACTTGCACATATTCACATATAGATTTTAGCGTTAGGAGTCTCCCCTCCTATGTATTTATACGAGAGACTTTGAATTAAAAGAAAATGAAAAATGTCCTAAACTCTTGTTTATCACATATATATATATAAAAAATCAAAAGAATCCCAACCAACGGTTGAAATAAAAGAAAAATATATTTTTTTTATGAAGATTCAATTCTGGACTGAAAGAGTGGTCTATAGAAATGAGAGATTTGTTGCTCATTGTTCTAGTTATTTATTTAAATTATTGAGCAGTACTGGCATCCTGTTTTGTTGATCTAAAAGACCCATCGAAGCGTATCGCCAGAAAAGTTTGAGAATGGCTAGAATGGCCCTTTCAATTGCGGGAGACTGAATCATAATTTTTAAATTGAAAACACCACTACCATGCAGTGTTTATTATGTAGATACTATGGGGCATATTACCAACCAATAGAGATAATTTTTGTCTCTAACTTGTTTAGAGACAAAAATTATCGCCGCACATCGGCGATTTTTATCGCAGATAAACCTTCCTATTAACAAGGTTTATCGCAAATGCGATAAAAAACGGCCGCAATGCATGAATATCGCTGAAAAGTCAGCGATATTCATGCATTATCGAGCAAATGCTCTTAGCCATGTTATCCACCTCCCATTGGTTAACATGGCTAAGAACTGCTCAGGGCAGGTGTTAGCTTTTGGAGATATTCGCGCTTAGCGCGAATATCTCCAAAAGTTGGTAATAGGAGATAGCGATGTTAGCGACTGTTTCCAGTCGCTAACATCTTGGCATGCCCACTTTGCATGTCATTAGTGATAAATATCACTGACATGCAAAGCGGGGCCCAAGATGGTCGCTATCTCCTATTAGCTGTCGCTAACTGGTGTTAGCGACAGCTTGGTAATAGGGAGATAATTTTATCTCCGCTTTCTTGGCTTTTAAAGCCAAAAAAGCGGAGATAAACCTCCTTGATAATATGCCCCTATGTGTTTTCTTTGGTAGGTCAAAATATACTGATCTATTGGTGACATTGGCCATTTGTTTCTCAATATTTGGGTCTAATTTAGTTATGGGCCGTTCAGCTATTTTGCGCGCAGGGCGACAAAATACATTCTTTCGCTGCCTTGGCTGTGGTTCCGAACACGTGTTTTATAAATGACCAGCAAGCAGCAAGTAATTTATAGAGCATTGGCAGGAACCACTGAAACAGGACTTTCATTTTGAAAATAAAATAAATAATGTCCCCCACCACCATGGGAACCATATCCCATGTTAAAGGAAGCCTTATTCCTTCTTTAGTCCTTCCCCGCCAGGTTTGTCTGTCTGTGAAGGACTGTAAAAGAACAAGCATTTTTCCACCCATCCTAATTGGAAGGACATATATATAGCCAAGTCTCGGACACCCTTACTCTGTTGGGCTGTTGGAGGGGTCAAATCATGGAGGAGATGTACATCAATGATCTGCCCAATATAAATCAGGTGGGACGACCATTATCTCGGTGGTAAGGATACTCCATCGCTGTTGAAATTATTATTTGCGTGTCGTCAGCATAAAGCTGTGTGATCATGTTGATCTGTTTTAGATGTAAAGCCAGGGGTGGAGCATGCAGATTAAAAAGGAAGGGGGACAAAGGTAACCCTTGTAAGACTCCTCATGATAGGGGCCGAAGAGAATGACTCTAATTGAATGGATTGCGTACTATTTGAGTTTTAGGATTCTAGCCACTAGAAGGCTATATAATTGATGACTACACTTTCTAGGCATTGGAGCACTAGCATTTGATCAATACCATGAAAAGAAGAACTAGTACTCCCGAACCCCTGCTGTAAGGTATCACTGTCAAATCAACAATAACCCAGGTGATGACTGGTTCATTGCTGTTCATATAAAAAATTCTAATTCCTGAGAATGAAACTGAGTTCATACCCTAATTCTAGAACACATTTGGTAAAGCGATTGGAGTTGAAAACGTATATTCACCATTTTAATCTCCAACCAGATTTCGAGACTGAAAGGGTTAAACATGTGATGCAGCAGTAGGAAAACATGGCATAGGTAGAGTTACTATAGATTGGAAAGATCTCATGATGCAAAGCAGAACATAAACACGTTCTAAGCATTGCAGTCAGCCTTGGGTCATCTCGTTAAAGCAAAGCCGTTCAATTGTAAACATAATTCCAGGAAACAGCTTTGTAAGAAGGAAGAGCAGCCAAGAACCTATTGTCTTGAATGGGGCATGGTTCTTCCACAAAGGCTATTTGGCTTTATTAAAATTCAGAAAAGTACATCAGGGTCACGGAGAAGCATAAGGAAACATGAGAGGGAGAGCAATTGAGGATAGAATAAGAGAGAGAGAGAGGTAGCTAGAAATCACTTAGGAAACTGATTATTGTTTCCTTTCAGTACATTTTAGAACATACAAAGTTAACAAAGTTTGTGTTTCTTAATACATGATAGATAGCAGCTTAAAAATAGTTCTGTTTAAATGTCTGCCCATCTTTCGCAAGATTTGTCAATGTGGAATGTCCTACACAGAACCTGCTTGGACCTTTATGCATCAAAGCATAAAGGTGCAAACTTGGCAGTGCAGTAACAATGGAAGCCTGAAAACTAACACAGTCAACAATGTTTAATCATTAGCTATTTAAAATGAGGTTCTCAACTCTGCAGCTAGGCACACAGCTCAGATAAGCCATCACTTTGAAAGTGCAGACCCTCTGACCCCATGAGGGCCTGTGGTTTCTCTTCGGTTACTCAGCTGTTTATTCAGAAATGTACAGGAAGTAATACTGCTGTGAAGGGAAATCATTGCTTTATACAGCACACGCAGAAGAAACAAGTACTCCCAAAATTAATTTGAGACGGTAAGATGACAATAAAAAAGTTATGAGACTTTGATATTAAGGTTTCAAAAGACAGACCATACCCTAGTCTTCAGCCATGAAGCCAGTGTCTTGTATTCAATAATATAAAACATTTGCACTGTACAAAGTGGGGCTGAAGTAAAAATATGTCTTCAAATTGATATCTTGTTGCACTTTCATAAAGATCACTGTAACTGAACTACAACCTGAAATTGATCTCTCTGCACTTGTCTGCATGGAATTCTGGTTTGCGTGTTACTTAGTCATGCAAAATTAAAGTACAGTTCGGAAATAGGTTTGCAGAATACCCACAACTAAAAATGCCCCCCCCCCCAGTCCTGGAAGCTCCAATTTTATTACAATGAAACCACAGTATTAACAACACTATTTGCTATTCACCAATCTGAACCTTCAAAAGTCAAGCTGCAGTATCTTAGGCCTCCGGCAGAGGTCCCATCTAACAGGCTGCAGTACCTTAGGCAGCTAATAGGGATCCCTTATAGCAGGTTACAAGACTTTAGGCCACTACTCGGGTTCCTTGTAGCAGGCTGCAGTACCTTAGTGTCAGGAATTATGGTTGACGTTCAGCTTACTGCTTTCTGTGGCCCAAGTGAGTAGAGGAAGTATTCCAAATCTCCTTGTACTGGTTGCCTTTCAAGAAAGGTAAGGCTGTCGGTCATCACAGAGTGTTGGTGGGACAAACACAAGAGTAAGGAAGAGATCTTTCAAATCAAGGGCAGGCACCTGAGGTAGACAACAAAGACATCCAGTCCTGAGCAAGAGACTGGTCTAAAGGCCATTCTAAATATAGGTTATGCATTGAAAACAATAGGTTTAACAAGAGAGCAGTACAGATGCCCATGAGAGAAATCTAAAAAGTACCCTGTACCCTGATGATTTGAGAAACATCTACCCGATTTCCACACTCTCATTTGGACCAGGATTAAGCCCTGAGCATGTGATCGTGTTAGCCTAGGGAGACCCTAGATTGAGATAGATGGCAGTGGCGTCAGCTCATTCATTTTACTGGATTCCTCGTATACTTTGCATACTATTGACTATCCTCTCTTTAAAAGCAGGAACAGGGATGGAGCACACCGCTTTACCCCCCAGCAAGGTTCGCCCCAGGCATTATGGTAAATGCAGTCTCATATTGCTTGCTTTGCTAAAATATTTACGAGTGTTTCGCCAGAGTTGGCGCAGATGGTGCTGATCTCTAGACACGTTTCTGGTTCTTTAACCGTCATCAGTAGAGATTACAGGCTTCAAATTTGGGGTTTGCTGAGTAGGCTTCCAAACATCTTTAAAAGCAACTAGTGAGCCTTTCTTCTCTGATCTGATCTAATCATATCCTAAGTCCTCAACTAGTGCACTTCCCCTGAGTCCTTTGTGTAACTGGCAAGGTAGTTTCATAGTTATAATGCACTTTCTTAAAAAAATGCCAATGGTGCATACATTTGGATAAGACCTAAAGACACTAATAAGGTATACTTGGCTGTAAGTGTAAGTATCATTGTAATCTAGCCTGTCAATGATCAGATTTGGTATGACCATAAATCTTTTAAATCCCAATCTCAAAAACAATGAAGTTCTCCTTGGCTACTTTAGGGTCTTCTCATTGGGAGTGTAGATTATGGCTTACGAGCTAAGGCAGTAAAAAATCTTGACTTACAATTTATTATGCACTATCATTTGAGAAGCAAGCCATCACCAGGTTCAGTAGATGATTACATCAGCTGGAATGACTCATTCTCTGTTCCGGTACACATGCACTCAGATCTTGCACTTAGTTTTTACAGGATTTTGGAAATAGTATTCACTTAGGAGTATTGGCTATGCCTCATTATGCTCCTCAGCTCGTTTAGAAAGCCACTCTATATTTTGTCTTATTTTACTGAATACATGTAAACACATCTATAGGCCCGTTGACATTACTTTACATTATTTGCCTTTGACTAGACTAAATATGTTTCAAAGTATGTTTTTCCTCTGTAAGATTGTTTGTGTTAAATCTGTCTACTTTCAGGCTTTAAGTGCAACTGGTGCTAACTGGGCAGAGCTCTCAGGTCTGTCACTCTTTTCAGCTTGTGTCTAGGTTCAGATTACCTAAAGCTGGAGCAAGAGCTGTCCCTGAAGCA
The DNA here is from genome assembly GCF_964261635.1 of Lissotriton helveticus. Taxonomy (NCBI): domain Eukaryota; kingdom Metazoa; phylum Chordata; class Amphibia; order Caudata; family Salamandridae; genus Lissotriton; species Lissotriton helveticus. The sequence continues at coordinate 1,903,913,403 of NC_136067.1, read as the reverse complement.
GCAGCAGCTACATTATTGAATATTTTGCCTATCTCTACTAGGAAGGAAACTCATATTTTGAAATTCTGGTATTGTGTGAGTGCCCGACTCTTTTCACTCTAGCATTGTGTTTGCTAATTTTCAATTTCTGCTTAAGTGCCAAGAGGCTTTGGCAAAAATATGCATTATAAATACCTTACAAAACATTGAAGCCACCATAAAGAATGCTTGATGGCAGATACATTGGTGGGGTTAGGAGCTGCTATATTATGTATGCATGTGTGAATTTACACGTGTGTGTCGTATGTGTTAGGGTGTATGTGTGCGCGTGTGGTTTGCATATATAATGCATGCATGTTTGTTTGTGAAGGGCTATCTGAAGGGAAAATACCTGGCACACAAGAGAATTAACTATGTGAAGTCTGGAGTTGATACAAAAGATGAGGCACACAAGACAGCCTGAGAGGAAAGTTACATTTATTGAACCTCATCCACCAACTGTCTCTAAAGGCCATTCTTAGAAATCCTCAGCCAAGAACATCACTGTATTCCAAGATTAGCATCACATAGCTTCTCCAGATAACAAGACAAAACAGTGTTGTGAAGAAAGCAGGACTAAATACCACATATCTTCCCTCTAACAAAAGAGAACTAAAAATACACTTGTTCAGAAGTAGCAACAGTAAATACAAATGGATAACACAAGTACAACAAAAAAAACAAAATTAACTTTCATAATCAGACAAAATGAAGTTTTTTTAAAGAACCCTAACATAAAAGGTATGAGATTTCCCATCTTTACTAGTAGAATTCAGATTCTTATTGGGAGGAAAATCCTTCAGCTCATGTTGTATTCCTTAACTAGTTCTCCTACATGAAGAAACTCTATTCAAATTCCAAATTCTACTGTCCTTAGTCTTAATAACATAGTTGAATAGTTTAACAATTTCTCTAGGTCAGTAAACTTAGAGCTTTCACAGGTATCTACAGGTGATCAAATTATGACTAAGTTGCCAAACTGAAATGGAACTGTTTTGTATTTTTCGTCATATCAATGGTTTCTCTTAGCCATAGACGTATTCCTTTTCAACTTTCATCATCAGTTGATTAATCAATAGAACCTTATCACCAAATCAGCCAAACTGGAACCAACTTGTTATGTGGCCTTCTATCCCTAAAGAGTTCAAAAGGTGTTTTGTTGGGTACTGTATGTGGTGGCAATCTGCAAGGAACAAGCCTCTCTTGTAATTCTCTTCTCCAATCCAAATGATTCACCTTGGCTAGTTGTGTATCCTCTTTCACTGAGTGATTAAGGCATTCACCATACCACTGGTCTCAGGATGATACGAAGAAAGGTTTTTATGGATAATTCCACAAATCTCAAAAAATCTCTACCAACTCTCTGGGACGACATTTTACTCCATTATCAATTAACACTGCTCTGGGAAACCCCTTACAGAGGAAAAGCTCCTCAAAAAATTTGATAACTGTACTTGCAATTATATCCCGCACATAGGAAACCTCTGTCTATCTTGAGAACATGTCTAATGCAACAAATAAAAATGATAAACAATGTTCTCCCCTCAGAGATCCCATAATATCAACAGAAATATCTTAGCAAGGACCACTCGGAAGCTCTTTGTAAACACTGTTGTCAAAGTTTTGTCACTGGCAAGACATTTGCAGCAACTTCAAACAACTCTTTCCAACTACAGATCAAAACCAGGCCACCAAATGTCAGCACAAATATGTTCCTTAGGGTTATAAGTTTCCAAAAAACCTTCATAAGCAATATTCAGCAGTTTTTTGCTCAACTTTGTTGGGACTACCAACCTGGTACCTCAGAACATTAGGTTATCACAACAAGACAATTCATTTCTAACGTCAAATTACATTCCTAACTCTTCTTCAAGCAATTTCTTCTCTGGTCATGCATCACTCAAAAATGTTCTACATTTAGATGGTAGGTAATCCTGTGGCATTTCGCTTTCCCAGTCTTCACTTTCCCTCTAGGTATATCTTCTTAGTTCACCAAACATACACTCTCTTGCAACCCCACATCCCCAACTAGGTTTTCCGCCCTTGGTATAGAATTGTCTTGTGGAATCCTGAACAGACAGTCTGCCACACAGTTTACCGGGTATATGCTTCATTGTAAAAGTATGCGCATTTCATTCTACTACCCATTTCCTAATATGTGCTGAACCTGGATCCAACCCTCTTTTCATAAAGATCTCTTTCAGAAGTTTCTGGTCCGTTTACTATTTACCTTGCGCTCGCTGCATCGCCGAGTTGGCGATGCAGCAAGCCCAAGGTAAATAGTTGTATTTATTTATTTACGTACTTTACTCCTGGCAGTCGTAGGTTTGACTCCACTGTCTCCCCACCCTGTCCCTCCCCCGCCCCAATGCCCCGCAGTACTCCCTCTGCGAGCTGCTACTGGTTTTAGACCCTTATCAGTATTCAGCTCACACTCTCATACCACTTTGGGAGCATGTACCTCACCTCTAGTACACAAGTAGATATAATAGTTTACAAACTTTGTCTGGCATGCTCCATCCTCTTGCGCCAGGTGTTGGAGTCACTGTTTCTGCTTGCACCACTTCCCACACCTGCATGCATACAGATGAGAAAAGTTTTAGTTTTATAAGCAGTGGCCCCTGGTATGCTTGGAGCCTGGTAACCATTTTGGAGCGGTTGTGTGACAGAGGCACGCATAGCTAAACCACGCATGCCTCTACTATGTGGCCCCAACAACGAATGCATCTAAACAATGCATTCCTTTAACACGCATGCCTTTACCACACAATTTTGTGATAAAGGCATGACTGGTAAAGGGATGTGTGGTACAAATCACACCCCAACACCCCCGCCCTGAGTCCTAAAAACTGCTCTGACACCCCTGAGCCATAAAAACTATCCCACCTGAGCCCAAAACACTACTCCGACCCCCCAAGCCCTAAAAACTACCCTGACACCAAGCCCTAAATACTACCGCAAACCCCCAATTGCGCTAAACACTACACTGACCCCGAGCCTTAAACACTACCCCAACCCCCACTGAACCCTAAACACTACCCGATCCTCCCTGAGCCCTAAACACTACTCGGACCTCCCATGAGCCCTAAACACTACTCCAACCACCCATGAGCCCTAAAGACTACCTGACCCCTGTGATCCTAAATACTACCCCGAACCTCCCAGCCCTGAACACTACCCCAACCTCCCCGAGCCCTAAACCCTACCCTGCCCCCACCGTGAGCCCCTAAAAACTACCCGACCCCCTGAGCCCTAAAACCACCCATACCCCCTGGGCCCTAAAAACTACCCCAACCCTTAAAAACGACCCCAAACCCCCACCCCCCAAAATCAATCCCAACCCTACTTACTTCACTGCGTCCTCTCCCGATCCTTCCTGTTTCTGGGGGGAAACGGCCACTACAACGCGGCCGTTTCAAGGAAAAGCTTAACCACGCATGCATTACAACGCATGCGTGGTTACAACGAAAACCTTTACCACGCATACGTTTACTACGAGGTACGTAGTAAAGGCATGTGTGGTAAAGGGTACAATTAAAAAATGGGGGGTGAGCGGGGGTTTCCCCCCCCTCAAAAAAAACCACTAACCTTAATTAGAGAAGTGCAGGGAATCGGCATCGTAGAGGAAGGAAACTGCTGTTTTTTTTATTACGTAACACGTCACCACGGAAAAAACGTGGAGAAGGTTATGCGTGAAAATAGTATTCCGTTGTAACGCATGCGTGGTAAAGGCATGCGTTACAACGGAGTTCGTTGTAATAACATATAACCGTTTCTGGGGCCACCCATACCAGCATCTAGACCGCGCACTGCCTTAACCACGCATAAGGCATAAGCGTGGTTAAAGCATGTGTGGTTGAGCTTGAGGGGAAGCGGCATGCGTGGCTCTGCTTGAGTTGTAAAGGGTGTTTCCCTTTTAGAGCAGGCAGCTACATAGCATAACAGACCTCGCATCACACATAGATCTGGCAGAGAGGGGCATGTGGGCATTCCCTCATCCAGCTGACATTCCACATGTGAGGTGGCAGTGAAATGAAAAGATAAACAACTAATGGGAGAGGAGGAGTGGAGTTGGCCTAACGGCTAGGGCGCACAACCTGGGGAACTGGGTTCGAGTCTCGGTAATGATGCTAAAAAAACATCCTGTGATTCTGGGTAATTTACTTACACATAGATTCATCAAGCATTTTTGCGAGCTCAAACGGTGCGAATCGCAAAATTCGGCCGTTTGCGCCCGCAAAAATGGCATTTGAGATTCATCAATGGGTCATGTACTCGCAATTTGAAAAATCGCAAATAATTGAGATTTTTCAAATTGCGATCGCATTTAAGGAATCTCAATTAGAGATTCCTTAAATGCTATTCATGATCCATTTCTGAATTGCGAATTCGCTATTTTTGGCCGCTATTTACCGCGAAGTCTGACTTCGTGGTAAATAGCGAAAACTTGGTAAATAGCGAAAACTTAGAAAAATGCACTTTAGTGCATTTTTCTAAGTTGGATGTTACATGTCCTTTGGACATGTGTGTGCGCAACATCAGTCTACATTTTCATTTCAGGGGTGCTACAGGGTGTCCTTTGGACATCCCTGGCACCCTTGAAATCGCATCCTTATTTGCGATTAGCAATTTGCTAATCGCAAATAAGGAACATGTAGAAATCGCAATTATTTTTGCGATTTCTACATGAATCCCGTTTTGCGAGTCTTTAATAGCGTTTCCTTAATAATCGCTATTAAGGACTCGCAAAACGGGACATTGATGAATCTAGGTGTAAATCTCCCCGTGCCTAACAAAAATGAATGTGTGTCCTCATGTAACGTAACTGGTGCTATGTAAGGCGCTCTGATACCAGCATCGGATTCGGGTCAAGTTTGCGCTTTATAAAACTCTGCAAAAAAATAATGTAGCCTAGGTCTGACTGAGACTCTTTTTCCACTCTGCCTACCCCTCTCTCTTGTTTGCTCATCCTTTATTCCGAATGATCAACTCAACAATGCTTACCAATGTTGTTGCGCCCTGGTGCTACTTCTTTTGGATTCAATAATTTTATTCATGTCTTCTAAATTAAATTTTTGATTGAAATTTGTGAGGCTCTGTCAATCATCCATTACCCATACTATCTGTAGCGCTGTGTTTTTCAAGGACTAATTTACAAAGTGATTTCCAGAGAAAACCGTTTTAGCATCTGATTCACGCTTGGCGGAGTTGTTTTAATTGCACATTTAGTTTTTGCAAGAGTACTAACATATGCAAAAGATGCGCTGTGGGTTAGAGTTTTCTTTTTTGTTTTATACGTGTTTACGACGTTCTAATGATGTGCATGAAAGAACAAAGAACACACATGATCACAACGACAATAAACAACTTTTATTTTTTATTTTTCATTTCAAGTGAATTTTATTGAGAACAAAAAGAAAGTTTTTATATACAAAGGTACAACTGAAAATAACAGAGTCTAGATTACTAATTACACCAGGTAGAAATAATACTAAATCATCTTAAATTGATTAGGACTAATGAGAATCAAAAACAATTAACAAAATATCCAACTATTTAAATTTACAGTCCTTTTAAGACATCCATAACATAAATATGTATATTAGAAAAGTAGTCCTACAAATAAAAGTAGCTAATTTTCGAGGACGTATAATGGCAACAGTTAAAACTGGGCATCTACCAAATCTGACACCAATGATTAGTATTTTTTAGCAGCTTTACTTCAAAGCAATGTTTTCCGGAAAGGCTCGAACCAGTAAGCCGCTAAAATAACCTGGTGTACCATTGGATACATTTTGGAGATCTGTGTGTAAATCGAAGATAACAGGTTCTTCCTAGATGGCACACTCAGCCATTAATCTTTGTGGGAGCTACTGAGCTGAGTAGTGATTAATGCCTCTAGTCCAGAGAACTTGTAGAGAGTTCTATTTAAGTTTAGTAATTATTATTAGCTAAAACAAATTTACACTGAAACGATCATGGTCCACAGAAGTAATCTAAAATGAATCACCAGACACGCTCACAAGTGCAAATTGCTGTAAGGTCGCCTGCATCCGTTCCAAGAGTATGGGTGCAATATTTTAGGTGTATAAGTTGCTAAAAATGTCCAGTCAAAAAGTGAAACTGAAAACTGCCTGTCTTGATGCATCAAGCCAAGTTAGTGTTTCTAAACTTGAGTGAGAGTCAAGTAGAGTGACTACTTGTTTTCTACCTTAATAATTTACATGAACAACCACCCTCATGTTGGAGGCGTGGGCGTCCAACAGTAAGTTGCCACAATGATTTATCAAGAATGCCTATTTAGTGGGGCAGAGCAACACACCCCTGAGTTGCATGTTAATTGTCTGAGGGCTTCATTTATGAGACTCCTTGCGCCTCCAGGACTTCACTTTTTGTGACGTTCAGTGACGCAGAAGCTTGCGTGATATTTATCAGGTAGCACTAAGCCACTTTTTTTGGCTTAATGCTGCCTGATAAATATCAGTCCCTTTAACGCAGTGTTCTGCGTTAAAGGGCTGTGCAATGGGTGCTGCTGGGGGCGTTCCCAGCAACATCCAGGGGTTTTTGACACTGCCCTAGATTTACGAGAAATCGTAAATCTGAGGCAGCGCCAAAAGCTTAGCGCCTCCCCAGGGGAGGTGTAAGGGAGGCACAACGAGGAGAAATATCTTTATTTCTCCTTGTTTTTCCTTTGTCTACGCCTGCTGCATTCTGCAGCACACTTAGAAAGAGGAAGAAGCCTCTTGTGATTATTTTTGCACAGAAAGGTTTCCCTTCCAATACAAAAATAATCATCCCCGCAACACAGGCACCCTTGCACCATTGTGCAAAGGTGCCTGCGTTGGCGCACGGCAGCCCATTGGGCGCTGGCGCAGGGGAAAAGGACAGGAATGCGCCGTATCTTATAGATAAGGCGCATTCCTGCCCTTTTCTTTTGCCTTAGGGAAGCGCAGCAGGAAGGCCTGCTGCGCTGCCCGACGGCAAAACTTTATAAATGAGGCCTGAATGTTTCTAAAGACAATATCCACTGGCTTCTGAAAAGATCTTGGTAGTGAAAGTTGATATCAATTCGCTGATCCTGTAGTAAGGCTAAACAGGGAAGTCTGTATTTGTTTATTCCCTTAACTGTATGTATTTTTTTTTTCTTTTGGAGTTTAATATAGCCCAAACTCGACCCGAAGGTATCAGAGCACTTTACATGAGCACCAGTTGCATTAGAAGACACACTCATTTTGTTAGGCACGTGTAGATTAAGTGATTTGCCCAGAATCGCAGGATTTTGAGCGTCCCTGCCTAGATTAGAATCTTATTCCCCAGCTTCGAGGTCCACCGCTCTAGCCGTTAGGTCACTTTTTAAATAGTGCAAACCTAGGTAGAAAGCAAAGGAGCGCTGTACAGTACATAGGGGGATCAGGAGATGATAAGATCGATGCATCACACAAATCACATTTTCCTAAACAATTTCAGTCATGGGTAGATAAGTAATTCGCCCTGAAACAAATGATGTGGCTCATACCTGGGTGTCCCGGTTCCAAAATCAGCAATCCTCTCCACTGAGCAACATCAACTCCTTGCCTTTAGAAAGGGTTGAACATTGCACACAATTCTGCATGATGTAATACTGGTCAAAAGAATTGCTCTGAATTCGACAAAATTACTTCTCATTGCTAATGACTAGGATATACAGTGAAATGTAAAAAAATCATCAGTACTATAAGTTTAGGAATTGTTCTCTATCCTTATAAAGCTGTAGCACATTTCTTCGGGCTGTCACAATCCATTAATGAGTTCAGTCCTCATAAAACACAAAAACATGCATAACATTGCAGAACGTATTTTTAATTGTCTTTGAAAAGCATTAGTAAACTTACAAAGCCTCGAAAATATTAAGTAGCACATGCAGAATTATTTGCGAAGGCATTTTGAAGTGGAATCGTTTGCCCTCCCATCTGCGATTAGAGCCCTCGGAGGCTCTTTTTCAGAAGCATCTGAAAACTCTGCTATTCAGAAAGGGCCATGCCCACTAAACAACTAAGGGAATCTACTTCCAGTTATGGTGATTGAAATCAGGGGCCATATTATCAAGACACCAGAACCTGGGCTGCTATGGGAATTCACAAGGACATATTATCAAGCACATTATGGCCGCTTTAGCGGCAGTTTCCTGCCGATAAAAGCGGCGATAATGTATCGCCCTTTGTTGATAGTATGGCCCCTAGTGCTGGAACACTCCGGATTGGAGTAACCAGGCACCTTACAAATTGCTAACATAACATAACAAGTATTTGAAGTGGTAATCCTCTAGGGAAGCTGAACACAAAGCCAGGATATGGATGGGAGGGGAGAGTGCAGGGGGCAGGGGGCAGGAGGGAGGAACTGTCCAGCTCAATTATGATCCTTTTAATTATGATTTTGTTTCTACTGTAATGAATTTAATTAAACGAACAGTTAATACAATTCAATTCAATTCAATAGTGCTCTTTACGTTTCCTTTCATGTTTTGTGATTTGGCTCCAAAACACCTAAAATGGTAGTAAAATGGGAATAGTCATGGTATGTCCATATATAATTAGCACAAATAGGAAGAGCTTTGCCCTTTTTGCAATTTTTGTAATAGGGAGTTGAATGTTTTTGGCCCGATCCACAACATGTCAGAGTATGTAAAAGAGTACTCCTGTTTTACTAGTTCTGATACTCTTAAATGCTTTTGTGAATCAGCCACAATGTTTTTAAATAAAATACATTAGATGTTAATTCAAACCCAAGAGAATATTCTGTAGACCAAATGTTTTCAAGGTTTAGTTGGGAGAGTAGGGCTAACAGTAAGCAATACATTCAGTACTAGAAGTGGCATTGGGAAATTATTAAGTGAATGATGCAAATAGCACTGAAACAGCTCTGTATCTAGGGCTATTTTGGCACATGCTTGTAAACAACAAAGAAGTGACTAACGGCGCAAAATAAATGGAAAATAGTGAATTATACGAGTTGCAGCCAAAGTTAATTATAAACCAAAATAAGGGTGGCGAAGGGTGTGTGAGCAGTGGGAATAACCTTTATGTAAAAGGAACCCTCACTCACCAACATGGTTGGTGACATGCTTCATCATTGGGTTCCACCAAGGAGACCGAATGTCTCCTTGGTGTGCTGCCACGCCTGACTTACAGCGGAGCTGGTTATTATTGGACGTGTCAAGATGGTGCCCAAAAATAGCGAATGGTGAATTTAAAAGGTAGCAAGCTGATTCCAGCACTAACTTTAATATAGGGCCAGTCAGCTATCATTAAATTATAAGTGAGTCGGACACCAGTGGTTATAAATTTGAACCGAATATGTCCTTAGAAAGTGATCACTTAGCTAATGAAGCATGTCACCAACCATGTTGGTGAGTTAGGGTTCCTTTTAAATAAAGGTTATTCCCACTGCTCACACACCCTTCGCCACCCTTGTTTTGGTTTATAATTAACTTTGGCTGCAACTCGTAGAATTCACTATTTTCCATTTACTTTGCGCCGTTAGTCACTTCTTTGTTGTTTACATGTTTACAAGCATTACTGAGGGGAAGAGGAGTGACTCCGAGCCCTATCTCTCCTGTTGTTTAAATCTATTTTCCATATGATTTGTTCAATTTCTACTTGAACTATGTTCATGTTTTCCATTATTACTCAGATTTTGTGTTATAAATGTGTCTCTGATATTGTGCGTTTACATTTCCTGAGATGATTTTGACAAATTACTGATACTTGAAGAGAAGGTGAATGTATACACTGACAGTGAAATTGCCATGAGCCTGGCTGGATGAATGAGACTGTGGCACTGATACTGAAGGGAAAGCGGATGTGGCAGATGGTAAATCCCTGCATTTGGGGTCACCCCAGGGCAAAATAGTGTTAAGGAGGGAGATAGAAAAACAGAAGCAGGCTCCGCTGACTTAGGGCCAGATTGAGAGGTTTGTGGACCGTTTAAAAAAAAAATAATAATTTGCAGATATATAGTGCAAACTTGACCCGAATCAGGTATCAGAGCACTTTACCTAGCACCAGTTAAGTTACATGAGAACAATCGTTTATTTTTGTTAGGCATGGGGAGATTAAGTGATTTGCCCAGAATCACAGGATGTTTTGGCGTCATTGCCGAGACTTGAACCCAGGTCCCCAGGTTTGAGGTCGAGCGCCCTAGCCATTAGGCCAACTCCTCTTCTCTTTACTCTGTCTCAAGTGTGACAGATATCTCGTCCGCCCTATTATAAGCCCATTTTATCCTATGGCACTTGTAATACGGCAGACGCGATACTCTGTCACGTTTGTGAATGCTTCTGCCATCCCTAAATATCTGTACTGATACAAGATAGAATGTATCATCAGACACAGAAATTTGGAGATGCACAGGGAAGTGAATGAGAGAGAGAAATCCCAGACTGAATCCCACTATCCGGGGTTTCATCTGTTTCAAGGGGACGGCACGACTCTGTCTGGTTGCTACCGTAATAGGTAGATCTGATCAGCTGGGATACAGAGTGCATATGGTAAGGGTAATAATACTTTTTTTTTTTTTTTTGACCAGGTGCCGCGAGCGTGAGGGGTAGGTGTCCCGCCGTTCCAGCGCCTGTACCAAGGTTCATCCACCAGACAGCGCTGGCCTCACGGGAGCATGCTGCGAGGTCCGTGTTACTCTCCCTTAGGTTCGCCTAATTAGAGCAGGACCCCGTGGCCCTCTTTGCACCCGACCCAGAGAGGTTGTATTTACTTTTTACTATGTGAATGAGTATTTAATCATTTGTCTTTTTGTGTAGTACTTTATTTTAGGTCCTGACGAATCGCCGGTTGGCGAGAAACATGTTGACCACACCATGGGGTTGAGTTAGTTTTCTGTATACTTCCACAGCTTCTAGCTCCCCTCCCACCCCTTTTAATTAGGGAATCAGCCACGTCAATAAAACTTATTGTGGACTGATCACCCTTTTTTAGTATTCACTCACTTTGCACCGACTACATGTTCTTTCGTCCTCTCTCACACTCACCATCGGCAAGGAACAAAAGAACTCCGCCAAAAGAGTGCCTTTGGGCACTCCGTCAGACATTGCAGTGCCGGTCTGACGAGGGGCAGTGAGCCGATGATGATACTGGACATCCTTCAGTCAGGGTGTGTTTCACACCTAACGCTCTGGGTGTGTGAGGCTCTCTACATCCACTTGCTTCTCCACACTGAATAACTCTCCTCGGGGAACTTTCTACTCTTCTGTGTGCTCAAGGGTAATAATACTAACAGGCGCAAGGAGCAAATAACAACTGTAACAAGGCTTATCGGTTCCTGCATGATGCAATGATGAGAAGGGAGATAACTTCAAATCCGGCTAAGGTCCCTGGATGCTGTTGAACACTCACAGGTAAGACAGACTCTATAAAGAAATAGGACAAGAGACACCACAATTAACCATACAAAGAGAAAGAGAGAGAGAGCTTAAAGGGAACCATAAAGATGTAAACAACCAACAGTGAATGGATGCAATACGGGTGCATGAGGTACCGAGATTCAGAGAGCCAATGCAACCACACATTATGTTACTAGCACAGGACTAAGGGCCAGATATAGAGTTTGGCAGACGAGTTACTCTGTCACAAACATGACGGATATTCAGAATGTCATATTACAAGTCCAATATATCCTTTGATTCTCATGATACAGTGGATGGATAGGTTATCCGTCATGTTTGTGATGGAGTAACCCATCTGCCAAACTCTAAATTAGGCCCTGAGTTCCCAGGTGATCTAAATAGGGCTCTAACCCTCTTAACCCAGACATGTCCCCAACCCTGGAAGTGAGTTCATGTGAATCACTAATAGCGGTCTAGCGGACCAGCCTCAGCTTCTACTGACCAATATTTCAGCACCTCCAGCCCCTGTGTGCCTGTCATTTAGACTGAACACTCATAATATGCAAGCAAACCTTGAAGCACTGACCACGCTCTATCTGTTACCCTATTGGTCCTTCATCTGTCTGTGATGTGGCTTCACCTCCTGTTCTGCCTCCACATGCCCAGTTTCTACCTTCTCCATCCACTCAGTTTTAGTTTTTGCCATACTCCCATTTCCTGCGGTTTCACTCTTTTCGTGTCACTCCTTCTCACAAACATTTGTCTTAAGTTCCTGTCATTTTTTTTTTTAAAGACCTTTATTAACCATAGTGAAAGAAGTGTAAAACACAGTTCAGGGCCTACAACCCACAGGGCCGGCCGCAATGTATATAGTCGTCATCAGTTTTGCTTACATGCACACAGCCTTAAGGCCGACAACCCTGGGGTCCGGCGGAGTATCGCACTATCGTATCTGACATATCACCTTCTAATTCGTGAAGTATTGCTATTAGGTCTTTTTTATTTTATATTTTTGTGTCATAAACCATAACTTGTAACTGTGGTCAAACAGAATATTCACACTCAGTTGCTACTACCATGCTTGCGTCTGTCCATTGGGTGATGTCATTCATAAATCGTAATGTAGTCTAAAGCTAGTGCCTAAGTTCAGTGCAGCCCCTAGCTCCCCTTCAAGCCATGCCACCCCCCCACACCCGCTAGTCGTCATCCTCCTCTTCGTCTGAACTCACATCATCCTCTTCTGGCAAGGGGTCACATAACTCCCCTCTGTACACATTCCAAGCTGCCCACACCTTGTTCCATTTACGGGGACAGGCCCTAAGCACATATACCGCCCTCTCTGTGAACATTAGTAAGTCCATGTTCCTACTCCACATGGAGACCGTGGCAAGTCCGCAGTGCCCCACTTTTGTGCAATATCTCTTTTGGCCATCATCACCGCCAGAGTGGCCCATATGAAACCATATCTAGTCAGATCGTTCGGTTCCCAAATATTTAGTAGGCATTTGCGCGGTTCAGGTATGAGGGAAATCTGAAGCGTTTGTGAAATGGTGCGCATAACCTGCCGCCAAAATTCCATTATGCGGGGGCAATCCCAAAGCGTGTGGAACAGCGTGCCTTCTTCCCCGCAGCCGCGGAGACAAAAGGGGTGCGGTGCCCTGTGTATCTTGTGGAGCAAACACCGTGTGTAATAAATGCGATGTAGGATTTTGAGTTGTACTAGTCTAAATTTCGCTGAGATGCCCACTTCTTTCCGGGATGCCAGCGCTTCATTCCATTCCGAGTCATCAATATCTCCCACATCTTCCACCCACTTCTCCTGTAAGGCCAGTGTGGGGTCTTTCAAATTATTGAGCAGCTTCTTATATGTGAGGGAGGTTGCACCCTGCTGTAAGCAATCAGTAAGTAGTCTGTCTTCTAGTGGTGAGGAATCTGGCACTTCGGTGCCCATCGGTATTGCCTGAAATAGCGCGTGCCTGATTTGTATGTACCTGTAGGTTTCGTTTGGGCCCAATCCATATTGTTGCTGAAGTTGGGCGAACCCGATCACAGCGTCCTTCTCCCATAGATCTCACACAGTAGAGATGCCGATACTATCCCACTGTGCAAATCCCTTACTGTGCCTCAGGCGCCCCAGGGCTTTCGTGTCCCAAAGAGGGGTTAGTTTGGTGATTATTCCCTTCCATCCTAGCTTCGCCTGCGCTGTGTGCCACAAGGTGGTCGTGTGCTTTGTGGGACCCACGAGTCGCGTGACCCGTTGTTTATTGTACAGTACGGACAGCATGCAGTCCGTTCCTAGCTGTGCCCAGTCAGCTCTATATGCCGGGTCATCTCTCGGTGCGTGTATCCACTGGTTTATGATTTTGAGTTGTGTCGCCCAGTAGTATAGTTGTATGTTTGGTAAGGCTATACCCCCCTCATACCAACTTCTGATTAATTTATCATGTGCAATGCGCGCTGGACCATTACTCCATAGCAAATTGGAGACCAACGCTGTGACTTGTTTAAAATATCGTGGTGCAATCGGGTATGGTGTGTTTTCCAGGGCGTACAAGAACCTCGGAAGCACCATCATTTTGTACAGGGCCGCACGTCCAAGGAGGGTCAAGGGCAGGGTCGCCCAGTGTTTCACGTCCATTCGGAGACGTTCCAGGGGTGGCCTCAGGTTCTTGTCAAAGAAGTCTGGGGCGTTATCGGTGATGTGGATGCCTAAGTATTTAAAGGAGTCCGATGTCAGCGTGAGTGGGCAGTCCGGTGTCAGCACAGGTCTCGGTCCCTTCAGCACATAGAGCACTGACTTTGACCAATTCACTGTATAACCCGACGTCTTCCCATGTGTGTCGCAGAGTGTTGAAAGCGCAGGGACACCACTTTCGGGATTCGTTAAATATATCAACATGTCGTCAGCATAGAGGGACACACGCCTTCCGCCCATCCAATTCCTTTTAGCAGCGGTGTCGTTCTGATCAATGTTGCCAGTGGTTCCAATACCAAGGCAAAGAGCAAGGGGGACAGGGGGCAGCCCTGCCGTGTTCCCCACGCCAATGGGAATGCCCGCGAGATGTGACTGTTGGCGGTAACCTGAGCTACAGGATTAGTATAGAGGAGTCGGACCCAGGAGATGTATTTAGGGTCCACCAAATCAAACACCATCTTGGCATCTAAGGAAAGGATCACGGCCGCCTCAAACAAAGAACGTGCTCGCGCCATCACCCCGTGGACCCGTCTGAGATTAAGGACCGTACTCCTATGGGGCGTAAAGCCAGATTGGTCCGGGTGGATCAACAGTTGTAGATGGGTGATCAGTCTGTTGGCCAGCAGCTTCGCTAAAATCTTCGCTTCCACGTTTAGAAGTCCTGTCATTTATTTTAAAATGTTTCAAGTACTGGTCATCTGAAATTGAGAAATCTGCGAATTTGTTTGTTAATTCACATTGATATACATTTCTTATTTTACATTATTTTGTGAGTTTTTTCTTATACTTTCATAAGTGTTCAAACTCCAAAACCATGTTGACAGAATGACTGTTGCCTCAGTAACAATTTAAACATAACTCAGTTTGTTCTCTATCTTGGTACATAAACCCACTTTCTACTATTAATCCATCTTGTGAGTATTACTAAATAGCACACTTTTTTATCAGGCTTTGCCATTTGATTGCAACTATACATGGTCTGATTAGAGTACATGCTCTGGTTGGTTCTGTGGCTTCATGGGTAATCATTTCCAAGTTCAACACTTGATTCCTGTTACTGATAAATCAGAAAAAAAGAGGAACTTCAAGAAATGAATACTACAGAGTTGACTTCAGGTGCCTTTTCTGTAGAGACTCTTCTGCTGTTAATGGTTACCAAGGCTGAGATTGTGAAGAAACTATCATATGATCTCATTTATGCACCATTTTTATGATAGGCCTCTGCACTATGTGGTTGAGGATTCACAATGCACAGAACAATTGGACAGCAAAAATGTGTCTCAACTTTGCATATTGCAAAGAACATTGTTTTCCTCATCCACATTCAGACAGTGTGCATTTCATGACTTGTCTAGCTATACTACCAAATGCAGTGAAGACTGAAGGAAAGATTGAAATGACTGAGAACATCAATACTCCTCCACAATATGCTTAATTTTCTGACGTCTTAACTTGTAAGCAAAAAGGTTTAAAAACATGAGATGGCCTATGGGGGTTGCACCTGTCCTTCCTGTCCTAGTTAAAGGAGTACTTGGCCTGGCAGCTCAGGCTGGACTGCTCCTATTGTAGCTGGGTCAAGACTGATTTGTATATGGCTGGGGCCTAACTGAGATGGCAGGGTTGGCAAAGGAATGTAACCTGAGTGATTACCAGTGATTACACAAATTAACCACTGGCACAATAAAATGAAAAGCTTTACTTCCATCATGTTTTGTGTGTTTGATGTACCTTATGTAGTTGTGTCCTGGTGTAGTTGTGTTCTGAGGGAGTCAGTAAGGAACTAAAAAGGTCCTTTTGGTGACTGGTCCTTTTGACTACCAGAGTGACCGCCTTGAAGATTTTGCTACAAGTATACCCATGTGTGAGATAATTCGGATTTATAAACAGTGTCTGCTTAGTGTCATAAACGTTTTGCACTAAAAATGAAAACACTGCACTTTCCAAATTCGTGTTTTCTTAATATTAACCAAAGAAGGCCTAAACTAAGCTTCACTCCATCCATGTTCATGTTTTCATTTCTCCTCTAGTCACATGTAGGAAAATTGCACTAACAAAATGATTGTGTACTCTGTGAACTCCGGAGTAAACTTTCCTTCCAAAAGTCAAGGGGGCATATTATCAAGATATGCGTTAAAAAACCTACATCGCACATTTCCCTATCGCCGGCTATAGCCGGATTCTATCGCCGTGATATTGCGGTATTATCAATGCGCAACACGTAGGCGATATTAAATCCGGTGATAGTCGGTAATAGGGAACATTAGCACATGAAAACAAGCGTTGTTGTCATGCGCTAATGTGTGCCTTGATAATATGGGGGGGGTGGATTCAGCTTTATGATCCACACCCCCATGTTAACAATGCCTAACACCTGATCAAAGCAGGCGTTGGGAGACCTGCGATAAACGAGTTTATCGCAGGTCTCCTTCTCCCAACGCCTGCCTTGATAATAGGGTGTTACCACCTTCAACCACATTCTACATGTGGTTGGATGTGGGAACGCCCACCCTGCATCCCATTAGCGTTATCTATCGCCCCCAGCGTGAGGGCGATGGATGAAGTCAGGAATACGTCTCTAACTCCGGTTAGAGACAGATTGAGAATAGTGCGATAGTTAAAAAATGCGTTAGCGACTTTAAAAAGTCGCTAACGCTTTTATCGCGGGCTTGATAATATGCCCCAAGGTCTTTCCTGTCTGTATTTCAGTAAGTCTATTCTTTATATGAGTCTGTCATTATTTTGCTTGTAAGTTAATTTGTACTGTCCCGTCCAGTGGCATTACACAAGAGGTGACTAATAATTCTTTATTTAGGGGATGGTGTTTGTATTGTTGCACTTCTGGCTGTATTATGATTGGCCGGGCCTTGCAATATTTTATTCACTTCGTGCTGATTTTCACTCTGTATTTTCTTATAAAAGGACACATTTTAGAGGTGAGCCGTGAATCATCTCTTGACCCATGTCAGCCTGTCTTCTGCTTAGGACTTAGATTCATTTTTTAAATTCTTTCTGAGACTTCACTGTATGTCAGATCTCCTTCTGCATTTGACTAGCTTTATGCTAATTCCCTGGGTTTGATTTATTATGAATTTTGACTGACTTTTAAACTAATCATATTTTGCCTTCTGCAATGCACTTTGATCCTTTTATAAGCCTTTAAGGTTTCTAACTCATACCTTGTCTCAAAGAGGCTTATTTAACTGATTATTCAACCTGTTTTATTGACAATTTTGACTGTTAGGGGCATGTTTCCTCATACAGTTTTGAGGATAACACTGGCGCCCAATCCTGCGAAGGTGCTTCATTTAATTTCTTCTCAGATAATCAAAGGTGATCTTGCCCACCACATCTTGGGAGAGTGTAATTTGAGAAACCTTATTTTTGTCTATCTCTGTAGCCCACTGGACCCCTGTGTTCTTCCTTATTTTTGTGATTGCTTTCAAAGTTCAATATTACATCCTGATTGAGAATAGTCTAAAGCCATTCCTTAAACTCAGAGCCAGCATAGGAACTACTTCAGGCATGTTTTTAAAGGTTCCACAGAAATATTGCAAAAGAGCGTGCAGCAAACTGTGGGTTGCTACAAGGCCCCATTGTATTCCACCTAAAGTTTCCTAGCCCTGGCATGCACACAGGAGGCTCAAACACAGGAGTCTCACATTCCATGGGATTGTCATCTGTCTGAGATAAAAGTAGTGAGGTCACTGCTATTGCAAGAGACATGAATGGGGCATGTTCCGAGTCTACTGTGCAATACAAGTCTCTTTGTACTCACTTGCCTTGCTGGTTCCCAGACCCGAAAGGAATGCGCCTAAAAAAATGACAAGTGCCTCTTGATGCTGTGCGGGGCCTTTAAAAGGATATTCCAGTCCGACAAGCCCCATAACCTTAAAAAACCTTCTTTGGCTTGTGGTTGGTTTGTTGAAAGGTTGCAAAGTTTTTCCAGGCTGGAGGAGCAGAGTGAATGAGTGCGGTTGTTCCGCCCTCGTGGGCACAATTGCTCGCGCACAACACTGTTAGGGCCTGTGATGAAACTCCTACTGTTCCTGGCACACAGTACTGAAACTTGGAATGTGGAAGGAACCTGTACAAAGGAAAAGCTTAAGCTGAAAGTAAAGAAAAAGGTCTCATTGTTAGTGAGGACCATGTAAGCCGGTTGCGTGAGTGACCCAGGTGTTTACTGCATCAAGCACCTGTCAGATTAAACCTCTACCTTCATCAATTTCATCTTAACTTGTACTCCTTAGTTTGTTGTATAACACTCCAGCAGCCATTTTGGCACTTCGTATGCCATATTAATATTAAATAGTGCAGATATGAGCAATGATTGAGAATAAAGATACTAGGCTGCTTGCATCATATTTTTTTGCTGTGGTACACTTTGTTCGTCTAACAAAGCACCTGCGTATTTCCTGTATTTTTCATCTATTTAATTGACTAAAACAGGCAAAAGAAGCAAACCATACTGGTTGTGTAAATAGTCTTGGTTAAGAAAACAGAAGGTGATTAGATAATCCCCAAACCCATTCGCAGAATAGGTCACCACAAATTTGAGATGACCGATTTTGCGAATGCAGTTAGGGAATCTCAATATGCGACTCCCGCAGTGCAAGAAGCATTCTCAGAATACCACTTTGCGTTAAGGAATCGCAAATGACCATCAACTTCAAGTTGATGGTATTTTGCAATTCCTTAGAAAAATGCACAAAACTGCATTTTCATAAGTGCCATGTGGCTCACACACATGCCCTTGGGACATTTGTGTGCTCCACATGTGCACACATGCCAATTTTAGGGGTGCATCAGGATGGCCTTTTGACACCCCTAGCGCCCTTGAAATTGCATGCGCAATTTGTGATTCCCTTTTTGGTAATCGTAAATTGCGAATATTTTCCCATTCCTTCCTATGGGCCTCTAGGCCTATAGGAATGAATTGGAAGGCATTTCCTATTAGCGAATCGCAATTTGCGTTTAAGGAATCCAAAAACCTGCTTTTACATTCACTCTGTTTCTTATTGCAGTCATCCTCCCTGCAGCATATCCGTCGTATGCGGAGCATCGCCCCATACGGGATGCTCTTAATTAGGTGAGACGGGTGCGCACTGGAAGCATGCAAGAGTGTAATACCCGATGAGGGCTTTCAATATAGGGTAGTAGTCAATTCATTATCAACCACCTGGACTTTCACGTCAAGGAATGTGATCAATTCTTTACTTATCTCCGCTGTAAAATGTAGGTTAACTTTGTTGCAATTCAATTTTTCAATAAAATCAATAGCACTTTCAATGTCCCCATCCCACATTATAAATAAATCATCGATATAGCGCAGCCATTTTACCACATTACTGCTCATGTTGTTGCCTTAGGACCAGCTCCTCCCACCAACCTATAAACAAACAGGCGTAACTAGGGGAGAAGCTGGCCCCCATAGCAACACCCTGCGTCTGTTGGAACATTTTACCATCAAATAGAAAAAAAATATTTTCCAAGCAGAATATTAACATTTTGAGCAACATATTAGAGTGTTGAAAGTAAGTAATGGGCCCGCTAAGCAAGAAGTACTCTATTGCTCGCATACCATCTTTGTTTTTGATACATGTATATAAACTGGATACATCAAGAGCTTGTAATAAATAAGTAGACTTCCATCGTATGTTCTGTATCTTTCTAAGAAAGTCACTTGTATCTTACACGTATGATTTCAGACCTCTTACAAAGTCTTGCAAGAAAAAGTCAATATACTTCGAAAGGTTCTCCAAGAGGCCATCGCACACAGCAATAATGGGGTGCCGCGTGGTTTATCCATACTTTTGTGTACTTTATGTATGAAATAAATCACTGGGACAATAGGATGTTCTTTCTTCAGATATTTAAATTCCTCCCAATTAAGTAGCCCAATACTTCTCCAGGTCAATAATTGCGTAAACAAAGCTTCTTGAGTATTCTTGTACTTTGTAAATGGGACCTTTCTATAGCACTCAATGTTATTCAGTTGACTGTATGCCTCCTGCAGATAATCTTGAACAGGCCATAACACCAAATTATCCCCTTTATCTGAGTTCCGTATTATAATTTGGTGATTGTCCTTCAATTTATTAACAAGCTGCCAATATTTCCTCTCCTGATTTATTATTTTCCTTTTTGACTTTGCGGTAACAATATTGAGTCTTTTTATCTGTGCTACCAATTGTTCATTAAAAACATCTATTGAGTCCCGCGCCATGATGTGTAAAAATGTTGATTTTTGTTTGAATGGTGTTCGAGGCTTGACATTAGTCCCAACTCTTCATGTTGGCTGTGTATTTTCATTTTCCAACAATGATAACACATGAGATGACTGGGAGAGATCCCTTAAAGTTTCCTCTGCAACTTTTGCATGTCATATAACAGTTCATAATCCGCTCCTACATAAAGGCCGTCCTAATCGTCCATCTCGTTATGTGAACAAGCCTATTAGGTGGGCAAAACGCGTCATCTTTGTCATGTAACATCATGATTGAATAAAGAAGAAAAAGAAAAACTTAACTGGTGTCCGTGTCGCAATTCAGCCGATCGGTGTGGAAGTTTGGAGTGGAAATTATATATATATATATCTATATATCTATATCTATATATCTATCTATCTATATATATATATATATATATAGAGAGAGAGAGAGAGAGTGAGAGAGAGAGAGAGAGAGAGAGAGAGAGACATGGAGATTTAAAGTGTATATATATATATATATATATATATATATATATATATATATATATATATATATATATATATATATATATATATATATATATATATATATATATATATATATATATATATATATATATATATATATATTGCGCCCGTCAAATCCCGGCATTAATCCCCAGGAAAGAAAACAGCACTCTGGAGGTTCCTTCACACGGAATAGTTTATTCACCTGCTAGCTACACCACAGACGCGTTTCGGCAGTTTGCCTTCATCAGTGTGTGAATGCACACACCCAACCAGATACATTTATTTTGTTAAGCATTCAAATCGCATGACGTGCACACCCCATAGAGAGCATAGACAGAGGTCTATATACTTCCCCACAAGTCCGGACTCCATCTTGTAGTGGTCAAAGTCTACCATATACACCGTTCATAATGGTTACAATGAAGCATTATCTAACCTATAGATAGGTGAACGCGCTATTAGTGGAGAAGTTAAACGTTACTGTGCTAGAAATGCATTTAGAAAATAGAGCCGTGGATCGGCAATTGTCCTCCAAAATTATTCTAGCTCATTAGGGGTGAATTCAACTCATACATTTGCAGGAATGTGTAACCAAATAGTAAAAGAAAGTTATCTATGTCCGCATGTGTAGACTAGGAGAAGGTTAGCAGAAAAAGAAAAGAAAGGAAAGGAAATATCCAAGGCGCCATAACTAGATTGACCAAAAATGCACAATTATATTGTGGATCAAAGAGCCCTTTGAACCTACAAGTTAACATTCCAATTGCTATAGACCAGAGTCCTCGTTCATGTGCCTAGATTCAGTGTGGCCACAGTTCACCAGTCTAAATTATCAATTGTCTATAGTGCATATAATATATACAGTGTAGTCAAATCATGCAGTTGATCCAATCATATATACAAATATTATATACAACAGATTTAAATTGGTCCTATACGGAGAATTATATATACATATAACAGCTACAAAGTTGCCCAAAGCAAACAGCAGCACTCGAACGCCAGCATAATGCTAAGCGCCCTTATTAAAGGTATGAACAGTGTCCCGTCTGCCAATTCCTATTGCGTGCTTGTTGACGGTCTCAGTTCCAAATTAAATATGCTTGATTTCATGCCCCCTAGTTGGGCTGCTTGTTAAAGTCTGTGGGGTATTGTGGGAACTGTAGTCCCGGAAACCACTGTTGCCACAGATGGCTACACTAATTCCCTGTTGGATAAAAGATTTCCAGGCCCTGGATGGGCCTCAGCTCACGGGTCCCGTCCTCAATCCTGTTTTTGCTGGTGTACCCACAACTGAGACCGGCAACAAGCACGCATTCTTTTCCGTCTGAAGAAGAAGGGATTAACCTTTGAAACGCGTCAGGCCATGCACGACGGAATCGCTGTCAATAGGAATTGGCAGATGGGACACTGTTCATACCTTTAATAAAGGAGCTTAGCCTTATGCTGGCATTCAAGTGCTGCTTTTTGGTTTGGGCAACTTTGGAGCTGTTTATATATACATATATATAGATATATATATACACACACACACATATATATATATATATATTTATATATATATATATATATATATATATATATATATATTCACTGAAAAAACCATAGGTTATAGACCATATATAGTCAGGAATTATCATTTAAAAAACCTTATTTTACTCACACAAAACCATTGAAATTCCATATATAGTTAGTTGCACTAACTATATATCGCGCACCCGCAATCCACTGCTGATCATGTCACATATTACATCATTCATGACATGGTCAGTGACATCACTGATGACATCACTGATGACATCTCAAATGACATCACTGATGACATCACTGATGACATCTCATTTGACATCATTCTTGTGCTAATACGATAAACCTCTTCAGACTCTAATATAACCTTAGATACACTCAGTGTATACAGACACTCACACACTGCCACTCATCCATGGAGTTACTCACACACCCAGTCAGTCATGCAAAGAAACAATCTCACCTCCATTTCTTCAACTATACAGTTAAACACACCTTACTTATTGAAACATATACTAACACATATTTACTCTCTTATACAATCCCTGATACAAGTTCACAATGATCGATACAACCACTCACTCATTCAGTGGCTCTCATGCACAGTTATTTATATATGCCAACTCTCACATGTACTGTGTTTTACATATGTACTTACTATGACATGTAGCATTGAGATATCCATTCACTCATCAATACACTCATGCACACAGTCAACTGCCCATGTAGCTGTTTCCACATGCACTCTTGAACTCATACACCTAGTGAATAAACTGCTCACACATCTATGCATAGAGTCACACACCTTCCAGCCACCCCCACACAAACTCAATCCCCCATAGAAATACTTGGGCAACCAATTAATAACACATATAGCCTCTCGTATAGCTAATGATCAACACATGCAGCAGTTTACAGAACAACAGACATAATGATGCACAAATTAAGACAGTTTAGTCACTAACCCATGCATTCAGTGAGACACATTTAATCACTCACTCATACAGTCAGTCATGCACCTACTAAATCCTTCATCCAGACACTTATACATCCACTCAAGACATATTTTAACTTTACAGAAAAATACAGTCACTGGATGTTGTCATCAGTGATGTCATCAGTGATGTCATTTGAGATGTCATCAGTGATGTCATCAGTGATGTCACTGACCATGTCATGAATGATGTAATATGTGACATGATCAGCAGTGGATTGCGGGTGCGCGATATATAGTTAGTGCAACTAACTATATATGGAATTTCAATGGTTTTGTGTGAGTAAAATAAGGTTTTTTAAATGCTAATTCCTAACTATATATGGTCTATAACCTGTGGTTTTTTCAGTGAATTTTCAAGGTTTTGTAAATGCTAATTCCTAACTATATATGGTCTATAACCTATGGTTTTTTCAGTGAATTTCAATGGTTTTTTAATAGCAAATATCATAAGCTGTCGAATGTCAAGTACGTGGTAAGTGAAAACATTTTCGTGTTTATGCACACTGATCTGCTTTGAATGGTGCCCCCCCCCTCATTTCTATTAGGAGTACTCTCTCTTTGCAGATAGTGAAAGGTAGTTAACGCAGGCCTTTGCCCCCGTTGTAATCCGTCGTGCCTGCTTCTCTCTCCATTTGATTGATTGTTATCCAAGTATTTACTGTTTTAGAATTAGTTCTCTTTGGTTCATTCTCTATTTACAAACAAACACAGAGTCGCAATACTCTGTTTAGTCTTTGCAGATAACGAAAAATCGTGTAAAAAAAAAAGAAAAGGAATCGAGCAAAATCAGTAGGCCACTAATGGGATCTCTTTTTGACCTCGCTAAAATAGAAACATTAGGAACAACCCCTCATGACAAATACAAAACTAGTGAGATGAACTGAACTCCACACAATGATGGCTGCAAAACAGCTCGGCTCCGCCACCCACCCCGCCCAAAATAACGATAAAGAGCGGCTGCCATGATTGGTTGCGGAATGGCCACAACGGAGCTACGAAATGGTGGTGCTCTCATGCTAACCCCAGCTTCAGTCTGAAACATCCAGAAACACTGTAGACTACCAATTCGATCAGTTCCGGTAGCGCCCCAATGTAACCCGGTAGAGAAGAACTAGCCCTCCCCTCTTTGACTGATGGTTCTTGTTGCCTGTCCCTTCTGTTGTCATTTAACAGAACTATTTAGCCTGCTGAAAGGGGTTGTGTTTCGACCGCTGGTTGGTGGAGACATTTTGACTATATTCTGGACCTGCGTTGTCGCGTAATGCGTCATATGACGCGCCGCGTTAGCGCATCCGGAAGTCATCCGGGGCGCGCAGCGCGTAACGTAAGCATAACAAGTCATGTGACTTGTTAATAAAACTTTTCATTGGTTCATTTTACTTTTCTTATTCTAATGATGAAAGCCTTGGTCATATCACCTAAAAATTACGCTTTTAATTACTTCCGAACATTATTTTTTCTTAAATATATGTTATAATGTTCCAGGCTAATGTACTTTCCCGGAAATTTTACAACTGTCCTGCAAGTAAAATATATTCTTTTTTCGAGAAAAAGAGCGTTTCTTCGTCCCATGACGGAGCCGTTGAGCAAAAGAGGGTCGACCTGCTGTCTTAGTCGCCGATACGCCTGAATATGAGATTCTTAGCGATCACTTTATGTTGCAGGAATAGAAAACACAACAGCCCTTGACCATTTATCTTTACTGCGTTCCTTCGTATTATACCTTTTACCCTTCATGTAATTGGTCTGCTTTATTTCACTTGCCTTTTAATGATTCTAAAACAGTGACTATTATTAAAAACTTTACCAATGTATATACTACTACCATGTTTTCTTTTAAAAACCCTTTATTGTGAAAATTTCATTATACAAATACGAGCCTATAACCACGTGGGCCTGCCACGGAGCAAACTGTAATCGTATATGATGAATAGACATTTACACTGTAGAGGAACGTAACGGGCGGGCCATTAGGTTGCAAGAACTAAGGTGTCTAACAGTTACGGAATCGGTGGACGTACATTTTATAATTAAAATACGACAGGGCCAGTTACAATAAAATTATCTAGATATACATTTGCGGGCAAGTACCATGGGTGACGTTAATTCGAACTTTCAACAGTACAGTAATCAATAACACATCAGAACTTAATATCAATAGGGATGTCGAAATATTCAATCAATTCTCGTCCCCGCCCGCCATGTGCTTCAAAACTGCATACGTATCTCGTGATTTCAAGGTTCTGCAACCAGTACACAACAAGGAGTTACGAGTCCCATTTATTCCGGCGCCATTTTGGGCGAGGACGGGCAGGTCCAGGATATAGTCAAAATGTCTCTACCAACCATCGACTATGATGATGTTCATATACTGTATTTATTAGAGTAACACTCATCTGTCCACATGAAATTAATTTACCACAATCTAAACATGTCATTTTAATCTTTCCAAAGTTCTTCTAAATATTTGGGACCGTTTCCCTTGCCTCTGAAGCTCTCAGTGCCACTTCTTTGATGAATGTACTAGCAGGTCAGGGGTTCTCCTCCAAATCTCTCTTTTATGCAGCACTATAATTAATTGGTGCCACCTCTCCATATGACGATGCATGGTATAGTTACCACAACTATATTTTTTTTCGGTTCCTCTGGAGAGTTCATCGTGGCAGATGAAGCGTGTAACGTACCGGGCATTTACCTTTTTTTGCATGTACAGGAAAGGAAAAAAAAATCGAGCGTCCAAGTTCTAAGGTGTCCCAGGGCCATTTTAGTGGACCAGGCCCAAATCCAAAGAACAGACCGCCATTTTGAGAGTCCTCTTGCAGCCGCCTGTCGCTGTAGCATCAAGAGCAGCCGAAACTCAGCTGAATGGCAACTGAAACGGTAAATGGGCGCCCCACTACATTTCAGCATTGTAGGATGACCACACCAGTACAGCAACTTGCTAGACATCACCTCGGTGCCATCCGGATCTCGGCGCCCCACTGCAGATGAAGTGCCTCTCAACTATGAAACCACCACGGTGACATCCGGATCTTGGCGCGTTGTGCTGCCTTCGGCCTATTCGCACATCGGTCCGCTACTGACGCCATCTCACAGGCTAATGGGGTGACCCACGCCGAGTTTCAGCATTGTAGGATGACCACACCAACTTGCTAGACATCACCTCGGTGCCATCCGAATCTTGGCATCTCAACGCCTAGTGGTATCTTCCATACAGAAAATATTGTTACGCTACCTTTGGCCCCATTCGCACATCAGTCCGCAACTTAGACATCACCTCGGTGCCATCCGGATCTTGGCATCTCAGCGCCTTGTGGTGTCAGTCAGAAAATATTGTTGCGCTGCCTTTGGCCCCATTCGCACATCAGTCCGCTACTGACACCATCTCACAGGCCAATAGGGCGCCCCACGCCGACTTTTACCATTGTACGATGGCCACACCAGTGGCACAACTTGCTAGACATCACCTCGGTGCCATCCGAATCTTGGCATCTCAACGCCTAGTGGTATCTTCCATACAGAAAATCTTGTTACGCTACCTTTGGCCCCATTCGCACATCGGTCCGCAACTTAGACATCACCTCGGTGCCATCCGGATCTTGGCATCTCAGCGCCTTGTGGTGTATTCTCTTCAGAAAATATTTTTGAGCTGCCTTTGGCCCCATTCGCACATCGGTCCGCAACTTAGACATCACCTCGGTGCCATCCGGATCTTGCCATCTCAGCGCCTTGTGGTGTCTTCTACTCCGAAAATATTGTAGAAAATATTGTTGCGCTGCCTTTGGCCCCATTCACACATCAGTCCGCTACTGACACCATCTCACAGGCCAACAGGGCGCCCCACGCCGACTTTTACCATTGTACGATGGCCACACCAGTGCCACAACTTGCTAGACACCACCTCGGTGCCATCCGGATCTTGGCATCTCAGCGCCTTGTGGTGTCTTCAAATCAGAAAATATTGTTGCGCTGCCTTTGGCCCCATTCGCACATCGGTCCGCTACTGACGCCATCTCACAGGCCAACGGGGCGCCCCACGCCGACTTTCAACATTGTAGGATGGCCACAGAAGTGCGACAACTTACTAGACACCACCTCGGTGCCATCCGGATCTTGGCGCGTTGTGCTGCCTTCGGCCTATTCGCACATCGGTCCGCTACTGACGCAAACTCACAGGCCAACGGGGCGCCCCACGCCGACTTTCAGCATTGTAGGATGGCCACACCAGTGCGGCAACTTGCTACACACCACCTCGGTGCCATCCGGATCTTGGAATCTCAGCGCCTAGTGGTGTCTTCTATTCCGAAAATATTGTTGCGCTGCCTTCGGCCCCATTCACACATCGGTCCGCTACTGACGCCATCTCACAGTCCAACGGGGCGCCCCACGCCGACTTTCAGCATTGTAGGATGGCCACACCAGTGCGGCAACTTACTAGACACCACCTCGGTGCCATCCGGATCTTGGCGCGTTGTGCTGCCTTCGGCCTATTCGCACATCGGTCCGCTACTGACGCAAACTCACAGGCCAACGGGGCGCCCCACGCCGACTTTCAGCATTGTTGGATGGCCACACCAGTGCGGCAACTTACTAGACACCACCTCGGTGCCATCCGGATCTTGGCGCGTTGTGCTGCCTTCGGCCTATTCGCACATCGGTCCGCTACTGACGCAAACTCACAGGCCAACGGGGCGCCCCACGCCGACTTTCAGCATTGTAGGATGGCCACACCAGTGCTGCAACTTGCTGGACACCACCTCGGTGCCATCCGGATCTTGGCGCGTTGTGTTGCCTTCGGCCTATTCGCACATCGGTCCGCTACTGACGCCGCCTCACGTGCCAACGTATTTTCTCCGCATTTTACACCCTATGCCGCATAACAGGTCATGTGACTTGTTTATAAAACTTTTCATTGGTTCATTTTACTTTTGGTTTCCTAATGATGGAAGGCTTGATCATGTGACCTAAAAACAACACTTTTCATTGGATGAAAACTTTTTTTTTTTCCCAAACGATGAAAGCCCCACCTTGTTTCTGGATGTTTCAGACTGAAGCTGGCGTCAGCATGAGAGCACCACCATCTCGTAGCTCAGTCGTGGTCATTCCGCGAGCAATCATGGCAGCCGCTCCCCACCAGAAGCCTGCAGGAGTCGGAGCCCCCAAAACTTTTGATGAATTCTCAAGGCGGAGGGGACGCTTTCGAGAATGGGGTCCAAGACCTAGCAGACAAGCGTCCGATTTCCAAGGTGTCCCAGGGCCATTTCAGTGGACCAGGCCCAAAAAGGAAACAGCCTGCCGCCATTTTGAGAGTCCTGTAACAGCCGCCTATCGCTGCACCGCAAGAGTGGGCGCAACTCAGCTGAATTGCGGCTTTTGACACAGTGGACCAAAAACGGACGGAATGGCAACTGAAACGGTAAAGGGGCGCCCCACTACAACAGATGACACTCCACCTGGAGAGGCCCGTTCACGCCGCCTCCCCCGGAGCGCCCCACGCCGTTATTCGGAGCAGCATTGTAGGATACCAAAACCAGTGCGGCAACTTACTGGACATCACCTTGGTGCCATCGTTCTGCTGCCTTGGAACTATTCGCGCAACAGTTTGCTACTGATGACCCACCCCCCGCGACGCCCCATGCCGTTATTTGCTGGGTGGCAACTTACTAGACATCACTTTCGTGTCATCTAGATTTCAGCACGTTCTGCTGCCTTGGAACTATTCGCACAACAGTTTGCTACTGATGACCCACCCCCCGCGACGCCCCACGCCGGAAATCTGGACGTTGTGCTGCGTTGGGACTATTCGCACAGCCGACCGCTACTTCGTTGTTTTTCCCTAAAAATGTTTATATGTTATTACTATTTTTGTTTTCTTGTATATATTTATAAATTATTAAAGTTTTATAATCTTACTACTTTGTCGGAGTGCTATATATTTTTAATGTGACACATAATTGTAAAAACTTTGATGTACAAAGAGTCATCCCTGGAATCTTCCGCTTCAGGCTCGGTCCCCTCCCCAATCACAATACAGGATGGTTTTCAGATAATAGCAACGCTTCTGCTGTGACGGATCTCATCGAGTGTGGGCCTTGATCTACTATAACTCCTTTGAAGAGGGGTGATTCTTTACAGCTGTGGCCATAAACTACATCTGCAGGGCTAGCTGATACCCTAGGACCAGCCTGGACAATCGGACACAGAGGAAAAGGAGTGTCAGAGGGTGCGGTAGTGAATAGGGCGAAAGGGAGGTGTCGGGCGGGCACAGGGTGTGATTCTCAGGGAAGAGCAGCGCAGATGGGGGGAGGTTTATTACCCATGCATAAGACAGAGAGCGGGGGTGACCACTGCCTGGGGGAGATGCTTGCGAGGGTGGGGAGCCATGCTAAGGATCGACAGCGTGCACAGAGTGGGTCTGGTCAAGGCATCTAAAATGGCTGCCGTGCACGACAAAAGTGTGGCATTTGAAAAAAGACAAGATGGCGCAGACAATGTTTTTCAACACTTCCTGATTTCCTTCGAATCGAACGTTAACAGACGTTGGGGCATATTACCAAAGTTAAGCGATATTTATCCCTAACGATGCTTAGCAACGATTTTTTTACCGTCAGAAATTATCGCAGATAAACCTTGCTATTATCAAGGATTATCGGAAATACGATAAAAAACGACCGCAATGCATTAATATCGCTGAAAACTCCGCGATATTCATGCATTACCGAGCTAATGCTCTTAGCCATGTTATCCACCTCCCATTGGATAACATGGCTAAGAACTGCTCAGGGCAGGTGGTAGCTTTTGGAGATATTCGCGCTTATCTCGAATATTTCCAAAAGTTGATAATAGGAGATAGCGATGTTAGCGACTGTTTCCAGTCGCTAACATCTTGGCATGCCCACTTTGCATGTCATTAGTGATAAATATCACTCACATGCAAAGTGGGGCCCAAGATGGTCGCTATATTCTACTAGCCGTCGCTAACTGGTGTTAGCAACAGCTAGGTAATACACATATAATTTTATCTCCGCGAAGCGGAGCGCTGTTACAGATATATATCTTGTTTCTGAACGTTAATTTCTCAAAATGCACTGAAGCACATATATTGAGACCTAGCAAAGGCACATCGGGCTACCAGTCCCTACAATTTTGCCAAGTTTCGTGCAAATCCATTCAGCTGTTCGATCCTACCGAGAGACAAGATGGCGGCCGCTACGGACTGTTTGGAATGTTTACAGACACCGGAGAGCCAATCAGCTTCGCTTCGCAAAGCTCGTAACGCGAAAAGTACGCGAAGCGGTGCGCTGTTACAGATATATATCTTTTTTTGAACGTTAATTTCTCAAAATCCACTGGAGCACATATATTGAGATCTAGCAAAGGCACATCGGGCTACCAGTCCCTACAATTTTGCCAAGTTTCGTGCAAATCCATTCAGCTGTTCGATTATTATTATTTTTATTTTTTTTTGCCCCGCGGGGCCCTTTTAAAACCTCCACATCAAACCTAGGGGGTGAGCGACAATGTACTATGCCCCCTTATGGTCATTTGCCCCTTCGCTTTGGCCTCCTCTTGTCTCTCGATCCTACCGAGAGACAAGATGGCGGCCGCTACGGACTGTTTGGAATGTTGACAGACGCCGGAGAACCAATCAGCTTCGCTTCACAAAGCTCCGTTGCGCGTAAAGTACGCGTCCTGGGACGCTGCCAGGTCCGCTGTTACAGATATATATCTTTTTTTAAACGTTAATTTCTCAAAATCCACTGGAGCACATATATTGAGACCTACAAAAGGCACATCGGGCTACCAGTCCCTACAATTTTGCCAAGTTTCGTGCAAATCCATTCAGCCGTTCGGGCTAAAAGTGAGGCCAACCGCCCTATGGAAATTAACATGGGAAAAACGCGTTTTGGGACCCCCCTTTTTTCTCGGCCCCCCCTTGACGAACCCCCCCCAAATTTTCAAGGGCTGCTCAGAAACAAAATGTGCCATTTTCCTGAAAATTTCAGCCAATTCCGTCCACAAACGCCAAAGTTATTAGACATAGAATTTTCAAAAATCCCATAGAGAAAAAATCCTAACTATATATACCTACTGGCGACCGCCAGTAGGTAATATATATATATATATATTTATATTCCTCTCTCTCTCTCTCACTCTGCCCCCTCTTCTATATGTAACGTGCTGTTCCACTCATTGGGGTTTCAGTGTCTTAAATTGATGTGGACACAAACCAGTCGAGCCTGCTATGTCAACAGGATAGTGTAATTGACCTTGTTTAGTGGTGCTAGTTCTATACATACCAAAATGTCACCATGAAGAAAAGCACATGCAAATTCACACTTGCTCACACCAAACTCAAACACACAAAATGTGCTGGTGCAGGAAGGGAGTATTTTCCATCTCACATGGCACTGTTTTTGTGCTGGAGACAGTGGTGCATTCAGGTGGTGCATTCAGAAGCCTAGAATCAGTCCTTTCTTTATACTTTTTGCCTTGTCCCTCCCAGCCAGGGTCCAAGATCGTCACTGCTTAGTAGAGCTACAGCATATCCCTGTTCTTGGAGATACCTTTCATTGTGTTAGGGCCAGTGGCATAATGAAATTTGAGGGGGCACCCTCCAAAGTACATGGAGGCCCCCCCCTCCAGACTCACTCAGGAGCTCTCAGGCCAGGATTCTGTGCTGAAGGGGTGGAGCTTGTGGGGCACCCCTACACTGTGGGGGCTGCAGCGGTCTTTGTTACGCCACTGGTTTTGGTGTGATGGCTTCTGAATCTCTGGTCCATTCCCAGCAGAGGTATTGGCGCTCCCGTGTGAACGGTCTTTGGGCTCCAGGGCCCGAGCTCTGCCCCCTTCGAGAATTTACAATAGGATCCCTAACATGGTCTATTGTGATTTTTTATCTGGCATATAGGAAGGGCACAGTGCACAGAGCTCCCCCAGAGGAAACAATTGAGATACATGTCGGAACTGAACAGCGGCTGCCCTGGTGTGATGGAGATGGTGGTGGCGTCAAGGAGCGGGGGAAATTCAGCTATAGGGGATTGACAATAGAGCATTGGGCTGAGTAAGGGCCTTACCAGTGTATGCTTGCAGATGGGGACTGACTTCTGAATTATAGGGTCCAGAGTTGGCTAGCCTTGCAATGTGAGTGATAAAAATGCCTACAAAAGAAACCAAGCAATGTGTACTGAAGGGAAAACTTGAATTCCCCCTGGACCTTAGTGGTTTAACTTTTCCACAAGGAGTCTTTGATCCTGTTTCAAGGAATTGAAGGACCACACCGCCGGGATAGAGGCCAAGAAACTATTATGGGCACAGTGTGGAGGTGTTGGCGAGCCACTTGGCAATGACAGAGACTACAGTTTGAGCTGCGGCTCAGCAAGCCTCGGAAGATACAGTATATGGAAAAGAGGAAACGAAGTGTAAAATCAAGGGGATTGAGGAATGTGCCTTTTCCTCTGATAAATCTTGAGTCAAAAGCAGTCGTCCTACAAAATGAGGCAAAAGCATCCAAACTAATTTTCCTGGGAGTTAGTGGAACCTGGACCCTTAAATGATGAGTTCCACACTTCCTTCATTCTGTGGTGCCTGGTCGAGCTAAGAAGCTGGCAGTGAAAGTGATGAAAGTAAAGCAGGGGCTTAGTGGCCTCAGGAGGTCACCAGAGTTCTGTCCCAGAGTTCTGTCCTAGCAGAAATAGTGGACTTGAAACATGGTGAGAAAGTTACACATGCCTCAATGATCAAAAGGAATAGGACAGTGGGTGGCTCTAAGACACATATGTTTCCAGAGGAGAGTCATGCCACACTTAGGCAGTGGCCAGATCTGTGGTCAAGTTTTTTGTATAATTTGTTATTGCAATTAAAGTATAAGCACCAATACTTTGAAATATGGCTCTTTTGCAAAGTACGACTCTTAAGGAAATAATTACTTGACAGATTTGTATTCCATTTTCTGCATACCAAACTTGCATGAATTAAAATTTGAAAAGGCTGTAGGTAGTTGTGAGAAGCTGGCATGGTATATTGTGCACACATGTAAGTTGGCACTCTGCAGCAATCCAGACAACCGTTATGATGATTTTAATGATCTTAGACAACCCGAGAAAGCTCTCTAAGTGTTAGCTGTGGAGAGCAGCCTTCAGGCTTAATCCAGAAGGAGTGTAAAGCAGTTTGTTTTACCAGAACTAACAAGCCTTGGCATCTGCAAACCATGTGGAAAGCGAAGAAGGTGCAATGTCGGGACCAGCAAGGTCCAGGTGTCTCACCACAAGGAGGGGAGTGAGGACATGCCCCAAGCAATCAGCGGAGCCCAAAGAATTCAAGGATGACCCTCAAGAGGACCCACAGGCCAGAGGCACTGAAGTCACAAGAGGACGTTGAGCAGCTCACCAAAGAAGCAGGCTCATGATGCAAATGTTGCGGTGAGGACGAAGATCTTAATCACTGGAGATGCTTGAGGTTGGGCTACTTGGAGCCTAAAGATCTTGGTGGAAGGACACCAACAAGCCTTTGCAACTGCAAGTCGACTCAGTGCATAGGGGTTTGGTTCCTGCGACTAAGACGAGGAATACTGGCCTCAAACATGGTGAGAGGTCAGTTCAGGCCTCGAGGGATGTGGAGAACCACCACCTGTGTTGCTGAGACTTTTGGAGTCTGTGGGAGCCCAGGATCAGCAGACCAGTCAGCTTAGTTGCGGTGCCTGCAGATGCAGAGAAGTGACTCCTTCACTTCGAGTGAGAATCCTTCAGGTGTCTTGGATGCCCACAGGCCTTGGAAGGTTCCTGTATGGTGCACAGGCATGGATATTGCAGCAGATGAGGAAGGTGAGGAAATCAGGAGAAGCAGGAGTATTCCCGGTTGCAGCCTTGATGCCCAGTGCGAAGTCCAACGAAGTCCAGAGTGCCCAGACGGTCGAAATTAATCTTTTCCCACGATGAATCTAGGGACCCATCCACAGGTAAACCCTTAAATACCCTAACGAAAAGTTTGGGGCGATTCAGGGATCCCTCCCAAGGGAGGGGCTGGACAAGGGGGAGGATGGACAAGTGGGAGTATACTCCCCTGTCCTTTGTCCAATTTTACACCAGAGTGACTGGTTTGAACTGGACTGTGCATGGAGGGCACCAAGTGTGCCCTGCACGCAGACTATATGGCACCGGCAAGCGCTCCCACCCCACCCCAATACACTAGATCCTGTCTGGGAGATGTTCACAGCTCCCTGTGACAGGATACCTATTGTTCTGCCTTCCCCTGCCCTAGCTTGGCTGAGCAGCAGGTGGGCAAAAACGTGTCTCTGGCTGCCAGCAGCCCAGGCATTCTGTCCAGGGCTGGAAGACTGATACCGGGAGCACTGAGGGCCTCCCGAAGGAGCTTTACGGTGCATGGAACCATACCTCGCACACTGTTAATGATGTGGGAGGTATGATTCCAACATGTTTGATACCAAGCATGATAGGATTTGTTGCAGCCAGTTTCGAGATGGTCACCGCGTAATGACGCAGTGCCTCTCAATATGTCAAATGGCTGTCTCACTTACAACTCGGGAGAATGGACTCAGTAGGTTGTAGGGGTGTCCTACTCATGCAGGGGCACCCTCACACCTAGAACCCAGCACCCTGCCTTCAGGATTAAAAGGCCTGTTCTAGGGGTGACCTATAGGTGACCTTAGATATAGGGAAACTTATATCTTTCATAAGTGGTGCTACCACAAGCTTGCACAGGTTGCAATGGCAGGCCTGTGGTTGCAAATTGAGTGGTCTCCCATGGGTGGCATAATGCATGCTTCAGTCCATGTGGGACCCTTGTTGTACCTATGCCCTGGGTACCTCTAGTACCATATATTAGGGACTGATAAGTGTACACCAGTGTCCTAGCTGGGATGTACCTAAGTACTTACCAAACCAATTTAGGGGAGAACGCATAGAGATTGGGGTCCTGATTAGCAGGTTGGTAGTCAGACTAGTCAGAAACAGCATTACATCAATCAAAAAGTGGGGGTAACCATAAAACCAGATCCTACTTTCCTACAGTAGTGCTATGTAGTGACTTTTTCGGTCATTAATTAGCAACTAAATTCACAGTTGGGCACGTAAACAACATTTTGTATGTCGAATTACAACTCTATTAACAAGAATACACATTAGGGTGTCCTTCCTTACTAAAAATACCTATAAAAATAAGGCACTAGTTAGAATTGAGGAATACAGTGCAAAGAGGCCCAAAAAACAACCCCTGCACCAATTTGCTAATTAAGAAAATTGTAGTTCCCCCATAGCAATGTTTATGATCAAGACCCATATACTCATTTGTCCTTAGGAGAGCAACATTAAGAATAGGAGGCTCAAAAGACTAATGTGGTGGCATAGATGTGGAGAATGCTGGCAATGCTGAGGTACGTCCCGAGCAACTTCCAGTGCTTAATTTGAGCTGGCATTGGCCTAGGGCTTGGCTGTGAGCCCAAAGACTTGCTTTGTTGCAGACAGTGTATCATACGTATTGGTGTGTTGACAAGCATTGCTGTCCACTTATGTTGCAAATCTGGTTTAAGCAGACCAATTATTTTATTTTTGCAGTGCTGCCTGGCAGAGTAAGCTCTCCTTGTAGTGTAGTTCCTATCTTCCCAATAGGCTCTGCGCATTGGAATAATACCTACAGCAGTAAAGGCCTAGGCCAGACGTTAACTAGGTCTACTACTGTCGATACTAGACTTAAAGTTTTGGGTTTGCCAGCGTAGCTCAGAGTTCGCTAGAAACTTTCTCGAATGTTCAAGGAGGAATTAACTTCCCTGATTAGACAAGAAGGGATTTAGTTTCTGACAACCATAGAACATGACAACTTTGCTCTCCCCTAATCAAGAGTCAATCTCGAGAGTCGTGTGAACAAAAGGCAATTTATTTTACTCAGTCAGTATGTGCATTCTTAGTCTCATCAGAATGTAGAGAAAAGGAAGAGACGGGCGTGTTCAATAAAAAGGTGTTATTTATTGATCAGTCTCTTTTCTCATACAAGAGAAATGGATCGATATTATGGCAATACTTATAGTTAAGTAAAGTGCATACATTAAAAGCAATAGTATAAAGTAAATACTGTAAAAACATTGATATGGTTTCTAAGCCATATGATGTTTAAAATGAATAAAATATATTTACATACACATATACATTTGACTAAACGTACTCAACTGGTGTTTCTAAATACACCTACCCCGTGTACCTGACCTAAGCCTAATACGTGGGCGGGAATAGAAAGTTACAGTTTAAGTTAAGTTTGTTTTTGCCAAGTGAATAACTAAAGAATTCTCTATGAGGGGTTATTCAGTTCTGTACCTGGAAGTTAGGATGAATGAGGAATGGTATCTCTTTCTCTGGTCTCGATATTCCAGGCTGCCTGCGAGGGCTACCCAGAAACGCCGGTGCTGGATTCTCGGCAGGAGAAAGCAGCGCGTCTCAGCGCGTCAGGAAGGCGGGGCTGCTGCCAGCGGGGTCTGCTCTGCTCTCGGCTTCGGCAAGTATGGCTGCTCCGTCTCGTCACCACGCGTGTGTTTGCATATGGCAAGTTCGGTAATATTTATACCTTTAAGGTGCCGAGATTGACGTAAGGATGGACATAGATACGTCAATAAAGATGTCATACGATTTGCTCGTTAGCACATTCTTTTACTAAAGTTCTCGGTGAAATCAAAACAATGGCCGCAGGGTTTTGCCCAGGTTGTCATAGGTTTGATTTGTTATGAGAACTCCGTATGCCTTATCAGGGGCTGGAGGAATATCGCTTGTCTAATTAGATCGCAAGCGTTATGACCTAATCAGATAACACGTTCCTGTGCCGTAGTGTGACTGCGTCAGATAACGGTATCTGCATCATGGGGGTTTTCTGCCTCATGGGCTGACTGCTAGTTAACTTGTTGGTTTGTTTAACTAGAATAGGGTCAGGAATAGGGGGATCGATTCAGAACCGATAGGAATACATGACACCCACTCCACGCTAACTATGGACATATTTACTAATCTAGGCATAGTATAACATAGTACAACATACTATAGAGTAGTGTGTATACCTTACCACCCCAAAATACATAAAAGCATTTTGAAATTTTCAAATATACGGAAAAATTGCAGACATATATATATGGTATGCACTCAAGCTGTAGAAAAATGCCAAAGTAACTGCATTTGTATACATCATTGCTTATTTGGTATATGAGAATTACACATGAAATGGTTTCTGACAGAAAAAAGTTTCGAGACCATTCCATCACAGAATAAAATATCTTTATGAACATGCCAGCGGGCAGCTAATGTCTATAAGCTATCTAAAATTTAGAAACCTTAGTTCTCTAAGAATAGTTCTTACTTTAAGCAGAAGATAGTGTCCCGAAAAATATGCAAAAATATTTGGGGCTGCTGGAAAAACTGCTGTCCGTGAACTGGAGTGAAAAATGTTCATGTGACTTTATTTTTAAAGTTGAAGGCCGAATTCAGGGAACGCCGTGTGCGATCTTGCTCAAAAGTCTCTATTTCTGTTCGGGTGAGATCATCATATCATTTAGGCTTTCGAAAAAACTGTCAACAGCTTCCTGGGAAAGTTCCACTAACTCGGAAATAGGTGTAATCATGCATTCTTGCGCATGATTGTCTCCATTGACATTCTGATTTGCATTACTGACAGAAGGTCGTACCTGTTCGATGCTGCTTTCATCTTGAACTTCACTAAACATCAATCGTAGTGGTGAAGCTTCCACGAATGCCGTCATCAGGATTGGTAGCCTTTGAGGGCAGCACAAAGCATGAACCTTAATCGGGCTCAACAATGTTTCTGCATCCATCGGCGCATCCGATTGTAGCGTCAGACAGGTGTCTAACACGCATTCTTCTCCGCATAGCAGACACCTCAATACAGGTAAAACACATCTTTGCCACATTGGTCGAAATGATAGAAACCAAGTCATGTTCAGGTCTCTAAGCCGGGAGAGTCCCAGGATTTTTGATATCCGGTCCCGGTATCCAATGGCTAGGATTGTTTCTTCCCTTGTCGCAAGAGTTTTGTCTGTGACATGGGTTGCCATAACGAAAAATTAGGACTAAGAATAGGATTCCTGCCATTAGTCCCAAGATCAGGGGAAGTCCGCCAAAAATCGAATGGACGAAATCTGGAAAAATACCCAGTATGGCTTTGAATGGTGTTAATGCCATCGAAAATACTGTCTTAAATACCCCTGAGATCCCATTGGTATCAGAAATATTTAAGATTTCACTTAGGATTTCCGCGAAATGTACGGGGGAATTAGTTGATAATAATGTATGTATCTCTGCAGTCGTCCTTGCGACTTGTAGATCATACGTTTCTTTTGATGACGAGAGCCTGGTAGGCGTCTGAAGAAGGACTGTTTTCATTCTGCTTAAAGTATCTATTCGAATAGAAGTAATTTTCAAATCGGGCCATGCCCTTGCCTCCCTGTCTGGGAAGGAGCTGGGGAACAATGTGCGTCCACAGCACTTGACCTTCGCAGTCGTAGTTACTAGATAAGGAGTCCCGGGCATAAGACTACAACATCTGCGGTCTACAATAAGAATGTAACTCTCATTATAGAGTCTTTGAAAGAATGGTTCTATTTCTGTTGCAGGTGCGCCTTGCTGGTGACATGAAAGGTTGTATGAATTCCCTTCACAGGCTCCATGCAAACTAATTCCGTTACACAGAAGCGTGCCGCTTAGTGACATCGCACAATTGTTGCCACTAAGAAACACTTTCTGGCCTTTATTACTGACACATGCATGTGAATAGGGCAGGTTCCATGTTGTTTTAAGGTACTCCTTTCCCAATTTCTCGTACATGCCAGCCTGTATATATTTTTGGCAGTATTGAAACCTGAAGGTTGAGATTGGAATATTTATGATTCCGTGTATTATCCATTCACTGACAGGTCGTTCTGACATTGTCATTGGTAATCTTTCTAGTTTTTCAATGCTCAAGATTGTATAATCAGCACCCTTTTGTGCCATACCGATTTGTCTATCAGTAAGGTTAAAGATTTGGAATAGTGACGTTGTGTTGATTAGACGCCAAGGCACATAGCCTGAACGCAGATTTTGTAACGTCCAGCCAAGCTGTACAATAGAACGCAATTGTGACTGACCATGTTGTAATAACAGTAAGTCTTGCGATAATATATCGATTGCTGAAGACACAATGCTGTCCAATGAAAAAATTCTGGAGGACAGAGTCATTAACCCATTGTCCACTACAGAAAGTGATTTTTCCAAATTGATACGGTCAATTTCCCGTATTCTCTCTGCTGTTTCAATTTGAGTAACCTTCCAGGCCTCATTGTATGCTGCATATACAGAGGCTGCTATGAAACGCTTTTGACGCTGTTTGCGTGGTCCCAAAGTGAAATCACGCAAGTCAGCACCATCAGTAAGTAAAGTTAGGTGTTGCTTAATTTCTGCCAGTGTGGAAGTTTGTAGCCATTGAAGGCATAATTTGCCCACACTGTAGGTGGTAATTATCCCTGGGTGATGTCTTTGGGGATATCTAGGGTCTGGCCTGGTCATTTTGAAACCTTGCGTTTTGTTCAGGAATCTGTCTTGACAGTTATTAGTATCTGTGGGCCAGATCAACCACTGTTTCCAATCAGGATGTGTTCTGTTTTGGTTTAATATATGGTTTACGTCTATCTCTTCATCTGTATCAGAGTTACTGCTAAACATTATTGGCTTTGGAATAGACGGTTTATTTAAATCTTTGATTTTGGCTAAGCCAAGACAGGTGGTTTGTTGAACAGTGTCATTTAAAAATATCATTTGTTCTGGGATCATGCAGGCTCTAAACAAAGCTTCTATACCCTGTACTTGCCATTCTTTTGTACCCCAAACACTTTTCAATTCAACATTTTTGTCCCAATAATCAAATCCAAAAGTATTCATTTGTTCAAAAAATGAGTCTGAATATAACAATTTTGTGTTGGTTATCATGGTTTTGGTTCCTGTCTTGTTTGACAATTTAAAATAAAATGCTTCAGCATTACTTGTGTTAAAACCTGAAAAATATGAATATTTGTCGTAAACGGTTCTTGAGCTCCCTTTTGGAGGTGTTGCACAATGTTCCCATTGATTATAATTTAAAACATTTCTAGGTTGTGCAGATCTATGTAGAAAGTGGTTACCATAGTGGTTATAGCAATACATACTGTCATAATTTGTAGAACCCTGCAAATAATCATGTTTGGTAAATTTAGCAGACATTACTAAGTCAGACATCATGTTGTTAATGCTTTCGAAGTCCCAATCATCAGCAAATGAGTTTGGTTTTGCAAAGTCACTCAATGAGATCTTAATTTGGTGTGGATATTTCAGGATCTCGACCGGACCATAAATTTCATAGTCAGTGTTGTCCCAGGCTACCCCACCAGCTATTGGATTGGCTGTGAAGTTGGCTGAAGAAAGTTCTCTTTTCTCGACGTGTGAAGATGTGTGTGGTTTGAGGATCAAGTTGATTTTCTGACTTGCTGTGTCCATTTTAGCATATTTTCCCTCAATGAAGCGTCCCAAAGTAAGTACCATGATGAGCCAAAGTATGAGGATAAATGCACCAAAACCCACCCAAAATTCAATCCATGGAGAAATCAGATATGTTTCTTTCAGTTGTCTCAAAAGTTCTTTAGCTTTGTCTTTAAAGGTTTTTGATGATGGCTGTGTCTTTGATTCACTGAAGCCTTCAGAGGAATCATCGAAGTTTATGAAGTAGCCGGATGCAGTTCTGTCAATTGTTCCAATTGGTTCAGGATTTCTGTTTCTTGCATTTTCACTTGGTACTTCATTATAGATTGGTGTGTCTCTGCTAAATGTTTTTATTTGGGTTTTCAGAGGTCTGAGTTCTATTGCATTGTTGCATAGTCCTTGTTGTTCTTCTGTAGGCGTTTCGAATGTGATGAGCCTCTTTGTTAGGACCTCTGTACTGGTAGCAAACCTTGGTGTTCTGCTACTTATTGGGAGTCCACTTGGCCTACTGTTTGTTATCGGCCACATGTTGTGGTTTTACCAGGTCGATGGATACAACTCGGTTCTCCTTTTTACCAGCAAGTGGCGGTAGTACAACTGATCTTGTCCCGTTGACAGACAAGACAGGAACTGCTTTTCTGTAAGAAGGCCCAAATTCCTTCTTTACCGCGATCTTTTCCCTGACTAGATCCCCGACTTTTGGAATCCAGACAGGTCTTGCTGGGACAGGTGGTGGTTCTTCAGTGGTTGTTGGCTGTTGTTTCAATTTTATGTTGCTCAGGTCTTTTCTTGTTTTGTTTAAGTCCTGCAAAATAGCCAAACGGTCTTTGATATCAAAGGTTTTTTCTTTCACCACTGAAGTCTGACTATCAATGTCAGAGATCATCATCCTAGTTCCAAATAATAATTCGTACGCACTGAATCCCTTCAGAGAATTTCTTGGCAAGTTATTGAGACTACGTTGGACACTTATTAGATGTTTGACCCACCCAGCTCCTGAACCTAATATCCTTTCCGCTATAGATTGCTTTATGCCTTGGTTTTTTCTTTACACCGTCCCGTACCCTCAGGAAGGAAGTGAGAAGATTCCCGCTGGACTGTGCTCATTTGATCATGTTTCCCCTCAGGCTTGAGGGCTAGAGTGGAGACAATGGTCAAACGTAGCATGCTCTTAGCGTATATGCCATTTAGACTCGCAAATCTTTATATAACAGTCCGGACGTCAGCCGAGTGCTGGTGATCTACATTATAAGTGGAACTAGCCTGTATATGTTAATCGCAACCCTTCCTTTTTACTCCTGATTTTTCCTGGAGTAGAACGACGAGGTATTAAACTGTTTCTCTCCCCACTGCGATCTCTGTTGCAGTTTGGGCAGTTTTTTACAAACATGGTATGACGCAGGCTCATGCCTGGCCACCAGTACCGTGATTGTAATTCTTCCAGAGAATCTTTTATTTTAAGGTGTCTGAGACCCTCGCCCATGTGTGCGTCTGCGATTAACAAGTTTCTCCTGTCCATGTTTGGAATCACCCTATCCCCCACTCCAGGGATTCGAGCAAAAGGGACGGAGTTTGCATCGATTATGTATGTATAATTGAGTGGATAGTTGATCGGTAACGCTGAGCAGTCGCCTTTTGATGACGTTTTCACTGCCAGCACTGTTTCACCGTCAATGTATTTTAATGTACGCTTTTTTCGATCTACGGGAGCCGATTTAGTGGCTGCCGCTGTGGCTGTCTCAGCCAATGAATTCCCTACAACGTGAACGCCATCACGCTGATGACTCAGTGAGTGTGTCACGTGAGTCTTTGGTAGTTCTTTTTGTAAAAGAGCTATTCGTTCCCAGAGCAGTTTCTGCTTTATTGGTGCATCTGTGTCATCTTTGTAACCGTTTTGAATCCATGTCTGCAAATCGCTGTTATATGATTTGACGCAGTAATATGAATCAGACACTATAAGTGTCGGGAATTCGCGATCCGCATTATCTAGCGCCATTTTTAATGCTATTATTTC
This sequence comes from Lissotriton helveticus, assembly GCF_964261635.1. Taxonomy (NCBI): domain Eukaryota; kingdom Metazoa; phylum Chordata; class Amphibia; order Caudata; family Salamandridae; genus Lissotriton; species Lissotriton helveticus. Next base: position 1,903,870,562 of record NC_136067.1, on the reverse strand, counting down.
AGTTTGTTGTTCTGAATTAGTTTCTACTGAGTGTGTCTTTGTTAATAGAGGTTTTAGTTTACCTCCGCGCCACACTTCTTTAGTAATCTCACATGTGGGGTTGTATGCTTGTTCTCCCCAAACGGAGGGTTGAGCATGTCCGTCTGTATAGATTACACAGGCGTAATGTCGTAAAGGCAGAATGTCGATTGGCAGAGGATATGTTTCTTCATATGCTAGATTTCTCAATTCTTCTAGTTCTTAGAAAATTGTCAGCCAGGCTATACTTGATAATTCATATCCTACGTACAGGACCGTCAGATGGGCAATTCTGGACTTTTTAAAGTTGAATTTGTAACCCTCTGCAGCGAACCCAAGTATTATGGTGTTCACTCTTTTCAAGTGAGTATCCAAGTCATCATCTGTTAAGTAAATGTCATCGACATAAGATAATGCTTCATCATCATATAGTTGAAGTAATTCTGTTACTCTCGCTGAGAATACCCCCGGGCTGTTCTTGTACCCCTGGGCTAACCGACAGAATTGCTTTTGAGTGCCATTTACTGTGAATGCAGTTAAATACCTGCTCTCTGGTGCTATGTTTTGACAAAAGAATCCATTGGAGATGTCCAAGGTTGTTTTGTATTTTTTGCGCACTATATTATTCATTAGTGCAGCACTGTGTGAGTTTTGCACTGCAAAAGTTTTGCAACATGTGTTAAGGTGTCGGTAATCCAAAACTAGACGATATGAATTGTCTGGTTTGGAGACCGGAAACAAAGGATTGTTCATTTGTGAGGTGCAAGTTTCAATCACCCCCTGGTATTCTAGCTGATCTAGTATTTCATTTACCTGTTTTTTAGCTTCTTGCTTAATTGGGTACTGCCTTTGTGCAGTATTTTGTGATTTTAACTGGATTGTGTGAGGAGGGGAGTCCTCATCCCATCCTACGTGATTTTTATATAAAGCAGGTGCTAGAGCCACTGCCCACTTTCTAGCAAGTGTGTATTTTTTATGAATTGGAATTTGATTTGAGAAGGCAGGCATAATTACTTCTTCGCCATGAGGGCACTCCCTGACAAACTCTGGTGGCCAGTCTTTTTCAGCTAGAAGGATATCATAGCCCTTGGAGAGATTATCCCAAAATAGTCCCCTTATTTTCCTAGTCTTATCTCCCTCTATACGTAATGTTATCTCGTATATCTTGTGGGGTTTGCTAACCCTGGTGTCTGCAGTTTCCACTTGAAGATATTCATTCGTGTCCACTGTCTCCAGATGATTCATAAGGACTTTGCGAGCTATGCTCACTTCTGCTGCACTGTCTAGCATTGTCTGAGCCCACTCTCCGTTTTTCAGTTGTGTCCTCAGTATTCTCGGCATTGTTAACTACCTTGATACTGGCTACCTTCTTTTTTGGAAATTGTAATTTCTTTTTTAGCTGAGCAGGTTCCTTGTCTTTGGACTTGGCGTGCTCCTCTCTTTGTTCTGATCGTCCTCTTCTTTCCGATTTCTGCGAGGAAGTCTGAAAAGATTGAGAGGGACGTGTATCAATGTCTTGATATCTATCAGGCTTTTTTATATTATCCCTATTTCTAAGGTTATATCTTTTCCCAGAGGGGTCACTCTGGGGTGACCTGTGTCTCTGGTTCGGAGATTTCTCCCTTCGCCTAGGAGACCTTCCTCTGGACTGGAATTTCTTTTCTTTAGGATTGGATTGTTTGTTTCCATCCCAGTTCTATTTTGGTGAATTATTATTAAAAAATATTTTTTCAGGACTTTCAGTCAGTTGCGGTTTTACTGGTATTCCACCTAAACTGTCCCTACCTAGTTCCTCATAGGATTTTTCTATGATTCTGGCAATTTCAGCTGGTTGGTCTGCTATATCTGTCTCCTTTAACCTCTGGCGGATCGCCACGTTTGCTGCTTCACCTTTTATGTTGGCTAGTAATATAGCCGAGACCTGCTTGAAGTCTTTCAGTAATTTCATACCAAGAGTTAAAGCGGGCTCTGGACCGTATTCGTCTTGAATTTGTTTTAGCACATCTGGTATCAACGAAATGGATGGAACACCGTGCGTTTTTGTGTAGATGGAAGCAAAGACTGTACCCCAAGTGTCACAGTCCTCAATGTGTGGTGCGATTCCCATTGGAAGACAGATAGTCAGAATCCTGTGTTTTTCTAATGGGGTGGTGTCAGGAAACACCGCCTCTATTTGGGTAATTTTCTGTGCCAACCAGAATGGTATTTGTTCCCGTTTAGCCGGTACTTTACCTAGGCAGGACTGGATGTTCTGTGGTGTAATTTTATTTGTGTTCCCCTGGTGAGGGGTCAGCTGTGGAAGTTTAATCTCTGGCTGAATTGTTGGGATCACTGAAAGAATATCGACTACCACAATATCGAGTACCCAAAATATCGAGGTGAAAATATCTACTACAAAAATATCGAGTTTGTATGTACAAACAGGTAAGTACAAAAATATCGACTACAAAATATCGTTTACAAAAATATCGTTGTAAAAAATATCGACTTTACTAAAAACAATGTTTAATTAAATTAATATAAAAAATTAATTACTAAAATATAATTAACAATACTTAAAATAACTTTTAATAATTAAATATTTAATGAAAGTAAAAAAAATATATATTTTTAATCATATTTCTTAAAACATATATATATAGTAACAACATTTAATTAAATAATAGGCAATATTGTATATGTACCCCAAAAACCCAAAACTGACCCTGAACCCTAAAAATACCCCTTTACCCAAAAACTAAAAACTGACCCTGAACCCTAAAAATAACCCTTTACCCAAAAACTGAAAACTGACCCTGAACCCTAAAAATACCCCTTTACCCAAAAACTGAAAACTGACCCTGAACCCTAAAAATACCCCTTGACCCAAAAACTGAAAACTGACCCTGAACCCTAAAAATACCCCTTTACCCAAAAACTGAAAACTGACCCTGAACCCTAAAAATACCCCTTTACCCAAAAACTAAAAACTGACCCTGAACCCTAAAAATACCCCTTTACCCAAAAACTGAAAACTGACCCTGAACCCTAAAAATACCCCTTTACCCAAAAACTAAAAACTGACCCTGAACCCTAAAAATACCCCTTTACCCAAAAACTGAAAACTGACCCTGAACCCTAAAAATACCCCTTTACCCAAAAACTGAAAACTGACCCTGAACCCTAAAAATACCCCTTTACCCAAAAACTAAAAACTGACCCTGAACCCTAAAAATACCCCTTTCATTTAACATAATTAGCAATTAATCAATTAAATAAAATTAATTACCAATTACATTTTAATTAATTAACAAACATTTTTTAATTAACAATTAATTAAATATTACTACCAATTATTAAATTAACATATTTTAATAATTATAATTAAATTACTTCCCACCCTATTCCCCTATAAACCCACAACCCGCTAGAGAAAATAAATTATTTTAATTGACATAATTAGCAATTAATCAATTAAATAAAATTAATTACCAATTAAATTTTAAATAATTAACATATATTATTTAATTACCAATTAATTAATTATTACTACCAATTAATAAATTTACATATTTAATTAATTATAATTAAATTACTTCCCACCCTATTCCCCTATAAACCCACAACCCGCTACAGAATTAAATTACACAATAATTAAAAAAATAATTAATTAAAAAAAATAATAAAATAAATTGACACTTTTCACACATATTATAACATAAACACACTATAAATAATTAAATATTATTTAAAAAACTATATTTTTTACTATCTAGATTATATACTTGGATATTTTCACTGTCTATATTATTTACAGTCGATATTACTTCACTTACCTTAAAAACGATATTTTGGCTGTCGATATTCTGTCTAGTCGATATTTTCTCCAAACGATATTTAAAACTCGATATTCTGTCCAGACGATATTTTGGAGTCGATATTATGTCTGTGCACCGAATTGTTGATGTCCGCATCACATACTGAACTAATTGTCTATGAATTTTTATTAATTGTTTTAGCTGTGTTAACAGCTCTGCTGCAGACATCCCATTGATGTCCGGATGTGGTGTGTATCCGGCTAGGACCGGCCACGTTGCTCCTGGTCTACCTAAAGGACCGAGCCTGGTGATGTGATTATTATGTTTTAGGGCGCCATCAAATAAGAGCAAATGCTTTTGGAATTTGAGTGGTACTTCCACCTCCTCGAAAGGAGTGTACTCATTAGGAGGTTCCTCTATTTTGTAATAGTGGAAGTACTTTGTTACAGCATTTGCTGCTGGAAAATGTATCCATGAATAATATACCTCTGTCTGCCGATATTCGTGTGCCTCAATTACGAATATAATTACAAAAAGGGGGTGGTGATGGACAGAGTATCCGAGTTAATCAGAACACTCCTACCCAGTCAACAGATCAGGGCTTGATCCATCACCGTCAATTACGAATATGACTGTGCCACCTCTAGGTGTCAGTCCATTTTCTATAAGTTTCAAGGTTATAGATTTTCTTTTAATGACCGGGATGAGTATTATATCCGGGTCTGCATTTTGTAGTGCAGTATCAGCTTCTGCTATGTCAGCTGCTAATCTAACTGCCTCTCTTTCTTCTTCATTTTCTGACATTTTACTGTCCTGAAGGTTATTTTGTTTGTTTGCAGATCAGGTTTCTTATGGAAATAAAGATTAGATGCACAATATTTTGGAACTGTTTATCCTTCAACGTTGACTATACCAAGAACCATACATAGGAGTTCCCTCCTGCGAGGTCTGGCGGATATAACCTTTCACCCACTCCAGACGTCTTTGGAGTATTTGGGAAAAGGGGTCTGAGTGAGAAAGCACGACTGAGTTACTCTAAATGTCTTACGTTAGTTTTATCGCCCTTTCCAAACGCGTTGGGCGCCATGTAGTGTAGTTCCTATCTTCCCAATAGGCTCTGCGCATTGGAATAATACCTACAGCAGTAAAGGCCTAGGCCAGACGTTAACTAGGTCTACTACTGTCGATACTAGACTTAAAGTTTTGGGTTTGCCAGCGTAGCTCAGAGTTCGCTAGAAACTTTCTCGAATGTTCAAGGAGGAATTAACTTCCCTGATTAGACAAGAAGGGATTTAGTTTCTGACAACCATAGAACATGACAACTTTGCTCTCCCCTAATCAAGAGTCAATCTCGAGAGTCGTGTGAACAAAAGGCAATTTATTTTACTCAGTCAGTACGTGCATTCTTAGTCTCATCAGAATGTAGAGAAAAGGAAGAGACGGGCGTGTTCAATAAAAAGGTGTTATTTATTGATCAGTCTCTTTTCTCATACAAGAGAAATGGATCGATATTATGGCAATACTTATAGTTAAGTAAAGTGCATACATTAAAAGCAATAGTATAAAGTAATACTGTAAAAACATTGATATGGTTTCTAAGCCATATGATGTTTAAAATGAATAAAATATATTTACATACACATATACATTTGACTAAACGTACTCAACTGGTGTTTCTAAATACGCCTACCCCGTGTACCTGACCTAAGCCTAATACGTGGGCGGGAATAGAAAGTTACAGTTTAAGTTAAGTTTGTTTTTGCCAAGTGAATAACTAAAGAATTCTCTGTGAGGGGTTATTCAGTTCTGTACCTGGAAGTTAGGATGAATGAGGAATGGTATCTCTTTCTCTGGTCTCGATATTCCAGGCTGCCTGCGAGGGCTACCCAGAAACGCCGGTGCTGGATTCTCGGCAGGAGAAAGCAGCGCGTCTCAGCGCGTCAGGAAGGCGGGGCTGCTGCCAGCGGGGTCTGCTCTGCTCTCGGCTTCGGCAAGTATGGCTGCTCCGTCTCGTCACCACGCGTGTGTTTGCATATGGCAAGTTCGGTAATATTTATACCTTTAAGGTGCCGAGATTGACGTAAGGATGGACATAGATACGTCAATAAAGATGTCATACGATTTGCTCGTTAGCACATTCTTTTACTAAAGTTCTCGGTGAAATCAAAACAATGGCCGCAGGGTTTTGCCCAGGTTGTCATAGGTTTGATTTGTTATGAGAACTCCGTATGCCTTATCAGGGGCTGGAGGAATATCGCTTGTCTAATTAGATCGCAAGCGTTATGACCTAATCAGATAACACGTTCCTGTGCCGTAGTGTGACTGCGTCAGATAACGGTATCTGCATCATGGGGGTTTTCTGCCTCATGGGCTGACTGCTAGTTAACTTGTTGGTTTGTTTAACTAGAATAGGGTCAGGAATAGGGGGATCGATTCAGAACCGATAGGAATACATGACATCCTCTCATTGTCCCCTGGTGTGACCAGTATCTACATGGCCCCTGGTGGGAACAAGTCGGATGCAGCAAACCACCCTTGACGTATGTGTGACTATACGGGGTAGCCCTCTACTCCTGTGCCATTTCTAATGCTCTACTGAATAAACTAAATCTCATACATAAGTAAGTGTACTGGACTACACCACACTAGCAACACTTAGTACAGTGGTAATACTAGGGGCATATGTGACAGCAAGGAAATTCAGCATAGGTATCCTTTTGTCCTGATGAATGCCGGTAGTGAGACTGGATCTGGCAGAAATATGTTGACCTCTATGCAGAACGGAGGGGTGGAGAGTGCATAACTCACTCACACCACCACCATCCGAGGGTACTTCTTACAGTTTTTTATCCTCACAAGGGAATCCAGAAATAAAATGGTTATGAGGGTATCCCTTCATTAGTTTTAACATTGATTGTCTGCACCTATTCAGGATTCTTTTCTTTTCCTTCTTTATTTGTTTGTATTGTCAACCCCTCCCTATTGCTCCGCCTCTAGCGTTAGTCTGCTCTGAGGCGTTTTGTAGCAGCCCTATGATGAAGCATGCCACAACTTGTTGTGGGTGAGGGCAGTTTTTACAAAGTGAATGTGCTCCTAATACATGGTTTCATGTACTTCAACCTTATATGAAATAACTGCGACTTGAATTTACCTTACTTTCTTGTGTGTTTGTGTATTGACTTTGAGGAGGGCAAAGTAAGGTGTACTTCTCCCGGTTAACTTGTGCACAGCACCAATGGGGGTTCCCAGAAACCCACCTCAGATGACTCCCGTGAATAGAAAATAGGCTTTCTGCTATTGGCTAGTTTAACACTCTGGGGGGGCATATTTACAAAGCCCTATCTCCACCACAACGACACTTTTCATGATGTTGTGGTGGCGATAGGGGCTTCAGCTTATTTACAAGGTAGCGTTAAGCCACTTATGTGGCTTAACCCCGCCTTGTGAATAAGGCACCCTTTCACGCTATACTTAGCGTAAAAGGGGTTGGCAATGGGTGTTGTGGTGGGCGTTCCACTGCAACACCCATTGATTATGACATTGCTCCATATTTACAAGGGTGGCGTAAATATGGGGCAGCGCCAAAACTAAGACTAAGGAAAACCTGGTCTTACCCTGGCACAACAAGGAGAAATGTTGCATTTCTCCTCTTTTTTGCTTTTTTTATGTGTGCTGCATTGTGCCGAACACATGAAAACAGCAAAAGGCCATTGATTGTTAATGTGCAGGAAGGTGTCCCTTACGTTTGGAACTTCTGTATGTGCTGCATTCTAGGTGTTTTCCTTTCTGTACATAAACAATCTTCCCCTGCAACGCAGGCTCCCTTGCAATATGGTGCAACGGTGTCTGCGTTGGTGCCAGGCAGCTAAATTAGCACCAGCGCAGTGGGAAACTCAGGGCTGCACCGTAGCCCTGTAAATACGGTGCAGCCTGTGTTTCAGAAGTGGCGGAGCGCTGCGTTAAGCCAAGGAGGCTAACCCCGTGCTCTGCTATTTCCTCGTAAATATGCCCCTGGGTGTGGAGTTAGAAACATACCTCCTGTGCATGCGCACATGGTGGGGGATTGTAGACGCCAATTATGGTTTTGTCGTCTTTGGTGAGCTATGTTCCCTGTGGTGAGTGCCAGGTCTGCAGGACTTGCACGGGCAACATAATGCCGCTCAGTGCTTTAAATGGGCTGGTTTTTACTTTGAGAGGGAGAGTACCAGCACTTCTCGAGAGAAATGCTATACTTTTAATTGGAGAGTACCGGCACTTCTCAGAAACAAGCAGGTACTCTGGTACAGAGTTCCTGCACTTCTATTTTTCCATTTCAAGCACTTATGCCTCTGTCAGGGACTAGAGAGCAGGAGGGCTGAGTGGTCCCGACCCAGTACTGCAGAGAGCCTCCTGGAATCACCTGGTTAACAAACCAGCCACCATCTGGAGAAAGCCTCCAATCAGCATGGCCAGCTGGACTGCAAAACTTTCTATCATGACAATTCGAAAACATTACATGCACTTTGAGTGCACTGACCATTTCAAACATTTTATCTTTTTCATAACAGAATTTTGAACTCACAGGTTAACACTAAAACCTTTTCTATAAGTAGCTGTAGGCCCAGCCACGACACTTTTGAGGACACGGACCCCGTACAAATAATTCATGTTCTTAGAGCCGTTTTGGCAGTCGCACCAACTATGCGTTTCAAAATGCTAGTGTTTTAATTTAGGAGATGGGGTGTTTATTGGGCACTGTTAATCTTTCTCTGATTGTCATTTGTTTTTTCTCAATATTGTATGACTTGATGGCTATTTGTACAGCGCTCTGACACCCACGGGTCATGTTCACGCTATATAAAATGACAAAATAATGATAAATAAATCAGATCGCAGTATGTCGAGCCACCAACAAATATTGGGCCTAAGGTAATCCGTCTAGAAAAGAGCCCTAGAATGCATTTCGGCTAATGGTTGTAGTCCCAGTATGGCGACTGTGTAATTATGGTGACGTTGTATGGTCACGAGGATGTTCCAGTCGATGATGTCACCTTTGTCAGAAGATGAAAATGATGACAGCGAGGCTGCCCTCCTCCACATAGGTCTGCCAGGGAGGTGGACCCTTTTATGGCTTTGTTTTGCTGTTCAGTAAGAGCTGACATTTTGTTATAGCTGCATGGGATGCCTGGGGATATTAATGCATTCTATGTTTTGTGTTGTTTATTGGCTTTTTGTGGTTGTTTTATTTTCTTTGTGATGTGCCGTTTGGATACCGTTGGTGGTGGCGGGTGCGGAAACAGTGGGTTAGACTGGTAGGGGTGGTTACCACCAAAGTGTATTTTGGACGATAGCATTTATTTTGATTAAGTTCCTGATGCCACTATACAGCTTGCAGATGTGAAAAGGGTTCTTAAAGCAAGAAATAAGAAGAGTCAAGAGGTGGAAAGAGTAAAGTTAGAAAAAAAGGACTGTTAAGGAGGGATTCACAATTAATTTAGCTGTAGACAAACTAAGCAGGTTAGTGTTCCACAGGGCATATTACCAAGGGTGGCGATAGGCAATTATCGCCGGTTGCAGCGATAATTCTATTGCTCTATTAGCAAGCTGTCGCTAACTAATGTTAGCGACAGCTTTTAGGCGATAGCGAGCGGTTTGGGGCCCGCTTTGCATGTTAGCGATATTTATCGCTAATGACATGCAAAGTGGGCGTACCCAACCTGTTAGCGACTGAAAGCAGTCGCTAACGTCGCTATCGCTATCGCCTATTAGCAAGGCAGGCGTAGCGATCGAAATATTCCCGCTATCGCCAAAAACCAACGCCTGCTCAGACTAGTTCTTAGTCATGTTATCCAATGGGAGGTGGATAACATGGCTAAGAGCATTTCGTCGCTAATGCGTGAATATCGCTGTATTCTCAGCGATATTCACGCATTTCGCCTCTATCGCTGGATATTTTAGCACAATGGAGAAAAACGTTGCTAATAGCATGTTTTCTCCGCTAACATATCCAGCGATAGGCAGCGATAAAAAAATCGTCTCTAAGCCTATTTAGCGATAATTATCGCTACTTGTTGGTAATATGCCCCCAAGTTCTTTATTTCAGTAGACTCGTTAACGTTTCTTTAATGTGGTTACTTTTAATAACAAAAAAAAGATCGCGTAAAGAGTCCTTTCTCTTGCCTCTGTTCTCGTGCTTCAGCCGTCCTCCTCGCTGGTCTCATCATCAACATCGGTCCTTTGGAAAACCACCAGGTAAATATAAGTGTAAAAATAAATTTTCCTATTGATGTCTAATTATATACCTGGCGTTTCTTCTTTGTCTATCTTCTATTGTTCTGTGAATGTATTTACTGTTTCTTCTTGATTCAAAAATTCTGTTTTCAAAATGCTTTCTTTCAGAGGCTTGGATTTTCTCAAATGACTAGCCCCGTCTTTCCTACTTGGTAACTAAGGTTTTCCTTTGTCCCCTATTTTAGGAAGCAGGCTTGAGGAATTATGAAAGTTTGACTTCGTCAGTCAATCAATCAATCAATCAAAGCTTGATTTGATTATTTAAAAACAAACATAAAAGCTATATGAGCATAACAATCTTTTTAAATCAACCATAAATACACTTGAAATATTCCATAATAAATAAAGGAAAAGGAACAAAATATTAAATGGACAATGGATTTCGTTTATGTAGTAGTGACTTAAAAAATTCAATATATAAAAACAAACAAAATAATTCAGAATACGTAAAAGAAAATACAAGGCACACTTCCTTTGACAAAAGCCATAAAGCTTCAAATCTGGTTTTAAGAACTTCTTAATTTAAAACTCGTAATATTTGTGAAAAAAGATTAAATGTTCCAAAGTTTTTAGAGACATATTGTAACAGGCACAAACTAAGACAGATGCTTCATCATATTGGAAAAGCAAAGTTGGTATTTAATGGTTCCCAACTGGAATTTAGTTAAGTAATCTTTCCCAAGGACTCCTCATCCAGGTCAAATATGGCTTAAGGTTTGATGACATTTAAATAACAGCAAAATCCCGCAACAGGGTTTTCCTCATCTCAACTTGCTTCCTAGATGTCACACAGTAGCTCATAAAAAGCTTTTTAACACAAGGGATGGCCACTTTAGTTATGGAATAGGGAGATGTACATGGTTCTTCTCATCCAATGGATTTAGAGGTTGATCTAACATAATTTAGCCAAGCGATGGTAATACCCTTCATACAGGATAAACAGTGATCAATGATATCTCGATTAAGGATAGTATGTTTGTTTGATCAAACTGAAACCCAGAGCAATAGAGGTGCAACCTTGAGAAGGTCCGAAACATAGCTAATACCCCGTTCCTCATGTTGGAAGAAGTGGGGGCTCGATGGAGGAAGGCCAAGCAGATGACAGCAGAATCAGTTCTCCTCTGCCTGTAACTTAGAGACATTACAATAACCCCAAACTCCAGCACCATTCATTAGGACGGGTAAATATTTACGGGTATAGACCTCCTCCAAGAGGAGCTGAGTCGGTTTATTGCCAACTCTCTTAGCAAAATTTAACAGTATTCCACCAGAATGTTTGAAATATGAACACCGGTTGGAAACTCAATGGAGCCATGAGGATCTGGATTCAAACATAACAGATGACACCTAAGTATGGAAAATTATTGACCTGCTCAATTCGCTGACACTTGATCCAAAGAGAACCAGCCTTAACTGCCCTGTAACCACAGATCATATATTTAGGTTTAAAAATGTTGGTTTCCATATCTAAAGCATCAAAGCTGTTAATTAGGGCCCCCAAGTCATTAGGGGTGCGGGACATTAGGATGGCGTCATCTGACTGACAGTAATCACTTTAGTAGGGTAGCACTTAGAAAACGTTATTTCCCTTTTGCCCTCTCAAAAGCGTTTGTCTTTATTTCAGATTCTTATTTCTTTAAATTAGAATATAAGTTCAAACTCAAATTATAGAGCATAGAAAAGTGCTTTCAATTAAAGCAGAATTATGCATCTTCTCTTTTCCCACCCTTTAGTGTCTGGGTATGCTGAAGTCACCGTTTAGGCGGTGTATCTTGTTGCGCCATGATCCTTCCTCAGACAGCAGGTGAAGTAGAAGCTTCACCTGTATTTGGGCAGCTACAAACACCCTTTGCTCCAGGTGCCATCAGTTTCCTCGTCCACTAGGTCAGCCTCCTCTTCTTTGGTTCCATTGTGGTCCTTGTCTCCTTTGTTCCCAAGCTTCCCTGAGCGTCTTCTGGTACTTTTCTTCTGCTTCGGCTTCGGCTCCCGGCATTTGTGTTAGCATCCTTCTCATTCGTTCCTTCCTCCTAATGACATCCACTTTACATTTTCTGTTTCCCTTCTCTCTGGCCTGTCTTCTAAAACCAGCCTTACCCTGTCGAGTCCTTCCTCTCTTCTATGGCACTCCTAGTCTGACCTAGTCTTTCTTTTTTACTGGGTGGTCTCTGAGTTGTGTCAGGATTTAGCTCCATGATTGAAGGTGAGAGAAACCAACTCAGTACCCTGGGATTATTACCCTTGTTTTGTACAAGCCAAGGTAACAGTGTCGTCTATATAAAGAATACATTTACTTCTTCCAGATATTATCTTAAACTTTCGATGTCTCGTTTTTCTAGCAAGACACATTTCCACTGATATATATAGCAGAAACCACACATAAAGGCATCTACACGCAGCGCTTTCTTAAAACTCTGCCTCCTCAAGAAGGTGACACCATTCATCCCGCCAGCAGAGTTCAAGACCGCAGTGTACTCACTAGTCATATCCAGACTGCACTATTGCAGTGTGACCTTAAGAGGCTTACTAAAATCACGAACGGCACCTCTAAAGGTGAGCGTCAATGCTATGGCAAGACTAATAACAGGAATGAGACAGTTTGATCACATTAAATATTGGTCAAAAGATACCTTAAACCCATGTTAACTATAACTGGTGAATTTTAGTCTTAAAACATTACATTTTAACTAACATGTTCACCTTAACTATAGCGTAACTTTAGCCTTTGTTTTTTCAGTGAATTTCTGGGTTTTGCTTAATATAAAGTAAGGTATTATTACCAGACCTAACTATAACGTCACTTTAACCTTTGTTTTTTTCAGTGAATGTCTGAGGTTTTTTTAACGTAAAGAACAATATAAAGAAATGTCATTTTAAGTGAGACTGACCTACTGGCTTTCTCAAAGGAAAAGAACACCAAAACATAAAAGGCTGGCCTATGTGCTTTAGCAAGGGGTCAGCACAACACCCTATATAAAGCAGACCTATTGGCTTTGTCAAGAAATCACCACAATAATACATATATAGCAATGAGTGATTACTGTCTCAAAACGTATTTTAAATAAAGCATTTTTATTCAAAACAACCATAAACATGTGTTGCGTCTTTTTTTGCACTCATCGGGCTACAAAATGCCTGCACTCCAGCTGAAGAGCATGCAACTCCACCTCAGAGTAAAAAATAAAATAATAAAATAAAATAAAAAATAAAAACGTACCAGGGGCCGATCAAACAGTCAGCACCCACAACAGTGGGTAAGCCACTCCTCCCCTGCCTGGAGCAGAAGCACCCACCCGCCCGCTCCCAACCAAACCCTTCTGCTTTCTCGCAGTGTGAGATGCAGAAACATAAAATGGTATTCATAATACCATTTTATGTTTCTGCTTCTTGCTCTGCGAGAAAGCAGTGGGGCAACGCTCCTCCGTCCACATGGAGGAGCTGCTCCTGGTGACCGCCATTGTGTTATATATGCATCGCAGATCTCCAAACATGGAAAAACAAAATATGGCCCCCTCTCGAACCCCCAAACAAGGGTCAGGGTACCCCTACCAAGCCCCCTTATTACTAGCTTCAGCATACAGGGACTGAGTCCCTGAGTCCTGTATTGGCAAATGCAACATGTCTGTTCATTTTATGGTCAGCCAATCAGACTGCGGTGCCGCAGGAGTGCCAATGAAAGTCCATGGGACCAACCATCCAGATATTAACATTTAGAGCTTAATTTCGACAAAACAGCTGAACAGATTTACACCAAATCATAAAAAAGAACACTTTCTGAGTAAAGACCCAACTTTCTGTCAAATTTGGTGTAATTCTGTTGAGCTGCTTTTTTCTAAAACACTTATTAAAATTCCTACAGAAAATTGCATGTGAAAACCAGGTTTTGGGATACCTCTTTTCCTTTGACCCCACTTTATGGATCACCCCAAAACATCCTAGGGAGAAGCTCAGGTTTTTGGGAAAATTTTGTGAAGATTCGTGAAACCGCACAAAAGTTATTATCAACACTAGAATTCGGAATACATTTTTTATTTTAAATTATTTTATATAGAATGTGTTGCAGTACCTGTAAATGTCCACATATGGTGGTAGACTGACTCCAAGGCCTACCTCTATACATTTGGATCCTTCTTGGTTGTAGTAACCTTAGAAGTGCTACTTGTGAATAGCAATAAGTCTGCTCTTTTGTTGATGTGAGTTAGTATTTCATTGTCCCTCCCTAAACCCCTCTGTACCCCTCGCTAATCCACTCCAGTTTAGTAAGTATTCTTAATTTTCCCGTCACTCCTTCAGGTTCCTTCTACTTTTACTACTAAATGTATCCAATATGTCCGTACATCTGTATAGATAAAAAAGGAGAGGCAGGTTTGTGATCAGCATTTTGTAGTACGAGTGGTATAATTGTAGTACTACTAAACTTACTACACATACTATAAAGTGCAATTTGTCCGCTGAGTCTGGAACACAGCCTGAGTATGACATATAAAAGGGGAACTGCCCCAAAACGGTTCTTAATGTGCAGATGAAGAATACACATCCTCTGTTGGCTGAATCTGTGCCAGAGTGTGAGCTGTTAACCCACTTGTTGTTCCAGTTCAACTTCTCTCTGACCAAGGAGGTGGCACTACAGAGAGTACCCAGAGCAGTTCTGTGCCACCAGAGGTGAAGTCTACCTGACAGTCAACTTCCCTAAGGTGAGTGGATATCACTTGAAGACTGATATGGAGGAAGAGCTTTCTCCCTGTCCTGCACTGCCTGAAACTATCCTGTTTTGAAGAAGCAGATAGGAGCACGCTGACTACTATCACAGCTAAAACAGTTGCCCACCTGTGACAGAGCGGTCTGTAGCACTGAAGAAGTGACTTCTAGCAACACTGTAGCAATCACTCAAGTGTGCCTGAAACAGACTCTGCTGCCCTATCTGTAGCACTTGCCCCAAGTGTTAAGTGTGTGCTATTGTATATGAGACTCTTGCCCAAGTGTGCTGAGTAGACTTCGTGGTGGCTAGTCCCACAGCACTTGCCTAACGTGTGCCTGAGCAGAGTAACCCACTGTAAGTGACACTGCTGCCTCGATGCACTTGACCACTGTGTGCCCAAGTGACCATGCGGGAGCCCGAGGTGCAGCCAGGAAGTGCATGCAATTGGACTACACCACGTTTGCTGAACTGTGAAGAAACTTTGGGGCATATTACCAACAACTAGTGATATTTATCGCTGAATGGGCTTAGCGACATTTGTTCTATCGCCGTGCTTCGCCTGATTTTATCGCAGAGATAACTTGCTATTAGCAACGTTTATCTTAAATGCGATAACATTTCAGGTGTTAGCGGCGAAATGCGTGAATATTGCTGGTAATCCAGCGATATTCACACATTATCGCTAATGAGGACTTAGCCATAATATCCAACTCCCATTGGATATAATGGCTAAGAACTGGTCTGAGCAGGTGTTAGTTTTTGGAGATATTCGCGCTTAGCACAAATATTTCCATCGCTACACCTGCCTTGCTAATAGGCGATAGCGACGTTAGCGACTGCTTTCAGTCGCTAACAGGTTGGGTACGCCCACTTTGCTTGTCATTAGCAATAAATATCGCTGACATGCAAAGCGGGCCCCAAACCGCTCGTTATCGCCTACAAGCTGTTGCTAACTGCTGTTAGTGACAGCTTGCTAATAGGGTAATAGAATTATCGCTGCTTAGCGGCCGAAAACGGCAGCTAAAGCGGCGATAATCACATACCGCCCGCCTTGGTAATATGCCCCTAGAAGTGGCCCAATTGTTGCCACCCAGACTTGAGACCAAAAGAGAACTGTATTTCCCAGGGATGTGTGTACAGCTGGCCAACAACAAACACACAAACCATCTACTCTAATGTTCAAAACAAGTCGCTAGTTAAATAATTCAGAATAAGAAGTTTTGATAACAAAATAATTTTTTTGTTTATACAGATATACCAATGTTTGTAGACATAAATGTTCCTCACAAGGAATGTTCTTACATGTATTTTCAGAACAGGAATCCTTCCACTGCCATTCCGCCTAAAAACAAATGGTCTCATACTACCCACATACCATTCGCACCAACAATTAAAAACATTCTTTGTTACACTGTGCTCCAATATTGTTTAGCAAGGAGGGGCACATAGATTTCTTATACTCATACATAAATTGTTGAACATCATAGATATATTCAATGAATCCACACATCAAATTTCTTAATAGCATAACCTCAAATTTCATTTTCACAAAATATTTATTCTATGTCTAGGTGTCCGTACACTGTTTTAGTAATGTATCAATATTTATGATATATTGTGTTGTGTTCCTTGTTTTTTGATTATTAAGTGTAATGTATATGTTGTTTTTGATTTTAATGTTTTTTGCGGGTGGGTATTCTGATTTACTTTTTAGATTTTCTTTTTTGAATGTTTCCTTTGCTTTTTCTTAAGGATATTAGTTTTGGTTTCTTGTAAACCAATCTTTTTAACTTTGATAGCCTTTCTTTTGTGGATTTCCAGGAGCGTTACTTTTTTCATATTTTTTTTGTATTTTCTTTTATGGTTCCTGGATACTTTACATTGATTAGATGGATCTCTATTGGACTGATTTTATTTTTGCCTTTATGTTTTGGGCTTTTTGGAAATTATTTTTGGGGGATTACATTTTTTTAATACTTTCCAAAGAAATTGCTCCTTTCTACCTAGTTTGTGAATGGAAGGTTTCGGGTTGATCCATCAAAAAAAGGGGGGGGGGGCAAAATGCAATATTCCCAATGCATTTTCCATAGATCTATTTAGGCAGGGCTACAGAAAAATCTGCTAAACAGAATTACGCAAATTTATCAGGCAACTAGATCCTGGTGCGCAGATTGTGGTCTTTGTGTAATCTGTTTTACAGTTTTTGAGAAATTAAGGTCAAAAAATAATTGTATAGCTGGATGGTTGGGTCCTTGAGAGGATTGTGAGAGTCTTGTGGGAGCTGCAGCTTAAAATCACGGTGTTCTGATTGGCCCAGGGAGTTTTTTTCCCTTAGGCAATCACACTCCCACAGGAGTCAGATTCCCATAAGTGCGAGCACACCGATTGGCTGCCAGCAACATGAGAAAAATGTTGCTGGCGGCCATAACAGGACTCTGCGACTTAGCCCCATGTCCTGAAATTTAAAAAATAAAGTAACCAAAGGGGGCAGGGTAGGAATTCCCAGCCCCCTATCCCCCATGTGGGTACCCAGAATGATCCCCTGGGGTCAAAATACAAAAACAATTACATTTTTACCAAAGATCCCTCAAGACTCCCACGGAATCACAGCAAAACACAAAACAAAATGGCAGCCCGGTGCTGCATTCTTCAATTACGGGGAGGGCTCATGCAATCCTCCCCCGAGGCATTATAGGCCCGGGCAGCTCATCCCCCAGGGCTGCATTTCATAAGGGGAGGGGGCACATGGCCCACCCCAAGCCATTATAGACTCCAGGGAGCCCACCCCTGGGGCTAAATTGTCCCCAAAAAGGGGAGGGAGACCACCCAGAACCCTTCCCCAAGCCACCGAAGGGCCCAGGACCCCATCCCTGGGGCAATTAACTTTTAAAAAGGGAGGGGGGTGTATGGGCCCCTCCCTGAGCCTTCAATGGCCCTGGGGCTCCCATTCCCTGAGGCTGGCTCACATGCTTTGTACCAAGGAGCCCATCCACCAAACAGGAGCAATCACAAAATCAGCTCCCAGCAGGTGGGGGCTTTCAAAATACTTCAGTTAACTGGGCTGCGAGGGCCCTCTGGGCCCCCAACATGAGTATGGTGGGTGCCCTAGATGGGCACCGAGGCACCTATCTTTAAATAATAATACGGTCCCTGGAAAATTGGATCCCTGGACCAACCCTGCCCCCTCCCCTTTAAGTAAATTATAGCCCCGGGGGATAGTGTCTCCAGGGCCTTATGAGACTGGGGAGGGGGGCTGCGCAGCCCGCCTCCCCTTTTAAAAATGGAAAGTGGGTTTCCTCTACAACAGCACTTTGAAAAACAATCCAACAGTAGTGGACTCCTCCATATCACTAGGAATCACTCTGGACAAGAACCTGAACATGCAAAACCACGTCAACTTATTGGCTAAAAATGCCCGCTTCCATCTCAACTATCTCAGAAAAATGAAACCATTTCTCGAAATCGCGGACCTCAAATATGCAGTCCAGTCCTTAGTTATTTCTAGACTTGAGTACGGTTGTACCACCCTCGCGGGGCTTCCCAAATTCTCAACAGCCTCTCTAATAGCTTGCCTCAATGTGGCAGCAAGACTCATAACTGGATCTAGGAAATTTGACCGAATATCGCCACACCTGAAAGCACTCAACTGGCTACCCTACGAAGCTCGAATCCACCTAAAAATGGCCTGCATCACGCACAAGGCGCTACACTACAACACCCCTCAGTACCTTGCCCAAAAACTCAGCTTATCGGGTGGAAACAGACATTCAAGGAGTGCGAACAATCTACTTCTGAAACCCTCACATTTTAAAAAGGCTAAAACTTCCAACAGAGCTTTCTGTGAAGCAGCTCCAAGAATTTGGAACTCCCTTCCATCACACATCAGAAAAATCTCCTCTATACCTCTCTTCAAAAAGGAAACAAAATTATTCCTGATGAGCAAATTCCTACCTTAAAGCAATACAACCTTGTCCCAAGATTGACAAACCCCAAACTACCTTACTCTCTGCTCTGCTTAATTAAGACCCTTGTGAACCTATAGTGTTTTTGGGTCCAGAACATTCTTCTCATGGATGCGGATCGACACGAACGTGAATGGTCGTATATTGTTTTTCAGAACAAGTTTTATCAATGTGGTTACTCCTTGTTACTTGCAAACTATGTCTCTCTGTATACAATATTCCCCTTTGAATGTCTCACCTTATGCTTTATGTAAAGCTCTCTGATACCCTAGCTTGGGTCTGGTTCGCGCTATACAAAACTCTCAAAATAAATAAATAAATAAATCTGAAATCCTTGATGGAGGTGAATGCGATGTAGATTTGTTGGAGCACAATCTCTTCTGCGGTGACTGTCCAGGACCAGTGGTCTCTTTCTTGTCATCTCCTGGTCTGACAGCATAGTCCACTGTTCTCCATTTTAACTGCTGCAAAGGCGGCAAATCACCTACAAGCTCCGCTCATTTGACCCTGCCCTTTCCATGATAGTAGAAAATAACGGTGTTCCTGCCATTTTTATGGTAGATGGACAATGAGTTTTCTTTACAATTGCACATTGAAAAACCGATGTGAAATCCTTGATGGAGGTGAATCCAACATTGATTTATTGGAGCGCAATCTCTTCTGTAGTGACTGTCCAAGATGAGTGGGTTCTTTCTTGTCTTCTCTTTGTCTGAGAGCAGAGTCCACGGTTCTCCCTTTTAATTGCTGCTAAGTATGCAAAGGCACCAAATCACCTACAAGCTCTACCTGTTTGGCCCGCCACTTCCTGTTAGTAGTAAGCAACCATCTTCTCACCATTTTCCATGCTGATGGTCAGTGTGTTTTTTCTCTACATTTGCACGTTGAAAAACAATCTGAAATCCTTAGTAGAGGGAAGTGCATTGTTGATTTATTGGAGCGCAATCTCCTCTGTAGTGACTGTCCAAGACAAGTGGTTTCTTGTCTTCTCCTGGTCTGAGAGTAGAGTCCATGGTTCTCCCTTTTAATTGCTACTGAGTATGCAAATGTGCCAAATTACATACGAGCTCCATCCATTTGGCATGTCCATTTTACATTAGTAGTAGGCAACAGTGTTTCCGCCATTTTCCAATCTGATGGACAGTATCAAATTACCAAAGTGACCGGAGCGCATTTCCCTCCGATTTGCATGGCGCATTCTTGATGCAAAGAAATATGAGGAAATTTTCAACCAAGCGAAGAAGCACTTACTCTGTATAATTAACAGGAAATACCCTTGTTTGGGGGAGATTTAACTCTTTGGCTGCAGTCTTGTTGTTTTTTCAATAAGATTCATTTTGTCACTGATATCTGTATTAAGACACTTGAAGAGCAATCACATTGCCAAAATAACACGTACAAAGGGTCACTGGAGACATTACCTCATGGTCCTTTATGCAGAAGGAGTGCAGAGTGTGCACTAGACATTCACCCAACGATGTAGCATTTTCTAATTTACCAGTAGAAAATACTATAGTTAGGTAGTCTTTTTATTTACATTTTTGCCCAGTGGATGGGGCCCTGGGGCTAATTAGTCACAGGGAGGGGGACCACACGTGAGACTCTTGCAAGATCATGTAGGGGAAGTAAAAGAAAAGGGCCAAGGCCCAAGCATAGTTCCCATTTTTATTACATGGTTGAAAAAATGCTGTGATGTGATTGGGTGAAGAATACATTGTCCTTGGTGATTTGAAGGAGGAGAAGGAAGCCTGTTGGAGTTGAGCTGAACAGAAGTGACTGAATTTGGAGTCGAGAGTCGACTGACTGGTGTATCCAGCTGCATATAAGAAGCTGCTTTAAGACCAGGTTCTTAAAAATGTACCTTATGAACACTGTTAAGAAGTATCAGTAAATACACTACTGTTGGTGAACTTATCCTATACAAGGTTTAGTGAGTGAAAAGTTATTTGTAGAGATACATGTTTTTTAATGTAGGTTTTGAGAGGTAGAGTTTAGAATGTAGAGAGATAGCACCAAGTATTGGACATTGTGGTAAAAAATGAAATGTTCAATCTGGGTATATTTGTAAGTAAGAGAGGCAGTGCTTCTGAAATTATATAGCAAAGATTCTGCAATCTGTTAATACAAGGTCTGGTGTTTTATGAACCTTACTGTACACATATTTTATCCTTATGTGATGTTCGAGTGGAGCTATTGCTATTTCTAGAGTAAAACACTGTGCTCACTATTAGGAAAGCCATGTCTAGAGGAATGTGTTACTTTATAAACTGTCATAGAACCAATTTTACTGACATGTTATACTTTGATTGTAAAAAAAATGCAACGGTTGAGGGTGTTGTGTTCTTCAAGAGAAAGGAATATGACGATAATGGTACAGTACATATGACTATGTGATTGTGGGTGAAAAAAATATTTTTTAAAACAGAGGGCATATTAGCAAGAACCTCGTTAAAATTATTGCCGTTTTAGCGGCAGGAAACTGCCACTAAAACGGCGATAATGGGCTTGCTAATATGCGTTATAGAATTCCAATAGAAGCCTAGGTTAGATGTGCATCTAACCTGGGCTTCTATTGGAATGTGGAAGCCCCTGAGCAGTTTTCAAGCTCTGCAGCACAGGCTAACGCAGCACGAGCAAGACGTTCAGGATGCATAGCTCTAAAATGTTGCCACATCCCACTGGTACTCATGGAATATTGCTTGTTCCGGCTGCCCCTGCTGAACTTTTTTTTGCATATGTTACAAATTACATATTTGGCAGACACTTTCTTTCCGCCAGGCCTTACTTGAAACGATTGACAGACCAACCACTCCCTGGGTTGCTGAGGTGGCTACTAGCAGGAACAGGAGTAGGGTTCTCATCGGAATCAGATGACATTCTGATCACAGAAAATCAGCACAGT
Organism: Lissotriton helveticus; assembly: GCF_964261635.1. Taxonomy (NCBI): domain Eukaryota; kingdom Metazoa; phylum Chordata; class Amphibia; order Caudata; family Salamandridae; genus Lissotriton; species Lissotriton helveticus. Next base: position 1,903,848,920 of record NC_136067.1, on the reverse strand, counting down.
CAGAAAGAGATCCAAAAGTGTGTAATCACTGGAAAACCCAATAGGCAAATGATTCAACAAGGAAGAAATCTTTCTTTGCTAAATAAAGACATACATATAAACCAATTGCAATCCTTCCTTGGGCTGTCAATTCTCTCCTGGCGTCTTCCGGGTGTCTCGCGAGAGGCCCGAAACATCGTAAAAAACAAAGACCTTTTTAAATATCTCAAATGCAACAATACATCAAATGTTTTTCTACTTTAAACAGCACTTCTCATGTCTTACTTTCTTCCGACCTGCAAAAATACACTGTTATGAACTTAATTCCAAATGAATGATCTCACGAGCGAATTGTGAGAGCTGGACAGGAAATACGGCCCCCGTAGTCCATGCAGGGGATTGTGTGTTTGGCTTATGCAATTGTCTTGTGAGCGCTGTAAGTTTGTAAACAAAATAATTAATACAATATACATACTGTACTGACTATATTATTTCACATTAGCATTCAATAATACTGACCAGAGGAAAAAGAACACTGTACAACAGATTAGAGCAAAATGTATAACTTTGTGATCTTGTAAGCCTCCTGCGAGAGTGATCACACACTTTAAAAATAAATGTAAATAGTGAAAACACATTATTTACTCGATAGGAAAAACTGATCAATGTCTTTTTGAAATACAAATATGAAGTTTATGTAAAGATTCATAAAGGGACTAGGAAAACTATGCTGGAAATATTTTTGTATTAGTGAGTTACAAAAACTAAGAAGCTGACATTCTCAGCACTGGAGTAGTTAGTATCTATGTATTTTTAAATATATGTATATATTTTTAAGAACCCTAGAAATTCACAGAAAAAAATCAAAGGTTAAAGTAACGTTATAGTTAGGTGTAATGAAATTATGAGTTTTCGATTTAAAAAAACTTGGAAATTCACTGAAAAACAAAGGTTAAAGAAACGTTATAGTTACATCAGTGATGTCGTCAGTGATGTCATCAGTGATGTCATAAATGATGTCATGGAACATATCATGGGTGAAAATTGTGATACCTCAATATTACCCATTACAGAAAGAGAGGACCCAATTACTAGTGAACCACGGTGAATGAGTGGGTGTAATATGCATGCCCTTTAGATTAACCATGCTAAACATTGTAAATCAGGAGCATTAGAGGCACTAAACCTAGAAATGCAACATATGGAGGAGATGCACAAACTAAATACTTCCAGTAATCATATAACCATCAGTATAGAATTTAAATATACAGACACAGTTGACACAGGGAGGTTTAAACAATGTACAACATTATATCCCGGTATAGATTAAAACTAATAAAACATTAAACAATTATCACAATTAGAGAACCCCACAGTACCATACAAATCTAAACCTATAATTTAAATTGAATCCAAATCAGTCATCTGTGCATAACTGCAGTAAGGTGAATATGCACTTTAAAATGTTTATTTTTAATCCATACTTTTTGGTAACTACATATCCCACAATGCTTCATTGTGAGCCAAGTGGGTATTTTTGTATAATAAGAGAAATGAAGAAAGGACTCACTCAACCGTGATCAAGACTCCTTAGGCTAACGTGTTAGTGATGGTGTTGTACAAAAATAAACTTTGCCAAGAAATTCCTGGAGTGCGGCGTATAAATTATTGTTGACAAATTGTGAGCAAGGCCATGGTTCTGCCCGAACGCTGGCACCGACCAGGAGCGTGCTGTAAGGGGAACCAATTGGTGATATATATATATATATCTACACACACACACACACACACATATATATATATATATTTATATATATATATATATATATATATATATATAAATATATATATATTTAAATTGTTGCATAGATGTTTATATTGATCGTACATATTTCAATTTACTGTTGTTATGTACTGAGTTATTTTTTTGGGAGTGATTTATATTTATTTTGATAATGTAATATATTTATTTTATTGAATTAAGAGGTGTATATGTTGTTTAATGTTTATTTGTAAGTTTTGTTTGACCTGCTGGACTTCATTTATTCATTTGTGCAACTGAGCGGATGGCCCTTGGTGTTCCCTGCAATAAAGATTGTGGCCATTATCTACCTGCTTGTGGGCTCTCTTCATAATGGGTGACTGCTGTTAGATTTGTTTTAGGGGCCTGCCTGAGCCACGTTGAGAGCCCTGGTGCCGCAAGTACCCCAGCGACGACGCCAATCAATGCCGCCGTATTGGAAACAGGAGCCAGTTGTTGCAGAACATAGTAACTTCAAGGACTATAGCCCGGTTTCACCTCCCACTTGGGCTTTATTTTTTAACACAGCGGGTCAAAATTTATGGCTCTCACTGAAGTAAGAGAGTGCACTACATCTACCATCGGGCCTCGCTGAGGCCACGCCCACAGGGGCGGTGGTTCTGACAACATAAGTGGTGCCTCGAAATCACTGTGACTTTGCTTCGAGTCCAGTGTCCATGAAGAAGTGTTTAAGAACACGAAACGCAGACCTGCTGGACTTCATTTATTCATTTGTGCAACTAAGCGGATGGCCCTTGGTGTTCCCTGTAATAAAGATTGCGGCCATTACCTACCTGCTTGAGGGCTCTCTTCATAATGGGCGACTGCTGTTGGATATATATATATATATATATCAAAACACAATCCTGGAGAATGAGATTACCAAGGAAAGCAGCACTCGCAGGGGGTTGTTCCAACCAGTTTATTACGGTGGAACAAACAGCAACGACGCGTTTCGCCGTAGGGCTTTGTCAAGTTGTGAGAGAAGCGAGGACATACAAACAATTTAAACTTGTCAGGATGTAATGGAAAGTAAAGACGGACTGCATATTTTCAGATAAACAGCGGCCATCTTACAATGTATATACATTCAATGCAAAGCGCTTAACTTATACAAAATAACCATCTTGTCAAATCATGTTATATATTAACATGTAAATTGCTAATTAGCATTTTATATAGCCCTGTATGGGCACAAAAAACGATCCTAGTAACATCCTGTATAACAATGAGGGCTGATGTCAGAGCACACACCATGGAAATTCGATCTAGTTAAACCATGCTTAACAACTGTAAAATCACAATAATGACATGTCAAACAGCATGAACATTACCATAAAGGTACAAAAATATGGCCCACTGATGGGCTGATCCATGGGTGCGAAGCCTACATGCTCCCCTAGTCCAATGTCATCTCAACAAAAGACATATCAATAGCCAAAATCCTCTATAATGGTTCAAAATTTAAAGAAAACAGTCACAGTTGAAAATTAAATCAATCCAAATTAGTCATCTTATCACTGGTAGACACAACCACAAGCCTGTGGTAAAATCAAAACATGCCGGTCACCTTTATAATACATGCAGAGTCTTAGAAATAAATACAATTCTTATCCCAAGTGTACTGATAGCTCCTCATGCATATTTAAACCCCTCGGAATCTTGGTCTGCAAATCAATGATATACCTAGATTCCAGGCGTCGAAGCTTAAGTAAGCGGTCCCCTCCTCTAATGCTGGCTGGTACACTATCGAGACAGATGTATGACAACAGATCCCTGTTGCTATTGTGCATCTTCTCGAAATGCCTTGCCACAGGGTAAGCCTCATCTTTTTTGGCAATAGCACGCATGTGCTCCAATATTCTCAGTTTTACAGCATTCGTGGTACTGCCAATGTATTTTAAACCACACGGGCAAGTGAGGCAATAAATAGCAAAAGGGGTGGAGCAAGTCAGAAATTTCAAGATCTTTTTCGGTGTGGCCAACCCAGGTATCTTAAAAGTAAGCGTCCGCTTACTAAACTTACAGGCCTTACACCGACCACAGGGATAGAAGCCGCTGAGAACCGGCATTTTAGGGGTAATTACAGGAGGAGAGTAATGGCTGGATACTAAATGATCCTTCAGGGATTTGGCTTTCCTGTAAGTGACCAAAGGATTGGTCGGCAGGTCAGCTTTGATGACATTATCCGATAAAAGAATATTCCAATTCTTTTTCAAGATTTTCTTGATCTGACCAGCATTACGCGAGAAAGTTGTAATCAAACGAAATGCCCCGTTCTTCAAAGATTTACTGTTTTTGGGCTGTAACAAATCTTTCCGCTTAATCTTTTTTACTCTCTCCAAAGCCCTTGTCAGAACCCCATTTTTATATCCTCTTCTTTTGAATCTCAAAAGACTAGCAGCCGCCGCCTTTTCAAAATCAACATCATGGGAATTGTTTCGCCGCAATCTTAAGAGTTCCCCATAGGGGATACTCTCAATTAGTTGGCGTGGATGACTACTGGTGGCATACAGGGTGGAATTACCAGCAGTCTTTTTTCTAAACAATTTCGTCTGCAAAGAGCCTTCCTGGTCCACATACACTGTGAGGTCAAGGTAATTGACAGTGGTTTTACTTATCTCACCTGAGAATTTCAAATTTTTGTCATTATGATTCAATACCTCAACAAACTCATTGGCAGTTTCCAACGTGCAATTCAAAATAATAAACAAATCATCTATATAACGATGCCATTGTATAATCATGTTGGTCCATTTCTCATTCTGGCCCCAAGGTGCCAGTTCTTCCCAATGGCCTACAAACAAATTTGCAAAGCTAGGAGCCGAGCAGGCTCCCATAGCTACTCCAGACGTTTGTTTATATAACTGATTGCTGAAAAGAAAGATGTTGTTATTCAAACCAAAATTCATAAACTCCATCAGCATCTTATTATGCTCGTAGAAACACACAGGACGTTTCTCCAGGAAATGGGCCATAGCTCTAAGACCATCGCCATGAACTATACATGTGTATAAACTGGCGATGTCAAGAACCAGCATGCAATATGTGTCTTTCCAAATGACTGAACCAATGATAGACAAAAAGTGTTTGGTATCTTGTAGATAGGATGGCAAAGACATAACCAAAGGTAAAAGGAAGGAGTCAACATAAATCGAAAGATTCTCAGTAAGACTTCCATTAGAGGCCACAATTGGCCTACCTGGAGGATTATGTAAGTCTTTGTGAACCTTGGGAAGGTAGTAAAATGTTGGAATTACAGGACTGAGACAACGTAAGTACAGATATTCATCGGTATTCAGCATATTGACTTTGTACCACCTGGATATCATGTCATGGTAATCCACCACGCTCTGATTATATACTTTGTTGTCCACAGGTTTGTAGGTGTTGACATCTCCTAATAGACGAAGAGCCTCAGTTTCATATTGGGCAGTAGTGAGGAGGACAATGTTACCTCCCTTATCGGAGGGTTTGTAGACCAGATCAGAGTTTTTACACAAAGTTTGTAAAGCATTCCGCTGTTGTTTAGTGAAATTATCACTAGAGAACGCGTATGACTTTGTTTTTCTTAGTCTTGTAAGATCTCTTAAAACCGCATCTGAAAATGTATCTATAGCATCTGTGCTCATAATAGGTAAAAAAGTAGAGGTCGGCTTGAACATACTGCCTCCACTTTTCTGTTGTATATCCAGATGCGTAAGTGTTTGGGTATTACTGATGTTTCCATCTTCCCCTCTATTTATTTCCTGATGTAAACCTTCAATGGCACGTAAGCCTCCCAAATCACGGCATCTCAAACCCTCCCCTTCATTATCCACGGAAGGCATAGAGTTGGCACTCTGAGATTTGAGTTTGAAGAATTTATGCAGCTTTAATTTTCTCGTGAATTTAAAAACGTCTATTCTAGTTTGTGCAAAGTCAAAGTTCTTTCGTGGGCAGAAAGATAAGCCCAATTTGAGAATGGAATTTTCTTCTTCAGTCAACGCTTTGAAACGGGTACACCCCCGTTATGGCGTGCACCCGCCCATGAGTGCAACCGGCTGGTGTTTGGGAGCTGATGATATATATATATATATATATATATACACACACACACACACACACACACCCACATTCACACACACACACACATATATATTTAAATTGTATAGATGTTTATATTGATCGTACATATTTCAATTTACTGATGTTATGTACTGAGTTATTTTTTTGGGATTGATTTATATTTATTTTGATAATGTAATATATTTATTTTATTATTGAATTAAGAGGTGTATATGTTGTTTAACGTTTATTTGTAAGTTTTGTTTAAAGTGGTTATTTTTATTTTTTACGAATTATGTAATTATTTTGCCAATATTACTGTAGTCGAGTATTGTATGAGGCGATATTACTGACTATTTATTTGTATATTTAAAGGGAACAATATCTTTGTGACTGATATTTTTGTTCTCGATATTTGTGGTTTTATTAAGTATAGGAAAACAGTATTTTTGTTAACATTATTTAATGTCTGATATTTTTGAGTACCGATATTATGTGAATCAAAATTGTGTCATTGAACTGCATAAATGAATAGGTGACTGTGTGGGTGAGTGGCAGGCATAGAAAATAGTCTCCAACCACCAAGATGATTGTATTCATAAATGCATTAACCTATCGTCTGACTTCCTAGCGTCTAACTTATACATTCATATTTATACTCATCAATTGATCCACCCACTTGTCCATTTATTCACTGACATATTCATCTAAGTACTCATTCATATATATGTCCTCAATCAACCATTCGTAAATGCATTCAACCATTCATCCATCCATTTATCTGCCCTTTGATTTATTTTCACATTCACTCATTCAACAATCTACACAATGGAAATAGCCCATCAATGAGGAAGCACTTTCAGTAAAATGAAAGGCAGGACTATTGACTCCGCAATAGCTTTCGTATTATTCCTGACAGCCTGCATGCTCCATGCCTAATCTTATTATATTTATGATAACCATCAATTATACGAGTTAAAAAGTCAGGATATAGTTGTGAAGAAAGCAAGTATGAAAGCTGCTCTTTTAATATGTATTGGAAATTGGGTTACCGGTTGACAGGGGTGAAACGCTACTCAAGGAGCAACCACAATTCTTGTCAGGGTAAAACACAAGCAATCCCCAAATTAACCTGTGCTTAACCCTCTGGTAGCTTAGCACAAAAGCAGCCAGGGTTAACTTAGAGGCAATGTGAAACAACTGTATGCAGCACATCAAACAGTAATAAAAACAAAACACAACAGAAGACAAATTGTGCACCAATGTAGAAAAATAGAGTAAAATTTAATAAATCCAAGCATAGATCCGGAGCTATGCAATTTAAAATATTTATGTGAAAGCAGTGCTTAGAAGCACAAAGTGCCAAATTTAGTTATCTGCTTGCAGTGCACCAGAACAAAGTCACAGGTTCAAGCTGATCACGATGGATTGTGAGCCGAATGAATATAGAGACCAAGTTGGGTCCGCTGAACAAAGTACCTTAAATCCTGGTATCCTAGCAATGTGAGGTCCTGTGTCGAGGATGCGTCACACAGCCGAGGTTGCGAGGTCCTGCATCAAGGAGGCGTCATACAACAGCAGTTCAAAGCAGTTGCAATGTGAAGTCCTGCATCACGGATATGTCACGCAGCGGTGGCTCAGAGGAGCTGCCGAGCTGCGATATGAGGATTAGTCATGCAGCAGGGATTCAGAAGAACCGTGAAGAGGATGTGTCTCACTGTGGTGGTATGATGTGGGTTCTGCCCAAGAGACTACAGCTGGGCTGGCAGAGGACCCTCAGACCCACTTCCAAGAATTCAGGACTAGGGTAACACCACTTTGAGGACAAGACTCAGGCAGAGACCAGGTGCTGGGTTCTATCCGGGAGTCTCTGATTAGGAGGCCAGCTAACAAGCCCTTGGAGTCACTCTGGTGGTCATGGGTTAAAGCTGCAGGTCCAGTCCTTCTCACTCAGGCAGCAGGCCAGCAGAGTAGCAGTGATACTTGGCAGCCCAGCAGTCCTTCTGAATTTTTTCACAGGTCCGAAGGCATATTGAAGAGTCGGGTTTGAGGTTCCATTATTTATACCTAGTGTACACTTAGACCTTGCAGTAGTCAAAAACGTATTTTTCCACTATCAGGACATGCAAAAGTTAAAAGTACATTTCCAACTTTTTAAATACACTGCACCCTGCCCTGTGGGCTAGCTGGTGCCAACCCTAGGTGTAGCGTCCTCCCCAGCCTGAATGCTTGCAAAGGAATAGACCACACGTAGCTCTGGATTGTACGTCTGTATTCCTCCGCATACAATCACATACACTGTTCTTTGATTACATCATAACCGCTAAAAGCCACATCTTATTTATGTTCAATAAATTCTATTGATTTTTATAACGAAAGGCAGTACAGAGGAAATGAGGAGGGAGAAGAAAAGATTCAATCTCCAACATCTGACAGTTGCACAAGGTATACAGTAATGTGGCATACAGATGCAGATGATAAAGGCATGAGATAACAATAGGCGTAAATCCAGTACATAAGAAGCATCAGTAGCTGTACCTGGTTATGTGCATCAAATAATACTGGATGAACTGAACCAGGTGGGACTGTCAGATGTATACCTTTCACGAATGTACCAATAATGCAATAAATGAAAAAGAGAGACAGAAAAAAAGAAAGAGAGGGGAGTGGAGGGGGTAGTAGGGCAGGAAGGAGAGGGGAGAGTCAGTTATACTATGTGTATGGAGGCTCCGAGAATCAGATATGATAAGAAAAATACGAATTAGTAGTCAGTAGGTGATTGCGAGATTTCATCTTTGACGGAAGAGTCGTGAATAAAAAGGTCAGGCGTATTCCAAATACCCTGAGAGAGATACCTGAGATTGGTTGATATGTGTACTTCGTAGATAGGTTACCCAGGCCCACCTGGTATGATAGGATACATTATTGGAGGATTTCCAGTTAAGTAGTATACCTTTAATAGGGATGATCAAGGAGTGATAGGTCCATGGCAGAAAGATCAATTGGAGGGTCTGCCATCTGGGGTCCTAGGAGGATGATTGGAAGGGATATTGGGATAGGTAATCTAAACATTTTCTGAAGCTGCAAGGAGACCTATCACCAGTAGGGTTGTGGATGAGTGCAGGAGAAGAATATGTGTTCTTCATTGCCAGGGGAAGAGCCGCAGACCCAGCATGTATTAGCATCCTTCAACTTTAACAGAAACAGTTTTGCCAGTGTCCAATACATGTGGTATACTGCAAAAAGTCTGGTGTGGGTTAGCGACTGGATCAGTTTATGTTGGAGTAGCTGGACAAGGTGTCCACATCTGGCGGGACAAGGTTTTTGGAGGAAAAATAAAAAGACCATTTCAGTTGTAGAGGTGGATACTATGAAAATTTTGAGATAATATGTAGTTTATAGAATTTTGAGGAGGTGTGACCTCGTGAAAGAAACAGTTAAAATTTCCGAATTAGATTACAATTAGAGAAAGGACCCATTTTAGTGAACTTTGCTTTAATTTTGAGAAAATCATAGAAGTCTAGGTTAGACAGGTTATGTTTATGTTGTAAGGACGAGAAAGGTATCAATAAAGTTACTGTATAAGTTAGAAATTGTTGTAATCCCTTTGGCAGCCTACAAATGACCAATCTAACGAGAGTTGGGAGTGAATAGTTTCTGACTATACCATAGGAACGCCAAAGTTGAGGTACGGATGATAGTTTTCAATATCCAGCAGATGGAAAGCATAGCAGCAATAATGTCCCTGAAAATTATATGTGATTGGGAGTAGGGATAGTGTGACATTGTCAGGGTGGATGGGAGTAGAAAGGGGTGGCATATAGCGAACTCAACCCCAAGCCAAATAGGTTTTGAGTAAAGGATTAGGTTCAAACCTCCTCGATCCCTGAGAGGCCAAGTAAGTGGTTTGATAAGTGGCCCAGTATGGGAACATTCAACCACCAGCTTTCCTCGCCATTCTCAACTTCTTGAGACTAATACCCACATCTTAACACCTCCCAACCAGTTAGATACTTCCTCTGTTGAGTCTGCCCAGAACTGAAAGAGTACCAGCACACATAGTCTCACGGCGGCACTACATCTCTTCTCTTGTTAAATAAAAGTATAAAAAACAGTTTACATTATATTTATTTGATGAGTCGTCGAGGTGCTTGCACTACTCGGCCAGATCGAATGGCATGAAGTTGTTGAGACGCACTCTGTTCATGTATTGATGGTATCGGTTCTGATGCTTGATCTGGACTGTCAGGAGGGACGGCCTCATTTGTAAGTGCAGGAGCTGACGACCATGTGTCCTTTGCATGTCACAACCCTCAGAGGATCGACAGCAAATGGACTGTCAGTTTTCTGCTTTCACATCTGCTTGACCAGGACTAAGTCACCGTTGTTGAAGACAGTGTCTTGGGCTCTCTTACGCAAATCCACATACGTCTTCATTTTGCACTTTCTAGAAGTGTCGATGACATAAACCTTGTCATCACTCACAGAGCGATCTGCTGTCCACTGTGGCAGTTTGGTTCTGATGGCTCTCCCACACAGCAAGGTGGCAGGTCTTTCACCAGTTGTGAAGAGGAAACATCTAACGCCAGAATCCCACTGTGCTTTTACAGGGCCGGCAAAAGAACAAACGCATCTTTAGTATGCATTCTTTCATCACACAAGCCATTATAACGACTTGCCTTAGGGGGGCGCATTGTTGGAATGGTGTTGGATTTACACTCCAACACCTTCCCTACTGTTGCGCATAGTGGAATTGGAATAGTAAATTAACCTATTCCAAAATCCAGCGCCCACCTAAGGAAAGTCATTATAACCACTTGTGTGTTGAACGAATGCGTACTAAAGATGCATTCGGTCTAATGACAGCCCTATGAAGGCACAGCTTGATTCTGGCTTGAGGAATGCCATCACACATTCTTTGTGAAGTGAGGAATTGAACGATAGGCACAAAGGCTTCACACAGAGCTTGCATTAATTCAAACCCCTCAATTGATGCTCGCTGAACTACCCTTTTGAGGATACCCATGAATCGTTCCACAATACCATTTACTTCGGGCCACAGAGGTGTACTCTTTTCATGCTTGATATTCATTCTGACTAGAAACTCTCTGAATTAATTGCTGTTGAATGAAGGACCATTGTCAGATTTGAGAAGGGCGTGGATACCCCACGCTGCAAAGATGTTGTCTGCTCAATTTTTTATTTTATTTATTTGAAAAGTTTTATAGAGCGCGAACAAGACCCAAAAGGGTATCAGAGCGCTGTACAGAGTTAACACCAGCAAGTTTTCAAAACATAAACCAGGTAAGTGAAGTTACAATCTGTGGGAAAACATTCAAAATCAAAGAGTATAGTGTTTTGGAGGTGCCATAGAACGCTCATAGTAAAACATCATACAATAGAAACAACCAAGATGTGCGATGTGCCACAAAGAGTTTAAGCAGAAATAACGAACTAACAGAATCAAAACAGTCCAATGCAGTTTAAGGAGCTATCTAGGACTTAAACAAAAGAGGGCAAATACATATAATGGAATATCAGTGAAAATAATTCAAAGTTTTTATTCTTGATAAAACACACGAGCATGATCAATGTGTTAACATTCGTTCATTAGTAGCCTTTTGACCAGTTTTTTGTAGGAGGCCATGGATGGATTGGATCTGATCTTGAATGGCAGAGAGTTCCAGATTCTCGGAGCAAGACCAGTGAATGCACGGTTGTATGTTTTTTTTCTTTTTGAATCTTGGAGGTTTCAAAAAAAGGGTGGATGTACTTCTGAGGTTCCGGCTGGTGTCCGATAGCTCAAGTTTATTTGCAAGGTAGTATGGGGTATTGTGGTGAATGGCTAAATGCGTCCGATAAGCTACCTTGATTCGTATTCTCGCTTCAATGGATAATCAATTTAGCTGCAGCAAGTCGGGTGAAATGTAATCAAATTTCCTCGAGCTCGTTAGAAGTCTGGCTGATGCATTCAAGGTAGGTCTGAGTGGGGCTAAGCTAGGTTTGGGAAGTCCTGCTAGGATCACCAGCCCATATTCCAGTCTAGGGATAATCAGAGATTGAACCGCCGGCCTGAGATCTTCGGGGGTAGGAATGGTTTGATTTTCTTCAGTATGTTGAGTTGGAACTTGGCACCCCTAGTAGTAGCACTGATGCGAGCTTGCATATTTAGGTGTTTTTTCCAAGGTGATACCTAAGGATTTGGCAGAGTCTACCACATGAGGTCTACAGTTCAGAGCAGTTAGGGTTGCAGTGGAGTGATTAGGTGGGGTGATCAAAAGAAATTCCGTTTTGAGCGTATTTAGTAGGAGATGGTTCTGAGCTAACCATTGTTGAGTTTGGGCAAGTGCAGCATTTAAAGTTTTTATGTCCTCTTGCGAGGAGAACTTCAGGTACAATTGTATATCATCCACTTACATGTGGTATTGAATGTTCGTTCTGTACAGAAAGACTGGCAGAGGCTCAATAAACAGGTTAAAGAGAGTGGGTGATAGCACAGAACCTAGGGGTACTCCAATCAGGACAGGGGTATTGGCAGCGAGGGCATGATTAACTTTGACCCTTTGCGTGCGGTTGTGAAGGAAGGATGCAAACCAGTTTAGGACCGGGCCCGAAAATCCCATCCTATGTTGTAGGATATCGATCAGGTTTTCATGTTTTATGGTATCGAAGACTGAGGCAAGTCTAGAAGGATCAGGAGACAAGGGACATTATGGTCAAGGGCTCTCACTGCGTCATCAACAATGTGAGTCAGTGCAGTTTCAGTGCTGTGCCCTGCTCTGAACCCTGATTAATGAGGATCCAGGAGTTGATATTTCTGAATGTGTTTGCAGAGCTGCGAATGTGCACATTTTTCAAGCACTTTAGCTAGAGTCATACTGCTGGTGATAGGTCGAAAATTGTTTGGATCGGATAGGTCCGCGTTGGGCTTTTTAGGAATGAGAGTAACTTGCCCAACGTTTAGGCAGTCCGGAATCTTTCCCTGTAAGAAAGATTCATGAATGATCCTAGACCAAATAGGAAGAAATGTAAGGATGAAATCTTTATAGAACTTGGAGGGTAGAGGATCACCAAAGTGGTTGGAGGGTTTGATGGATGCCATGTTGCGGAGAATCTCAGGGTGGTCTGGTAGGAGAAAACTGCTCCAAGAAGCATTGTTTTTGAGAGAGCAGCCTAAAGGCGAATATATTGGCTTGGATTCTGCCACCTCCCCTAATCCTGCAGGCAGTATCATGGATAACAGGTTGGAGTGGCAGGTGATAGCTCCAGCTCTATTTTCCTTGTTTTGTCAGCGAAGTGAGCTGTGAAATCATCGCCACTAGGGAGCAGGGGTAACGGAGTAGAGCTCTGGTTAGAAGATTGGTTAGATTGTTCCTTAATGATTTTGAAGAGTTTTTTCAGTCTATTTTTGGCTCCATCCAGCTGAGTTCTGAAGTGTTCAATTTTATGTGTTTATTGTAGACTCTTCTCACTTGCCTCAATTGAGATAACTTAGTGGTGGGAGGAGAGTTTCTCCAGATTCTCTCAGAGAATCTTAGATTGCGCCGTTCCTCGTTTGAGGAAAGAGTGTTTGACTGGGATCCTTTTGAGCTGTGTCGGAGCAATCGAGTCAAGAATGTTAGAGAAAGTATTAATATTAATTTCAGAAAGATAGTCAAGGTTAGTCAAATTTGGGGGGGTTGAAGTCTACTTTTGGTGATAGAAGTTATCATGTTAATGTCGAAGTTTCTCATGTTGCGAGTCAGTTGTTTCGCTTTTAGGGGTTGACCTGTCGAGCCGGTCCCTTGTCTAGGATTAGGAAGGGGATTTGAAAATGATCAGACCAGTCACAAGGTAGTATCTCAACTATTTGTATGAAGTTGTCTTTGGCAATGATGAGGTCGAGAGTGGCTTCTTTTTTGTGAGTAGGACCTTTACATAGCTGTGAGAAATTGACTTTAGAGAGGAAAGGTTTTAAAGAACCGACAATTGGATAATTTGTGTCATTCCAATGCAGGTTGAAGTCTCCAAGAAATATCTGGGAGAGTTGATCCGAGCTCGAGCTAATGATCTCCATGATTTGCTCAATGAAGACTAGATTGTCACCAGGAGGGTGATAGATCGACTGCAGCACGCAAATCTTCTTGCCTTTGTTCCAAATTTCAGATACTAGCTGTTCACAAGAGGATAAAACATTACCAGAAGATTGTTTTATTGTGAGGTTAGAGTGATGAATGCAGGCAATACCCCTTCCTATTTTACCAGGTCGATCGCTTCTGAGAATGGAGTAATCAGGGGGGATTAAAAATGTCAAGAATTGGGGAGCAAGTGTCATTGAGCCAGGTTTCAGTGAAGATCAAAAGGTCCAGGTTGTGCGCAATGATGAGATCAGAAATATCAGCTGCATGTTTCACAGCAGATCTACAATTGAGTAGCATCGAGTTGATGTGCAGGTTGGAAGTGACCACTTCTTGAGAGAGGTGTTGATGTGAAGTAGGTTCTCAGTGTTCACATTACTGAATTTAGGGCTTGGTTCCCTGTCAGGGTCTGCAATGATTGAGGGGATGTTGAGAGCAGAGTTGGGTTGAGAGACCATCTTTGAGTTAGTGTAGGTCCCAAGCAGGGTGAAGATATCTTCATCAGATAGCTGAGATAATGGTCTGTGGGGCTGAGAGTGGTGGTTAGGCAGAGGCCTAGAGCTCCAGCAGGAGCTAAGATAGGAGCAGAAGGCAGTGAGGTCTATGGTTATGTGCAGTTTCTGTGGATTGTACATATCATTCCTCAGCACGGTGGGTGATACCCAACGCTTCTCCATCTTCAAGGAGAGTTGCAGAATGCACCAACCCTTTACTACAGAGATATCATGCTTTAGGTCATCAATCCTCTTCTCAAGGTCATGATTATTCGAGCAATTATTCGCAGGTGTAGCCTGTTCAAGTATGACAGGTTCCGCTGCGGTATGGTTAGTAGAGGGTTGGGGAGGACCATTGGCACGGTTATATTGAAAGCTAGGGTCATAACATAGAAAACAGAGCTAGGAGTAGGAGTAGGTATAGGAGGAGTGGAATTCAGAGGAGTGGAGGGTGGTGAAGTGTTTAGTGGAAGTGTGGGTGAGTATCTGTTATTGTCAATGACCTTGACATGTGTTCTTGATGATAACTCCTCTACCAACAGTAAATGTGACTACCATGAGATGATGTCCATTCCCTGGGGGCCCAAAGAAATCAGCTGTTACTCCTTCCCAGGCCTGTGTCAAAAGGTCAGACATTGTCAATGGATGTTGCGTCACTTTGGGGGAAAGGTAGTTGCAAAGATGGCACTCTTTTAGTTCCCTCTCCATTCGCTCATCTGAAAGCGGGAACCATATTTTGTCTCTTAGGGCTATTTTGATAGATACAATGCCGCAATGTTCTTCATGGGCTAGTTTGATGACATGTTGTCTTGGGCTCTCAAGTATGAATATCCTCTGGCCTCCCAATACAACACCGTCCTTGGTCACAGATAGTTAATCTTATTCATTTGAGAATTTTCGAAATTTTACATCGTCTGCCAAAGGTCGATCACTCGTTTTCCATGATTGAATGGAAATGATGTCTTTGAGCATAAGCCTGTTCTTGTCAGCATTGGTAGCAGCAATCATCTGTTCAATGGATAGGGCTGCTGGCTTACTGGACTTCACAATGAAGTTAATGTACTCCTAAGCTGCTTTGGCTGCTGAACTGTGAGGATTCAGCTGTACTCGTGAAAAACAATCAGCCGGGTTCTAGTCTTTGTGTACAATCGCACAGTCATACTCTTGCAGTCTCAAACCCCACCTCTCGATACAAGGTGATATTTTGGCTTTTGAATTTCCAAAAATGATGAGCAGCACTTGATGGTCTGTTATGACAGTCAACTGTTTTCCATGTAGGAACACAGAAAAATGTTTGCAGGATCACACTACAGCCAGGATGTCCTTCTCTGGCTGAGAATAGGCATGCTCTGTGTCAGCGAAACTCCTACTTGCATAGGCCATAATGTGTTGCTGGGTGTTTGGATGACGATTATGTTAAGCCGGGCTTACATCGACTGTGATCTCACTCTGTAGTTTGGGGGCAAAATAGGCAATCTCAGTTGCATTTTCAATTGCATGTTTTATTCTTTTGGGGCTTTGATCACATTCAACAGACCATTTAAATGGGATATTTTGTTTTGTCAGTTCTCTCAATGAAACACTCAAGGTGGCAAAATCACGAATGCATCTTGTAAAATTACTTGCCATGCCTAAGAAGGATCACAGCATAGTGACATCTTGTGAGGGGCAAGTGGCTAATAGTGATTTCACTTTATCAGGGCCAGGAGTCAATCCCCCATCAGAAAATATGTGTCCAAAGAATTTAAGTTTGGTCTGGGGAAACTCACACGTTCAGAGTCAGACCTGAACCAGCAAGTAATCAGCACACTTGTGTAAGAGTCTTATCATGCTCCTTTTCCATTCCTCCAAATACCAGTCTATCATCACTGTAGTTAAAAGCATTGGTGACAGGTTATATAATCCAACGTATAACATCCTGAAATGCTTCCATAGCTAACAACACTCCAAAACTCAACCTTTTTTATCTGTATCTGAGCCAACATGTGACGAAAAAGTAGTGATGTACCTGCAATTCTCTTCCAACTCGAGTTGATGGTATCCCTTGTTCAGGTCAAGACAGGAGAAGACTTTGGTGCCATTCGTATGTATGATCATGTCTGCTATGTGTGGACCAGGATGTCTTTCTCTCCCGATCACTTTGTTGGCCTGGCATCAAAGCAGATGTGCTCTGCACCCTCACTGACCCTTTTTGGCACTACCATTGTGGGTGACACCCATTGGGTAGGACCCTGTGGAGCGCTCAATAATGTCATGGTTCAAAAGCATTTTGAGTACTTTGTCAAAAACTCCTTGCAAGTGAAAAGAGACTGCGGTATGGGTGGACAACAGGGCGAATGTCCTCATTGATGTGATGTTGCACTTTCATCATCTTGAGCCTGGCTATGTTGTGAAATAATGTTGGGAACTAACTAACAACTTCAGATTGAGTGTGGAGGTGTGAATTGAGGTATACTAGCCCCACGTCGGCAGCAGTGGCAAAACTGAGTAGGCAAGCACTGGACGAAGCTCTTTGAAAACCATGAATTGGCGCTTTCACATATACTGCATTGTGCTTCAATGTTGCAGTGAATGATCCTTACGTTTGCAATGGTTTAGAAGCAGCCCATATGTACACTTTCATGTTTGACAGGTTGAGGCATGGCATAGGAGATAGGCTTTTGAACTTTTCGACAGGCATGATGTTAATTGACACACCACTGTCTATAATAAAAGTTACAGGGCACCATTGACTATTATCATCTTAGGGCAATGTTCAAAAGAATTCTGGTGTTTTACTTGCTGGTTGGTTGGTCTTTGGTTCTTCTCTGCAAGAAGCCACATGTGTATGTGTATATATATATATATATATATATATATATATATATATATATATATATATATATATATATATATATATGTATATATAGATATATATATATAAATATATATATATATATATTTCCAACAAAACGCTCGATCCGAGTGCTGGAGGCCCCAAGGGAGGTGGCGTGCGTTCCGGACGAGCAAGCCGGATTTTTTTTAAATCCACAACAAAACGAATTGCACGCTCTCAGCTGCCGCCACACAAACACCAAAACAGGAAAGGTCCAAGGGTGTTTATTCACAAGCTACATGTTTCGGCTTCTCACAAGCCTTGTTCACGCAAGTGAAGTTACGAGTGCACAGTGTTTAAATGTGTTAACATCACACACATAGAAAGAGGACTGCGGGTGTAATCAATGGCAGACATGTTAAGTTTGAAAAGATGCACAGGCCGAAACTCATTGCTCGTCATGTTAGCTGAATCAAAATATGTCCAACTGTAAAGATATCACAAGCAATAAGCAAATAAATATAGCTTAAACAATAAACATCAATATAATTCATGAGCAAAAGAAAAAAATATTTTTATATTTAAAGCGTCTAAATTAGCGCAAAATATAACACAACACATGATAAATGCATGGTTATCCAGAGCAGGCAAAGTACGCCGTGAAAGTATGACACGGACCCCAGAGAAAATCTAACCCGGGAAGACCTGTATGTGCTGACTCTGCCATTAAAGAGACAGTACAAAAACAACAATCAGAACCAAACTACTAGGTTCGGAGGTGGCATGCATGATAGACATATTGCAAGACAGACCGGCATGATAGTAAAACAAAAGTACAATACTTGTAGTAGTAGCACAGGTCAAAATCAAATAAACATCCTGCCCATAACCCGCAAAGCGTCCATGAGGTGTTCAATGATGCCCAAGTGGGCGTGCTCTTGAAAAGTGACAGGAGCAGAAGAAAAAGTGGAAGGAGAGATCCTAAAAAAGATCAAAAGAGAGAATCAGAGTTAAAATGGTATCAAACCAATCTAGTGCACATAAGAGTAAACAAGTTCATACATATGGAGAAAGACATTTTGCGAGTTAAATAGAATAACCAGGAAACCTAACTATGTATAATCATCTTTAAGATGAACCGCAAGTTCCTCATCCTGATTCAATCCTCCTGGGGCCTTAGTCTGGAAGGAGATGATATACTTAGACTCTATCTGTCTCAATTTCAGAAGTCTATTGCCACCCCTAGGATTTTTAGTTATCTGCTCTAAAATGAAAAATTTCATGAGCGCAGGATTGGAAAAATGGTGTTCACTGAAGTGTCTGGCTACGGGGTATTTGGCATCTTTGTTAACGATGGCACGGTAATGTTCAAGAATCCTTTTCTTGGCATGTGCAGTAGTACTGCCAATATACCATAATTCGCAGGGGCAAACGATAACGTAAACAACAAATATGGTAGTACATGTCAAAAATTGGTTCATGATCTTACTGACCCCATTGTAAGTGACTTGCTTAACAGAGGTACTTGCTTTACAAGCCTTACAGTGGCTACAGGGGTAAAACCCTTTCAAACCTAGATCTTGATTGTTGGAGTAATTGGTGATGTCACTGCGAACACAGATATCTTTGATGTTCCTCCCTTTTCTGTACGTTATACTGGGTTTGTTCGCAATAAGATGCCCAATAGTGGCATCACTCTTGAGGATGTTCCAGTTTTTATAGACAATCTTGTGTATTTGTTGTGACTCCCTGTTATATGTGAGGATGAGTCTGGTTTTATCTTCCTCACTATTGGTCTCATCAGAGGTTTTGTCACGCAAGGTATCACTGCGTGAAATTGAGTCAGCTCTGTTCTTGGCTTTCTTCAGAACCCAGGCAGGATAGTTCCTGAGTTTAAACCTTTCCAGCATTTCAGAAGCCACCTGTTGGTAGTTGCTGTCCGTACTACAGTTCCTTTTTGCCCTCAGCAGTTCTCCATATGGAATACTCCATTTCAATGGTTCTGGATGACTGCTGAGGGCATGGAGAATACTGTTGCCAGCAGTGGGTTTTCTAAACAAGGAGGTGGTAATGTTATTGTCCTTGATCTCAATTTTGACATCAAGATATTCCGCCATCTCCTTGTTGATGTTACTAGTAAGTTTGATGTTCTGATTGTTATTGTTCAAGGTCTCAATAAAACTCAACGCCTCATCTCTGGTGCCTTTCCACACCATGAAGAGGTCGTCGATGTATCTCCACCAAGTGACCACCAGTTTGATCGATTCAGTGAGTGATGGGTCCGTGAAGATAGTATGCTCCCAATGTCCCATGAACAAATTCGCGAAACTTGGGGCAAAACACGAACCCATCGCCGTCCCAATCTCCTGTTTGAAGATGGCCCCATCAAAGAGAAAGTAGTTGTTTTGGAGACAGTATTTTATCATCTCGAGGAGCATCTTACTGTGTTCCCTGAAACGTAAAGCACGTCCCTCAAGGAAGTGTTGGCATGCTTGCAAACCCTGTTTGTGATCTATAATAGTATACAGGGATTGGACATCCATGGTAATAAGGAGGTAATTCTCATCCCATGTGAGATCAGTCAGTTTGGAGAGAACATCTTTGGTATCCCTGACATAACTATCTAGTCCCTCAACCCAATCTCTTAGATAGTGGTCCACATATTTAGAAACATGTTCGGCAACACTGCCGCGAGAAGAAACAATGGGCCTGCCGGGAGGCTGGTCCATGCTTTTGTGGATTTTGGGAAGTAAATAGAGTACTGGAAGAGTAGGGTTGTCATTTTTCAGGAACCTATATTCTTCCCATTCTAAGATACCCAGATCTTTCCAAACAGTAAGTTTGTCCCATAGTTCAACAATACTTTTGTTGTACATTTCAAAAGTGGTGGCGATGTAAAAGTTCCCTTCTGAAAGTTGTCTATGGGCTTCAGCGACATATTGTTCTCTGTCCATGATGACAATGTTGACACCTTTATCGGCAGGGCAGGTAACAATGGGGTTGTCCTCAGTCAAATATTTCAATGCTTTTCTCTGTTTTAAAGAGAGATTATCCTTTTCAGATTTCTGATGCCTATTCTTGTTGTGTCTGAAACTGTTAAGTTCTTTGTTGACACATTCGTGAAATGTGTCAATCGCATCATGCGGCATAAGAGGGATAAACGTGGATCTTGGTTTAAAACCCGATGCAGCACTATATTCAGTAGAGAAATTGGAATCCCTCAAAAGTTGGGTAGTGTTCGGAGTATCAGCCAACGTTCCCTGATCAGAACTACTCGGTAACATCAAGTCACTGTTGCATTCGCTTTCCAGTTGTATGATCTCAATGAGAGCGTCTACATCGCCTATCATGAAAGGATCTTCCGAATAAGATGGTGATTCCAATGTCTGAGGTTTACCTTGCCGGCCTCTCAATTTGTGCCATTTTTTAAGTTTTAATTTACGCACATACTTAAAAACATCAATTCTAGATTCACTATAATTGAAGTACATGGAAGGGCAGAAGGAGAGGCCCAACCCAAGAATAGTCAATTCGGTTTCAGTAATTGTTTGTTTAGAAAGATTAATAACAGATTCATTTACCATCTTATCTTCCATTATTGGCCTCTTCTGGAGCGTGTATTGGCTCTTCCCATGCCGCCCCTTGTATTGCCTCTTCTCCCAGCGCTGGCGAAGCCTCTTGCCCCGGTTCCTGCGTTTCCACGTCCCCTGGGTCGTCCTCTGCCTCTTGCTGGAGCTGGTGGTGGAGGTGATGGTGCCGGAGTTCTCTGATTCGTCCGTCTGCTCCGGCGCAGATGACGATACTCGTCTAAAAAATTCGGTTTGCGAGCTGGGGTTCTCACTTGAATGTTATCTTCAATCGATGCATTGGAGACTTCTGAATCGGTCTCACTCACTGCAATAGACTCGTTTTCTCCCCTTGCTCCATCTTCCACATGTATGGTTTCAGCAGTATTGGAGTAGAGATGGTCGTATTTACGGCTGAAGGTCAAAATCCTCCCCGTATCATAGTCTTTGTAATCACCTCTAGTTTTCTTTCTTTACGTGCCTTGATATCCTCCTCATGGCGCTTGAGGCGTTCTTTCATATCAGCAACCAATTGTTTGACATTGTCTTCATCTGCATGTGTGCTGATATCTTCCATCAGTGCAGCGATGTCTTTCAATAAACTTTCACGATCTAGCCATGCATATTTGACAAGAATTTCCAACATTCTCCTTGAACTAATGGCTGAATTAGTAGACCATTCAGCCAGCATGTCAGGGTTAGGTGCTTCATAGGTGGGAGTAATGAAGATGCGTAATCCTCTAGGCACCATTTCTTGATCTATATAGTTCTGTAGGGAGGTAGCCTCCCACCATTTGGAGATTTCTCCTTTCTTCAGTTTCTCAAGTTTGTTGATTTTATCTTTAATCGTCTGTGGGGGGTCTTGTTTAACAATACTGCCCGTAGGAACTCCTTTCTTGGTCCTGGCAAACAGCACGACCCAGGGGACGTGGAAACGCAGGAACCGGGGCAAGAGGCTTCGCCAGCGCTGGGAGAAGAGGCAATACAAGGGGCGGCATGGGAAGAGCCAATACACGCTCCAGAAGAGGCCAATAATGGAAGATAAGATGGTAAATGAATCTGTTATTAATCTTTCTAAACGAACAATTACTGAAACCGAATTGACTATTCTTGGGTTGGGCCTCTCCTTCTGCCCTTCCATGTACTTCAATTATAGTGAATCTAGAATTGATGTTTTTAAGTATGTGCGTAAATTAAAACTTAAAAAATGGCACAAATTGAGAGGCCGGCAAGGTAAACCTCAGACATTGGAATCACCATCTTATTCAGAAGATCCTTTCATGATAGGCGATGTAGACGCTCTCATTGAGATCATACAACTGGAAAGCGAATGCAACAGTGACTTGATGTTACTGAGTAGTTCTGATCAGGGAACGTTGGCTGATACTCCGAACACTACCCAACATTTGAGGGATTCCAATTTCTCTACTGAATATAGTGCTGCATCGGGTTTTAAACCAAGATCCACGTTTATCCCTCTTATGCCGCATGATGCGATTGACACATTTCACGAATGTGTCAACAAAGAACTTAACAGTTTCAGACACAACAAGAATAGGCATCAGAAATCTGAAAAGGATAATCTCTCTTTAAAACAGAGAAAAGCATTGAAATCTTTGACTGAGGACAACTCCATTGTTATCTGCCCTGCCGATAAAGGTGGCAACATTGTCATCATGGACAGAGAACAATATGTCGCTGAAGCCCATAGACAACTTTCAGAAGGGAACTTTTACATCGCCACCACTTTTGAAATGTACAACAAAAGTATTGTTGAACTATGGGACAAACTTACTGTTTGGAAAGATCTGGGTATCTTAGAATGGGAAGAATATAGGTTCCTGAAAAATGACAACTCTACTCTTCCAGTACTCTATTTACTTCCCAAAATCCACAAAAGCATGGACCAGCCTCCCGGCAGGCCCATTGTTTCTTCTCGCGGCAGTGTTGCCGAACATGTTTCTAAATATGTGGACCACTATCTAAGAGATTGGGTTGAGGGACTAGATAGTTATGTCAGGGATACCAAAGATGTTCTCTCCAAACTGACTGATCTCACATGGGATGAGAATTACCTCCTTATTACCATGGATGTCCAATCCCTGTATACTATTATAGATCACAAACAGGGTTTGCAAGCATGCCAACACTTCCGTGAGGGACGTGCTTTACGTTTCAGGGAACACAGTAAGATGCTCCTCGAGATGATAAAATACTGTCTCCAAAACAACTACTTTCTCTTTGATGGGGCCATCTTCAAACAGGAGATTGGGACGGCGATGGGTTCGTGTTTTGCCCCAAGTTTCGCGAATTTGTTCATGGGACATTGGGAGCATACCATCTTCACGGACCCATCACTCACTGAATCGATCAAACTGGTGGTCACTTGGTGGAGATACATCGACGACCTCTTCATGGTGTGGAAAGGCACCAGAGATGAGGCGTTGAGTTTTATTGAGACCTTGAACAATAACAATCAGAACATCAAACTTACTAGTAACATCAACAAGGAGATGGCGGAATATCTTGATGTCAAAATTGAGATCAAGGACAATAACATTACCACCTCCTTGTTTAGAAAACCCACTGCTGGCAACAGTATTCTCCATGCCCTCAGCAGTCATCCAGAACCATTGAAATGGAGTATTCCATATGGAGAACTGCTGAGGGCAAAAAGGAACTGTAGTACGGACAGCAACTACCAACAGGTGGCTTCTGAAATGCTGGAAAGGTTTAAACTCAGGAACTATCCTGCCTGGGTTCTGAAGAAAGCCAAGAACAGAGCTGACTCAATTTCACGCAGTGATACCTTGCGTGACAAAACCTCTGATGAGACCAATAGTGAGGAAGATAAAACCAGACTCATCCTCACATATAACAGGGAGTCACAACAAATACACAAGATTGTCTATAAAAACTGGAACATCCTCAAGAGTGATGCCACTATTGGGCATCTTATTGCGAACAAACCCAGTATAACGTACAGAAAAGGGAGGAACATCAAAGATATCTGTGTTCGCAGTGACATCACCAATTACTCCAACAATCAAGATCTAGGTTTGAAAGGGTTTTACCCCTGTAGCCACTGTAAGGCTTGTAAAGCAAGTACCTCTGTTAAGCAAGTCACTTACAATGGGGTCAGTAAGATCATGAACCAATTTTTGACATGTACTACCATATTTGTTGTTTACGTTATCGTTTGCCCCTGCGAATTATGGTATATTGGCAGTACTACTGCACATGCCAAGAAAAGGATTCTTGAACATTACCGTGCCATCGTTAACAAAGATGCCAAATACCCCGTAGCCAGACACTTCAGTGAACACCATTTTTCCAATCCTGCGCTCATGAAATTTTTCATTTTAGAGCAGATAACTAAAAATCCTAGGGGTGGCAATAGACTTCTGAAATTGAGACAGATAGAGTCTAAGTATATCATCTCCTTCCAGACTAAGGCCCCAGGAGGATTGAATCAGGATGAGGAACTTGCGGTTCATCTTAAAGATGATTATACATAGTTAGGTTTCCTGGTTATTCTATTTAACTCGCAAAATGTCTTTCTCCATATGTATGAACTTGTTTACTCTTATGTGCACTAGATTGGTTTGATACCATTTTAACTCTGATTCTCTCTTTTGATCTTTTTTAGGATCTCTCCTTCCACTTTTTCTTCTGCTCCTGTCACTTTTCAAGAGCACGCCCACTTGGGCATCATTGAACACCTCATGGACGCTTTGCGGGTTATGGGCAGGATGTTTATTTGATTTTGACCTGTGCTACTACTACAAGTATTGTACTTTTGTTTTACTATCATGCCGGTCTGTCTTGCAATATGTCTATCATGCATGCCACCTCCGAACCTAGTAGTTTGGTTCTGATTGTTGTTTTTGTACTGTCTCTTTAATGGCAGAGTCAGCACATACAGGTCTTCCCGGGTTAGATTTTCTCTGGGGCCGTGTCATACTTTCACAGCGTACTTTGCCTGCTCTGGATAACCATGCATTCATCATGTGTTGTGTTATATTTTGCGCTAATTTAGACGCTTTAAATATAAAAATATTTTTTTCTTTTACTCATGAATTATATTGATGTTTATTGTTTAAGCTATATTTATTTGCTTATTGCTTGTGATATCTTTGCAGTTGGACATATTTTGATTCAGCTAACATGACGAGCAATGAGTTTCGTCATGTGCATCTTTTCAAACTTAACATGTCTGCCATTGATTACACCCGCAGTCCTCTTTCTATGTGTGTGATGTTAACACATTTAAACACTGTGCACTCGTAACTTCACTTGCGTGAACAAGGCTTGTGAGAAGCCGAAACATGTAGTTTGTGAATAAACACCCTTGGACCTTTCCTGTTTTGGTGTTTGTGTGGCGGCAGCTGAGAGCGTGCAATTCGTTTTGTTGTGGATATATATATATATATATATATATATATATATATATATATATATATATATATATATATATATATATTCACTGAAAAAAACATAGGTTATAGACCATATATAGTTAGGAATTAGCATTTACAAAACCTTGAAAATTCACTGAAAAAACCATAGGTTATAGACCATATATAGTTAGGAATTAGCATTTAAAAAACCTTATTTTACTCACACAAAACCATTGAAATTCCATATATAGTTAGTTGCACTAACTATATATCGCGCACCCGCAATCCACGGCTGATCATGTCACATATTACATCATTCATGACATGGTCAGTGACATCACTGATGACATCACTGATGACATCTCAAATGACATCACTGATGACATCTCAAATGACATCACTGATGACATCATCTAGTGTCTGTGTGTTTTTGTAAAGTTTAAATATGTTTTACATATTGAAGAATGAGTGGATGTATAAGTGTCTGGATGAAGGATTTAGTAAGTGCGTGACTGACTGTATGAGTGAGTGATTAAATGTGTCTCACTGAATGCATGGGTTAGTGACTAAACTGTCTTAATTTGTGCATCATTATGTCTGTTGTTCTGTAAACTGCTGCATGTGTTGATCATTAGCTATACGAGAGGCTATATGTGTTATTAATTGGTTGCCCAAGTATTTCTATGGGAGATTGAGTTTGTGTAGGGGTGGCTGGAAGGTGTGTGACTCTATGCATAGATGTGTGAGCAGTTTATTCACTAGGTGTATGAGTTCAAGAGTGCATGTGGAAACAGCTACATGGGCAGTTGACTGTGTGCATGAGTGTATTGATGAGTGAATGGATATCTCAATGCTACATGTCATAGTAAGTACATATGTAAAACACAGTACATGTGAGAGTTGGCATATATAAATAACTGTGCATGAGAGCCACTGAATGAGTGAGTAGTTGTATCGATCATTGTGAACTTGTATCAGGGATTGTATAAGAGAGTAAATATGTGTTAGTATATGTTTCAATAAGTAAGGTGTGTTTAACTGTATAGTTGAAGAAATGGAGGTGAGATTGTTTCTTTGCATGACTGACTGGGTGTGTGAGTAACTCCATGGATGAGTGGCAGTGTGTGAGTGTCTGTATACACTGAGTGTATCTAAGGTTATATTAGAGTCTGAAGAGGTTTATCGTATTAGCACAAGAATGATGTCAAATGAGATGTCATCAGTGATGTCATCAGTGATGTCATTTGAGATGTCATCAGTGATGTCATCAGTGATGTCACTGACCATGTCATGAATGATGTAATATGTGACATGATCAGCAGTGGATTGCGGGTGCGCGATATATAGTTAGTGCAACTAACTATATATGGAATTTCAATGGTTTTGTGTGAGTAAAATAAGGTTTTTTAAATGCTAATTCCTAACTATATATGGTCTATAACCTATGGTTTTTTCAGTGAATTTTCAAGGTTTTGTAAATGCTAATTCCTAACTATATATGGTCTATAACCTATGGTTTTTTCAGTGAATTTCAATGGTTTTTTAATAGCAAATATCATAAGCTGTCGAATGTCAAGTACGTGGTAAGTGAAAACATTTTCGTGTTTATGCACACTGATCTGCTTTGAATGGTGCCCCCCCCTCATTTCTATTAGGAGTACTCTCTCTTTGCAGATAGTGAAAGGTAGTTAACGCAGGCCTTTGCCCCCATTGTAATCCGTCGTGCCTGCTTCTCTCTCCATTTGATTGATTGTTATCCAAGTATTTACTGTTTTAGAATTAGTTCTCTTTGGTTCATTCTCTATTTACAAACAAACACAGAGTCGCAATACTCTGTTTAGTCTTTGCAGATAACGAAAAATCGTGTAAAAAAAAAGAAAAGGAATCGAGCAAAATCAGTAGGCCACTAATGGGATCTCTTTTTGACCTCGCTAAAATAGAAACATTAGGAACAACCCCTCATGACAAATACAAAACTAGTGAGATGAACTGAACTCCACACAATGATGGCTGCAAAACAGCTCGGCTCCGCCACCCACCCCGCCCAAAATAACGATAAAGAACGGCTGCCATGATTGGTTGCGGAATGACCACGACGGAGCTACGAAATGGTGCTGCTCTCATGCTAACCCCAGCTTCAGTCTGAAACATCCAGAAACACTGTAGACTACCAATTCGATCAGTTCCGGTAGCGCCCCAATGTAACCCGGTAGAGAAGAACTAGCCCTCCCCTCTTTGACTGATGGTTCTTGTTGCCTGTCCCTTCTGTTGTCATTTAACAGAACTATTTAGCCTGCTGAAAGGGGTTGTGTTCCGACCGCTGGTTGGTGGAGACATTTTGACTATATTCTGTACCTGCGTTGTCGCGTAATGCGTCATATGACGCGCCGCGTTAGCGCATCCGGAAGTCATCCGGGGCGCGCACCGCGTAACGTAAGCATAACAAGTCATGTGACTTGTTAATAAAACTTTTCATTGGTTCATTTTACTTTTCTTATTGTAATGATGAAAGGCTTGGTCATATGACCTAAAAATTACGCTTTTCATTACTTCCGAACATTATTTTTTCTTAAATATATGTTATAATGTTCCAGGCTAATGTACTTTCCCGGAAATTTTACAACTGTCCTGCAAGTAAAATATATTCTTTTTTCGAGAAAAAGAGCGTTTCTTCGTCCCATGACGGAGCCGTTGAGCAAAAGAGGGTCGACCTGCTGTCTTAGTCGCCGATACGCCTGAATATGAGATTCTTATCGATCACTTTATGTTGCAGGAATAGAAAACACAACAGCCCTTGACCATTTATCTTTACTGCGTTCCTTCGTATTATACCTTTTACCCTTCATGTAATTGGTCTGCTTTATTTCACTTGCCTTTTAATGATTCTAAAACAGTCACTATTATTAAAAACTTTACCAATGTATATACTACTACCATGTTTTCTTTTAAAAACCTTTATTGTGAAAATTTCATTATACAAATACGAGCCTATAACCACGTGGGCCTGCCACAGAGCAAACTGTAATCGTATATGATGAATAGACATTTACACTGTAGAGGAACGTAACGGGCGGGCCATTAGGTTGCAAGAACTAAGGTGTCTAACAGTTACGGAATCGGTGGATGTACATTTTATAATTAAAATACGACAGGGCCAGTTACAATAAAATTATCTAGATATACATTTGCGGGCAAGTACCATGGGTGACGTTAATTCGAACTTTCAACAGTACAGTAATCAATAACACATCAGAACTTAATATCAATAGGGATGTCGAAATATTCAATCAATTCTCGTCCCCGCCCGCCATGTGCTTCAAAACTGCATACGTATCTCGTGATTTCAAGGTTCTGCAACCAGTACACAACAAGGAGTTACGAGTCCCATTTATTCCGGCGCCATTTTGGGCGAGGACGGGCAGGTCCAGGATATAGTCAAAATGTCTCTACCAACCATCGACTATGATGATGTTCATATGCTGTATTTATTAGAGTAACACTCATCTGTCCACATGAAATTAATTTGCCACAATCTAAACATGTCATTTTAATCTTTCCAAAGTTCTTCTAAATATTTGGGACCGTTTCCCTTGCCTCCGAAGCTCTCAGTGCCACTTCTTTGATGAATGTACTAGCAGGTCAGGGGTTCTCCTCCAAATCTCTCTTTTATGCAGCACTATAATTAATTGGTGCCACCTCTCCATATGACGATGCATGGTATAGTTACCACAACTATATTTTTTTTCGGTTCCTCTGGAGAGTTCATCGTGGCAGATGAAGCGTGTAACGTACCGGGCATTTACCTTTTTTTGCATGTACAGGAAAGGAAAAAAAAATCGAGCGTCCGAGTTCTAAGGTGTCCCAGGGCCATTTTAGTGGACCAGGCCCAAATCCAAAGAACAGGCCGCCATTTTGAGAGTCCTCTTGCAGCCGCCTGTCGCTGTAGCATCAAGAGCAGCCGAAACTCAGCTGAATGGCAACTGAAACGGTAAAGGGGCGCCCCACTACAGCAGACAAGCCTCCACCTAGGAAGGCCCATTCACGCCGGCTCCCCCCCCCTTAGGGCACCCCACGCCGTTATTCGGAGCAGTATTGTAGGATGGCCACACCAGTGCGGCAACTTGCTAGACATCACCTCGGTGGTAACCGAATCTCAACGCCTTGTGGTGTCTCCTATTCAGAAAACATTGTTATACTGCCTTCGACCTATTCGCCGCAAGTGCGCACACAACTCAACTGCATAGCTTGCTAGACACCACCTCGGTGCCATCCGGATCTTGGAATGTCAGCACCTTTTGGTGTCTTCTCTTCAGAAAATATTGTTGCGCTGCCTTTGGCCCCATTCGCACATCGGTCCGCTACTGACGCCATCTCACAGGCTAATGGGGCGCCCCACGCCGAGTTTCAGCATTGTAGAATAACCACACCAGTACAGCAACTTGCTAGACATCACCTCTGTGCCATCCGGATCTCGGCGCCCCACTGCAGATGAAGTGCCTCTCAACTATGAAACCACCACGGTGACATCCGGATCTTGGCGCGTTGTGCTGCCTTCGGCCTATTCGCACATCGGTCCGCTACTGACGCCATCTCACAGGCTAATGGGGCGACCCACGCCGAGTTTCAGCATTGTAGGATGACCACACCAGTACAGCAACTTGCTAGACATCACCTCGGTGCCATCCGGATCTCGGCGCCCCACTGCAGATGAAGTGCCTCTCAACTATGAAACCACCACGGTGACATCCGGATCTTGGCGCGTTGTGCTGCCTTCGGCCTATTTGCACATCGGTCCGCTACTGACGCCATCTCACAGGCTAATGGGGCGACCCACGCCGAGCTTCAGCATTGTAGGATGACCACACCAGTACAGCAACTTGCTAGACATCACCTCAGTGCCATCCGAATCTTGGCATCTCAACGCCTAGTGGTATCTTCCATACAAAAAATATTGTTACGCTGCCTTTGGCCCCATTCGCACATCAGTCCGCAACTTAGACATCACCTCGGTTGCATCCGGATCTTGGCATCTCAGCGCCTTGTGGTGTCAGTCAGAAAATATTGTTGCGCTGCCTTTGGCCCCATTCGCACATCGGTCCGCTACTGACGCCATCTCACAGGCCAACGGGGCGCCCCACGCCGACTTTCAACATTGTAGGATGGCCACAGAAGTGCGACAACTTACTAGACACCACCTCGGTGCCATCCGGATCTTGGCGCGTTGTGCTGCCTTCGGCCTATTCGCACATCGGTCCGCTACTGACGCAAACTCACAGGCCAACGGGGCGCCCCACGCCGACTTTCAGCATTGTAGGATGGCCACACCAGTGCTGCAACTTGCTGGACACCACCTCGGTGCCATCCGGATCTTGGCGCGTTGTATTGCCTTCGGCCTATTCGCACATCGGTCCGCTACTGACGCCGCCTCACGTGCCAACGTATTTTCTCCGCATTTTATACCCTATGCCGCATACCAGGTCATGTGACTTGTTTATAAAACTTTTCATTGGTTCATTTTACTTTTGGTTTCCTAATGATGGAAGGCTTGATCATATGACCTAAAAACAACACTTTTCATTGGATGAAAACTTTTTTTTTCCCCCAAACGATGAAAGCCCCACCTTGTTTCTGGATGTTTCAGACTAAACTGGCGTCAGCATGAGAGCACCACCATCTCGTAGCTCCGTCGTGGTCATTCCGCGAGCAATCATGGCAGCCGCTCCCCACCAGAAGCCTGCAGGAGTCGGGGCCCCCAAAACTTTTGATGAATTCTCAAGGCGGAGGGGGCGCTTTCGAGAATGGGGTCCAAGACCTAGCAGACAAGCGTCCGATTTCCAAGGTGTCCCAGGGCCATTTCAGTGGACCACGCCCAAAAAGGAAAGAGCCTGCCGCCATTTTGAGAGTCCTGTGGCAGCCGCCTATCGCTGCACCGCAAGAGTGGGCGCAACTCAGCTGAATGGCGGATTTTGACACAGTGGACCAAAAGCGGACGGAATGGCAACTGAAACGGTAAAGGGGCGCCCCACTAAAACAGATGAGACTCCACCTGGAGAGGCCCGTTCACGCCGCCTCCCCCGGGGCGCCCCACGCCGTTATTCGGAGCAGCATTGTAGGATACCAAAACCAGTGCGGCAACTTACTGGACATCACCTTGGTGCCATCGTTCTGCTGCCTTGGAACTATTCGCACAACAGTTTGCTACTGATGACCCACCCCCCGCGACGCCCCACGCCGTTATTTGCTGGGTGGCAACTTACTAGACATCACTTTCGTGTCATCTAGATTTCGGCGCGTTCTGCTGCCTTGGAACTATTCGCACAACAGTTTGCTACTGATGACCCACCCCCCGCGACGCCCCACGCCGGAAATCTGGACGTTGTGCTGCGTTGGGACTATTCGCACAGCCGACCGCTACTTCGTTGTTTTTCCCTAAAATTTTTTATATGTTATTACTATTTTTGTTTTCTTGTATATATTTATAAATTATTAAAGTTTTATAATCTTACTACTTTGTCGGAGTGCTATATATTTTTAATGTGACACATAATTGTAAAAACTTTGATGTACAAAGAGTCATCCCTGGAATCTTCCGCTTCAGGCTCGGTCCCCTCCCCAATCACAATACAGGATGGTTTTCAGATAATAGCAACGCTTCTGCTGTGACGGATCTCATCGAGTGTGGGCCTTGATCTACTATAACTCCTTTGAAGAGGGGTGATTCTTTACAGCTGTGGCCATAAACTACATCTGCAGGGCTAGCTGATAGCCTAGGACCGGCCTGGACAATCGGACACAGAGGAAAAGGAGTGTCAGAGGGTGCGGTAGTGAATAGGGCGAAAGGGAGGTGTCGGGCGGGCACAGGGTGTGATTCTCAGGGAAGAGCAGCGCAGATGGGGGAGGTTTATTACCCATGCATAAGACAGAGAGCGGGGGTGACCACTGCCTGGGTGAGATGCTTGCGAGGGTGGGGAGCCATGCTAAGGATCGACAGCGTGCACAGAGTGGGTCTGGTCAAGGCATCTAAAATGGCTGCCGTGCACGACAAAAGTGTGGCATTTGAAAAAAGACAAGATGGCGCACACAATGTTTTTCAACAATTCCTGATTTCCTTCGAATCGAACGTTAACAGACGTTGGGGCATATTACCAAAGTTAAGCGATATTTATCCCTAACGATGCATTGCAAAGATTTTTTTACCGTCAGAAATTATCGCAGATAAACCTTGCTATTATCAAGGTTTATCGCAAATACGATAAAAAACGACCGCAATGCATTAATATCGCTGAAAACTCAGCGATATTCATGCATTACCGAGCTAATGCTCTTAGCCATGTTATCCACCTCCCATTGGATAACATGGCTAAGAACTGCTCAGGGCAGCTGTTACTTTTTGGAGATATTCGCGCTTATCTCGAATATTTCCAAAAGTTGATAATAGGAGATAGCGATGTTAGCGACTGTTTCCAGTCGCTAACATCTTGGCATGCCCACTTTGCATGTCATTAGTGATAAATATCACTCACATGCAAAGTGGGACCCAAGATGGTCGCTATCTCCTACTAGCCGTCGCTAACTGGTGTTAGCAACAGCTAGGTAATACAGATATAATTTTATCTCCGCGAAGCGGAGCGCTGTTACAGATATATATCTTGTTTTTGAACGTTAATTTCTCAAAATGCACTGAAGCACATATATTGAGACATAGCAAAGGCACATCGGGCTACCAGTCCCTAGGAGATAGCGATGTTAGCGACTGTTTCCAGTCGCTAACATCTTGGCATGCCCACTTTGCATGTCATTAGTGATAAATATCACTCACATGCAAAGTGGGACCCAAGATGGTCGCTATCTCCTACTAGCCGTCGCTAACTGGTGTTAGCAACAGCTAGGTAATACAGATATAATTTTATCTCCGCGAAGCGGAGCGCTGTTACAGATATATATCTTGTTTTTGAACGTTAATTTCTCAAAATGCACTGAAGCACATATATTGAGACATAGCAAAGGCACATCGGGCTACCAGTCCCTAATATTTTACCAAGTTTCGTGCAAATCCATTCAGCCGTTCGATTATTATTATTATTTTTTTTTTTTGCCCCGCGGGGCCCTTTTAAAACCTCCACATCAAACCTAGGGGGTCAGCGAGGATCTACTATGCCCCCTTATGGTCATTTGCCCCTTCGCTTTGGCCTCCTCTTGTCTCTCGATCCTACCGAGAGACAAGATGGCGGCCGCTACGTACTGTTTGGAATGTTTACAGACACCGGAGAGCCAATCAGCTTCGCTTCGCAAAGCTCCGTAACGCGAAAAGTACGCGAAGCGGTGCGCTGTTACAGATATATATCTTTTTTTGAACGTTAATTTCTCAAAATCCACTGAAGCACATATATTGAGACCTAGCAAAGGCACATCGGGCTACCAGTCCCTACAATTTTGCCAAGTTTCGTGCAAATCCATTCAGCCGTTCGATTATTATTATTATTTTTTTTTTTTGCCCCGCGGGGCCCTTTTAAAACCTCCACATCAAACCTAGGGGGTCAGCGAGGATCTACTATTCCCCCTTATGGTCATTTGCCCCTTCGCTTTGGCCTCCTCTTGTCTCTCGATCCTACCGAGAGACAAGATGGCGGCCGCTACGGACTGTTTGGAATGTTGACAGATGCCAGAGAACCAATCAGCTTCGCTTCACAAAGCTCCGTTGCGCGAAAAGTACGCGTCCTGGGCCGCTGCCCGGTCCGCTGTTACAGATATATATCTTTTTTTAAACGTTAATTTCTCAAAATCCACTGGAGCACATATATTGAGACCTACAAAAGGCACATCGGGCTACCAGTCCCTACAATTTTGCCAAGTTTCGTGCAAATCCATTCAGCCGTTCGGGCTAAAAGTGAGGCCAACCGCCCTATGGAAAACTCAATGTTAAAAACACGTTTTGGGACCCCCCTTTTTTCTCGGCCCCCACTGGACGAACCCCCCCCAAATTTTCAAGGGCTGCTCAGAAACAAAATGTGCCATTTTCCTGAAAATTTCAGCCAATTCCGTCCACAAACGCCAAAGTTATTAGACATAGAATTTTCAAAAAACCCATAGAGAAAAAATCCTAACTATATATACCTACTGGCGACCGCCAGTAGGTAATATATATATATATATATATGGAACACCGGTCGTTTTTGTGGCTCTCCCTTGTGACCGCATGTGTTGGAGGAGTACAGAAGTGCTACAGGGTGAGCCCCCAGAAGGGTTGCTAGTATGAGGATGAAGGATGACAGCAAGGGGAGACTACGATCCTGCAGCTGGGCGGTTTGCCGACTGCCAGCACAGGGTCAGCATTTCCCCTTCAAGAAATGCCTTGCCCATGAGACTGTCACCCTCTGGTGACCGGGCACCGCCAACGCCAATGCCGAAGCGGTGAGGACAGTTTGGCACATTGGAAACTTTTTATTCATCGATCCCCCTCGACCCTGAGTTTGTGCTTAGTTTTGTGTATTCACATCTGGTGTTGCTCGTCATCAAGGACATTGTGACATTTACCCCTAGAGACGATATGTTATTGTCCTTAACATTCATGTTTTGTTTGATGGCCCAATTATATTACGCCTCTGATTTCACAAGAATATTTGCCCAAGAACTGTTGCTAATACATGCAACCGCCAAGTTGCATTATGGGACAGGCAGTCCCGTTGAGAATATTGGCACGTGCTGTGAAGCTTACATTTATGTCTTCTAGTTTCAAACTATTTACAGTTTGGTCCTTGGGCGGGTCCGTGATCATCTTTGCCTTTGTGGGTGTAAGTGTAATCTATGCATTCACAGCAAGCAGGTATGAACATTTATCAAGCAGTAAAGGTCAAGGGTCTGTATCTGGTGGTCTGGCTACATGCGCAGCAAAACATTTTGGGTTAAAGGTTATCCCAATGTGAAATTTTTGTAACTAGCAGCAGTGCTGTTTGTTTTAATTATTTCAACATATTTTATGTTGAATTTACAGGTGATAAACAACTAGTGATATTCCCATTTAGACGATTGTTATACATAGTTTTTATATGCACTTTTATTCACTCATGCTTTCAGAATTACGGTAAATCACACAGGCAGATTATCAGCACTGTGCAAATTATATATGAAGATGTGTTTTACCTGTTGTTGCACTTGTATATTGCGCAAAGGGTGCATATTGATGTAATGTGTTCGATAGTAGTATTATTTCTGTGTTTACTAAGTCTTAAGTGGGGAGGACACTATATATACTTACTCAGTGATGGCGGCAATTAGATTGACAAAGGCTTCTGTGAAGCCGAAACGTGTCTCCGGGTCGAGGGTGACCTGAAATATTAAAAGAAGCCATATCTTATCAACCTCGAGTATGTGCCTTCTTCGTTGGAGGTTTCTGATGAAGCAGGAGTGTTTGTTCTTAAAAAAAAAAATATATATATATATATATCTTGGCATGCTTTCCTACCTGTAAGTGCAGCAACCCACCTAGGGGCAACTCTTTCTTCTTCTTATATATATATATATATATATATATATATATATATATATATATATATATATATATATATATATATATATATATATATATATATATATATATATATATATATATATATTCACTGAAAAAACCATAGGTTTCAGGAGTTATATAGTTAGGAATTCGTTTTTAAAAAACCTTTGAAATTCACTCAAAGGTTTTAGTGGTGTTATAGTTAGCTGAACATTTTACTCATACAAAACCAATGAAATTGCTCCTATATAGTTAGTTGTACTAACTATATTTCGCGCACCCGCAATCCACTGCTGATGATGTCACATATTAGATCATTCATGACATGGTCAGTGACATCACTGATGACATCTCAAATGACATCACTGATGACATCATCCAGTGAATGTGGTTTGCTTCGTTTTAAATATGCATTACATATATAGCAAGTTTACACTGAAGAATGAGTGGATATATATAAATAAATATTTGGATGGAGGATTTAGTAGCAGTGTAATTGACTGTTTACTTGACCAATTTATAATGTCTCACTAAATATAGTGGATAGTGACTAAACTGTGTGAATATCTGTATCACTTTGTCAGTTGTTGTGTAAACTGATTCTACAGTTGGTTACTAGCTATGTGAAAGTCTATATTAGTTATTGATTAGTTAACTGAGTATTTGTATGGGAGTGTGAAAGTGTGTGTGGTTCGGTGGGGGGTGTGTGACAGTCCAAAGATGTGTGAATAGTTGATTCAGTAGATATATGAAGTTAAAACTACATGTTCTAACAGTTTGGGTGAGGCAATCTCTTTATGGGTGTGGTGATGAGCAAATATATTTCTCAAAGGTACAGGTCCAACAAACTAGAAAAATAAAAGGCAGTGTATGTGTCAGTTGTTTTATATAAATAAGTATACATAAGACACAATGATTGTGTGAGTGACTGTATGGATAACTGTATACTTGTAATAATGATTTTATAATTCACTAAGTATGACTTACTATCTAAATGAATAGAAGAAGTGGTGTTTGTATAAGTGTTTTGCTAAGTAAATATGTAAGTATGATCCATTGTTTGCATAAGTGAGTAGGATGACTTCATATGTGAATAGGATGCGTGCTGTTGTTTAATGTCGATATAGATGTATAAGTATTTTTGATAGTGTTCTATTGTTCATTGACAGCATGTATGAGTGAATCCATAGGTAAGTGATTAGATGTGTGTATACATCTATGAATCACTGAGTGGATTTTTAGATACTTGTATTGCTGTGACAATGGATTTAAATATGATACTCTGTATTTTACAAACAGTGATGAAAAATTGTAATAGTGTATGAAAAGGTGTATGTGATTGGCACGTGGATGATGTCATCAGTGATGTCATCAGTGATGTCATTTGAGATGTCATCAGTGATGTCACTGACCATGTCATCAATGATCTAATATGTGACATCATCAGCAGTGGATTGCGGGTGCGCGAAATATAGTTAGTACCACTAACTATATAGGAGCAATTTCATTGGTTTTGTATGAGTAAAATGTCCAGCTAACTATAACACCACTATAACTTATAGTTTTTTGAGTGAATTTCAAAGGTTTTTTAAAAACGAATTCCTAACTATATAACTCCTGAAACCTATTGTTTTTTCAGTGAATTTCAAAGGTTTTTTAAATGCTAATTCCTAACTATAACTGGTGTGTAACCTATGGTTTTTTCAGTGAATATATATATATTCACTGAAAAAACCATAGGTTTCACACCAGTTATAGTTAGGAATTAGCATTTAAAAAACCTATTAAATTCACTGAAAAAACCATAGGTTTTACACCAGTTATAGTTAGCTGGGAATTTTACTCGCATAAAACCATTGAAATTCCCACGTTATAGTTAGTTGGACTCACTATAACTTGCGCATGCAATGCACTGCTGATGACGTCACATATTACATCACTCATGACATGGTCAGTGACATCACTCATGACATCACTGATGACACCATCCAGTGAATGTGTGTCTTTCTGAAAAATAAATAATAGTGAGTACTGTTTAAATATTTAAATATATGTATTAATGTAACACTTTGTGTATAAGTGGCTGCATGGGTTGGTGTGTAGCTACATGTGTAGGTATATGGGTTATTAGATGTTTTTCTTAGTATCAGTATAAGTGTTTGTATGGTTTGGTGGGAGTATTACTTAGCACATAGATGCATGAATGACTGACTCTCTGTTTGTATGTGTTTTCAATACAGCACATGTGCAGGACTGTATGGGTGGATGAGTGTGTATATGAGTATGTTAGTGAGTGAATGACTGTCTCACTAGTGTCTTTATCAGTAACTACATATGTTTTAATGTAGTATATGTGAATATTGATGTATATAAGTGAGTATATGTGAGAGTGAGGGATTGTAAGAGTTCCTTTTTAAATTAGTATGTGTTTCTATAAGTGATTGTTTAAGAGAGTAAGTATGTGTAAGTTTCCTTAAAAGTAAAGTGGTAGTGTGTGTATAACTGTATATGCAAATGAATGGATGTTTAATAGTTTATTTGCATGTGTGAGTATGTGTAACAGTATCTTTTGGATGACTGTCGGTGTGTAACAAGATGTATAGGTGTATCACTACATATGATGAGTGAGTATATGTATGAGTGACTATATAGAACTGTTGGTGAATGAGTGGATGTGTATATAGATGGTGGAATTTCTGAATTGGTTGTTGTAACTGGTATGGGTATCTCCATTTTTTTGAAAATTTTAGTTTCTATTTTTGAATATGTGTGTTCAAGGGTTACATTACAGTGAAAGGAGGTCTGTCACTCTGTCACAAGGATGGTGTCATCAGTGATGTCATGAGTGATGTCACTGACCATGTCATGAGTGATGTAATATGTGACGTCATCAGCAGTGCATTGCACGCGCAAGTTATAGTGAGTCCAACTAACTATAACGTGGGAATTTCAATGGTTTTATGCGAGTAAAATTCCCAGCTAACTATAACTGGTGTAAAACCTATGGTTTTTTCAGTGAATTTAATAGGTTTTTTAAATGCTAATTCCTAACTATAACTGGTGTGAAACCTATGGTTTTTTCAGTGAATTTCATCGGTTTTTTAATAGCAAATCTCTATAGGTATGAAATAATAATAAGGAATTTTATATTGTATAAATATGTATTATTTTTTGTCCGGTGCGCTCCCGGGACGCGTACCGGTGAACGCACGGGAAGCGCAATGTTACGGCGCGCCCCAGGGCGCGTACCGGGGAGCGTCCCGTTAGCGCTATTCCTGCGAACGAAAACAACATCGTGACGTTTCGCGTAGTCGCGTGATGCGTCATATGACGCACTGCGTAAGCGCACCCGGAAGCACGCGATCGCATATGATCGCGCAACGTCTCGACGCGCTTACGCGACGCGCCCCAGGACGCGCCCCAGGGTGCGTAGCATAAGCGCGTCAAGCCATGTGACTTTAAAATAAAACTTTTCATTGGTTCAGAATTTTTTTTTTCCAAATATTGAGAAACCCACCCATTTCTCTCACTATTGCTTTGTACTTGGAGAGAGCAAGAGGTGTTCTTTGCATTATATGCTTCTCAAAGTTTCCTGATCTACAGCAATGGCTGCAAGGGAGTCATCCAGCAGTGATTCTGATGGTTTTTTGCCTGAGGACCCTCCTCACCACAAAACAAAGGACCACTTAATTTGGAAATTTTTTGACATCCCTGAAGGAAAAAAAAAGGTTAATGCTGCTAAGGTAACCTGCAAGATATGTGGCAGTATTTTATCCAGAGGCAATCCTAATAAAAAATATAGCTTTGGAAATGCCAATTTAATTAGGCATGTCCAGAGAAGACACCCAAATAACTATGCCAGGGAGAGTGTGAGGGACCTGGCACGGAATTTACCAAGAGATGGCAGCAGCACCTCCACTGGTGGAGCAACACCTTCAGGAACACCACGTGGAAGAATGGTCCCTAACGTGCAGCCGGTGTTTGCAGGCATAAAATTTCTATGCGTGGACTGTGATGAACTGCTCTGTTATGGGGAGCAGAGCGTTGAACTCATTGCTATAAAGAGACAGGAACACCGCTGCCCTCCCCGTCCCTAGTTTTTCACAATTTTTTGCTCCTGTTGAGCAGTTTTGGAATCCCTGTTTTTGTTTTTCCCCTGAAAAAAATCCCCAAAAAATATAAAATCGTTTTAAAAAAGTATAACAAAATATAAAAAAACAAAAAGAAAAAAAAAGTTCTTTTCAGAACTACCTCCAATTTATAAAAAAAGCTACATTTTTTTAAAACTCTGTCATTCTTTTTTCTCCATGGTACGCTTCCCGGTACGCTCCCCGATACGCTCCCCGGTGCGCGTACCGGGCGCTCCCCCCGTGAAAATCGAAAAAAAATGTAAAAAAATGTTTGGCCCGCGGGACCCTTTTATGGCCCCCACATCAAACCTAGGGGGTCAGGGGGGGTGTACCCTGCCCCCTTTTGGTCATTTCCCCCTTTTGTTTTTCGCCACCTCTTGTGTCTCGGTCCTACCGAGACACAAGATGGCGGCCGCTCCGGACTGTTTCGAATGTTTACAGACACCCGAGAGCCAATCAGCTTCCTGTGCGCAAGTCGCGTGGCGTGCCCGGAGCGTTCCCTGGTGCGCGTACCGGGGCGCTGCCATAGATATATACATTTTTTTTAACCTAAACTACTCAAAATCCTCTGGAGCACATATCTTGAGACATAGCAAAGGCACATCGGGCTACCAGTCCCTACAATTTTGACAAATTTGGTGAAAATCCATTCAGCCGTTCGAGCTAAAAGTGCGACCGACTGTCCTATGGAAATTAACATGAGGAAAACACGTTTTGGGACCCCCTTTTATCTCGGCCCCCACTTGACGAACCCCCCCCAAACTTTCAGAGAAGGAGCGGAGCGCCGCGAGGCAAAGTTGCTGAAAAAATCAGGCCAATTCCTCAACCGGCGCCAAAGTTATTCCAAATAGAATGTTGCGATTTCCCTATGGAAATCAATCCTAACTATAACTACCTACTGGCGACCGCCAGTAGGTAATATATAAAATTTCTATGGCAAAATGAAACCCCTCATTTTGTTCCTTTTCAAATTAAATGTATTAAGTGTTACCACTTTATTCCAATCAAGATGACTTCAGGTGTGCCATACTTTTGTCATAAGTAAGACTGGTAGCGTTCTAGTTGTTCTTAAGAACACTCTGGGACATTCTGTCATTGGGCTATAGTTGGGCTACATCTGGCTGATATTTGGGCTACATTTGGGCTCTTTTGTCTCTGGTGGCCATCTTGGGAGACTGCATATCAGAATTTTTTTAATGAAATATAAGAGGATTTGAGAAGTCACTCAAAATGTGCCCTAATTTTTCTTTCTTCAGCACTAATCATAATTTCTATGGCAAAATGAACCCCCTCATTTTGTTCCTTTGCAAATTAAATGTTTTAAGTGTTAACACTTTATTCCAATCAAGATGACTTCAGGTGTGCCATACTTTTGTCATAAGTAAGACTGTTAGCGCTCTAGTTGTTCTTTAGAACACTCTGGGACATTCTGTCATTGGGCTATAGTTGGGCTACATCTGGCTGATATTTGGGCTACATTTGTTTTTTTTTGTCTCTGGTGGCCATCTTTTGGCTACATTGGGCTACATTGGGCTACATTTGGGCTCTAGCATATATATAGCCCAATGTAGCCCAATATATATTTTTTCAAAGTTAATTTTCGTAAAAGCCACTGAGGCACATTTCTTGAGACATAGCAAAGGCACATCGGGCTACCAGTCCCTACAATTTTGACAAGTTTGGTGGAAAACCATTCAGCCGTTCGGGCTAAAAGTGAGTCCAACCGCCCTATGGAAATGAACATGGGGAAAACACGTTTTGGGACCCCATTTTATCTCGGCCCCCGCTTGACGAATCCCCCCCAAACATTCAGGGAAGGAGCGGAGCGCCACGAGGCAAAGTTAAGGAAAATTTCAGGAAGATTCCTCAACCGGCGCCAAAGTTATTCCCAATAGAATGTTGCGATTTCCCTATGGAAAACAATCCTAACTATATATACCTACCGGCTATCGCCAGTAGGTAATATATATATATATGTATATATATATATATATATATATATATATATATATATATATATATATATATATATATATATATACCAGCTCCGAATTCCCAAAAATACCCAGCCGGGTTTCAGGAAACAGCACTCTCAAGCACGGCAGTAAATTAGCAGGAGGTTTTATTATTCAGAATAGACGCGTTTCGGGAGAGCACTCCCTTCGTCGGTATTCACATCTGAAACACTGTATGCAGCGCCATTATCTATGTTTGTCACAACATTAAACACAAACAAGGGACTAAACCATAAGCGCATCATTATGCGCCATCTTTGAATGTGCAAATACAAAGGCTACAAAGCATTGCTAACAGATTGATTACACCACTAATCACGCCGTGTATCGGCACAATCGTTATCTTAACCGCATGCGTGCGGGCGGAATTCCGCCCGTACGCTGGGTTTTTAAAAATCGCATGTTACGTGACGAGCTGGGCTCGTCATGAGCGTGCGAGGAGGCTACGCCATGACGAGCCCAGCTCGTCATGAGCGTCGAAGGGGTTAATAACCCACATTATGTCAATATTCGGAGACGATTTATATCCGAAGTTTTTGTGGCTAAGATAACATAAAACACAACTCCAGCCCCTAAATCAGGTCACATATGGGACATGAAAGTATCGGGCAAATCTTGCCGTGGATCGGCAATGGCAGCCCCCTAGGACTGTCACAATGAAGGTGTAACAAACTATACAGCAATACATAGAGCAAATATCGCTAAAGACAGCATCTTCAGCCCTAGACCCAACATCTCTAGAATACATTTCATCTCAAAAACATGATTTCAAATTTCTTTCATTATCAAAACACTGCAATCCATTTTATCAACCCAGGTGAGAGGCCAGTTCTTCTCCCATATTCAAACCTTTGGGCACCTTTGTCTCAAGATCTATAATATATCGGGACTCGAGTCTCCTTAATGCGAGCAATCTATTGCCCCCTCTCGGATTCTCTTCTACTCGGTCCAGACAAAAATACCTCAGAAGGTTCCTGTCACTATTGTGTCTGATGGAGAAGTGGCGGGCCACTGGATATGAAAAATCCTTATTAGTAATGGCCCGCATGTGTTCCAATATCCTCAACTTAACAGGATTGATCGTGCTGCCCACATACCTTAACATACAGGGGCATAATAGGCAGTAGACTGCATGGTCAGAATGGCAAGACATAAATTTACTAATCTTTTTCCCTTCTTTGCAGCCAGGTACCTCATAGCTCAATGTCCTTTTACTTGATGAGCAGGCCTTACATTTCCCGCAGGGAAAAAAGCCTTTCGCATCCTTTAATGTGCCCCGTTGTTTTTCAATAGGTTGTAAATAGCTATGCACTATTTGATCACGTAATGATCTCGCCTTCCTGTATGTTATTAGAGGTGCGTTGGGGATATCAGGCCCGATAATTTGGTCTGATTTTAAAATATGCCAATGTTTGGACAGGATTGATCGTAATTTATAGGAATCCGCAGCATAAGGTGTTATCATGCGGAATTTTCCTTCTGTGGTAGGACCTGGTTTCTTAACAAAAAGACTAGTGCGGGATACACTCCTAACCTTATTCAGAGTCTCTTTGAGAAGATTAGGATTATATCCTCTCATCACGAATCTCTCCATACATTCATTAGCTGCCTTCTCAAAATGCTCATTCTGACTGCAGTTGCGCTTGATCCGCAAAAATTAGTTTGCGGGGATGGTTGCTGGATGCGTGTAAAATGCTATTTCCAGCAGTGGGTTTGCAGTACAGTTGCATGCAGATGCGCCCATCACTGACACTCACTTCCAGGTCCAAATAATTGACCTTTTCCTTACTGATTTCACCAGTGAATCTCAGATGATGTTCATTGTCATTGAGAATTTGAATGTACTGATTAGCTTCCTCAATCGATCCATTCCACACAAGGAACAGGTCGTCTATATACCTGCTCCATAACACCACTTTGGTGTTCCAGGTGGAGAGCCTGGGGGCCCAGGCTACCTGCACCTCCCACCAGCCCACAAATAAATGTGCGTAGCTGGGA
The DNA here is from genome assembly GCF_964261635.1 of Lissotriton helveticus. Classification (NCBI taxonomy): domain Eukaryota; kingdom Metazoa; phylum Chordata; class Amphibia; order Caudata; family Salamandridae; genus Lissotriton; species Lissotriton helveticus. The sequence goes on along the minus strand of NC_136067.1, from coordinate 1,903,805,051 downwards.
GCGAAGCAGGAGCCCATGGCCGTACCAGACAGTTGGCGATACATAGTATCCTGAAAGAGAAAAATGTTGTTGTGTAACCAAAATGCAATTAATTCTAGCAGCATCTTGTTATGCATCGCATATTTAAGCTCTCTCTTATTAAGGAAGTACTCCACCGCATGAAGGCCCTGGTCATGATCTATACAGGTATACAAACTTGTTATATCCAGGGTAATCAGTACATAAGATGGTTGCCAGTCCAAAAGTTCCACCTTCTCTATAAAGTCTGTAGTGTCTCTGATATACGATCTTAAAGACAATACAAAACTGAACAGATGGTGGTCTAAAAATTTTGAGAGATTCTCCGTCAATCCTCCCATAGAGGAGATTATGGGTCTCCCAGGGGGGTCATTGATGTCCTTATGAACCTTGGGTAGATGATAAAAACAAGGTAAAGTAGGGTTAATGGTCTTTAGAAAAAGATATTCCTCCAGATCTAACATCTGTTTGTCAAGCCATTTCTTAAGTAAAGCATGAAGATCGTTAATACTCGCTAGGTAATTTTGTTTCTTTATTGGGGCATAGCAAGAAACGTCCTGTAGTTGACGCATCGCTTCTGCTACATATTTGACTCTAGACATGATGACGATGTTGCCTCCCTTATCGGAGGGTTTGCACACAATGGTCTTGTCTTCCATTAGAGTCTTAATGGCCAGTTTTTGTTCCTTGGTGGTGTTAAATTGTGTCCTCTGATTCCTTTGTGTGGTTCTCATGGTCATCAGATCCCTAATGACCGCATCAGAGAAGATATCAATTGAATCCACAGCAGTCTGAGGAACAAATTTGGAAGCCAGCTTAAAATCACTCTTGGGTGCCATCTGATCAATGTCAACATTTGCTAATCTTTGAGTGAAAGTATTAACTACAGTGTCAGTTTCCATGTCACACTCTCGCCTCAAATTTTGTAGGACTTCACAGGCGGTAAGATCATTCACGGTTAAGAGGTCCGTATCCTTTTTGCTTTGTCTCAATTGCTTGACTTCTTGGACCGTAGGTTTAATTTTATGAAACTTGTGTAACTTGACCTTCCGAATAAATTTAAACAGATCAATACATGTCTGCGTGTACTCCATGTTTTTATTTGGACAGAATGTCAGTCCTAGCTTTAAAACAGACTCTTCTGCTGGAGTTAAGTGTCTCTGGGATAAATTCACAATGGTGAGTTGCTCCGAGGTTTCTACCATCTTCCCCTCCTCTGGCTCCTGGTAACCCTCGTGGTTGCTTTGGTTTGGGTGTTGCCTCTGCCTCTTCCTTTAGAGGAGAGAGCACATACACATTAGCACTGGTTAGCGGTGGTAAAGTGCACAGAGTCATAAGGCCAACAAAAAAGAGATCAGCAAAAATGGTGCAGTAAGACAAAATGTTTGTGGAAAGACCGTCCTGTGGCTGACAGGTCTAACAATATCCTTCTCCCAGGTACAACAGCTTATAAAAGTGTTCAGCAAAGGATTGCAAGCTTCAATCTCCAGTTTAGTAGGAAACTGTGGCAGTGATATGTTTGGAACGGCCTGAGAACGAAATGGTGTTGGATGGTTAGTGCTGTGAAACCATTGAGGTCATGCTGTGCTAAATCAAAATTAAACTAAATATAAACAGAATACATGTTTGCTCATACAGGTTTCACTGGCAGAAGCAGCATAACAGCCTTCCTTGTGAGATTGATAAAGTCGCTATCACTGACAATTGACTAACAACATTTGTTATTTAAACTGTTGGACAAATAGCAATATCTGCTGCCAAAGGGTTATTTGTATCGCACACTGCATAACCTAATTGCTTCTACATACTGAAGAGAGGAGCTGGGAAGTCAGAAAATGGGTTAGCCTACTTCAGCCACTGACTAAATTCACTTTGAGTGACTGCATGTAGGTCTTTCACAAGGCATACATCTGCACACAAGGTAGTTCCCTTCAGTGCCAGTGTTTTTTGTTTTTACTTTATTGGTGCTTTAATGCTACCTTTGTTTGTAAAGGCTGCTGTGGTAGAAAGAAACATTCTACCAGATGAGGGCAGAATACACATTCCAGCTTTATCAGTACCTCTCTCCTGCCAATGCTGTTGTACATTTTTTATTTAAGTGGCCTTTGTTTATCTGACTGCTGCTTTTTCACAGCATATCAGCAGCTCATATGAATTCTGAATATAAGCTCATGAGGGTGCTCTATCTGTGCAACCCTGTGTGTCATTTCTCCTTTCTTTCTGTCTTTCCTTCCTTTTTACTTTAGTTCTTTCTTTCCTCTTTTTTCTTACTTACTTTTTTCTTTCTTCCCTTCTTTCCTTCCTCTTTTTCTTTCCATATTTCTGTCTCTCCTCTTTCTTTTTGCTTTCCTCTTTTTTGTTTCTTTTCTCCGTCTTTATTTATTTCCTTCTTTCTTTCATTCCTTTTATTGCTTGTCTTCCTTTTCTTTCTATCTATTTTTTATTTATTTCCTGGGATAATGCAGGACAGAGAAGCGCAGGCATGGTGAATGGATGTGCTGTGTGTATATGTGCCTATGAGTGGTACAATACATGGCAGATGTAGTGTTGTTCAGTGTGTGTAGGTAAAATGCATGTGCTGGGTGTATGTGTAACTGTGAGTGCTACAATTTATGAAGGGCGCAGTGCATGCATGTTAAATGCATATGCTTGGAGTAGGTGTGCCTACGAGTGGTACAGTACATAAAGGATACCATACTGGACAGTGCAGGCATCTTAAATGCAAGTGCTTGATGTATATGTGCCTATGAGTGGTACAGTATATGGAGAATACAGTACTGTGCACTGCGTTTATGTTTCATATATGCACTGAGTGTATGTGTGCCTGCGAATGGTACAAACCATGTAGGGCCCTGGATTACATTATGGAAAGCCCAGGCCTGCAGGGTGAAACATGGCGAGAAGGTAGAAAAATTCTCTCATCCAGATATGGGTATTACTGTATTCCTGTAAACAGGGTGGGACACACACCGGGGTGGGGAGAGCAAGGCTTCCCCTGTACACTTCTCAGGGTGCTTGTTGATTCAGTGAGAGCTCACAAGAATGGGGCTTGAGTACATCTAATGAAAAGATGGGCTGATAAGAGAATCATAAAGAGTAGAGCTAGGGGCCCTGGGCTAACAATTTGATGCACATATCACTGTGGCTGACACCCAGGTGTGAACTCTAGTCACTCCCAAGGCCTGTGTTGTAGGACTATCAGCTTTGGAGACTCTCCTGCTGTGCCAGACTGCTTTTCAAGAGGAAGAGGGAGCAGAGGGGTGGACACATAAGAAGCCGAAACCCAACTTAATACTTCAAAACTCAGATCCTAAATCCCATTTCCTGTCTGGAAATTCACTATAAAAATCAGCATTGACCCCCGAAAAATTGTCATCTGCCATGCTGCCAATTGGGTTGTGTGAGAAGAGGAAGCTCTGCAAACCTTCAGGATGTGGCCAGGACAGGGGGCTAAGCCTGTTAGCCTCCCTTCTGCGTAAGGGGACATCACCCAGGGAATCCAAAACCACCTGCCCAGGAGCACCAAGACCTGCTTGCCAAGACCAATGTGCCTCTTGAGAAAGAGTAGAGCGTAGGCACGAGCAATGTCCAGTTGGGATCCCTGTTAAGTGGACTCGCTGTGCAAGGTGTGAAGAAATGGTGTTATACCAATCGGGTTGTTGCCTGTGTGCCTGGCAGAGTCAGCAATTCCTGTACACCAGGAGAAGGCTGCTGTGGGTTGAGCCGTGTGTTGTGCTGTGCTGATTGGGCTTATGCCTGTGCGTAGTGCTGAGCCATGAGCCAGGAGGGGCCGCCCTATAGAAGACTGCTGAGCAGTAAGGGCCGTAACCGCAATCACTAAAGTGAGTAGTCAGTGGGATAGGGAACTCCAAAGAACCACTAGAGTTCTAACATTAGTGGAGCACTGTGTAATTGTTTGTGGAAGTTATAAATTTCCTTTGTGTGGATAGCGGTAGAAAACAAAATCTCTTTTTTCATAAAAATTGGTATTTGGCTGGATAATGATTTATTGCTGGGCGCATTTTGAGTTGTGGGCCTGTGTCACTATCCTGTATCCACCTCCCCCCAAAGGAGCCTTGCCCCCGAGGGAGCCTTGGACTGCTCACACTATGCCTGAGAGTCAAGTGTAGAAGGGGTACTTGTCCATAGCCGGTAGGGCCCCGGGACATCAGGAATAAAAGGCCACAACCCTCAAGAATTGCCCAAAAAGTAACGAGCCATGTCAGACCTATTGGCTTTGCCAATGCGTGTTGTATTTTGACGTGTAGATAGGTGAGTGCTGAGCCATTCAAGAAATCAATATTCTTAGTATATGAAAACGTTTTGAGTCTTTGAGTCTTTCTTGGATGACATACAGCCTCCTATGGCTAGGAAGCTGTATGTTCAGTTTAGAACAGGGACCCTCCCGGTCAATGCTTTTGTGAATGAATGGACCAATGATCCCTCTGTAGGTTGTCCTGCCTGCAACAGCCCTGACGAGAGCGACATACATTTCTTTTTTTTCTTCCCAGGCTATAAATCTGCCAGACGTCGTTGGCTTATACCATTATGCAGAAACTTGGGATGCACATAGTATCTGGAGGCGTATAGAATGTTAAGATCTGATATGCACCCCCTATAGTCTCTGCCGTGTCTCGTTTCCTTAATTTCATATGGCACAAGTGAAGGGCCTTTTTCTAACACATTTCAGCAATTGTAAAAAAAAAACTTCTCTGCCCTTTTGTTCATTTTAGTCTTTAGATTTTAATAGTTTTTATCTGGTTTTAATCATTCTTGTTTTTAATTGGCATTTTGACTTTGGACTTATTAAAACGTATTTTTGGGATGTACTACAATATATAAACAATGAACTGACAAAATATGTTTATCAATGCTATATTGTATATGAATTTCTACTTTGTATGGCATTTTATGACCGAAATAAAGCTTGTTGAAATGCAAATTATAACATAAACATGAACAAAAACGTTTTCAAGTGAAGTTAAGGTCAAGATGATTGCAATTTACAATACCTATGAAATGGCATTGTTCTATTGTGGTTAGTGCACTGGTGCAATCTGGAGGAATCTTCCTATCTATTGGTTCTTTATAAATGAAATAATTTTTTGGTTTAATTCCCATCTCACATATTTAATAAAATAATATTTCCTTTATATTTTTAGAGCAACCTACATATATTTTATCTTGAAAATAGTACATTGAAGAAGGGGTCCTGAAGAAGGTGGTTTCAAGTCATTAAGGCCACCATAAAGTGTGTTGACCGTTTGTTGACCCCCCCTGACTAAGACACACTGATGGAAGACTAAACTGGGGTCTCCTCTCTGTGCTATCAAGAAGACACCCGGGGGAAGGGAGTAGTGTCTTGAAAATGTGTGACTGTGTGTGTATGGTATGATGGTGAGAATGATTTGGGGCCTGTCTTGTTGTATTGTTTAAATTCATTTTTTTCGAGTTTGATGAAATTGCTATGATGAAATATTGCATTAATAATGTAATTTGCGAAGAGGTAATAATATTAAAGGTAGATATCAATGAAGTTTTTTATGTTATTATCATGAATTTTCTATGAATAATCAAAGTTAATTAAATAAAAAGATTTTTTTGAAGTAATGGTGGGTTAGTAATGATTAAATAATGATTTTTTGTAAATGAATAGGCTAGCGGATAAACAAAGGTTTTTTTCTGCCATAAACGTAAGAAAAAAATGCCTTTGTGAATGGAGCCTTTCATCTCTAATTAATGCCTGGTATCATGTTATATTGTGATATGTTAGCAAATATCCGACATGAGATCATGTGGGCGCTCAGAAATATCAGCTTGTAGATGTAATCCTCTGTCTTATGCAGAATAGATACCTTCTCATGGCTAACACTGGTCCATGCATACCAGCCTCTCAGAAGTGAAACCACTACCACAAGACTTCATGCCTTCACCTCTCTGCCTGCAAAGTGCAGGCTTAAGGCACACCCTAACACACCACAGACGTTGCACAAAACGTTTGGTGTTTCAGTGTGTGCTACCCATAACCTTTTAGTAACAACATGTGGGATGCTTGAAACATGGATTTTATCCAAGCGGCAAGTTTATCTAATTCATGTGGGGAAACATGCGAATTATGTAGCACATTCTCTGGCAGTATTATTTTCTTCCATTTTAGCTATGATCAACATTTTGTTGTGCAGTGATAAATGTGCTAATGTATGTGTATTAGAAGTGTGCCCCACACACACACGGGAAACATCCTTTACAACAAAACTTTTTCCACGCAGTACCTTTATAACGCAGAAATTACAACGCAAGTCGTTACAACGACTTGCGCTGGAGGGCGCTGTAGGATAGGGAATAGTTTAATTTACTATCCAAAACCTTCCCTACTATCCACGGGGACTGGAGTTGGAATAGTAAATTAAACTATTCACTATCCAGCACCCCCAACGCAAGTCGTTGTAACGACTTGCGTTGTAAAACCTGCGTTGTAAAGGCATGCGTGGAAAAAGCATGCGTTGTAACGACATACATCCCACACACACACGCCACACACCTCTCTCTCTCCCGAAAAAAACTGAAAAAAGGCTCAATGTTATCTACACAGTCATAACACGCACCATCCCCCAGTCACTGGTCCTGCACTTCAGACATGCTGCGCAACCAGTAACCATGCTGTGGTACCTGCTGTGCACAGTGCTTTTCATGGGCAAACTACACCCTGTCTCATCAAACCTCTACTGCTATAACAGTATTCTGAAGTCGGCTGCCAAAAAAGCCATGTCATATAAGCGGAAAGATGCACGCGCTTTGGTGGTAGTCAATCTATTCGCAAAGCTATTCCCTTTGAATCTAACATTCTAAATCCATCTCATTGAAAACGATTTCCATACATTTCAAGAACTCTTATTAAGCCTCACCTCTTCCAACAAGCCTTGTGCCTGCTCACCTGGTGATTATCTCTGAGTAGCTGCGTACTCCTGTATTACTGTGGGTTCAAAGTTGGTTCTAGCTCCACCCACTTGTGAAACCCCCCTCTCTTGAATGTGTTCTGGAGCAACCTGTGTGATGCCCCAGTTCAATACAAAAATATAAATATCTGTAACTATAAGTTTGACGTAAAATGTTGTGGAAAGCAATGAAAAGCCGCTTGCCCTAGCTCTGCTCAGAGGTAATAGTTTCAAGTCCTGGCTTCAGCCAATGCCCTGTGCCCAGCACTGTTCCCCGGCACTGAGCCAGCGTGAGAAGCCATTAAGGTCCCATCATAGGCCATTCTTCCCTTCTTTCATATTTCTTTCCTTCTTTCTTTCTTTCCTTATTTCTGTCTTTCCTCAGGATTATTTCCAAGGTAAGAAGTCTGCAGAAGAAAATCAAAATTCATTGGAATCAACATTACCACATGCAAATAGATTTTAGTTAGACTTTGTCAACATGTTTAGAATTTCTCAAAGTGTAAAAGAGGATTCCTCCTGAAACCCTGCAATGTAGTTACATCCATTTCATCATCACAGTGCCCATGCCCACTTCAGATGCAGAATCCTGGAACCAGGCTTGAGTGGGCACAGATAAAATTTCCCTAGGTTCTCAGCCGAGGGTGGTTTATTTAATGTTACCCATGTATAACTGTTTCCACATGGTACTACTTGTCTAAAATCCCTTAACTACACAAAAGCATGAATAGAACATTTCTACGTTTATTCAAATAACAGAGAGAGTAGGGCATTGCTTAGGTCAATATTGTACATCGTCGACTCTGAAGAATTTATATCACTGCAAATGTCAGGAAAGAAAGACATCAGTTGGAGGAGACTGCGCTATCCGGGCTGGTGGCTTAGTGGTCTAATGTGTCCACTGTAGAGGCTTGAGTTTGATCTCATGGTCACAAGTTAAAATCCCAGCAGGTCCACTCAGCCCTTTATCCTTCTGAGGTCGATAAAACGAGTACCATTGGGTAACAATAAACATTTGTTATTCTGCGTCAAGATACCCTTCTGGGTGAACGTTTGCTATCCAAATACACGTTATTTTATCTTATTTAATTGTATTTTCGCAGTGTTGAACTGCATCTTTCAAGGCATTCACAGGGAATGGGATTTGTGGTTGAGAGGCACAGGTAATCACAGAATATCTTGTAGTAACATGAGTCAAAATACAGTAAGTGAAGCATAAATAAGGGGGGCACAGGAGTGGGATGGACCCAAGCATTGAGTGACTTTCTGAAGTTGACATTATATCTCCATCTGAAATAACTGCTGTTCACTTTATCACCAGCAGGGGGACAGCTACTAATGACTCTGGAGCAATTAGTGTAAGATCAATGCCAGGTCTGTCAGATCCTAAGGCAATGGGAAACTCCCTGTTGTAAATGACTTGTTAAGTTGACAGTCACTTGCCCTGGGAGAATATCAAGATTGATCTAGCCGAGGTGGTAAATATTGATTGAGAGAGCAGCTACCTATTTACTCAGAGGGTCAATAAATCCTGCTATTTACTCAGAACAGACAGTGATTGCATTGATCGTGAGGTTTAGTTACACACGGTTCTCCAGAAGAAAAAATGACTTTTCTGCACGTAATAAATATTCTGAGACTATTTTCAGAGACCATTATTTTCACTCAGTTTACGGGTTAGACATGAATGGCTTACTCCAGCCTTCAAGACAACTGTGAATGCATGTTGGGGATGTTTACAGACATTAATGTATAGCGCACAGTCTGTGCTCCGGGTTTCTTGCTCTAAATTACAGCACAGAATGCAAAATGTCCAGAAATGACATTTCCATAGTGTGATGTGCTGGACAGGGCAGGTGGGATCATATATGGTGCCTGAAAGCAACCATTTGCTTCTGTAGGCCTTGGAATTGTGATTGATGGCACTCGTTACAAACAGCAGACTTTAGGTTAACTTTGCAGTTTTTTATATTTACAATGCATTTTTAGTTTCAAATCTGTTTTATTGGTTTTAAAAGTGAAAAATGGGATTTCAATACAGCAACCAAGAAGCAGGCATATATGGCGAGCGAGACAGACAAGCACATCTTCTCTAAACGGCATTAAGGAAGTGAAAACAATATGCCAACATAGACATGTATAGCCAGTGCTGTAACTTAGGTGCCATGTAAAGGGGTCAACCGACCAAAACAAGAAGAACCAACCCCCCCTCCCTCTTCCTAACATCCCTTCCCTCCCTCCACCCTGACCAGTATGCCATTCACTAGGGACCTGCGGTATGACACGGTTAGAGCTGTGTGTTGTAGGGTGTCCGAGCTCACAGAGGATCCTGCGGTGGCCCTGTGAGTCGCAGAATGCGAAGATATTTGGGGCAAGTGATTTCATGGAATTCTTTGGACAGTAGGGATAAAAGCGGCTGCCAAGTTTTCTGAAAGGAGTCTGTGGTGTGTGTCAGTGTGGCCTGGATACGCTCCATGCCTAGCGTGAACCACAATTTATGCAACCATCCAGTGTGGGTAGGGGCGGTGGGTGATCCCCAGAGTGACAGGATATGTTGTGACGCTGCTTGCATGGCAATGCCCATCTGTTTGCCGCGTGTGGACCTCAAGGGGAATGTAAGCGGGTTAGGCAGTCCCAAAATCGCATACGCGGGGAAGCGTGGGATTTCGGTCTGGAAGGTGGAGTCAATATCATCTAGGACCGCTTTCCAATAGTCCCGGACAGTGCGGCAATCCCATAGCAGGTGGGTCAAAGTGCCCTGCCCGCCGCAGCCTCTCCAACACAGCGCGCTCCGAAGAGGGTTGCCACGATTGAGTCTGACCGAGGTGAGGTGCCAGTAGATGGCCAATTTCACCGCTGCTTCCCTGGCAGTGGTGTTACGAGTGGTGTGCGCCGCTCTGTAATATATAAACCCCCATTCCTTGGGTGACAATGCCCTACCCAGTTCCGACTCCCATCGTTTCTGTCCCACCGTTTTGCCCGGGCCGGTCGCAGGTGAAAGCATCTTGTAAAGGTCTGAGATAAGATGTCTGTCAGAATTTTTTGTGATCAGCCACTTCTCGAACGGCGTTAGCTGCCGACTTACTAAGGGGGCGCAGTCTGGGCTCGACAGCCAGTGGCGGAGTTGGAAGTACTGGAACAGGTGGGGTTTGGTTACCCCATAGTCCTGCACAATGTCGTTAAGGGGAAGAAAGCTCTCCGATTCAAAAAAATAGCCAGCGGACCGGCATTCCGTGCCGCGCCATTGTGGAAAGGCGCGAGGGTCGTTGCCCGGTGGGAATTCCGGATTGTCTAGAATCGGGGTGAGCGGGGAGGGGAAAGTTGTTAAACCTTTCTTGACCGCCACCGTGTCCCAGGCTTTCATGATGGTGCGCATGATGGGGGATCGAAGGAGATATCGTGGTCTGTGTTGGCGAGCGAGAAATGGTATCTTCCATAGTGACGTTTGGGCCATCGCCCTGTCCTGGAACAACCACCTCTTCTCGGATTCTGGCCTATACTATTCCACCAAATAGTGGAGTTGTGAGGCCTGGAAATATTGCCGGAGGTTTGGAACTCCAAGATCACCCTCATCTACAGCTCTGTGCGCTACTTGTTTATGCAGGCGCGCGCGTTTCTTTCCCCAGATGAACTGGTGGAGGGCGGCTTGTAAGTCTGGCAATGCACCAGGCGGCGGCGGTATCGGGAGAGTTTGGAAGATATACAAAATCTTAGGCAGGGCTGACATTTTCACTGCCGCTATGCGGCCCAGCAGGGAGAGGGGTTGTTTCGACCAGCGGGCAAGATCGGCTCGGATCTGGGAGATGAGCGTTTTATAGTTAAGGGATTCTGTCGCGTCTGTGGTGGAGGTAAGAGTGATTCCCAAATATGGGAGCTGCGAGGATGCGTGTAGGTCGCACCCGAAGTCAGGTGCAGGAGTGCGAGGGTGGGCATTACTGCCCAGAGGCAGAATCAGGGACTTCCCCCGATTGATTTTAAAGACAGACACTGCCCCAAAGTTCTCCAGTTCCCCCAGGAAGGCAGGTATAGAGCGGGATGGTCTGTTCAGGGCGGCAATGATGTCATCGGCATACAGTCCCACCACGTGAGGTTCGTGGCCAAAAGTAATACCATGGATATTAGGATTATCTCTGAGTTTCTGCGCAAGCGGCTCCACATAGAGGGCGAATAGGAGGAGTGAGAGAGGGCACCCTTGACGCGTACCTCGTTGTATCTCGAAGGGGTCTGATTTAAGACTACCCAAGCGAACCTTAGCTTGAGGGTGGTAGTAGCAGCTCGCTATCCAGGTTTGAAATCGGTCACCCAGTTAGTATCGTTGTAGGACCTTTTGCAAGTATGTCCAGTCGACACGATCAAACGCTTTCTCTGCGTCTATAGCCAACAGCGCCGAATCCGAGTCCTGGAAGTGGGCTTTATCCACTAGGTGCAGGAGCCTTTTAGTATTATCGCTGCACTGGCGATTCGAAACAAAGCCCGATTGATCTGGTTCGAGGATACCCGGAAGACAGGGGCCTAGGCAAGCTGCCAACACCCCAGTGAACAGTTTTAAGTCCAGATTAAGTAACGAGATGGGACGGAATGCTGAGCAGTGTGTTTGGCTCTTACCTGGTTTGGGCAGCACCACTATGTCTGCTGCTAGCATGTCCGGGGTATGGAGCTCGGGCCTTCGAACGAGTTGAATAATCTTGTGAGTATCGGTGCCAAGAGGTGGCCGAAGAGTTTATAGAAGCCTGACGAGAAGCCATCAGGACCTGGAGATTTGAGCGGGCGCAGGCGGGAGATAGCGGCCAGGACTTCGTCCGAGCGAATAGGAGCGTCTAAGGCTTCCGCATTCGTTTTGGACAGCGGTGTAATATCCGCCGATTGTAAGTATGCGTCTATGTCGGTAGGCAACACTTTGTCTTCCTTGTATAGGGAAGCGTAAAACGAGCGGAAGGCGTCCGCAACCTGCGCTTCGTCAGTAAGGGCCTCTCCGGAATCGTTCAGGAGAGTGGTGATTTTGGAGCGCTGGGTCTTGGCTTTTAGGGCGCTAGCTAGAAGGCGCCCAGTGCGGTTGCTCCCTACATAGTAGGAATGGCGGAGTCGGAGGGCAGCGAACTCAGCTCTGTCGGTATCAAGGCTGGCCAGGTGGGCCCTAGCGGCCTTCAACTGTCTCCAGATTCTCGGAGCTCCGGTGCGGCTGTGAACCCTTTCCAACTCGGACACCTGTGTTGTGAGATCATCTCTTTTTTCTTTGCGAAGTTTGGTGTCTGCAGCTGCTATAGCAATCAGTTCCCCCCGCACTACAGCTTTCAAGGCACCCCAGAGAGCCGATATGGAGGTCACGGATTCATCATTGGTGGCGAGGTAGTCCGAAATGCATTTATGGATTTGTGTGGTGACAGCCTGTCTTTGCAACATGGTTTCGTTAAGCCGCCACGAGCCCGGGGTGCGCGTGGTTGTGGGTACGGTAAGTGTCAGTTCTACCGCGTCGTGGTCAGAGAGGGCCGCTGGGACAATGGAGATGTCGGTGATGCGGGCTGTGAGTTCTGAGGAGCCTAGGAAATGATCCAAGCGCGCGTAAGTGCGGTGTACATGTGAGTAGAATGTGTAATGTATTGTGTTGGGATGCATCACCCTCCATAGGTCTAACAGGCCCCGTTCCCGTAGCCACAACCCACCCGCGTCAGATAGCGCTCCTGTGTCCCCATACCGATGTCCGGACCTGTCATTGTGCGTGTCCATAACTAGATTGAGGTCACCCCCCCAATGAGCAGGAGGGAGTTAGGGGGTTGTAGGGCTTCCGAGAGTGCGTTCTTGAGAAAGGTTTCTAGGCCAGTGTTTGGGGCATAAATGGAGCCAACTGTCAATGTGCTGTTCCCTACAAGGAGGGTGTATGCCAGGAGGCGGCACTTGATTTCTCCCACTTTGACCCCCACTCGGCCCCGAAAGCGTCGGGACACAAGCATAGCCACTCCCGCTTTTTTAGATGGGAGTGATGAAAAAAATTGGTGGGGGAAGGGTCTGGATCGCATCCTGTGCCAGTCCTTAGGTAGGAGATGGGTCTCCTGCAATAAGCAGACGTCTGCCCCTGAGTGTTCCAGGTACGAAATTACAGCTCTCCTCTTAATTGGATTGTTGAGGCCCTTCACATTGAGGGACAATACCTTAAGTGCATCAGACATCGTGGAGTAGTACAGGTGTGGTACAGCGTAGCAACATATCCATCAACATGCGCAGGGAACAATAGTCGGTACACCAAATCTGTCGGTGTCCCTTGGCATACTGGTCCCCTCCCTCATTCCCAGCCCTGTCCCCCCCGCAAAATACAATGCATTTTTAAGGCATCACAAGTGTTAAAACTATTTTCAAAGTTGTATTTGAAAATTTGCTTCTTAATATTTTTCTTAAACACGCCCACATTTTTCACAGACTAATAGCTCATGAAAGTGTATATTTTTTCTATTTAAACATATCAATTAATTTATTTACATACTCGCTAGCGCTTGCAAGGCTCGCACAAAGATTACAAACAGAACAAACTACAAAAAACAGAGATCGTGTTGATACGCCTTGGTTCCTATATCCATCTGAAAAAAATAACAATAACACACAAAAAATGTTATTGAATGTCGAGTTATTAAATACAGTGTGAGTTGATACGTGGTCTTCCTCATCTAGGGACTGTATCCAAAAATGGTGATTTTAGCACTCAATATTTTGAAGATTGTAAAATCACATTTTCTAATCTCCCATTTAGCAGGTATGTAATTTATTATTGCTTGGAAATCTTGATCATGCCCTTTGAACTTCTATTATTGTATGCACGAAGAAACTTTTCATGATATGGCCTATTTATTTATTTATTTTATGCAATTTGTTGAGCGCACGATTACCCAAGGGTGTCTTGGCGCTTGACAGAAAAAATTGAAGGTTATACCCAAGAAATGACGGACTCTAATAATTAAATAACCAGGTCTTCAACTGCTTTCTAAATGCTATTAATGTAGGGATGTTTAGATAAACTTGTAAATCCCGAGGAGGACCCGAATCTAAATAATACACATTTACAAATCTTTTTCTATAAGCAAGTATGACATACATGCGAAAAACGTCATACATTACGCATGCTTCCCTTAGACAGGATTTACAAAGTCAGAAGCATGTTAGTTATGCACAGGAAAAAATAAATATTGGAGTACAAAATAAAAAAACACACAAAAACATAAGTGATATTTTAAAATTCTGTAGCCCTACCACTGATGAAGTTGGTGTGATTCAGACATTGGCGTACATATGCATCTTTGTAAATATCAAACTTTTATGCATACAATATAGAAATAATTCATGTGTTTATTTAGAGCCCTTTATTAGCTTATTTCTCATGTGACCACTTATTTTGTGTAACTACGTCTACTCCCTGTAGATAGCACAACAACTGGATTCTCCGAGGGGCATTCCAAAGATAGTGGAATTTGGGGGCATATTATCAAGGGCTGGCGATCAATTTCGCAAAGCGCACTTGCATATTTATCGCCGGCTATCTCTGGAATGTATCGCCCGTTTAGCCCGTTATCAACAACGCGCATCTCCAAGACGATAAAATTTCCAGAGATAGTGTGGATATCGCCGTTTTCCATTGTGGAAAATGGCGATATCCTAGATGATAGGGCCTGTGGTCTTAGTCACAGAATCCACCCCCCCATGTTAAGTATGCCTTAGTCAGGAATTTAACAGACGTTAAATTCCTGCGTTAAGGCATACTTAACGCAATTTAAATAATCGCTACTCTTCCTTGTTAATATCGCGAAGCTGCCTTCGCAATATTTTCCCTGATTGGTTTCACAGCCACGCCTACTTGGCATGTCATTTCCGATGCAAAGTTAGGCGTGCTGGAAACAGGCGCTAAGTCAGTAAAACACACGATAGCGTGTCTTTACTGATAAGGCGATAAAAAGATTGCCGCTTTTCGGCCGAACACAGCTGCAAAAGCGGCGATAGTTTTATAGTGCTGCCTTGTTAATATGCTCCTTGGTGAGATAATAAAATGCTCAATGCAAATCGACTTTAGAATGATGGGCTGGATTGGAAACCAATCAGAATGCACGAATCTCTAATGGAGAACTTGGAGTCAAAAAGAATCCCAAGGGGTTCCGTGGTTTGGACGTCGGCGAAGATGGCGGCGTGAGCTCTCACCTCCCCCCGTGGTTCTGCTTTCTTTCGCATTTATGTGCGCAATTTTGATGCAGCGACGCTCCTCTCACCAGGTATCGACGTCGGAAAGCGGGGTCTGTCTTCGGCTCTCTTTTGAAGTAATTCGTGTGCGATGGTGCCAGACGGAGAGCAACTTGGCCTGTGCTCCGATCACCCCTGCTCATGCTGGAACCCGTCCGAGCGAATGACGAGCGAATGAGAAGCTGGCGAGTCCGCTGTAGTTGTGCGCTGATGCGGTGAGGCGTAAAGTGACCAGAAATCAGAGTGGCGAGATTATTCATCGGATCTGCGGTCCGTTGTTGATCCTCTGATCGCCTTTCCTGTTCGACTCCATTTGCTGGTATGTTACGCGCGCTCGCACCCAAAATGGCGGGCGCATTTGGCGCTTCATAGAGGACCCTGCTGCAGTGTCTTCAGGCATTCCCCCTTTCAATACTAATGTGAAGCAGCCTCCTTACCAATCACAACGCATTAAGACGCTTTTTGGTGCATCTGATGTACACTTATTGCAGCGGCGCTTCCCTGATCATACCACAGAGCAGAAGCAGTAAATTGGCATGCTGTGCAGCAGCTTGACTGTCATGTAGCATATAACCCTGTTTTAAAAAAACAGCAAAACCGCTACTTTTGGGGCCACTATTAAACTCAGACACTGGATGGCAACATGCGAGCCACTTTATGAATAATTAGCCCATTGTTGTGTCTGTTGGGATTGCTCAGGTAGCAAACTACAAACCACCTGCAAGCTGCTCTGTGCAGACCTCTGGTGCCCTGCCATTGTCAAGTAACTGGCATGTATGAGTCAGCTAAAGTGGGGCCCTAGTACTGGATAGCAGATATTGATGATTGAGAAGTGCCTTACCTTACCGTCATCACTCATGTTGCCTGTCTTTAAAATGGCTGCCACCTACAGATGTCTATCTCTAACCTTAGCTTTGCCTGACTCTAAGATGGTCGCCTAGGTGGAAAGTTCTTAACAAACCAGATCCTCCACTTATCAGCATTCTGCCAGCTAACTAGCGCTAAGGTCTAACTGCGTAATATCTTCCCTGTAAGTCACTATCTTCAGGCTAATTGGCTCTAAGGTCTAGCTGCACACTTTCTTCCTGCACGCCACTATCTTCAGGCCCCAAAGGCAAACAGATTCTTCCTAAGACCTACTGCTTGCAAATACAGCTCGTTGCTTACAGCCTGTACAAGATTGGGTGAAAAAGAAGCAAAAAACCTCAAGAGACTAAAGGCCGATCTACCGAATCCGGACTCTCCCACTAAAGGTAAAAGAGACATTAGTGTTACAATGGACACAATACTGAACAAATTAGCAGAGGTCCACGATTTGGCGAAATCAACGAAAGAAGAAATTTCTGCAATCAGACAGGACATCAGAGATACCAACACCAGGTTAGATTTTTCCTTATTTTCAGTGTATTTTGCTCGCTTTTCTCTGTGTGTGATTATTTTTTATGCTCAAGTGCCAGTTCCCAATTTTTAATTGTAGCTTTGGATGATATTTCGGAGGGGTGCACCAGCACGCCACCATTCCACAATGTGGCCCACTGTGTTACATATTCTGCCTGTCTGGAACATATGTGTGGGTGTACTTCGTACATGTCATTTTCGGGTTATATGGTATGCTGCAAGATTGATGAGAAGTTTCTTTGCTAATTTTTACTGTCTTACAATGCTAAATCCGTACATCCCTTGTGCGAGCCAACTGTCAATATATCTCAGATGCAGTTTGTACGCCTGTTTGGGTTCAAAGATTGTTGTGGAGCCTCAGTTTATGACTTTCTTGGTTGTAAGATTTGAATTCCATTGATGTGTATTTCGTTAGATACAAGTACCTCGCACACACTGTTTATACATAAGGGGCTAAGGTTCCGAGGCTATGCTACAGTAGCGATATCAGGCTCATATGGATCATATTGACAATATAGTTATGATGTCGCAATCCATTCCCAAGGCCCCATTGTGGTTTGCCATGCTTAATAACATCAAAATACTTTCGCTTAACGTTAAAGGTCTTAACCATCCGGTTAAACGGAGAAAGATTCTTGACTATCTTCAGAAACAGAAAGGGGACATTGTCCTATTACAAGAGACAAATATTGATGCCAAGCAATTTAACACACTCAAAAATAGGTTCTACAATGAAGTTGTTGGCTCGGAAGCGATAAGCAAGAAAAACGGTGTCCTAACTCTATTAGCGAAAAAATCAAACATTAAAATAGGAGCACACACAGCCGACACTAAAGGGAGATGGGTCATGACTAAACAATACGGAATTCTTCATCACCAACTTTTACGCACCTAACATAGACGACTTAGACTTCTGGAATGACCTATCTAAACAGATAGAAACTATTCCAGAATCAGCTATACATATGCTAGCGGGCGATTTTAATTTGCCCTTGGACCCAGCCTTAGACAGGGACTCAAAGTGTGCTTTCCACAGTATGAACTCCCACAAAGCCTTTATTAACCTCTGCTCCCGTTTCAACCTCCTGGATTCCTGGAGATTACAAAATCCCACAGGCAGGGACTATACATTTTACTCATCACCACACAACTCCTACTCACGCATTGATTACCTGTTTATCACCAGTACTGTAGAACCAAGAGTAGTATCAGATCACTCATGTATCTCCCTATCCATTTCGAACATAAAACCGTCCAAACAACAGTCCCTTTGGAGACTTAACAACGAAGTCTTTCAAAAAGAGCATCAAAGAAAAACCATTAAAAAGGCAATACAGAATTACCTTCTGGTCAATAAAAGAAACGACACGTCGGATCTCACTCGGTGGGAAGCTCTGAAGAGCACTATTAGGGGTGAGATTATTAAAATCAGATCAGCCATGAATAGGGATCACAACAAGACCCTTGACGACTTGGAGAGAGAGATTTCCACTTTAGAGAGCAAGCACATAGCATCTAGAGACAGTCTTGAATGAATTGGTGGATAGGAAATATGAATATAATAAGATACTCAGTGACAGAGCTGTGATATGGATTAACAGGCAAAAGAAATTTAGGCTCTGTGAATCGAAGAAGGCGTGTAAAAGTCTAGCTGCATACTTAAAGTTTAAAATACAGAGGAACACGATTAATAACATAACAGACCATAAAGGCTCAACTCACTCTGACCCAGACAAAATTGCTGAAGTTTTCAAAGACTTCTACATTACATTATATACTAAAAACAAAGATCTAGGTAACACTAAAGTCCAAGACTACCTAAATGAATGTGATCTTCCAGCGCTTACAGAATCAGAACAGTTAGAACTTAATAGCCCAATTACCACCTCAGAAATTGAGAAGTCAATTAAATCGCTCAAATGTGGGAAGGCCCCAGGTCCCGATGGGTTTAGTGCCAAATTTTATAAATGTTTTCCATCGCTTCTAGTTCCTCCACTCTTACACCTGTTCCACGAATTCAGTATTGCAGGCAGAGTCACTGGAACACTTGCTGAGGCCATCATAGCAGTGTTGCCAAAAGAAGGGAAGGATCCGACACTCCCCAAAAATTACAGAACAATATCCCTCATCAACTTAGACTGTAAGCTTTATGCAATGATTCTCGCCAACCGTCTCCAAAAATTCTTGTCTAAACTTATTCACCCTTCTCAGGTTGGTTTCTTAAATAATAGGTTATCCAGTGACAATACTAGGATCTTGGCCCACGTATTGGAGAAGGCTAAATTCACCAGCTCACCTACAGTGGCTATTACGCTAGATGCCGAAAAGGCATTCGACAAAGTTGACTGGACGTACCTAGAAGCAACACTGAATAAATTCAACCTGGGGAAAAATATTACGCATATGGTAATGTCTCTCTATTTCAGTCCCTCAGCTAGAGTACGAGCAGGAGGATCGATCTCACCCTCCTTCAAATTAGAACAGGGAACAAGACAGGGCTGCCCCCTTTCCCATCACTATTTTTACTTGCCATCGAACCCTTCTTATTTCACATTAGGAACAATGATCAGACCTTTAACGATTACACAGTCAAAATTACTGCATACGCTGACGACGTTTTAGTGGTCTCTGAAAATGCTGGAAAGGCTATCCCTCCTCTCATGTCCTCAATAGAAAGTTTCTCCAGAGTGTCCGGATACAAGCTAAATAAAGATAAGACTGGAGTAAAACTTCTAAACAACCAAGGTGGCAAAGAGATTATGGGAAACTCCGGTCTCTCATGGCAACCTAAATGTTTCAAATATCTGGGCCTAGATTTCGACAAAGACCTGATCACTACCCTTCACACTAATGAAGCCTCACTTTATATGAAAATAGGCACGTTGCTGGAGGCATGGTCCCCTAAATATCTTTCATGGTGGGGTAGGGCCGAGACAGTGAAAATGATGGTGACTCCTTTGATTAATTATCTGGCTAGCATGTTGCCAATGACTGTCTCTAATGATTTCCTGACCAGGACCTATAAGCTTTTCAACACGTTCCTCTGGCAAGGTAAGAAACCCAGAATATCAATGCATAAGCTCCAATTATCCAAAGAAAAAGGCGGTCTGGGTCTACCAAACTTTAGGAACTATCAAACAGCATTTCTCTGCAAACAGGGAGCTAACTGGTTGTCCGTACATCCGGACTATACTCCAGTCTGGCTTGCTATAGAAAAGTCGCTCATCAACAATATGCCTTTATCTGCCCTCCTCGCCATGGATCTTTCCCACCTACCTCACTCACATTGCAACCTACTAGAAGAGCCCTCCTGAGGTTAGATCACCTATATAAACTAAAAGTTAATAAGTCTAACGTGTCCTCTCTATGGCGAAACCCCTCTTTGAGGATTGATGGTAGAATGCTCCACTGGGATCACTGGTCTCAAAATGGAATAAACCTAGTAAAAGACCTCTTTACAGGGACTGTCCCGTTACCTTTCTCTACCCTCCAGGACCGACACAATTTAACCTCAATGGATTTTTATGACTTCCTGAAGTTGAAATCTCTCCTCTCAGCTCGTTCTATCGCAATCAGGACACGCCATCTCTAGAATATATAAAATCCTATTACCCAATCCCCGTAAGATGCATAAAAAATGCGAGGTCAAGTGGGAATCTGAACCCAACTCCACTAACATCCCATATGACTGGGACAAAATATACAGCACATCTTTTTCGAATAAAATATCCCCAATACTATCACAGACCCAATATATGTTACTGAATAGGTCGTACTGGACTCCGGAAAAGATTTTTAAACTCCACCTAAGTGAAAGTCCGACATGCTGGAACTGTAACTCTGCAGTTGGAAATCTCTCCCATATGCTCTTTACCTGTCCTACTTTACAAAGACACTGGGAAAAAGTTTACAAATGTATAGGTCACATCTTCACATCAATCCTCCCAGAGAATTCTCTCTATATTAGGCGTTTTAGACCCGTCTCTAGATAATGTAAACAACCGATACTTGTTGGACCTGATGCTCACTTTAGCCTGTAAACTTGTACTATGCAATTGGAAGAGTGCCAAAGATGTATCCTTTAGAGTGTGGCAGGAATGGCTATCTTTTCTCAGAGTAGAGGACAACCCCGCACTCCACACTTCTCCATAGCGTAAGACTCACCGGAAACTCTGGAAATCCCTGGACGCTTCATCATTCTCTTTTGATCCTCCATGAATACCGCCTGCTGTGGTAACATTTGTATGTCTGCCAATTCATATTACTAAGTAGGCTGTCAATATTGGCTAAACTTGTGTATGACAAAACACTGTTTCCTTATATGGTTCCTCATGGTGTATATATATGTTCACTGCTGCTTCCACATTTCTTGATCAACGTGTGGACTTTGGCTGCACTTGGTAGGCACTTGAGCACCCTAACATGTATGTAATGATTGATTTGGAATTATTGTTATTTTCTTTAGTTTATTATCCTTTTCTTTATTATCCTTTCCATATCTTCCTTTATTATTATATTCTGTATTATGTATATTTCCTTTGTATTTGTGTTTCTTATAATTCAATAAAAACGATTTGAAAAGAAAAAAAAAAGAATCCCCAGAATTATCCATGAAAATACCGGGTTTTGGGGGCTCCAGAATCTGATCCGTGTTTTACTGCTTCTCTTGTGAGTTTGTTTAAGACGTAGAAAGATGAATTAAGGATATCCCATGTTTACATTTTAGGGAAGAATACGTTTCTAATGGGAGCTTGACAGCAAGGAGGCTGTATTGAACTATGACTTGTGATTGTTTCTTTTAAATTAAGTTACTTTGTTAAGTCCCTTATTAATTTTACATGTTACCTTTAAGTTAAACACAGTTTATGTTGGTTTTAATTGTATGATTTTTTTTTTTACAATACAACTTTTCTTCAAATTAACATAGAACAAGAGCAAGCACTAGAGAGCTTCTGTAATGTTGTTGTTCCATAGGAGCAGGTGCTGGTTCACATACTTCGTGTGAAAGGGCGTAGAAGGGTGGAGCCATGGACGATATAAAAGTTCTGCGGGTGATAGCTGGTTGGTCCCTCCAGAGGGCGGTGTTGTTGTGAGGAGCTTGATGTGTACTCTGGGTTGTATGACGTTACAACGCATACTTTTACCCTGCATGCCGTTGCAATGCAATTTTTAACCCTGACTTGTTGTCGGGGTGCGCTGGAGTTTGGAATAGTATAATTTACTATTCCAACTCCAGTCTGTGCAACAGTAGGGAAGGTGTTGGAGGTAAATCCAACACCTTATACCCCCTACAGCAAACCATGTTCATTGTAATGGCATGCGGGGCAAAAGCATGCGTTGTAATGCATATGTTATAACAGTTGTTTCCTGTACTCTGAGCAGTCTTTGGTAGTGGCAAAATATTTGGTGGTGATTCAGAATTCAGAAGGTGCTAAAGTGGAGGTCGAATGGGTACAGTGAACAATAGATCTGTTAAAGCCATGCAGGATTAAGGGCCCACTACTCCCATCAGCAATAACAAACTTCTACAGTAAACTTTTGAATTGATTTTTTCCTGTGTCTGCTGAAAAGTCCACTTGGTGGTATGCAATCCAAAATGGGGGTTGGATGGGCTTCATCATGTTTTGTGTAAGGCTGCTTTGATTAACCATCCACAACTCTGAAAAAGGTAGTGTTTGTTAGTTGTACAACAAGAAGGGGGACGGGGGATGGGGGCCTTTTTCCCACTCAGATAGGAGTGGGGAGGTCCGTCATAAAGGAGGCCTCAATGAAGGTTTAACTAAAAGTGTTTGTTCGTTATCACGAACACCCCCTCCATACCCCCATCAGTAGGATAGACAAGAGCATCAATAAGAAAGGTTATGTGGTAGACTGCCTGTCTTGTATGTCTATGACAGCAACGGGTCATGTGCATCATACTGTGACCGGTACACTTACTTTGTCCTGTAGGAAATGATATTCTTGTATTAAACTACTCGACAAACTGACAATTACCATGGCAATCAATCAATCATAGGTTTGTTGGGCGCGGCTACTCACCTGAGAGGGTCTCAAGGCGCTGGGGTGGCGTAGGTCCCGGATGTTCACTGCACTCCGTCAAAGAGCCAGGTCTTGAGATCCTTTGTGAACTTGGAGAGTGTTGGCGTCTGTCTAAGGTGGAGTGGGAGGGTGTTCCATACCTTGGCCACAAGGAAGGAGAAGGAGTGACTTCCTGTTATGGTCTTTTTGACGCAAGGCACCATAGCAAGGGAGAGCTGGGCTGAGCAGAGGGATCTTTGGGGTGCATGGAAAGAGAAGCAGTAGTTCAGGTATGCAGGTCCGTTTTTTTGGAGGGTTTTGTGGGCGTGGGTGAGACGCTTAAAGGTGATTCTATCATCGATGGAGAGCCAAAGTAGTGTTGCAGGTGTTGGGTGATGTTGCAGTGGCATGGTACATTGAGGACTAGTCTGGCGGAGGTGTTCTGGACGTTCTGGAGTTTGCGGGTGAGGTTCTTGTTGATTCCGGCATACAGAGCGTTGCCGCTTATGAGGGCGTAGGTGACGTTTTTCTGTGTTCGAGGAGGATCCTTTCTTGTATTGGAAACAGGAGGATGAGGCAGTGTTGATTTGACAGTTCATTTTGAGTTTGGAGTCCAGGATGATTCCGAGGTTGCGTGCATGGTCCGTGGGGGAGGGTGGGTTCCCAAGGGCGGGGGGCACAAGTTATCATTCCAGGTATTGGGGTCTGGGCCCATAATTAGTAATTCTGTTTTGTCCGTGTTGAGTTACAGGTAGCTGATCTTCATCCACCTGGCGACTGCTTCCATTCCTTCTTGAAAGTTGTGTTTGGAGACGTTGGGTTCGTTGGATAGGGAGAGGATGAGTAGGCTATCGTCTGCATGGGATACAATGTTGTACGTGGGATCTGATGATGGGGGCAAGCGGGGCCATGTAGATGTTGAACAGGGAGGAGCTGATGGAGGATCCTTGGTGAACTCTGCAGGTGGTCGTTGTGGGATCCTAGAGGAAGGGTGGGAGTCTGACCCGCTGCGTTCTGCTGGAGAGGAATGAGCGAATCCAGTCGAGGGCCTTGTTCAGGATCCCTGCGTCATGGAGTCTGCAGGCTAGGATGCGGTGAGAGACAGTGTCGAAGGCTGCAGAGAGGTCCATGAGGATAAAGGCCACAGTATCCCCTTTGTCGAGGAGGGAGGGCGGGGATGTGATCTGTTGTGGCGAGGAGGGAGGTTTTGGTGCTGTGGTCTTTCCTGAAACCGGATTGGGAAGTGTCAAGGATGTTGTTTTCTTCAATGAAGGAGGCGAGTTGGCTGTTAATGGCTTTTTCAATTACTTTTGCCAGAAATAGGAGTAAGGAGGTGGGTCTGAAGTTTTTGAGGTCAGTGGGGTCCGCCAAGGGTTTTTTCAGGAGAGGGTTGATCTTGGCGTGTTTCCAGTCATCGGGGAAGGAAGTGGTCTCGAAGGAGCGGTTGATGATTCGGCGAAGCTTGGGGGCGATGTTGTCGGCGGCTCTGTGGTAGATGTGATGGGAGCGGGAGTCCGTGTGGCCCTCAGAGTGGATAGACTTCATAGTCTTTCCGGTGTCTTCGTTGGTGAGAGCAGCCCAGCTGTCAAGTGTTGGCTGCATGGTGTTGGGAGTGGGAGGTGTAGGTTCCTCGTGTTGGTTATGATTGTCAAAGTTGACATAGATGGTCTTGATATTGTGGTGGAAGAAGGAGCTGAGTTTGTTGCAGAGGCCCTGGAAGGGGGGATGTCTGTATTCTCACTGATGGGTGGGGCGAACTCTTTGATGATGCTACAAAGCTCCTTGCTGTTGTGTGCGTGTGTCAGAGGTCTTGCTCACCACAACGCCCAGCAGCCGCCATTGAGTAGGGATCGGGGTGGGAGAGCAGCTGAGAGGCAGGGGCAAGAACACATGGGAGGGGGAGGGGCCACTGGGCAGCAGCGGCAGGAAGGAGGACGAAAAGGACAAAAAAGGAGGGGAAAAGTGAAACTGAAAACTAAGGCAAAAAGGCAAGAAAAGGAGAGAAAGAGTGAAACTGAAAAATAAGTCAAGAGCAAAACAAGCGAAAAAGTCAAGAGAGAAAAGGAGGCAATGAACCACAGTTAGAATAAGCACAATGAGAAGAGAAAAAGGCAGAAGGACCTCACGGAGTGCAGAGCAGCACAGGGGCCTCGAACACCAGCCTGGGCAGCGCTGGGTGCAGAGGCTCTAAGACTGAGCTGCGCGAGGGGAGAGCAGTTTCCTGACCAGGACGTCAGAAGCAGGGCCGGACTGGCCATAGCGGGCACCGGGCGTTTCCCCGGTAGGCCTCCAGGCCCCCTGTAACAAAATTGGCCTAAACCGGCCATCTCAAACTGCTCGGCTGCACCCCCACACCCCTGGGGGGGGCAGCTGAGCAGTTTGCCAGGGCGGGTTTCTGTTTTCAGCCCGGACCTGGTCAGAGGTTTTGTTCCAAAGAGCAAACAGCTAAAGGGTCAATGCTCACAGCCCGGTCGAGAGTTCTGAGTTGCGGCCTTAGGACTGGGGAAGGACATGATCTTCGAGTCTACCTGTGGGCCTTATGACAGAAAACCCCTGCACTTCGTACCTCTTACTCTTAAATTGTGACCCAGCCTCTCCTCAGGCCGGACCGCCGCTTTGGGTTTCTGGTTCGTCAGGCAGCCCGCCCCTTACCATACGGAACACCGCTTTCTCCCTGAGGCCTACCCACACTCTGTACTCTGCCTCCCCTGACTCGTGTCAGCAGTGTGCGTACCCACGACGGCTGGAACCCGAAATGAACGCCAGGCTCACATTGCAACCTGAATGAGGTGCAAACTCTGTTGGGATATATATAGCCGGGCTGAAAGGTAGGTGTCTTTTGCTATTCTCTTTATGTGTTTGACACTCACTTTAAAAAAATGGATGGAGTCAGCCCCTCTTCTCAATAGGATATGTAATAACTGCTGTAAGATTCTAAAAGTCAAACGGCTCATAACACAAATGTTAAATAGAGTTTTTTCTCTGCTCCACAACGTCATTTTTAATTTATTTAAAAAAAAAAATATATATATATATAAAATATAAATATAAAAATAAATACAATAAAAACATTCATGTGAAAACATGTATTAAACTCCGCCCACGGAAGTGAATCATATATAAGCAGCAAATTTACATTTGAAGAGGGTTGTGTCCTGTAGTGAATTTAAAACACTGAACAAAGTAGATCATTTATATAAAATTGAAAAGTATTTTAAATGATACCAGTACCCGAAATGCTCATTTTAACTCAATACTCTTTTACAAGAGATCTGGAACAAAATGTAATCTGTGCCTTCTCCATTACACTGAGGGAAATTCCTTTGTAAATGAATTCTCAATGTGTACACATTTAAGAGTAGAACGGTAGAAATGTTGTTAAGTCTACAGTAGCTCCTAAAATTCCTAAAGCAGTCCCACAGGCAAGACGGGATTTCACTGCCAGCTCTCACTGTCTTGAGTGGATCTATGGGTCTCTTGAGAGAGGGGAGGGCCATGGCAGAAAAGAGTACCCTGGTAGAGAAGAGTAGGGGCCTTCTTGCCCTGGAAGTCACCAGAAACCAAAGGCTGTGCGATCACGTGATCTCGGAGGGTGACACTGGAGGGGGGCCAAGGTGGTGGTGAGCCCAACATCGGCAGAGCAGAGCAGAGAATGGCCTGAACCACTAAAGCACATGTAGCCCTTCCACTCTCTTCATCACCTTCTGGGTCAAAGCTTTCCCCATCAATTCCTGGTCTTGATATGCTGCAGGGGCCGATGCCAATAATTAAGATGGGAGACTTGTACCTAGCAGCAATGGGAGAGTGGACCCTTTGTCTCCAGTTTCCAGAATTAGGACACTGAGAGAAATAGGGACCTGGGATCTGTGTGGGCATATGAGTATGAACTTGTTGGCATATGAAGTTTGGCAGACATTTGATATGTGGACGTATAATGGTGGTGTGATGAGATATGATAGGTGTGCAAGGTATGGTGGTGGGTGTGCTGGCATACGATGCTGATTGTCTTGACCTGTTATGGTTGCTGTATTGGCATTTGATGTTGGTTGCATGGATATGTGGTGGCTGTGTGGATTTATGAAGATGGATGAATGGATTTATGATGTTACTTGTGTTGATGTATGATGGTGGATAGGTTGGTGTGTGATATTGGTTGTGTGGACATATGTTGGGGATTGGCTTGGTGTATGATAGTGGGATTATTGGTGTATAGCCGTTGTTGTGTCGGAGATTGACCGTATATTTGTGGAAGTATGGTGGTGGTTGCATTGGCATATGATGTGGTTCAGTGTGCTTCTGGAATATTGGGTAAACAGAAGAGAAACAATCCCAAATCTTAGCCCCAATAAAATAGATATGAGAACCGTACATTGACCATGATAGAGTATATATTTTCAAATTACAACTCCATGTATGCTTTAAAAAAGGAGTAGGTTATAAAGTGGATGGAAGCAAATATAGCTGCACTTTAACTTTTTGATACATTCGCTCGAATGTACCTAAAAACAATATGGGTCCTGATCCTCATAGCACTCCAGCCCTCGCAAAATTAGTATTTGTCTCGGTCTGTCAGGGTTTACCAACATTGCAAGGACCAATCTAGTCCACATAGATTGGATTAAACATGCACGAACGAACACACACACACACAGAAGCACACACACACACATACACACACATAGACAAAACTATTCCTCATTGTTGTACTTACCGGTGTCATGGTATCTTCCAAGTGATAATGTTGCACATTGCTTGCTGGACGTGTGGGCCTATAGCCTATGTCCTATCCATGTTATCCCTGTAAAGAAAATAGCAGATACACCCCAGAGACAAAATGCACATTAAGGGTTACTTTCCTAAAAAGATTTTCACCAGGTACATTCATGAGCCACTGACCTATGGCGCCCCCTGAGACATATTAGCCAGTGCTTCTCCCGAGGTGTAACAAGTGCTCCCTTGAGGCATATTACCCAGTGCTTCCCCTAAGATATAGCACCCGGTGCTCGCCTGAGACATGTTACCCAGGGCTTCCCCTTAGACGCATCCCTCAGTGCTCCTCTAATGCATGTCACCCAGGACTTCCACTCAGAGACATCAATCACTCAGGGCTCCCCTGAGCCAGATTAGCCACTGCTTTGCCCGAAATGCTTTAACACATAATCGTCTAGTACACCGCAATCCATGCCAATCCACACCACCTCACCCCAATCCAATCCACCCCAGACAAATCCAATCTACCCTACTTCAATCCAAACCACCCACCCAAATCCAATCCACCATACTCCAATCCTCCCAACACACCCCAGCCAATCTTTCCACTCCAATTTGCCCCACTCCTATCCAAAACATTATGCCCCACTCAAATCTTCCACACTCCAACCCAAAACAATCTGCCCCACATACAATCGATCCCACTTCCATTTAAAACAATCTGCCCCACTCCAATCCAAAACAATTTGTCCCACTTCAATCTGCCTCACTTCAATCCAAAACCATCTGCACCACTCCAATCTGTCTCATTCTGAGCCAAACCAATCTACCCCACTCCAATCTGCCCACTCAATCCAAACAATCTGCCCCTCTCTAATTGAAAACAATTTGCCCCACTCCAATCTGCCCACTTCAATCTTCCCTATGGCAATCTGCAACAATCATTTATTTCCCACTTCAATCTGCTCCACTTCCATCCCCCACTTCAATCGGAAACAATCTGCCCCACTCTAATATGCCCCACTCCAATCTGCCCCATTCTATTCCATACTACTCCAACCTACCCCACTCCAATCCAAAATATTCTGCCCTTTCTAATCCACCCAACTCCAATCTGCAGCACTCCAATCCAAAACAGTCTGCACCACTCTAATCTGTCCCACTTCAATCTGCCTCACTCCAATCCAAAACAATCTGCCCACCCCAATCTGCCCAACTCCAATCCAAAACAATGTGCATCAATCCAAAACAATTTGCCCCAGGTCAATCTGCCTCACTCTAATCCAAAACCATCTGCCCCACTCTAATCTGTCCCATTCCAAGCCAAACCATTCTGCCCCACTCCAATCCAAAAAAACAATCTGCCCAATCAATACAAAACAATCTGCCCCCCCCCACCATTGAAAACAATCTGCCCCACTCCAATCTGCCAACTTCAATCTTCCCCATGTGAATATGTCCAAATCCAGTCTTCCCCACTCCAATCTGCCCCACTCCCATCCCCCATTCCAATCCAAAACAATATGTCACACTCTAATATGCCCCACTCCAATCTGCTCCATTTTATTCCATTTTACTCCAATCCAAAACAGTCTGTACCACTTTAATCCACCCACTTCAATCTCCCTCACTTCAATCCAAAACAACCTGGCCTCTCCAATATGTCCACTCTATTCTGCTCTACTCCAATCCAAAACAATCTGCCCCACATCAGTCCAAAGCAATCTGTCCCACTACAATCCACTCCACTCCAATCCACCTCACCCCATTCCACCCACTCCATCCCAATTCACCCCACTCCAAACCACCACAATCCACCCAACTCCAATCCAATCCAATCCACCCCACACCAATCCAATCCAGCAGAATCCAGTCTACCCCACTCCAATCCAATCCACCCCACCCCAAACCAATCCAATCCACCCCAATCCCTCCCCAGTCTACCCCACCCACTCCAATCCAATTGACCCCACTCAAATGCAAAACAATCTGCTCCACTCCAATCTGCCCCACACAATCTGCCCCCTCCAGTCTAAAACAATCTGCTCCACTCAATCCAAAACAATCTGCCCCACTCGAATCCAAAACAATCTGCTCCACTCCAATCCACCCCACCCCAATCTGCCCCACTCGAATCCAAAACAATTTGCCCCACTTCAATCTGCCTCAGTCCAATTCAAAACCATCTGCCCCACTCCAATACGTCCCACTCCAATCCAAAACAATCTGCCCCACTCCAATCCAAAACAATCTTCCCCACTCCAAGCAGCTCCACTCCAGTCGGAAACAATCTGCTCCACTCAATCCAAAACAATCTGCCCCACTCCAATCCAAAACAACCTGCTACACTCCAATCCACCCCACCCCAATCTGCCCCACTCGAGTCCAAAACAATTTGCCCCACTTCAATCTGCCTCACTCCAATTCAAAACCATATGCCCCACTCCAATACGTCCCACTCCAATCCAAAACAATCTGCCCCACTCCTATCCAAAACAATCTGCCCCACTCCAAGCAGCTCCACTCCAGTTGGAAACAATCTGCCCCACTCCAATCCAAAATCAGATGCCCTACTCCAATCCAAAACCATCTGCCCCACTCCAATCCAAAAACGTGATCCACTCCAATCTGCACTACAACTGCCATCCTGGTCCAGATGTGTATTCAGCACAAGGCACAGACTAGTTAAACTAAGAAAATGGCAACTTTCTAAAAGTTGGCGAAGTTTTCTATAAATAAGTTGGACACCAGGTTTTTCTCTTTCAATTATATATAAGGCCCTACCTGCGTCCCCGTCTATTAGGCCTATCCCCCCTTTTAGTAATCAACTTTCTAAAAGTGGCATTTTTAGATCTGCAATTTAAAGACCAACTTCACTAAAAGATGTATTTTTAAACTGTGAGTCCAGACACACCAAACTCCAATTTTCTATCAGTTCCCAATTGGAAGGTACTCTTGTACTAGGTTACAAGGCAGCTCCAATGCTAACCTATGGGAGAGATGGACTTAGTGGAAAACTAAATTAACAGTATTTCACCACCAGGAAATGTAAAACACAATAGTACATGTCCTACCTTTTAAATACACTGCACCCTGCCCTTGGGGCTACCTAAAGCCCACCCTAGGGGTGCCTTACATGTAACACAAGGTAAGGTTTAGGTCTGGCAAAGTGTGAGCACTTGCCAGGCTGAAATGGCAGTTTAAAACTGCACACACAGACACTGCAGTGGCAGGTCGAGACATGTTTGCAAGGCTACTCATGTGGGTGGCATGATCAGTGCTGCAGCTCCACTAGTAGCATTTGATTTACAGGCCCAGAGCACACACGGTGCACTGTACTAGGGACCTACTAGTAAATCAAATAGGCCAATCATTGAGAAACCAAATGTCATTACATTTTAGACAGGGAGCACTTGCACTTTAGCACTAGTCGGCTGTGGTAATGTCACCAAAGTCCTAAAGCCAGCAAAATTGAAACAGTCCAAAACATGAGGTCAGAGGCAAAAAGATAGGAGAAACTACGCTAAGAGGTGCCAGGTCCAACACACTCCAATCCAAAACAATTTGTCCCACTCCAATCCAAAACAATCTGCCCCACTCCAATCCAAAACAATCTGCCCCACTCCAATCCACCCCACTCCACCCCACTCCAATCCAATCGACCTCACCCCAATCCAATCCACCCCACTTCAATTCGATCCACACCACCTCAATCCAATCTCCCCTAATCCAGCCACACCCACCCACCCCACTTAATCCAATCCACACACCCCAATCCAACTCACCACAATCCAGCCAAATCCAATCTACCCCACTTCAATGGACCCCACCCCACTCCATTCACCCCACTTCACCCCAATCCACCTCAATCCAATCCACCCTATCCAAACCCATCCCACTCAATCCAATCCATCTCACTTCAATCCAATCCACCCCACTGCAATTCAATCTACTCCATTCCAATCTACTCTTTTCCAATCCAAGCCACTGCAGTTCACCCCAATGCAGTTCACCCCACTCTATTCGATCCCACTCCAGTCCACCCCACACCAGTCCACCCACTCCAGCGCACCCTACTCAAATCCAATCCACCCCAACCCACTCTAGTCCACTCCACCCCATTACAATCCACCCCACCCCATTTCAATCCACCCAACTCCAATGGAATCCACCCTATACTGTCCAATCCAGTCAATCACATTCCAATCCACCCTACTCCAGTCCACCCCACCCTAATCCAATCCACCCCACTCCACCCTATTTCAATCCACCCAACTCTAATGTAATCCACCCATTGAGTCCACCCCACCCCAATCCATCCCACTCCACTGCAGCCTAATCCAACCCACCCCATCCTACTCCAAACTACTGTACTGTACCCCAGTCCATCCCTCCAGTACAGTCCACCCCACTCAATCCAATCAATCCAGCCTGCCACGCTCCAAGCCAGCCCGCTCCAATCCTATCCAACCCACTCATGTGGAATACACCTCATTCCAATCCAAACCACCCCACTCCAATCCAAACCCTCCAGTCCAGTCCAAACCACCCCCTCCACTCCACTTTAATTCACCCTACCCCAAATCACCCTGTCCTAATCCAATCTACCACACCCCAATCCAATCTACACAAAAACAATCTAATCCACCCCAATCCACCCCACTCCAATCCACCCTATCTAGTCCACCTACTCAATCCAACTCACTCTACACCAATCTACTCAAATCAAATCGACCCCACTACCTCAATCCACTCCAACCCACTCCACCCTATTTCACCCAACTTCACTTCAGTCCATTCTAAGCCACTCCACTCTACAACACTGTACTCTACGACACTGCACTCTGCGACATTCTCTGCAACTGAACCAATTAACTCTACTCAACTTTATGACAGTCTACTCCCCTACTCCACTCTACTCCACTCTATGAAACTCTACCACACACTAATCCCCCCACTCCAATCTAGAACACTCCATGCCACTAACTGTTAACCATGCTGAACAGCAGCCACAGTGGAAAAGAACATGCCAAAACAACATTGTCAAAGCCAATAGCTCTTGAATAGGTGAGACCTATTGGCTTTGCCAATGCTTGTTCATTCAGTGACGTCTATTGTGGGTATCTTAATCAGGGCTGTCAGCTGAACGCTGGGCTACACTGCCTGGAAAAGGCTGAGACTGGCCAAGCTCATACCGCACGACTTAACATCTGGTACCCAGAATAACCCTGTCATCAGATGGTAATTATGAAGGATTATGCGGAAGTGCGCCTGTTTGTCCATTTAAGTAATCTGAGAGCATCTCCAGCGCGTTAGCGCTGTGCACCGCCGCCAGCTCAATGCGCAGTCACTGGCAGCGCGCGGCATTAAAAGCTTAAGTCAAATCTATCGTAAGACATCTCGGTAATTACTTCACAGGCTGCTGAACACATGGGGTAATTTCAGAGAAACCAGAGGAAAGCGTCGGGATTGTAATTGAGTCGATACACACGTTCCCTCTTAGCAAATTGTCCTGAATCGTTTTTTTTATTTCCGTGGTTCTCAGTCTCAGGCCTGAGTGCCTGCTGCACTGTATATATTTATGTTAAAGTATTTACATACAACTAAACTAGGCAGGAGCTAGGGAACGCTCTAGTGGGTACGAAGGGAGGGTCTCTTCCAGGAGTGAGACTTGAGTGTCCCTCACAATATTCATGTGGGCGCGGGATGCAGCTTTATTGTGTCGAGAGGGGCACTGATGCTCACTCGAGGCTTGGGGCGCAGCTGGCTTCACTCTGCCTTTCATCCTTCTGAGCAGTGCTTAATTTGTAAATAAAAAAACATGAGTGCTGGGGCTCTCATCAGGAGGCAGCTGGCACCAGCCCATTTCTCCGGTTAGTGCCACCTAAAACAGAACCAACTACTAACCATGAAAGTGGGGAGAGGATGTGGCGTAATGACCAGATATGCCGATTTCGGAGCTCATTAACCCCTTCACTGCGGCTAAGGGGGCGGGGCGGAAGAGCGGCGGGCGCATGCTGGTGACGGAACCGCTCCGTCACCAGCGTCGGAATCCGCGCCGCGCAGGCATGCTGAGCGGGCCATGACGGAACCGCTCCGTCATTAGCACAGCGCGACCGCGGCTGATGATGGAGCGGTTCCGTCATCAGCAGGGAAGGGGTTAAACAGGTTCATGTATCCGCGTTGGCTAAACATCCTGTGATTTTGGGCAAATCACGTAATCTCCCTGTAAATGAATGTGTCCTTAACTGGTGCTCTTCAAAATCACCTGTGTTAATGATTAAGTGCGGGTGCTGAGCACTGGAAACCACCGGCTCAAATTAAGCACTGCTTCTGGGGCAGCAGGTCTAAGTACCATATTGCAGAAAGTGGGTGCACTGTTCAGGTCTATGCCAGGTACACCCATGGCGCAGATTGGGACAGTGTACCTGATTACAAAAAAAGGAGCACTCACCCCAGGTATAGGAGGGCTTTACATGAGCACCAGTTACATTTCACAAGGTCACACTCATTTTGTTTAGGCACGGGTAGATTAAGTGTTTGCCTAGAATCATAGGATGTTGAGTAAACTCAAGACTGAAACCTGGTTCCCCAGTTGCAAAGTCGGCCGCTCTGTATGTAATGCCACATCCTCTCCCCTATATGCACGTAGGATTCGCTATTTTACCCTTTGATATTCTTGTACCACAATATTGTTGGAGTCGATATTCAGTAGTACAATCCTGTGTACCAGGTTTGGTGATACTCGTAATAGTGAAACCGGGCACACAGTCTGTTCCCATAGAAGCCTTGGGGGTAGATGTATCAAGCCTTTTGCGATTCGCAAAAGGCTTTTTTGCATTTTTTGAAATGTAACAAAAAAATCGCAAAATAAGGAATCGCAAATTTTGCGATTCCTTAAATGCGATGTATGTGGCTTTCAGAAATTGCGAATTTGTGTTAAGAAATCGCAAATTACCACCAACTTGTAAAAATGCCCTATTTGGCATTCGTGAAGGTGGCGTATGACGCACATACATGCCCATAGGGCATGTATGTGCGCCATATGCAAACACATGTAAATTTCAGGGGTGCAGCAGGGTGTCTTTGAGACACCCCTGCACCCTTGAAATTATTCTTAATTTGCGAATTCGCAAAATGCGATTGTCAAATTAAGAAATACTTCACAATCATTCCTATGGGCCTCCTGGCCCATAGGAATGCATGGGAAATTATTCCTTAATTGCGAATTCGCAAAATGCGAATTCGCAAATAAGGAAGACTAAGAAATCGCTAAAAAAAGCGATTTTCTACATACATTCCATTTTGCGATTTCTAAATAGCGATTCTTTAAAAATCGCTATTTAGAAATCGCAAAATGGAATCTTGATACATCTACCCCTTGGTATACTAGGATTGGAAAAACAGTTGTTCCCAAAATTCATGTATACAGCACTGTTGATCCATATACCATATATGGTAACTCACCCATCGATAGCTGTATTGGATAGTCTTAAATCAAACATCCCAACAAGCAACAAATCTACATACGTGTTTTGCCACAGTGTTGGCTGAGTCAAACGATGATGCTCCTCCTGCTGCCTCGTGGTAGTCTGATGTAACTTGTTCTGGGGAGAACCACAGACTGTATTCCACCAATTGTCAACCCGTTTAACAGCTAGCGACAGGATTGAACATTTATTCATTTGCTAAATAAAAGTCTCAATGACTAATGCTACTGGACTCGAATAACAAGACTCTGATTCAGCCCGTAGTCCATTTTGTTGCACTTTTTCACTTCTACTTAACCTGAGCACTTTTGTCACTGTGCACTTTGCCTTACACACTACTTACATTTAATATATGCATTTCATATGTACCCTTTATTTCAATCATTAATTGTATTTAATATGACGTTTTTTGCCTGGTCCATGTTGTGTAACAAAAAACCTCATAAGTATTTATTGCTTATTGGGATAATTGATTTATGGTTGTCAATACACCATGGGAGCAGGAGCAAGGGTGTTCCCTCATTTGCTTCGGCCACACGGTGCTTAATTTGTAAAGAATGAAGTGCCAGGGCCCTTTTCGAAAGGCCACTGCAGTCTGCATCACCCATACCCTGCCAGTGCTGCTGTTACAGCACTAACGCAAAAAGAACTATTTATGGACAGAATGCAGAACAATATCATACATTCACCCCAGTACAGAGATCTGGGCCTAAATCCATCGCTTTTTTGCTCACCATGCCATTCCAGTTTGGACCTAGCCATATGCAAATCAGTCTTGACCCTGTGCACCATGGGAACAGTCCAGCCCGAACTGCCAGGCCAGGTCTTCCCCGGACTGGAAACAAGCATCCTAGGACCGGTTTCGGGGTTTCACCCCTCTTCAGCCAGGATAGCTTAATTCCTGTGGCACAGTGAGCCCAGGACCCTCGAATGATAGATTGTTACCAATGCGTATTGCAGAAGAGGTCTTGGGTGCATCTCTACTTGGGGCCAGTGGGAACTTCAATAATCTGGTCCGGGTTACTCAAACCTGTACAAACATTCACCATTGGTATCGTTCTTGACTTTCATATTGGTTGGGCATAGCACCAGTGGGGGGTGGGTCAAAAGTGATATATGGGAAACTATGTCCACCAGAATAGGAATATTTGAGATGTCCATTCAGCCACTGGTGCTCTCTCTGCAAGACACCCTTTGAAAATACTGCACATCCTATGTGGCGTAGAGTGCGCGTGCCTCCTGCAAGTATGGAATACGGTGGTGGTGCTAGCGGGTTCCTTCATTTGCAGGAGCCACACTCCCATTTAAATCAGGGTTGCCCCCTTGAAACAACATGGTGCAAAACGTGAGCCTGCACAATGCGTATTACATAAGGAAGTACACAAGCATATGCGACCTCATCTGTAATATGGAACCTCCCAGCTGTGTAAAAAGCGGGTGTGGGTATTACCGTAACAGGAATCATCCATTTTCAGCTATTTTCTTTTGTTTAATTTCAAAATATAATGAACTCTGATAGCCTTAATTTGGAGCACAGAGTGAATGACAACCTTCTCGGCACAGTGCATATCTAAGTGATAAGCAGATAATTCTATATATAATTCACACATTATCGCAGCACTCAAGATCCCCCACACCGAAGGCAATGGAGCACTGCAGGCTTTAGCAAGCTAGTATCTCCAAATAAGGAGGAGGCTGGAGCTGTAGGATGCTTCACTGCAGTTATTTATATGTTTTTATCATTTCAGCTCGTGTATGGTCCTCCAAGACTCTCTGCACCATCTTACAGGGTAAGTTTAAAATCACATTAAATTGTGTTCACAAATTTCAGCAACCTCGCCTTTCATGTATCTAGAGAATTACTTGCACTATTGGGCACTCTATGTTGTTTTGATCAAGGAAAAAAAGCTCGACAACAAGATGGTCAAAGCAGTCCTGTTCCTAAACAGGTTCAAGAACCTTCAACAACTCTGCTTTTACTTTGAAGATACAAACTAGGTCGTGCATGAGATGACTTCCCTATGTCTCTTACTGGACGCTACAACATTTATGCCTAAAATTTGGGGACTTCGGGGCATATTATCATGGACCGGTGTTAAAATTATCGCCGTTTTATCGGCAGGAAATTGCCGATAAAACGGCGATAACGGGC
Organism: Lissotriton helveticus; assembly: GCF_964261635.1. NCBI lineage: Eukaryota > Metazoa > Chordata > Amphibia > Caudata > Salamandridae > Lissotriton > Lissotriton helveticus. The sequence continues at coordinate 1,903,768,116 of NC_136067.1, read as the reverse complement.
TTGATAATGCTCCCTTGTTAATTCCCATAGAAGCCCATGTTAACACCAAAACATGTGCTTCTATGGGAATTAACAAGGGCGTATTATCAAGCCCATAATCACCGTTTTATCGGTATTTCCTGCCGATAAAACGGCGATAATTTTAACACGGTCCTTGATAATATCCCCCTTCATATTCTATCAAGCTACGGCCTATCGAAAACGCCTATCTCCATTTTCTCTGGGTCCATGCTGGTCTATCGCTGAGTTGGGTTACACGTCTTCCATTAGAAATTTGACAGCTGTGGTCATATCTTTCGTTTCGTTGAACAACAAGAAAAACTTTGTAGGGTATGACTTCTACATGAGATAGTCCATAATGCGAGGTCTATGTCAGAAACCACCAAGTGTGAACACATGTGCCCTTTATGTATCTTCATGCCAATCTTATTTCCAAGATTTCTCTTATCTTTTACCCCTGACTATACAAGTCATCGAAATCTATTATTATGGCGATGCCCCCCCCCCCCCCCCGCAACAAGATCTTTGACATTCAGTATGACTAATCACATCTTGGCAAAGGTAAGGACTATCCCTTATCTGGGTGTGTTATTTTACTCCAATATGAGCTGGAAACCCCTAGTCATTGCAAAGAAAGAGGAGCGTAGGAGCACTATTGGGGCGGTATTCAATTACACAATAGGTTAGTGAGTAGACCACGCAAAGCATCAGTGAAGATCTTTCAGGCCAAATGCATATCAAAGGTCCTGTACGGGAGCGACATCTGGGGTATGTGGCTTCCAATGAACTTCAGACTGAACAAAATGAATTCCTCAGGCTTCTATTGTGTGTCCCCCAGAGCACCTCGACTTTTGTGCGCATGCGTAGGTGGGAGTTAAGTATCTCTGTGATCAGACAGCACTTCATCCTTTGCTGAGCTGGATTAGGATATGGACCAAAGAGGAACCTGGCCTGAATCGTTTAATTCTCAGAGGCTGCTTGTTACCTTGACAACACTTTAAAAAATCCTTAGTTTAAGTATATACAGAAATTGTTCTGCACGCTAGGGTGGGTGGATCTTTTCTCCAACCCTCATGGACTTGCGCACGTTGGTTTGACCGTAGCCCAGTATCCAGCAAAACTGACATGCGCAATTCACACTGAAAGGGCCAATTGTTATTGCTGCCAATCAGCAGCAATGATGCACTGACCCCGCCCTGCATGCGCCATTTGACAGCAAGCTTGAAAAATAAAATGGTACCAAAAATCGTTTTATTACCATTTCATCTGTCCAGCTTTGGGGAGCCGCTGCTGATGTTGAGTAACTTTTGAGAAAATGAAAAGCGGAAATGTCCTTTTCAACACACTGAGATAGAAGAAGACTGAAGAGCTTACACCACTGATTTATTTATTTATTTATATCGTTTTATATAGCGCGAACAAGATGCAAGTATTTTGCTCCCAAGATTTTTCACATATAAAACAGGCTTCAGGGGATCTCCTAACACTGTGGCAAAAAGACATATTACTAAAGGGTACTGAAAAAATACAGCACGAATATCTTACTTTCGTGCCCATTAAATTTTATCTGGTACAGTTTAGCATTTTTCAATTACCTGCAAGAAATCCGAACTCGAATTATCATTCAGGATCTTAAGAATATCATAAAAAGTATGTGTAGGTGCAACTGAATCAAGGTGGGCAGAATAGAACTCTAAGATTAAAACTCAAGGCGACAAAAACATTCCTTGAGTCACCTATAAGAGATCTATAGTGGGGATGGCATGTACTTTCTTTAGTACATGCACAACGTTCTCTGAGGATGGTATCAGTCCCACGGCTTCCTGACCCGTTATTATTTTTTGGCCAAGAACAAATTGTACCTCATATGTATGAAACCTTTCAATGTGTTCACCTTTCCAAGGTTTGTTGAATTGGGATTTTTCAAGGGGCAGATCCCAACGAGTGCAAAACAACTACTGAGAAAGGCCTTAATGAACAGCCCATAGGTGACGCCCAGACCCACTGCAGAGTAAAGGGAAAATAACTTCTGCTCTCTCCTCAGAAGCACTACCAAGTGTCTCCAGTTATAAACCAGCACTCCACAAAATAAATAAATATATAAACACATTGAATACTGTTCCCTTCCCGGCCCACAGGCTTCCTGCATGTTTTAGTAAGAGAGACTAGCATGTCATGCATATGCCAAGCTTCATAATGTATTGGCCCATGTTACAGCATAGGGTTATAGTAGAACACAGGCTCCTTTACATGCAGAAATACTGTTCTGCTTTTCTTCACTCCACAACCTGGGTCTAATCCTGGAATAGATAGTATTGGGCATAATAAAATCCTTCAATGCTACAGCTCAGTCTAAATAACTTAAATTTCCATATAAACTCAGTAACATATTAGAACAGACAGTAAACCAAACATTTCAGATCTAAACAATTCTAGTCACCAGATGTGAGTTGCCATTCTTTATTAGTATGTCATTGTCTCTGAAATGCTAACTGTTAGAGGACTTCACTTTTTGAAACAATGTATTTATATTACAGCAGTTCAGCATGTATTTAGTATAAACAATCTAACAATAATCAAAATCTGTGTCTCCGGAATAATCTCTCTAAAATGAAAACATGAGGTGTACAGAGAGATGTTCCATTGTGCATCTTTAAGCAACTCTCTTCTCAGCCAAACCAGAAAGGGTTTATAGCTGTATACAAAAAAGCCCTTGCAGCAGCTAGTGCACGACATTCTGGGAGGAGTTTCTTTAGCTAGGGGAAGAGGTGGGGTAGGGCAACCAGAATACATCTGTGATGATGTCCCCACCAGGGCAACGCTAATGGGATTCAGGTTCCATAGAGGCATGGATGATGTGGATAACATAACAAGCATGGGGGGGTGATAATGAATAACACAGGAAGTAGTTCCCATAGCACTCCACTAGCAGCAACAGATTCTTTCTGGCTACTGCAGTGAGCCACTCCACCTTTGCCTCCTGTCCCCCAAGATCCATCAGTCTATCCTATGTTCGCTAAGGGAAAATGGTGTGACCCCCCCTTCAGTGGGCTCATGGACCTCCATACTGCAGCACATACAAACCTCTTAACCCACATCAGGGATATGTGAAATCCAGGAGTGTCCAACATAATGCAGCCACACTTGGCCCTCCACCTTCCTTCAAAGAGGCTTATACTATGAAAGAAGACACTATTCCTGCAATACATTCTATATTGAGTGATATTTTATTGTGTCTTCCCAGTGCACTGGGTCTTCACCACACATGACCAAGGGCCTGATTACGATGTCGGGCGGATTGCAACTGACTACCTGTCGGTCGCGATACGACTGACATCTGTGTCTGCGTTCTGCCCGCCACATTATGATGCAGCAGTTGGAGGCAGCATGCAGAGGGACCGACCGCTGCTGTTCTGACTGGCTCAAGGAGTCCGTCGGTCCAGCGGTTGGAATGTAATCCCTACAGTATGGGTGGTGCCTTCTCAGGCATCGCCATAGGGATTACGATGTCCCTTTCGGTCTGCCTTTCTATGGCGGTCCGAAAAAGAAAAATTAACGAAATAGTAGAACCGAGGCTTGATGTAAGAGGGAAGACAATTAAAGAAAGAGGAAAAGAGAGACTGTAGTCAACGGACAATAATTAATCAGATACAGAAGAGAAAAGAGACTTGATGACAGCAGATAGAATAAAAGAAAAGAGGTGCTAGTGTAAAAAGAGGGGGAAACAAAGCTAGAAAAAATGTAAACAAGAACTGCATAGTCCTAATATTAAAAAACTACCTTTATTTTACAATGTGTGCTAGCTAATAGGTCTTCACAAAACCTCTGACTAAAGGTAGAGGATGCATTGTACATGAAGGATGAACAAAAAATATAGTCAGCTGTATTTGATGTCGAGTGACTGCTTCAAGCAAGACATTTTGAAACATTCAGCGACTGATTGCCGAAGAGCAATCTTTTCATGTGCACCTTCTGCTGCAAATTCCTAACCCTCCCTCCTGTGATTAAAGTCACCTTGCAATCATGAGAGATGGCATGTGACGCATATGCTCAAATATTGGGCCATGACCAGGAAATATACAAAGAACATTTTTTGTGAACCTCAGAGTATTCAAAACGTTTCTGACATACCTCTTGCATCTAATTGTTGTTACTTTCTTTGCAATTTCTCTTATCACTTGTGGTTCTGGCAAAGGCTTCACTTCTGTGCAGTATTGCTCAGCTTACTTACCGGTAATCTTCATTACTCCCAGTCATATCTTCCTTGTCACAGTCCTTACAACATGAGATCAGTATCTTCGGGGTACAGAATTCACTTATACTGATAAAGTTTAATTATTGCTCCTACCAATATGGTCGTCAAGTACATCCTGTCTTGTGATGCATAAAGGAGGGGCCGAATTTATACATAACCCACTATAGCAAAGACATTACCAATCCAATTTTTACTATATAGGAATTATTCAGAAGGATAAAGACTCCCTCCTGGGGTAAGAAGGGAGGAAAAGATGACAGTGACCAAGAAAAATATGACTGTGTAATGAAGATTTCCAGCAATTAATTAAGGGTGAGCGGAGCTCGCGGAGTAGCACAATGCAGAATTTCGCTGTGTTGAATAAAGACTCCGTGGAATTCCACGGAGTTCCGCAAGCTGGCTGAGTTGCTCCACTTGCCTACCCCTACGTCATCTTAGGTCTGTCTCCCTAGAAGAAAGGGGGAGGTGGCGCTCTTCATGATCAAGGATCGTTCCAGTGGAACTACCACCCAATGCCTTTTGCATCACAATGAAATGGCAAGAGTTTGCAGGAGAGATATCACTGGATGACCCAGCTGGCATGAAGGGTGCACTAACTGCTCACCCCCACCCTTTGCTGCAGCTGGCAGAGAGTTGGAATGTTTCAGCCCTGTCACCGTCCCAGAGAAGACCAGTGTACACCAGCCTAGAACTACAGAGTCGGGAGATTTAAGGTAATCCATTGAGGGTCCTGAAACGGTTGTACGGCATTACAACGTGGGCTTTTACCCCGCATGCCATTACAACGCAAGTCGTTACAACGACTAGTGTTGGGGGGGGGCGCTGGATAGTGGAATAGTTTAATTTTCTATTCCAAATCCAGCCCACGTTGACAGTAGGGAAGGTGTTGGATAGAAAATTAGACTATTCCCTATCCTACAGCGCCCTCCAGCGCAAGTCGTTGTAACGACTTGCGTTGTAATAGCAGCGTTGTAATAGCAGTGCGGGGTAATGCCTGCGTTGTTATGGATGTTTCCCCCTGAAACACTCATAATTGCGAATTGTGTTATTTCACCTGAAGATATTCGAAACCAATCTGTACAGACACTTGGGCGCTCAGCTAGTCCCATGGCCCAGTTATGTCGGACTCCTGTCCTCACCCATGCCTGCTGGTTTGACGCCTAACCAAAGTCAGCCCTCCCATTAGCAGGTGTCCATTCTCAGACTCAATTAACTTTTTTCTAAGGCTTTACAATCCAAGCACAAGACTAAATCCCACCATGTGAGAACTTACAAAATAAACACCAATATTTTGAGAACTAACAAGACCTCCAATTTACTTCTTCAGGAAACATCAAATTGTGTGGCAGAAAAGGCTGCACAAAACTTGCTTTCTATTACGATAAATATTTTTATTTCTGGGCCCATTAGGCTGAATTTAGAGCCCCACCCTATCTCAAACAAAGCACTAAATGCTAACCAGATATTTAGAAATATGTTGTTTGAAATTTTCAAGCCCTCACCTGTCATGCGACATGGCAGCGGAGGGATGAGGGCGAGAGATGCCCCCTCGGCCCCCACTCTGAGCTCGGTTGCAGGCTCTGCACCCTCCTTTTCTTTAGGGGAATGTGGTTTTCATTTTGTGGGTGGATCATATTTCTAAGCAAGCGCAGAATTAACGGTGAAGTGCAGCCTCCGAGTAACGCCCATTCCTCAACAACATAAATTATTTATGATAGTGCTAAGTGCAAACAATAAACTCCGCTACGCGGTGTAGATGGAGTTTTTGCTAAATGCCGCCCTCCAAGCGGTGTGCGGAGTGGCAAAAACTCCTTAAACTCCACCGGCGGAGCAGAGTCTACCACCCACCATTACAATTAATCCGAACATTACCTACCCCGTCCATCTTGCTTGTCCTAGTCCTCATAGCACGAGTGTATACCCAAGCATACTAAAGATTGTCAAATAACAAGAAAAACATAAACAAAAATAATGCACCGCCCAGTTAGGATTTATTACAGTCTTCGTCAAACCAACAATACCATTATTGACCTGCATACACTAGCGGGTCTGCAGCAATCATTGTGCCACCCACTTAGGTAGCCATTTAAACATGTCTCAGACCTGTCATTACAGAGCCTGTATGTGCACTTTAAACTGCCATTTCGACCTGGCAAAGCAAACCTTTTTCCAGACTCAAACCTTCTTTTTCAATACTTTTCTAAGTCGCCTCTAGGGTAGACCCTGGATAGCCCAAAGGGCAGGGTGCAATGTATTTAAAAAGTAGGACATGTACTTTTGTTTTACATGTCCTGGAAGTGAAAAACTCTTAAATTCGTTTTTCAGTAGTGCATGGCCTACATCGCCCACAGGATAGTATTGGAGTTGCCTTATTACATTTTATACAGGTAATTTCCAAAGGAGCAGAAATACCCAGTTCATGTTTGGTGTCTCTGGAATCACAATTTAAAAATCCTAACTTATAGTGAAGTCGGATTTTAAATTTAAGTTCTGAAAATGCCACTTTTAGAAATTTGGCATGTTCTTGCTTTATCCATTTAGTGCCTGTAGCCCATAGTCAAATGATTGAGTGTACATGACAGTTGAGCTTTGTGTATTTTTTCCGACTGCTATGCTGCTACAGAGACTGCCACACTGCTGGACTGCTACTCTAAAGAAATTGTTGCCCTACTGTGCTGTCCTGCTGCCCGCTGCACTCTTGCCTGTGGAAGAAGAACTGGACCTGCAACTTCATCTTGTACCCAGGATCCCAAAGTGCCTCAAAGGGCAAGTCTGCTGGCCTCCTGATTAGGGGTGGGCGAAGCTCGTAGAGTTTTACTCTGCGGAATTCCGTGGAGTTATCTAAAAACTGCACGGAGTTCCATAACGTGCGGAATTCCGGTCTGCCATACACGGCACACTCGTGTTCTTCTGATTAGAGAATGGGGATGTTGACTGTCACCCTTTCACGGCTGCGGGTACCTGCCTGGCACCCTACCTTTAATGGAAAGCTCCAGGTACACTAGAAGAAAGCGGCCAAGTCTGTAAGTTGAGTGCTGTGTGCCACGCTGAATAATACATGCAGGGCTAGGGTTACACACATATATACCTTCTATGTTGTAGAGGACAATTCCTAAAATTATAATACAATCACGAATGTACTGTGATACACTGAAAAAAAATGTAATTGAATATGATGGACAAAAAAAAGGAAAGAATAAAGTGATCATTGAGTGATCATGTGGGTTCTACAGCCCCAGCCAACCATGAGTCATAGTTTGTGTTAAATTGAATGTAGATGCCTTTGGGCATGAAACAATTAAGTTTATCTTTGCTTGATTATTTTATACTATATTCTCTGCTAGTTGGAAAATAGCTCAATGAGCTGAATGTTTCCTGCTGGAACAAAGCAGCAATCAGTAGAACAAGAGTTTTAAACGTGACAAGGTTGACAAATGCTTCTATCCTCCTGAATGTAGTTACATTGATTACTATGAGTGTTATTTACAGTGCTTTGAAACAGCAAAAGTGTTGTGGGAAACACCATTTAAAAAACAAGTGATTATTATTGCTGCATTCCTTATGGAACCATTCAGTGTATGAGTATGCAAAGGGCACTTCTTTTTGCCCATAGTCTCTAAACTTCAGCCTCCCTACACCTTTTTGATGACTGTGTTGAATATAGAGCTCAAGCTTTTGTTGATCCCAAACAATCTTATGATAGAGGTGGATGGTGGCAGTGTCAATGCACCAACTTTGTTAGATTTGCCTTCATCCCTGTCTCATGCATTCACTTTCTCAATGTATCACTCAAAATCTCGGTATTCCTATGATTAAGTAATGGAAGTTCAAAAAGCTTCTAACGCTCAGTCTCAATAGACGTGCTAATGACTACTTTAGGCTTCCCTAGTTCCTATTTATTATTGTTAATTATCATTTATTTATAAAGTTGCAAACTGCTGTCAGTATAGGATTTCAGACGATGGGCAGCTTCAAGGGGCGTTTGTCACCAAGCCTGTGAATAAATTCTGAGCTAAAAGTTACCATAAAATATCTTTGAAGAAGTAAACCACCATCATGGCAAGCAGCTCTTTACATCAACTAGGGTTCCTTCCAGGCATTTCCCGTTTCTTGATCATGCATTGCTAATGCCTTCTTTTAATCCTGTCTGGACAGCAGAAGGTGGACAGCAGGAGATGTCTGCTTGGGAAATCAACTAGGGTTTCACACCACACTTGTTTAAGAACAAATACAGATACATTTCTAGCTGAACTGTGACCGTTCTGTACATTTCTAGCACTGGCAGCGTTACATTGGCTTACAGTGACAAATCCTTCTTGGCTGTTGCTGAAAATCATTAATTCTGAGTGGCCATATAAGTTTCAGTCCCTTCACGACACCTACATGGGATTGGAATGATAGGTTTGCTTCATTTACTGCAGCCCTTGCATTTTTCCACAGGTTGATTTCAGCAACTCAAACCTATCCAGTGAACCTGAGTAGTGCATGAATTCAGCATGTCATTCCTCAGTTTAACTGGGGAAATGTGGCATTAGAAGTAATTATCACACTTGGTAAATTTCAAAGCATGGAGTATCGGATTTCACCAGGTGCATTAATTGATTCAGTCTCATCTGGGTCACTCTTAATTAGGCCCAAAGTGTAGTTGGTTTCAACCATATTGTCTACTTAGTCCTCCAAGTCTTTTCAAGCTTTCTGAACCCATATTCAGGCTGTAAAGAGCTTTTGCATATACACTGACACATTTAGGACACTTTACCCATCTTCTCAGAAGAGAATCTCAGCTTTTGAATTTCTTAAAAACACAGGGCATTATTCAAAGTTTGGCAGACGGGATGCTGCGTCACAATCATGGCGGGTATCACAATCACCATATCACAAGTGCATAAAGCCTACGGCACGTAAAATTCGGCGGAAGTCGTATCCGTCAGGGCTTGATGGAGTATCCCATTCACCAAACTCTAAATAAGGCTTTTGATATTTTTTACTTACCTTTTGTCTCTGCTTTTCACCAACACTAAGCATCTTTGGTTGACATTGTACTTTATAAATAAATAGAACAAACCCTAGTATAATCTAACCCTGGGCGTAGTGGGCGTAGTGGGGCTTCGCGGAGCTACGTGAAGTGGGCGAGAAACTACGCCCACCTCCGCACTCCGCGTAGCCCCACTACGCACCGCAGGCCTCCCTCCCGCCCTCCCTAAATACTTTAAATTAAAAGTGGAAACGAATTAAAACGCACTTACCTTGCCCGCCGCTGCCCGCCGCTGCCCGCCGCGTCCCCGGGGCTCGCTATCTTCATGGCTGCCGTCTTGTGTATCTAATGCGCATGCGCGGCCGCTCGCGCATGCGCATTTCTCGTGAGAAATGCGCATGCGCGGCCGCTCGCGCATGCGCATTAGATACACAAGACGGAAGCAATGAAGATAGCGAGCCCCGGGGACGCGGCAGGCAGCGGCGGGCAAGGTAAGTGCCTTTTAATTCTTTTACACTATTAATTTAAAGTATTTAGGGAGGGCGGGAGGGAGGCGGGTGGCGGCCAGCTACGCTCCGTCTGTGGAGCGTGCATAGTGCCGGATTCTACGCCTGCTACACAAAATGCGTAGAAGCCGGCACTACGCACACTCCGTGCACGGAACGTAGCCGCCCGCCCAGGGTTAGTATAATCATACCCAGGAGGGTTGCATAGGGTAATACTCTTCATCGAATATCAAACTCACCAGGAACCGGGCTGCACACTTTCTGACATCAGTTGTCAATCTCAACCCAATAGAAATGGGTAAGTAGCAATGGAACTAGGGAATGAATATCTTAAATCTAAGGTGATGGAAATGCCAGTTGGTTTCTACCGTGTTCATTTGCATTATGTGGGTTTTTGTACATGCATTTGTGCAGCAAAAAACATAAGTGAAGTTCTATTCAGTAAACACAAATACCAAATGAAACATTTATGCACCACTAGCCAATCAGGGAGCTAAGAAAGTCACCCGCATTTGCATACAGGGCAGTTTAGAACTCGTAGAGACACATTGTATAGGTGTTTTGCAAAGTATGGAAGGCTACATGTACTTGTGCTTACTACAAGCAATATTTGTGGCTCTACTGGGGAAACCAAAAATAAAATATGGCCCGCCAGGCCATAAAATCGATCAGACCAGCCCCTCGAGCAATGTCTGATAACCCTATCGGTTAATTTGACCCTGGGTGAACTAAAATGTCCACCAGAGGCATACAGGAGAACTAAAATCATAGTACATTTACAGGCAAGGTGACATGGAACTACAGAGGAGTAACTATCAATGGTGCAGCTGGTGCAGCGGCACTGGGGCCACAGAGGAGTAACTATCAAAGGTGCAGCAGGTGCAGTGGCACTGGAGACCCAGAGGCGTAACTATCAATGGTGCAGTGGTTGCAGTGGCACTGAGGCCACAGATCAATCAATCAGGGGTTTATAAAGCGCACTACTCACCCGTGAGGGTCTCAAGGCGCTGGGGGGAGCTCTGGATCAGTCGAAGAGCCAAGTCTTGAGGTCCTTCCTGAAAGTGTGCAGGGTTGGGGAGCATCTGATGTTCACGGGGAGCTTGTTCCAGGTCTTGGCTGCGATGTGGGAGAAAGCTCTCCCGCCTGTTCTGTTCTTGCGGATCAGGGAGACCTCTGCCAGGGCAAGGTCGGCGGAGTGGAGGTTTCTCTTGGGTACGTGGAAGGATAGTCTCTCATTGAGGTATTTCGGTCCGATATTGTTGAGGGATTTGTTGGCGTGTGTTAGGAGCTAGAAAATGACCCTCTTCTCAACAGGGAGCCAGTGGAGGTCTTGTAGGTGTTGAGTCGTGTTTGAGGCATGGAGTCCCAAGGACGAGTCTGGCTGCGGCGCTCTGGATGGTCTGGAGTCTGTGAAGGAGAGATCTGTTGATTCCAGCATATAGGGTGTTGCCGTAGTCCAGTCTACTGGTTATGAGCGCGTGGGTGACGGTCTTTCTGCAGTCGGGGAGATCTATTTGAAGGTCTTGCAGAGGATGCGCAGGCAGCTGAAGCTAGTGGAAGCGAAGGTGATGACCTGGCGGTTCATGGAGAGGGAAGAGTCGAGGATGATGCCGAGGTTGCGTGCATGGTTGTAGGAGTGGGAGGGTTCCAAAGGGCGGAAGGCCACCAGGAGTTGTCCCAGGCGGAGTTGCAGGGTCCGAGAATGAGCACCTCAGTCTTCTCTGAGATAGGCTTAAGGCAACTGTCCTCCATCCAGGTTGCCACGTTCTTAATTACCTCCTGGAAGCAGAGTCTGGTGTCATCTGGATTCTTCGTGAGTGAGAGGATGAGCTGGGTGTCGTCTGCGTAGAACACGATGCTGAGCCCATGCTGTCTGACGATGGCGGCGAGGGGGGCCATGTAGACATTGAAGAGCATGGGGATGAGTGATGAGCCCTGAGGCACTCCGCAGTTGATGTCAGTGGGTTTGGAGAGGAAAGGATGGAGTCTGATCCTCTGGGTTCTGCCAGAGAGAAAGGATCGGATTCAGTCAAGGCGGCTCCTTGTATCCCAGCATCGTGAAGTCTGGCTGCAAGGTTGCGATGAGAGACAGCGTCGAAGGCTGCCGAGAGGTCAAGAAGGATGAGGGCCACAGTGTGTCCCTGGTCGAATAGCATGCAGATGTCATCTGTGGCAGAGAGGAGAGCAGTCTTGGTGCTGTGGTTACTGCTAAGTCCAGACTGGGAGGCATCTAGGATGGAGTTCTCTTCCATGAAGGTGGTCAGTTGTGTGTTCATTAGTCTATCTGTGACTTTGGCTGCGAAAGTGAGGAGAGAAATATGCAGGTAGTTTTTCAGGTCCGTTGGGTCGGCCGTGGGCTTCTTGAGGCAGGGTTTAACCTCCACCCGCTTCCAGTCGTCTGGGAAGATGCCGGCCGTGAGGGAGGCGTTGATGGTCCATCCAAGTTCGGGTGCGATGGCGGCAGCGGCCCTTTAGAATATGTGCAGTGGGCAGGGGTCCATGGGGGCTTCTGAGTGGGTTTTATGCATGGTGGCGGTGATGTGTTCGACGGTCGCGGGCTTCCAGGTCGAGATCGGCGGCTGATGTGCCGCAACGGGGGGGGGGGTGATATCCCTCGTCGGGTCACTGAAATTGTCGTAGAGGTCCTTGATCTTACGGTGGAAGTATGTACTGAGCTTGTCGCAGAGTTGCTGGGAAGGTGTGATGTCCGTGGCTTCACTGGGTGGCTTTGTGAGCTGCTGTATGATGCTGGACAGTTCTTTGGCGTTGGTCGCATTGGCCTGGATTTTGTCCTTTATGAAGGTCTGTTTGGTGTCTCTTAGGTACTGGTGGAATTGCTTCAGGGCGCTCCTGTGGTTGTTCTGTGCTTACGTGGTTTTCTGGTTTCGTCAAGTTTTCTCTATGCGTCTGAACGAGCGTCTGGCTTCCTGTAGTTCAGTGGTGAACCAGGCGGCCAGAGAAGTAGCAATAAAAGGTGCAGCAGGTGCAGTGGCACCGGGGCCACTGAGAAGTACCTATCAATATTGCAACAGGTGCAGTGGCACTGGGGCCACAGAGGAGTAACTCTCAATGGTGCAGCGGGTGCAGTGGCACTGGGGCCACAGAGGAGTAACTCTCAATGGTGCAGCGAGTGCAGTGGATCTGGGGCCTCAGAGGAGTGACTTTCAATGGTGCAGCGGGTGCAGTGGCACTGGGGCCACAGAGGAGTAACTCTCAATGGTGCAGCGAGTGCAGTGGATCTGGGGCCTCAGAGGAGTGACTTTCAATGGTGCAGCGGGTGCAGTGGCACTGGGGCCACAGAGGAGTAACTCTCAATGGTGCAGCGGCACTGAGGCCACAGAGGAGTAACTGTCAATGGTGCAGCGGTTGCAGTGGCACTGGGGCCAGTGAGAAGTAACTATCAATGGTGCAACAGGTGCAGTGGCACTGGGGCCACAGAGGAGTAACTATCAATGGTGCAGCGACACTGATGCCACTTAGGAGTAACTATCAATGGTGCAGCGAGTGCAGTGGAACTGGGGCCTCAGAGGAGTGACTTTCAATGGTGCAGCGGGTGCAGTTGCACTGTGGCCACATAGGAGTAACTATCAATGGTGCAGCGTCAATGGGGTCTCAGAAGAGTAACTATCAATGGTGCAGTGGCACTGGGGCCACAGAGGAGTAACTATCAATGGTGCAGCAGGTGCATTGGTACTGGGCCTAGGTAAATGAGGGGCTCAATGGACCCCAATTAGACCAGTTGTTAGGACCAAACAAGGGGGTGACGGTTCCATTTCCCTTGCAACTATTGGGGCCCATGGAGCACGGCTACGCTATCAGTATTGAGTAACTAGTAAAGAATAAGTGACGGCTGTCAGTCCTCCAGCTGCAGCTCCAGCTGCTCCTCCAACCTGCAGAATTCCCCTCACACTGGAGTCTTTCCATGACTTGCCACCGCGTCCTGCCAGGTGGCGCGAGGAGAAGCCAAGCGCGTGCAACCAGGCGCACATTCGCTGGCTCGCGCTCACCGGTCCTGGGAGAGCAGCGGCCGGGCCTGGTTGTAGCACGCCAGCACGCCAGGGAAGATCGTAGTGACCGCGTTTATCGGCATACCCTGGCGTCGACCGGTTACGATTCTGTAACACGGCAACTACCGCCTTTATTGGGGCTGCAGAATCAAATCACTTGAGTAATTTACTCTCACGCAATGACATGCCTTGCGATGCATTGGCAAAGTAAGGTTTAATGAAAAAGGCAATATAACTGTTTGTCCTGATGATGGTTCCCATAACTCTTTAAGGGGAACCGAAACGCCGTCGACTTGCTCATGCACCCTATACAGATGGTTGATTGTATAGATTGTTGTAACGGTGCTAAATGATATTTTCTGTGCAATGTATTTGTAATACGGAAAAACGCTTGTTTTTTGCCTTCAAACCTTTCCTATCTTCACTAACGGTAATCACCCCGCGAGTGTTGGGCACAGGCTTGTGTACCACACAGGGGTTCTGTGGAAGGTATTCTTGTTCCACTTTTGTAATCCTTGTTTATTCAGTAAACTTGAAGGACCTCTGTCCGGCTGGACAAGTCTTTCCAAAATATAGGTTTGATTTCGTCTATATTTATTGTTTGATCATTCTTTCATGCACGGGACCATTGTTGTTTCAAAAAGCTGGACAGTTCTTTGGCGTTGGTCGCATTGGCCTGGATTTTGTCCTTTATGAAGGTCTGTTTGGTGTCTCTTAGGTACTGGTGGAATTGCTTCAGGGCGCTCCTGTGGTTGTTCTGTGCTTACGTGGTTTTCTGGTTTCGTCAAGTTTTCTCTATGCGTCTGAACGAGCGTCTGGCTTCCTGTAGTTCAGTGGTGAACCAGGCGGCCAGAGAAGTAGCAATAAAAGGTGCAGCAGGTGCAGTGGCACCGGGGCCACTGAGAAGTACCTATCAATATTGCAACAGGTGCAGTGGCACTGGGGCCACAGAGGAGTAACTCTCAATGGTGCAGCGGGTGCAGTGGCACTGGGGCCACAGAGGAGTAACTCTCAATGGTGCAGCGAGTGCAGTGGATCTGGGGCCTCAGAGGAGTGACTTTCAATGGTGCAGCGGGTGCAGTGGCACTGGGGCCACAGAGGAGTAACTCTCAATGGTGCAGCGGTTGCAGTGGCACTGGGGCCAGTGAGAAGTAACTATCAATGGTGCAACAGGTGCAGTGGCACTGGGGCCACAGAGGAGTAACTATCAATGGTGCAGCGACACTGATGCCACTTAGGAGTAACTATCAATGGTGCAGCGAGTGCAGTGGAACTGGGGCCTCAGAGGAGTGACTTTCAATGGTGCAGCGGGTGCAGTTGCACTGTGGCCACATAGGAGTAACTATCAATGGTGCAGCGTCAATGGGGTCTCAGAAGAGTAACTATCAATGGTGCAGTGGCACTGGGGCCACAGAGGAGTAACTATCAATGGTGCAGCAGGTGCATTGGTACTGGGCCTAGGTAAATGAGGGGCTCAATGGACCCCAATTAGACCAGTTGTGAGGACCAAACAAGGGGGTGACGGTTCCATTTCCCTTGCAACTATTGGGGCCCATGGAGCACGGCTACGCTATCAGTATTGAGTAACTAGTAAAGAATAAGTGACGGCTGTCAGTCCTCCAGCTGCAGCTCCAGCTGCTCCTCCAACCTGCAGAATTCCCCTCACACTGGAGTCTTTCCATGACTTGCCACCGCGTCCTGCCAGGTGGCGCGAGGAGAAGCCAAGCGCGTGCGACCAGGCGCACATTCGCTGGCTCGCGCTCACCGGTCCTGGGAGAGCAGCGGCCGGGCCCTGCCTGCGTGTCGTGTTGTTTCCTGTCCCTACAGCTGCTGTTCTGTGTTTCTTGGCAGAGTTAAAGAGAAATATGATTCATTATTGCAAGAATAAAGGAACAAAAATTGCGCGCCGTCAGACCTTTGTTTTAAAAATAAGCCTACGGTAGATGTTTATTTTCTTACACACTAAAATGAATGCTTTGTTCGGCCGCGACACCTGTGTAGTTAGCAGGACGATGTTCTCGTATTATTCTATCGTCGGATATTCATCATACAATACGGGGAACGAGTGATGGCACTGAAGAGCGCAAGGAAATATGTTGGCAACGGCACACATAATAACATTGAGTATTTCCTGCAGCACACTTAAGTTGTACATAATGTTGATAACACTACACACCATGTACTCGAGAGAATTCAAAAGCACACAAAACATCTGGATAAAAGGAAATGCTGAGGCAAATGACTAGCAGCTTGCTTCTGCCTAAAAATTCCTGCCTTGACCGTTTCTAAATGGTGTTACGGCATACAGGTTAGGACACCAAACTACACGGTAAAATGTGTGCATTTTTAGTTATCACATTATGCCATTTCTAAGAAATTTTCCGAAGTATGCAATATTTAAGAAAGACATATAGAGGGAAAAATACGTCTTCCCTATTTAAATTTCCCTTAAATAAAACAGCAAAATCCCACGTGCTGCATGCAATATCCTTTGAAAAAATACGTTTGCTCAAATATCCTTTCTCAAAAACGTTTCTGTTAGAATTTTGACTCACAGTCCAAGTTTTGTTAAGTTGGCAAAGTTTGTGAACTTTGCAAGACTTCACAGGTAAAATGTTTGTTTCGTCCACCGCTATCAAAGGTTTAAAAAAAACCAAATGCTTTCTTATAAAAAATAATAATACCACCTTAAGCCAAAGAACAACATGAGATGGCAGAATACTCTTCCAAATCTGTAACTGAAAGCAACAAAAGATTTCTCCCTAGCAATTGATTAGATCATCCCTGGACCCAAATACCAGAAACTGGATTCAGTAAAACCCACTTGCAAGTGGTCAACATAAATTTACACCAAAAACAACCAGTGCAGGAAAACTTAAAGCCTTACAGCAGGATGACTGAGACAGGGAGAAAGAGAGAGCATCTCTTGTCACTTGGGGGCAGGTGGTGAGATAGAAGGATGGTGGGGCACATGACATCCGATAGTGCACATCAGGGCAAGCAGTTTATCCTGTTCTCGCTCACTCTTCACTCACAGGTTTTACCTCCTTACCTGAAGTCATGAGCTCGCAAAGGCATTTTACGTGAAATGAAACTACCTTTGAGCTGTTTACATACTCTTACATGCCTTTGTGAAATAGCCCCAACACATCGAAAATGGGAATGAAACAAGAATATGAATGGAATATATTCATATGCAACTAGAACACACCGAAAGGACTGGGACACCTATGCCCGGATTCCCCCCTGCCGTATTAGGATGGCGGGGGGAGCGCGGCAGACGGAAAGACCATCCGCCGCTTTACCACCGCGGTCACCTTGCGACCGCGGCGGTAATGGAATAATATGGTGGCGGTGTCCAATGGATACCGCCAGCCATATTACAATGGACACATATAGGTGCCTTTCCGCAGCGGCAATGCCGCCACGGAAAGGCAGGTGGTGTTTGCTGCGGGGGCCCCCTGCGGGGCCCCCAGGTGATGCCGGTTTAGGGGGAGGACGGGGGGGTTCCTATGGTACCCCCCCACATTTGCATATGCAAAGCGGCAGGCACCGTGCGGTGCCTGCCGCTTTGCACATGCAAATGCGTTCACAAGTGTTTTGCATTGTGGCGGGCGGTGCAGAGTCCACCGCCCGCCACAATGCAAAACATGGAGGACGTGCCCACCACAGTGGCGGGCTCATCCTAATTCCCCCTACGGGACCCACGCTTTTTTGGCGGGCGGTCCCGTTCTTCGTTCCGCCCATCATCCTAATGAGCCCCAGAGTTTGGTGCTTCGGGCCAATTCCGAAAGGTATGTACAAGTCCGTGAAAGAGAACTTATGTAGTACTGCGTCATTTGCTCATAAATGCTTTTGAGAGTTGGCCCCATAGTGGGTATGTAGCTCTCCATACCGCATTTCTCCAGTTTCTATGCTCTTTAAAGGGTATCGATCACTGTTACACAATGTAATGGTACTCGCTTTACTCATATGGAAAGGATGGAAGGCAGACTCCTCCTTGCAGGCATTTGAAATCATTATCTTCAAACCAGCAACTCACAGAGCCATTCTGTACCCATCTATTTATAAATACTGATTTCTATGACATATAAAGTCTAGAGCAATATGTATTTTGCTCTTCCCTTGTATCTGACAGCCCTTTTTCAAGGTTTCTTAATGACATTTGTATATTGTTTATGGCAAATTATAGTTAAAAATACTTAAAGGATATTACTTGAAGGAAGTTAGGTATTTTGTGTGCATCATTTTCCTTTTTCATTCTAAAAATGCTACTTCCAACCTTACCTTCAGTGGGTCAGTGTATTAAAGCACGGTCTGCCAAAGTCTCTGTGAAACCTGCAAGAAACAGGTTGGAAACTTAGAAAAGCAGCTTAGCTTTCCATAACAGCACTGTAGAGCTAATTTCCCAAACAAATGTGGAAATCTGCAATTGTATGTTTACTAGGTTTCATCTTTGCAGATTTCTGAATTTATTGAGTTCACAAAGGTCCCCCGAATACACATGAAACATTTTTGAGAATCTGTTTAATGCCACTATTTACAGTGTTTTTCCTGTATGGGGAACATATTTTGTCGCTTGAGGAAGCCAAAGGTCAAATCATCATCAGTTTGGTATCACAATTAGGTGCAAAAGCATTCCCTTACTAGAGAAAACATGGTAGGAAGGTGTCACAGTGATTCCCAAATCAATGTTGGTGCAGCATCAGAATTAGAATGGAAAAGATTTTAAGAGCACGCCTAACATTTACTTATCAAACTGTGCTGGTGCAAAATCACTAAGGTGCAAAGCCACTCTTATGAAAAATATCACCATTGTTGTACCTCATTTAGATTTAAAATCACATTAAACTGCTAAATCATCGTCATTGCAACGTTGGCAGAACTGTGGCAACACTTTTAGAAACACAAATCACATTTAGGAGGAAAACACTTTTAGAAATTACATCACATTCAAGTGCAAACTAATTGTAGATCCTGATGATGACCTTTGAAGAACTGTGTGCAGAGATTGGGTGGCTGGAAGTTCAGATACTGGGCAGAATCTCCACATACAATACTTGGATTTACGAGCTGAACACCTTGGAATGGGTAACAACTGTGCAGACCCTGAATTACCAGAATGAATTATGCATGGCATTCCAATTTGAGAGAGGTTTAAAACAGACATTTTCCTCCTGCCCTGAACAGGTGGTTTATGTCTGAAGGAGTCCTGTGTGAGGCACGAAGGGAGGGAACTGGGTGTTAGGGTATGGGGAGGAAGTGGAGAATGTTGCCTTGCCAAAGGGATATTGCATGCTCCTCTCATACCTTACAAGCCCCTTGTGCTTCCGGTAAGTCACGTGTTCCCATAATAAAAGTGATGCATCGAAAGTGCAAGACTGCAATACTGCCTTTTCCCAAAGCAAATGCATCTGCTGAAAATTCTGGCTCATAAAACTGTGTCTGGTATTCCCACACCTGAGAAATCTGGGTACGGGAAAATTGACCCACTTATAGCTGTGTAGAGCGGAATGCAACTTGGAAATTCCAGTGCATAACTCATAATTGGGGCCTTAGTTGCAAAATCACTCTTGGTGCAGCATCTACAAGAGTGTAGAAACACTTCAGGGAGCACAAATTACATTTACAATGACAAACATATTAATGTAAAAAACATCTTACAATAAGTGCCCCAGGGGTGCAATGGGCGTTTCCGCTCACTTTGCGCGCCGCAGGGCACTTTGGTGTCACAGAAGAGGGCACAGACACTTGTGCGCCCCCTTCAGTAATACTGATAGTGCTGGCGCACTTAAAGCGCTAGCACTACCATCAGGGTGTGTTCCTTCATTTGCATAGGGGCGTGCCCTATGCAAGTGAGGGAATTCCTTTGCCTCTGATCCCGCGCTATATTACAGATGTGGGCGCACAGGCAAAGAAGCTCTCACGGGGCGAACTCACAATGAGGCACCTACTAGGTGGCACACTGTGAGTGCACCCCCTGGGAGCAGCTCTCTCGAGGGGAGAAAAGGGGTGCCCCAGACACCCTATTGCAGGCGGGTGCAATCATTGACTGCACCCGCCTGCAAGGGGATCTCTAAACCCCTTTAAAAGTGCAAGCGGGTTGCCGCCTGGGGGCAGCGTATTCACCATAAGGAGGCGCATTGTCATTGTTTGCGCATGGCGCACCCTTTAAAAGGTGCGCCGGGTGCAAACAATGACAATGTGTAATACGGCCCCAGGGACACCATTAACTGGAACGTGGAGAGACCATAGATGAAAAAACACATTTAGGATGTAAAATCCAACCAAGGTGTGCAAACTAATTTATGCTGCAAATTCACCATTGATGCAAAGTCAGGAGGTCAGTGGTATCACAATGTGATAGTAAGTTGTCACATTAGGTGTAAATGTTAATGTTAATATTGTATATCAGTATGACATCATATTGAGTTGACAGCACAGTGAGGTGCAAAATCACCCTCGGTGCACCATGATTGTAGCCAACGTTTCACATTTAAGTGTAGCATCATTATTAGGTGCAAACTTGCCACTGAGGCATATTTTAATTTGCGATTTAGGATCAAGATGACAATTAGGTGCAACATCACATCAAGTTAATTGGTGTAACCTCGGCAGGAGTCCAGAAACACTGCAAACAGCAAAGATCACATTTTGGAGCCTAAACACATTTTTTTAGCAAAATCATATTTAGATGCAATATAAACATTGGTGCAGCATCAACAGAAGTGTAGAAACACTTTAAGGAGCACAAACGTGCAGCATCAACAGAAGTGTGAACACACTTTAAGGAGCACAAACGTGCAGCATCAACAGAAGTGTAGAAACACTTTAAGGAGCACAAACGTGCAGCATCAACAGAAGTGTGAAAACACTTTAAGGAGCACAAACGTGCAGCATCAACAGAAGTGTAGAAACACTTTAAGGAGCACAAACGTGCAGCATCAACAGAAGTGTGAAAACACTTTAAGGAGCACAAACGTGCAGCATCAATAGAAGTGTAGAAACACTTTAAGGAGCACAAACGTGCAGCATCAACAGAAGTGTGAAAACACTTTAAGGAGCACAAACGTGCAGCATCAATAGAAGTGTAGAAACACTTTAAGGAGCACAAACGTGCAGCATCAACAGAAGTGTGAAAACACTTTAAGGAGCACAAACGTGCAGCATCAACAGAAGTGTGGAAACACTTTAAGGAGCTCATACCTGTCTCATCACGGCAAGCACATTTTAGGAGAGTACATTGTCACATCTAATAGCCAACAGCTATCAGTGAGAGTGAAATAGATTTGTGGCCATTCTTCAAGCAATGTTTGAAGGTGGCTGACCCAAACATACCAATGTCTGAAAAGGACTGACCCAAAGGCCCATACTAGGCCTGATTATGAGTGAGATGGATTTAGGTGCAGGGATGCTATGTGGCCAGAATGAACGTTGCCAGCCAATGTTCCTGCACCTAAATCCAGATGCGCTGAGTTAGTCTGCTCTAATTTGGGAATTATACCTGGGCCCGGTTTTACTGAGTAAAATTGCATGCACATTACTTTCAGCATCCAGAAGCGTCATCAGCGAAGCATTGTGTAAGTCTCAGTGAGGGCTGTGCTGTGGTGTGATCTGCGCTTGGCCGGTAAATTCCGTTCCGCTTGCGGAAATTGCGGAATTTGGTAATTTCGCGTTCAGCGGAGCACGCGGAATTGCCCAAAATTCCACGATCCGCGGCTTCACTGGATTCTTTGCTTGTTTGCGCTTTCAAAATGTGTGTTCGCGAGATATTTCTCCCCGAGTATGCAAACAGCATTCACGAACAGGAAAAAAGCATCACGAACGGGCATAACAAGCAATTCCGCGTGTTTGTGGAACTTTTGCCTGCTCGCAGAGATTTTTTACTGCTTTGCGGAGCTTTGCGTATCACGACTACGCAAATTCTGCCCACCCCTAACCTGTGCGTGGGGTGCTGTGAGTGACGTGTGTGCCTCAGCTGCTTAGTGCTTCCTGTTGCCAAATCAATGCCCATGCCTGTCTGTGGCGGCGGTATTCACAAGTCAGTTTTGTTGACTCTTCATTGTAAATGTAGGCAGCTCATCAGTCACGTGCTCTCTGTGCCTGCAGCCTGGGTGTCCCCTTACGAGTGTGAGAGGCAAGATAGGGCGGAGAGAGCGCCCCAGAACTCAAGGAGGGCTGGAGGTCCTGGTTGGCAGTGGTATGTTTAAGAAGCAGAGCGCCTTGCACATTCACGCATGTAGCATGAACCTTCATGAGTTCTATAAGTGTGTCTGCAGCCTGGTTGTCCCCTTAGGAATGTGAGAGGCATGGTATGGCAGAGGAAGGGTCTCAGAACTCAGGGAGGGCTGGAGATGCTGGGGGTCAGTGGTGAGATGTGCTTAGAAGCAGAGCATCTCTCACATTTACACCTGTAGCACGAGGCTGCACATGCTCTCTGTGCCTGCAGCCTGGGTGTCCCTTTAGGAATGAGAGAGGCATGGTAGGGCGGACGGAGTGCCCCAGAACTCAGGGAGGGCTGAAGGTCCGGGGGGGGGTCAGTGGCATGAGGTGCTTAGAAGCAGAGCGCCTCGCACATTCACAGCTAACAGCCAGATTCATCATTGTAAAATCGGCTCGCAAAGGGCCAGATCCTGAGAAACTGGCCCTTTGCAAGCGCAATTTTTGCATTTGGGATTCATCACCCCAAATGCAAAAATCGCAAATTGCGAAATCACTAACAGCCTGATTCATCAAGCTTAATTGTGCTCGCAAAGGGCCAGATTCTGAGAATCTGGCCCTTTGCGAGTGCAATTTTTGCATTTGGGATTCATCATCCCAAATGCAAAATTCGCTATTAAAGAATTCGCATATTTGCGAGGAATTGCATTTAAGGAATCTCTATTTGAGATTCCTTAAATGCAATTCATGAACCATTTTAAAATACCGAAATCGCAATTTTTGGCCGCTATTTACCGCGAGGTCAAACCTCGTGGTAAATAGCGAAAACTTAGAAAAATACATTTAAATGCATTTTTCTAAGTTGCATGTTACACACACACATGTCCTTTGGACATGTGTGTGCGCAACACCAATGTAGATTACATTTCAGGGGTGCTACAGGGTGTCCTTTGGACACCCCTGGCACCCTTGAAATCGCTATCTTATTTGCGATTAGCAAATTGCTATTCGCAAATAAGGAATTACTCCCCATTCATTCCTATGAGCCTTTAGGCCCATAGGAATGAATGGGGAGTTATTCCTTATTTGCGATTAGCAATTTGCTAATCGCAAATAAGGAATGTGTAGGAATCACATTTCTTTATGCAATTTCTACATGAATCCCGTTTTGCAAGTCCTTAATAGCGATTCCTTATGAATCGCTATTAGGGGCTCGCAAAACGGGAGATTGATGAATCAGGCTGCAAATTGCGAGGAATTGCATTTAAGGAATCTCTATTTGAGATTCCTTAAATGCAATTCATGAACCATTTTTGAATTGCGAAATCGCTATTTTTGGCCGCAATTTACCGCGAAGTCTGACTTCGTGGTAAATAGCGAAAACTTAGAAAAATGCCCTTTAGTGCATTTTTCTAAGTTGTATGTTACACACACACATGTCCTTTGGACATGTGTGTGCGCAACATTAGTCTACATTTACATTTCAGGGGTGCTACAGGGTGTCCTTTAGACACCCCTGGCACCCTTGAAATCGCATCCTTATTTGCGATTAGCAATTTGCTAATCGCAAATAAGGAAGCTGTAGAAATCGCAAATAATATTGCGATTTCTACATGAATCCCGTTTTGTGAGTCATTAATAGCGATTCCTTAATAATCGCTATTAAGGACTCGCAAATCGGGACATTGATGAATCTGGCTGTAAGTGCCCTTCCATTTCTGGTACTTTGCAGCAGTTTTAAGATTTCCTTAAAATTTCTCGTTCTTAAATTGGGTGTTATTTCTGATATTTATATTTTTCCCTTTCTTTATTGCTTGATTTTGATCGCAAGAAAGTGTCACTCATAGTCATTGAAATGTCACTCATAATTGCACTGAAATTATGAAAATGTCACACATAGCAATCTGAAACATTGGCAGCTATGTTAATCCCCATTCTGTCTGAATATTTGGATTTTTTAAATACAAATATATTGAGGTAATGACATATGTGTAGAAGTGTTTGTTTAGATTATGAATGTACATTCATTATATTGCCATTTATGAACCTGCCACTTTGAACATAATTTGAATTACTGAGCGTATTCTTTTTTCGCAGAATGTAGTTGTCTGTTGTGAAGAAAGCATAATAGCCCAGAATGCTCGTCAGATTATTTCATCATAAGTGGAAGACACAGATGTTCATCAAACTTTACAGGGTTGGAACACAGAGATGTACTAAAGTTATATCATGTACAGAATTAGAAATCAGGTAAGGTAGAAGGATCAATTAAAACCCTAGACTTCTTCTTAATTTAAATATTAGCACTGCTCCATTTGAACACGGTGCCCAGCTGTAAAACCAAGCAGTTTGGCAATTTCCAGTATCACTGTTTTCTCTCCTATCCTATTCTCCTTTCCATGCCTACTTCTAACCAATATGTCATTCAGTATGTGGCTGGCAGTGGGTGCAGGGAGGTGAGTACGTTTATATCGCTCCTGTTGGATTGTGACTATAAGGTTACGGTAGTTCTTTTTAACTCTAAAGCTCTCAGTACCCAGGCTTAGGCAGAGGCACAGCAAAGGAGCGGTGGGCTCTATTGCGAGAAAGAAAAGAAAATGTGCCCCAGTCTCACAGCTGACTAGTAAAAACATAATTGAGGTGCAGTGTGCCCATCACTCCCCGGTACCCCGGTGCCACTGCACCAGCTTCACCAATGACACCTATACCCACGCCACAGGCCTAAGAAAAATCAAGTTACTATTCTTACTAATTACATTTTGGCTACCATGTTGTTCCTGATTTTCCCTTTTAGACCATAATTGAGAGTTGTGTGGTATGGTACGCCCTGAGGGATGCCACTCTGGGCAACTAACTACGGGTGATCTAGTGCCTTCTGGTACAACCGCAGGGGGAGCGGGATAGAGGGTGCGGGTAGTGTTATAGCCCGGACCCTCCTTCCAGCCTCCTCGGCTCCCCAGATGACCCCCCACTCCTCCCCACTGTCCAATACTTTCTTACCAGCCCTGCACAATATATAAATACCACCACGTGTTCCTCTTTGATGTGTACAACCCAGGGTGTGGCGCGTACGTCTTCCTTTCATGGAAGCCTTTGGACGGAAACTGAGAGGACACCCTATGCCAGAAATATGTTCCATCTTGACATTCCGGTTTGAGGTGGTTTTATAAAGTGGCTCCGCCTTCCTGTGGGGACCACAAGTGAAATGCCTTTGAAAAATAAAGACAGGGCCCTTCCTAAAATACCACGATTGCCGACCTCGACTCCTGATGAAAAGAAAGCCACTTATTTCCCTCCGAAAACAGCATTCTATTTTTGTTTTGTTTTTTTAAATGAATTCTATAGGCTGCCTCCAGGCCCAATTGGCAAATCATCTGAGGTGTGCCAAACATTAGAAATGAGCAGCTGAGAGAAGTGCTCTGTGCCACCAGCTCCTGCTCCGCCGCTCCATCCACCGTAATTGCAGCACTTTCATGGAATTGGCCGACGCTTAAGTGATTGACTCTGTTAAGAGCCACTTTGCAGTGGAAAGCTTGAACTCATTACATGTGGCTCAGACACCAATTTAACATGCTGTCCTTGCTAGGGTGCTTGTCCCCCTTGATAATGCTGTGTTAACATGTATAGTTCTGCCTACAAACAATGAGCACGTAGCAAAAACTATACAATATTTCTAACATTTTAAAAATGTTAAATACAAAACTATCCACAACAAAGGAGAAAACAAAAAGGTGCAAAGCCTATACAAAGTTCCTGTGGGAAGTTCTGGTGCAAGAATGCAAATGATTCGGGGTCAGGGCCTTTAACAACCGGTATAGCCATCGGCAGCAGGCACTAAGGCTATATGGGAAACCCCTGACTTCTAATGGCTGCTATAAGCCCAGAGCTCCAGCATTTGTCTTTCTGTTACTCCCTTTTTTTTCATTTAGAACATTCTACGCTAAGTGGGTGTAATGTTCTTATAGCCTCATAGCCCTTCTGCCTAGGGCTATACTGTTTGGTAAAGGCCCCGACCCACATTATAGGCCCTCGCCTGCAGCTCAAGTCAAGTTCAGGGCCTTTAACAACTGGTATAGCTATTGGCAGAAGGCTATAAGGTTATATCATGTCATGACCACACCGCCCGGCCAAATTTGTTGGTGCTTCTCTATGTACAAGGATCTATCGATGTCATTGTTCCACCATGATAGCACGCTGACAGAAATGAACAACAAACAAGCATGTAGATATACATGTAGAAACATGATAGGTTTGACCTTGCCCAACCCTTAAAATTAGACATGGGGGTGGAGCTTGTTGAGGCAGAGTCCACGGCTGGTGAAAACAAGAGATCATTGTACATGGGGGCATTATAAAAATATCAGCAGTGGGGAGGGGCTAGAGCACAATCTAGCAGAGAGAAAGAGCATGCCCAGGGAAATAGATATGTGACCAAAGAGAGAGGAACATCAAGACCACCACATGAGAGGTGGGTCGGTGTGCGTGAGGTGTAGCAGTACAGGGAGCAGCATATGTAGTTCTATCGATACAGCCGACAATTTCAAAGGATTTTACAGCAGAATGCAAAATGTTGCTTTACTTGAACGTCCTATGTTTTTGCACAGAGTTTGCCATTAAAATATGACTTACAGTTGGGGTGCCGCTCGTGCTAGGAGTTGGATTCTTGCCGCTTTTCATCGCCTCAGGACTGGTTGGGCGCTGTGACTACGTTGGGGGATTGCTCTACCTTGGACGGCCGCAGCGGAGGTGAGAGGCGGAGGCGAGCGGGACTGCGAGGTCCAGCAGTCCATCTGGCAGCGCCAGCTGGTTCCTCTTCCCGCCGCGCCTCGCGCCCCCTCCCAGTGCCACGCCCCCCTGATCAGCTGTGTACTTTTACTCCTCGCGGCCCCCGCTCCGCGGGTGCCGCTCGTGCTAGGAGTTGGATTCTTGCCGCTTTTCATCGCCTTAGGACTGGTTGGGCGCTGTGACTACGTTGGGGGATTGCTCTACCTTGGACGGCCGCAGCGGAGGTGAGAGGCGGAGGCGAGCGGGACTGCGAGGTCCAGCAGTCCATCTGGCAGCGCCAGCTGGTTCCTCTTCCCGCCGCGCCTCGCGCCCCCTCCCAGTGCCACGCCCCCCTTGTTACATCAAAGAGAACCTCCTCTCGCGCGCAGCGGGACGCGCGCGGGGCGGCCACCGGGGCGAAGACCGGGCAAAGAGCGGGCCGTTTTAGGCCGTTAGAGGCCGGGAGAGACCGGACCGGGCCACCCCTCTAACGCCCCCGCTAATTTGCACCACATTTACTTCATTACTTCACTATGGCATCCAGAGCTCTAAGGAGTAAGTCGGTACAACATGGCACAAGCACTTAGGAAAAATTTTTCCCCAAGGCGACCTCCCAAATCAGCAAGTGTCACTTATCCACGGACTCGCACCTTGAGACGGGTCCCGAAAGTGTGTTCTTGGACCTTGAGGAATCTGCCTCAAATGATGCTAGCACACCCATTACTACGGATGTTACCCACATGTCTCTGCTGGACAGCATCGACCAGACTATCGAGTCGGTACTCCGGCAGCTAAGAACTCCGGTTACGCAGAGGGATCGAGATTCCCCACGGCCAGCAGGGACTTCCGACCACTCTGCTGTCCTGGATAGTATGGGTTTAACCACGCTGGAAGCGGGTCAAGTGGTTTTGACAATAGTCCCTGTTGACAGTGGGGTGACCCAGCCCTTAAAAAGGAAAAGGCCAGTCGAATTAAAGAGGGCAAAAAGGGCAAAATGTGTTGC
Organism: Lissotriton helveticus; assembly: GCF_964261635.1. NCBI lineage: Eukaryota > Metazoa > Chordata > Amphibia > Caudata > Salamandridae > Lissotriton > Lissotriton helveticus. The sequence goes on along the minus strand of NC_136067.1, from coordinate 1,903,740,446 downwards.
ATCTGAATCAACACTCGAAGACAGTACAGACATTTCGGTCTCCCCTGAGCTTATTTCACCTGGTTCTGGGTCGGATCTTGGGGCCTCGCCAGCTCCCGTGTTATCACCAGTGGTGGCGGGCCCATTTATCTGTGGTGGGTTATCATCTAATAGTTCAGATGCAGTAATAAATTCCCTCACAGCCACTATCAAGAACCTGTTAACCCCCATTTTAGCTAGACTAGAGGCTATAGAGAACTTACTTCAGTCCCGGGGAAACATTCCTATTAGGAGTAGCCCTGACGTAGCTTCAAATGTCCCTGTAGTCACCGGGAAACCATCTGGGGACAGTCTACCTCCTTCTGCATCACTACAGGCTTCAAGCAGGGCATTGCCTAGAGCAAATGGTGTGTCTACTTCCCAGACGCGCACTTTGCTACCTTCAGTGCCTGGGCCCCCTGTTCCGGCACCCAGGAGATCCAAGCCACCCCCTGTGCCGCAGACAAGGGCGACAGTGGGTCCTACAAACGCCCGAAGTGATGGTTGTGTCCCTCCCCTAGATAGACGCAGGGAGGTCAATCTGCCCCCAGAGGCTGTCCCATACACGGCAATCATGGTGGGAGTTCCTGAGCTAGCTGGTGGTGCTAGGGAGTCCCAAGACTCCCTACGTAATAAGGTTATAAGCTGGCTCAGCATCAATAGGCCGTTGCCCCCAAATTTGAAGGGTGAGGTTCTGATGGTAAGGAGGATCCCGTGGATTGGCCCTACCAAAAAGAACAGGTCAGGGGACTGTATCGTTTTAAGTTTCAGGAGCCCGCATGTTGCTAATTACATCTGCAACTGGCTTGTAAGGCCAGATAAGTCCACAATAGATCTTGTACCCCTTTCTTACTTCTATCCTAGTGGTAGCAATACGGTGGGAGGGAGTGAGAAAGGATGGACCAGGGTGGGCTTTGCCGTAGATGGTTCCCGTTACAGACCAAGGCCCTCCTTGCCAACTGCTCAGGCAAACTTCACCCATCACAACAGGTTTTCCTGTCTGGACCAGGTTGATTGACCACAAACTAGGCCAATCTTGTCTGGACATGAAAATGGGGTGGATGAGGCGCAAAGCCACGTGGGTTTGGGTGTGATCCCCATGTCGGAACTAACCCGGCCTCAGGATGCTAATGAGCGAGGGGCTGATATGATTGATAATCTGTGCCAACTGAGTCCCCCACCTAACACCGGGCTAGTCCACATTCATCAAGCAGGGGCAGCAGAGCTGGATGGCCGCGCCGTCACCATTGTCGGCGGAACCGGCGCCTCTGACGTCGGTTCACCTAAGGCTATCCTGCAACCTCATGCTGGAGCTAAGGGCAGCCTGCCACTTGACCCAGGATTGAGAATCCTCTCCTCGAATGTGGCAGGAATAGCGAACAAGGAGGGCTCTCCTGAATGGGACTCCCTGGTGGGTGGATGTGACATTGTTCTCCTTCAGGAGACCTGGGCGAGGGTCGCTCAGAGCAGGAGAGGGTTTGAGGTATTTGAAATCCCTGCCACATGGGCTGGGAGGGGGAGGCCATCTGGTGGTTTGGCAATCTGGATTGCGAGTCACACTGGGTGTCAGGCGGAGCGGGTACATACATGTTCGCAGGACATCCAGTGTGTGCGGCTCACTTGGCCTGGTAAAACCCCGTGGGTCATTATCAATGTCTACTCGCGCCCGGTTGCCTCGTCAAGTGAATCACCTACTTTAAATGATCTAGCTTCCTTCCTGGGTCAACTCCCGGGTGAATACAAGGTGGTACTTGGAGGGGACTTCAATTGCCACTTTGAACCCCTGGAAGGTTTACTCGATGGTGCCCTTACGGCGAGGACGACCATTGGGGGGTTCCACCCTCTTCTTCCCCTCACCCTAAAGCCTGGTCCCCTCTAGCCTTACAGCTCATGTCCCTTACTTTGAATGGCGCGCTGAGGGCGTGTAACGGTCGTACTCCTTCCGATACCCCCTCGATGTGTACATTCAACAGGAGGGGCCACGAGTCGAGGCTAGATTACATTATGGTGGATATTTCACTCTGGCCCAAAGTGCGGGACTTTAGGGTTATCAAGAGGACAGACAGCGACCATAACGCTCTCTGTTTAAATATTCTGTGCCCCTCGCCCTTGACGGACTCATCCCCATCTGGCCAAGGGGCTGATACGGGGGATCTGCTCCTGACCACAAATAGGCGCCGAGTTAAGTGGGGGAAGCTTGTAAATTCGGAGGAGTCAATTAAGAAACTATACGAGCTGGCGCTCCCTAGCCTCATGGAGGTTGAGACCCTCCTGAATGAACCAAGAACCGCTGAGTACCCTGAGAAACTAGGAAACATTCACCAGGCTTTAGTGAGGGACTTGGCCGAGGTATTTCATCCGGAGGTCCCAATTCGAAAGAAAAGGACTCCTGTTCCCACTTGGTATACCCCAGACTGCAGGTCAGCAAAATCTGACCTTATTGCAGCCATAAAAGAGGGGTCAGATAAGGCCAAAGTGCGTGACCTGAGGAACCTCCATAAATCAGTGCTGGTGGCTGCAAGGACCGAGTGGGATTGGAAGTACTGGCAGGACCTCTACGATGCCCTCAAATCCAGGGATCCCCGGCAGTTCTGGGCACTTGTAAATAATGGGTCAGGGAATCTTAGTAAAGCGATTGAGCCTAACATAGCCCCTGCGGTATGGGAGTCCCATTTTGGGGCTCTCTACCTAGATACCAGTTCCTGCCCGGCTGTGGAGATGCAACTGGGTATTGAGGAGTCCGGAATGGAATTATCCCTGGGGGAAGTGGAGCTTGCCATAGAACGTCTAGCAGTGGGGAAGGCGCCAGGCCTGGACAGGCTACCCGGGGATCTATTCAGGCATCACCCGGATATCTGGGGTCCATACCTTCTTGTTCTATTTAATGCCATTCTTGGAGGTATGGCGATCCCTGGGTCGTGGTTGGGGGCAGAGATTGTGCCCATCCACAAGAAGGGCTCTACTCTGCTCCCTTCCAACTACAGGCCTATAAGCCTCATAGATGTGCCCCAAAAGATCTTTGCGCGCCTCATTTTGGACCATCTCCTAGACTGGGTCGAGGCCAATGACATCTTGAGCCCTTTACAGGCTGGCTTCAGAAAGAACACGTCGACCATGGATCAAATCTTTCGCCTCCTTCTTCTGTACTGGAAGACGGTTACGTTAGAGGGAGGCCGACTGTACATGGTCTTCGTGGATCTGAGGTCAGCCTTTGACCTCGTCCCGAGGGGGAAGTTATGGGAGGTTCTGCAGAAGCTAGGAGTCCCCCCCCACCTCCTTAGAATCATCATTAGACTGCATGAGAACAACTTTGCGGTAGTAAGGTGTGGGAGGGATGGCAAGCCCTCGGGCAAATTCCCGGTCCGCCGAGGTGTCAGACAGGGCTGTGTTCTGGCTCCGACACTGTTCTGTCTGTACATCAACAGCGTCATTCAGCACCTTGACGCTGTCGGGGACAATGATGCCCCGGTTTTGGCAGGAAGGAGGGTCCCGGCAATTATGTTTGCCGATGATACCCTCCTTCTTTCCAAATCCCCCATGGGGATTCAGAGGATCGTGGATGGTTTTGGTCACTTTTGTAGACAACACGGGTTGGAGGTGAACACGGAAAAAACTAAGTTCATGATCTTCAACCCTCCGACCAAGACCAGACCCAACCCAAAACTCGAGGGAACCAGTCTGGAAAGGGTTTCTACCTTTACATACCTGGGGGTCTCACTTCAAGAAAATCTGACTTGGGATTCCCAGGTGGTGAGATCTAGGCTGAAACTCTCCCAGCTTTCGGGCGCACTCCTGAGGGTATCCAATAAGTCCACCTTCAAGCCTGTCAGCCCGGCCCTAGAAATGTACAGGACTCAGGCGAAGGCGGCTGCCTTGTATGGCAGTGAGCTGTGGGGCCATAAAGCTGGGAAGGTCATGGCAGGGGTGGAAAATTGTTTCCTTAGACGTCTTCTTGCTCTACCGCAGGGTACACCACTCCTCCCCCTAAGACTTGACCTGGGTCTCCCGTCAATCGCAGAGGACTTGCGGTCGAAACCGGTGAAGTACTGGCATCGGCTATGGTCCACTGAGGAGCTGCACCACTATAGGCAGGACCTCATACATGTCTTGAGGCTGGATGTAAATAGTAAGATCCCTTGGCTGGCACTTATCAAATCGGAATGTTCCAGCCTGAACTTGCCAGACCTATGGGATGACCCAGCTCAGGGATGTAGAAGGATTCCGCGCAAAACCCTGGCACAGCTTTACAAGAACAAAACCCTTGCTGATATGGACAGTGCATATGATAGTGGCACCCTGACAGGATGTTTTATTGTTTCCAAAAATTCTTACCTTTTTGAACCTTTTATGGATTTTATCTACCCTCTTTTGGCGAGGAAACTGTTCCTGCAATGGAGGTTTGGTACGCTCCCTACTAAAGTTTTTACCCATAAGTGGTCGCTAGGGGGCGACAAGCTTTGCCCATGCTGTAAAGTTAAGGAAGAAGATGACTTGCACATAATGTTTTGTTGCCATGCCTACGGGAGTCCGAGGAGGCGCTGGTTAGCCCCTCTTTGTCGGAATCTGGGCTTCAGTAACTACTTACAAGCCTACAGGGTGCTGAAAACTAATACCCTGGGCCACATTGTGTTTGCGGTTTCCAAATTCCTAATGGCAGCATGGATAATAAGAAAGAAAATGTCTGTTTAATCTATTTTACCACGCTCCTCTAAACACTGCAGGTCCAGTTGGTTTTTATTGTATATATTGTCTTTTATCTGTATGTATTTTTATTGCTTCTTTTATGGCCCATGAGGCCGAAATAAAGAATTTTTGGATTGGATTGGATTGGACTTACAGTTGGAGGAGTGCAAACACCAACCTATTTCCATCCTCTATTTGCAGAATATTTTAAAATGTTATACAGAGAGGGAGGGACATCTCTCTATAGTCACACAATCCTCAAGTGTCATGTCTTGTTCAGTACCAATTCTGTGCCCCGGTCTCTCTTAGTCTACGTGTGAGACAAAAATATACTGCGAATTAGGATATCCTGCAGAAAAGAGGGTAAGTATATTGTTAGACCTGTCATCTTTAGGGTGGTGCTTCCCAAAATGTTTGTCCTTCTCCCCTCCTTTTCTGTTGAATTTTTGTGTTTGGTGGCATTAGGATTCTGTGCACTTTATCAATGCTAAGCAGTGCTACCCTGCTTGTGCTCACCCCCTAAAACATGGTATAATTGGCTTAAACATAATTGGTATATTTAATTTATTTATAAGTCCAGTGAAAAGTGGTATACCATATCCCCAGGGCCTGTAAAGGAAATGCTAATAGTGGGCCTCCAGCACTTTGTGGGCCACCACTTAAGTAGCTCCTTAATACATGTTACAGGTCTGCCAATGCAGCCTGAATGCAGGTTTAAACTGCCAATTCATCATGGCAATTAAGCCCCATTACTAAGCCTTAAACATACTTTTTATTGCATACACATCATCCCTACGATAGGTCCTAGTTTACCCATAGGGTATAATGCATTATAATTAGAAGGTTGGACATGTACTTTTAAGTTTTACATGTCCTGGTAGCGACAAACTCCTAAATTGGTTTTTTCTCTATTCTGAGGCCTTATTACAATTATTAATTGCTAACTTTTGATTGGGAACAGGTAACCATTTCCTGCTTGTTGTTTGAGAAATTGTAATTAAAAATCCTCCTTTATGGTAAAGTAAGATTGTAAATTACAATTTTGAAAATACCACTTTTTTAGGAAGTTGGCATTTTCCTAACTATTTGCTGCCTGCAGTCTGTCACTGTGGCCCATGACTGGGTGTATGTGGCAGTTTGTTTATTCATATCAGACAGCCACACAGTATAGGTATTAGGTGTGCCTGGATTGGCCAACCGCTGGAAGGATGGGGAGCAGAGATGGGCATAGCCCCAATTGCAACTGAATAGGCTGTGCTCTGGCTTCACACAAAGGGCTAGTCACCTCTGAATTGTTCATGCTGCCAGCTTGGAGAAAGGACAGGGGAGTCAAGCACTTCAAAGGGAATTCACAAGAAACTTCTCCTACTTCAAAGAAGGCACGAGGTAAAAAAAAGGACACTGAGACACACTCTTCAGTTCACTTTCTGAACCTACGGGAGGAGCCTGTTGTGTTCTCCACAAGACAGCTTTTCTGCACATGGAAAGACTGTTTTGCTGTTTGAAGCCTGCCTTGAATCCTTAGAGGCCTGCCCTGATGCCGGAGCCCTGTTTCATCACTTGAATCCAGGACTACCAGGGAGTCTCCAAGGGCTAGTTGGCTGGCCTCCTGATCAAAGCCGCAGAGAGAGAAAAGGCTCCAACCATCTTGAACCTGCACCTGGACCCAGCCTGAGTGAGTCCTAACCCCCCAAGTGCTGCCCTTCCTGCCATGGACCCTTGGTGTTGGTGCTAATGTGAAAATATTTGGATAAAAACTGCTCTAAGAACCAAGGGAAGACAGTGACCAACCTGCTTGTCTATATGCCCAAGGTGCATCGCCGGTCAGGCTGACTTTGAGGCAGATTACGCTACATTCTTTTCTGCAACAACAAATCCTGCTCAGCGGTCCTTCTTCAAAGGGGTATCCGGCCTCTTGTAACTTGTGTCAGCTATAGCCTCCAGTCTCGTCCTGCTGGAGATTTTCAACTTCTAAAAAAGAGTCTAAGGGCCTGTTTAAGTTCTTGGCGGATAGGTTACTCTGTCACAATGGAGACGGATATCCCGTCCCCCGAAAAATATATCCCATAGGATATAATGGGATTTATATTTCGGCGGATGGAATATCCATCACCGTTGTGACGGAGTAACCTGTTCGCCAAGAACTAAATCAGGCCATAAGTATCGTCCAGCGGCTCCCCGTCAATAACGCTCCCTCATCAGACACCGGATACAGCTGAACTTCACTTTTTCAGAACGATTTCTTCAAAGTCCAAAGATAAGCGCCAACCTGGTCCAATCCACTTCCTGTATCCGACTCACGATCCATTGCATTGAGCCCTATTTATTGGCTTTGACCTGATCTTGTATGACTTAATGTCTGCAGTTGGCACTTTGATCTATTTGGTCCTATTTTGTTTTCCTTAAACTTTAAAAATTCACAACTTCCATTCAATTAATTGGATTTTTGTCATTTTCATGTCAAATGATGTATTCAAATGCACTCTATTTTTCTAAATTGGTGTTGGATTTTACTTCTGTTGTATTTTCACAGTTTCATTGTTTGTGTGCAGCATATATACTTTACACATTGCCTGTAAGTTAAGCTTGACTGCTTTTTTGCCAAGTTATCAGAGCACAGGTTAATTTAGTGACTTTGGTGGTTCACCCTGACAGGGATTGTGGCTGTTGCTTGAACAGGGGTCACCACCCATTCAACCAACAACCCAATTTCTCACATTTGTAAGCAGTGGTGGGGACCAGTACTTGTGTTTGTGTGGTGCCATACAGTGATTTGTGTAACAAACAAATCCCATATAAATAATCTGACACCAGAGTTGCCCTGTTTTTAAATTCTTCTTAGTTTTCTTTTGGCTGTTTTCTCCATTTTATGAATTTAAGTGCCCTACTTCCCTTTTTGTACCCTGGAGATGGATCTGATCAAATTTGACACCCTCAGCAGGGTTGAGCAGCTGAAGCTTTGCAAACAGAAAGGCTGACAGGAAAGCCACCAAGCTCGATCTCCAGATAGCTATCAGAGCCTTTGAGGAAGTCCAAAGGTGACAGACCATCCCAGAGGAGGATGGTGAGGAGGAACCAAATCTAGGTCCTGAGCAGCAGGTTGAGCACAACTCACCCCAGAGGATGACCAGGATGACTTGGATGGGACTGTGAGAAGTGTATTTGCCTAGGGCCTGTCCCAGAGGAGCTGGTGGACGGGAAGGCAGAAAGGGAGCTCAGACTCAGCTGGCCAAGATGAAGCTGGAAGCAGAGGATAGGAAGGTTGAGGTGGAAAGTGCCTTGGCCAGAGAGAAAGCTGAGGCACAAAGAGCCTTAGCCAGAAAGAAAGCTGAGGCTGAGGCTGATAGAACATTGGCAAGAGATAAACTGGCCATGGAGGAAAGTAGGATAGCCCATGAGATCAGTCTCAAAGGAGCTGGACATCAGAGTCAAGTGGTTTAAGCCCAATAGTATTGCTGGCAGCATCACCACAGTCTCAATTTGGGATAAGAGAGTCCCCATTCCAAACATTAGGTGTTTTACTTTGTTGTTGGAGATGACATAGACATCTGGTTTGAGGCCTATGAGGTTGCCCTGTTAAAATGAATAGGGTCCTTTAAGAGGATTGGGGTTCAGCCTCTGGATACATATTCCCAAAAAAGGGAGGGGTGCCCTGTTAACCCTAGGTAAGGGGATAGGATGAAGTATCCCCTCATGAAGGAGGCCCTGACCTGGAAATAATGGCTCACCCGAAGAGGTATAGGCAGAATTTTAGAAAGAGCAAGAAGCTGCCTCAGAAGACCTGGGTGGATTGTGTGGATTACTTTTGCAAGGCCCTGAAGGTACTGGATGGTTGGATAAAGGGCAGTAAAGTGAAAGATTACCAGGGGCTGTACAATTTGATGGCAAGAGAGTATATGTTCAGCAAACTTGCTCCAACACCTGATTGATATCCAGCTCACTGACCACAGAAAGCTTGCAAATGAGCAGGACTGCTGGCTCAGCACCAATAAGTAGCTGAGGGGATCATCCCAAGGGTAGACAGGGTCCCCACCAGAAGAAGGAGGGGAGGATGTTTAAATAAAAACAAGAAGTTCTCTAAGTATCCCCAAAATAGTTACATGGGGCAGGGTTGCCAATCCCCACCTGAATAGAAGAAGAATAGTTTCACTTCAAGGGTGATGCCAAGAGTGTGACAGCACAGGGGCTGGGTAGTTTAGAGCTTGGGAAGACAATTCCCTTCATTAGTATGGGGAAATTTCAGAGGTTACCGCAGTGTACCTGGGTGATGGAGAGATGGTGCCAAATGCCCACATGCCTAGCAAAACTAAAAAGTAAGGGCAGTGGGTCACGATCAATGGGCAGCAGGTGGAGGCTCTGCGAGACACAGGATCCAGCATGACAACTGTATGGTGTCATCTGATGTCCTCAGAGTAGGTAGTGCCTAATGTATTCCAACAGGTTGTAGTAGCTGAAACCATGAGAGTCTCTACCCAGTGGCTCTGGTTCCCTATGAATGTGGGGGAAGGTCACAGATTCCTTGGGGCTAGCTCTGAGTCTTTCCATGCCTGTGGATTATCTGCTCGGTAATAACCTCGAGCACACCTTCTGGAAAGGGGTGGAGCTCTGGTCTCACCTGGAGATGTTGGGGTTCCCTGAGTGGGTGAGCCTGACCACACGGTCTATGGCCACCAAAAGGATGGTAAGGAAGACCTGGAGCCTGGAAGATTGGCCCAGGTACCTGCCAAAAAGAGAAAGGGCAAGGAGCACAGGAAACCATCTCCTAAAATTCCCAAAGTCTGGGCGGAAGCTCAACTTGAGCATGTAGCCACAGACCGTACAGGGGAGAACATAAGGGCCCAGGGAAACCTACCTGAACTGACCAATGAGCAGACAGAAGGAGGTCCCTGTAAGGCTGTACCTCTTAGGATAGTGACTGCATCTCCAATGGCCAGGGCACTAATGGGGATATTTACCCATGTGTGGTTCCCCAAAGAGGTAGTATCTAACTGGGGAACAACTTCATGTCTGCCTACATGAAGTCTATGTGGGATGAATGTGGGGTAAACTACAAGTTGTCCACACCCTATCATCACCCTATCAATGGGTTTGTGGAGAGATTCAACACAACCCTTAAAGGCATGTCATGGGTCTGTCAGGGCCCTTGAGGCAGAAGGTGGTATGTCCTGTTGTTAGCTTACTGAGAGGTACCACAAAATGGCATTCGAATCAGCCCCTTTAATGTCTGTATGGCACCTTGTCAGAGGGCCTCTCGTCCTGATGAAGGAGGGTTGTGAGCAAGCTTCTAAGAAAGCAACACAGGATGTGCAGACCTGGCAAGTATCACGCATCACGCGTTAGACTAACGCATTTCAGTAAGGTGCTCCGCATTACCCCACTGAAATGCATTGTCACACATAATGCATATTCTTGGAGCTGTGACAGAAAGCACACTGCAAATAGCCTGTTGCAGCTGGCCTCAGTGCTTGCATGGGCTGCTCACGTAGGCTTGGGCACCCTCCAAGCAGCTCAGGGTCAGCCTCGCAGAGTGGCAGCCAGTGCTCCTGATACAATGTATTTTTGTGATACCCGCAGGGCACGCAGAGAGGCTCCCAGTCACCAGACAGACTGAGTGATCATGTCATAGGCCGGCCCAGGTGCAGTGATTGACACAGTCTCAGACTGGCCCGGCCATACCGCCGCAGGAGGACGCCTGACATCACGTCCTGCTTCCAGAGAGCGCAGGGAGTAATTAAATGTTGCGAGGAGGACTTACTCTGGTGTGGACTAGCCCGGCTGCTTAGTCACTGGTTTACAGGCGGCCGGGAAATCATGGTGCTCGCCCCGGAGCACACTGCTATTAGCACCTCACTAAGACCTGACCTGCCCAGCTGGGCCCATCGCGCTGTGAGACCAGGCCAGGAACTAAATGGTCATGCCGCCCACTAGCGAATTATTTCCGGCAGCACGGGAGGGCCGACTCAAGGCAACATTCAGTCAGTCAACTGGCCGCGGTGAGAGGCAGAGGGCTGGTCGTCACTGGTGCAGAGTCACGCTTCCTCAGCATGGGAGCAGAAGAAGGCTTGAACGAACATTGTAAGTTAACCAGCCACTAGTCAATTTAACACAATCAAATTAATGTAACGTTAGGAGAGTGCGTGACATATAATTCTAGTACTGCTGCTGCAGCAAGCACAGTGCATTCATTATGACTCCCATTAGGTTGAACAAGGAGGACAGCAGCAGTCAGGCACTCGGCTCCCCAGCACAGACACATGCAGCATTCAGTTGTGTACACTCAGGAGTGTGGGCAGCGTAGGACATAATTGCATGGTTTATTCCCAGCAAGGGATACAACCAGGTGCAGAGGGGGTCTAGTGGTGGGATTGTAGAAGGCATATTTAATTTTGGTGATCATGTGGGAGAAATGAAGAGCAGCACTACAATGCAACCAGGGCAAGTCTATGAGTCTAGCCAGGGGCTCAGGTGGCAAGGCAATGTCACAAGGAGCCCTGCAACCCATGTAGGTCCTAGGCAGCTGCGGGCAGGACAGCTAGCAAGGGGTGGTACGGAGTGGGCAGAAGCAAGCAGTTTGAGAACACAAGCATGTTCTCTAGCAAAGCAGCAGACACCGCAGCTGGTTCAGGCATAGGAGCTCCCTGGAAGTGCTCCAACGGTGGTAAGGATGCCCTTCTGGCCAGTAGCATGAGTTACTGGCCCCAGCTAGTGGTGGTTGGACATGCTTCTGCTAAATAGCTAGAATGTCTTAAAGTAAACAATTCTGTGTCTTATGTGTTTTCAGACTAGCCTTACAGCCTGCTGCATGACACACACTGGTACAAGTACTCTTAGGTCATAGCGTGGACAACACCAGACCCTGGCCAGGGCAGTTGTATGCTCAGCTTTAGGATTATTACTGTTAATCAGTGTCTCTGAAAGTGTATTTTTGTAATAATACAGCCTACATAGCTAGGCTATGTATACCTTAGCCAGCCTCTTCTCCGGAGGATTTTCCTGACCCCCCCAGTCATGCATTATTGTATTGTAATGTTAATTGCTTAGACTAGCCATGCAACTTACTCTGATCCTCAGGATAATAATAGAATGGCGACGTGCTGTAATAGACAAATTGATTTTTATTATATTGCTCAATATGATGCCTAGATATTTGTGTGCCCTTCCATTTCTGGTACTTTCCAGCAATTTTAAGATCTTTTAGAGTTTTTGGTTGCTCAAATGGGTGTAATTTCTGATATTTATATGTTTAGCTCATCTTCACTGCCTGACTTTGCTCTCGAGAAAGTGTCACTCAGAGTTGTTGAAATGTCACTCATAATTAAACTGCAATTATAAAAATGTCACACACAATCTGAAACCTTGGCAGCTATGGATGTGGTCAGATACATGCTGTTCCTCCATACTTCTTGAAGAAGGAGAATCTGGAAGCCAGCCAGGAAGTTATGAAGCTATGGTATTACCAAAAGGCCACTCTCGTCGAGTTTCAACCTGGCCAAAAAGTGTAGGTGTGGAGGCTGTGGAGCCCTGGGACCTACAAGACTGATGATCTGATGACTGATGAGGTGAAAGAGCGTAATGGGGCGGCCACCCACTTGGAAGGCCTCAAGCCCTCCAGGAACCCTTCATGAGCCATGCATATCAATCGACTCAAACTCCATTATGAGAGGTCCAAAGTTCCCATGGTCCTGGTCACGGACAATGGAGTGGAGGAGGAGAATGAACTTCTCACTGACTTGCTTTTTTCAATGAGCAGGATGGGTCATTGGAGGGTCAATCAATCAATCGATCAGTATATGTATAGTGCAACACTGTCACGTCTAGAGGTATCTGGGAGCTGAAGGTGCTGGGTATCTGTTGAAGAGCCAGGTCTTGAGTTGCTTTCTGAACACCATCAGGGAGGATGCTGTTTGGAGGTGGAGGGGCAGGTTGTTCCAGGTCTTGGTGGCAATATAGGACCAGGAGCTATCCCCGCTACGGCTACGATGGATGCACGGCGGTGTGTGCAAGGGCGAGTCAGGTGGAGTGCAGGTGTCTTGCAGGCAGTTGGAAGTTCAGTCAATGGTTGCTGTAGGACGATCTTTGGTTATATAGAGCCTTGTATGAATATATGATGATCTTAAACATGCATCTCTTCTGGATGGGTAGCCAGTGGAGGTATCCAAGGTGAGGTGTGATGTGGGTCGATTTGAGGAGGCCAAGGATTAGTGTGACTGCGGGGTTTTGTATGATCTGAAATCTTTTGAGGAGCTGTGTGGAAGTCCCGGCATGGAGGGCATTGCCATAGTGGAGGTGACTGGTGATGGGTGCCTTTGTGATGGTTTTTCTGATGTTGATTGGGATCCATCTGAAGATTCTGAGGAGCATGGCAGGGGTAGGGGTTGGTGAGATGGCATAATGGCCTGAGTGGTGAGTGGAGACCAGGTTGCTATCGTTTGGCTGGTGTTCGCTGGTTGGTTGAGGTTGTCGAAGCTGAGAGTGGCAGGTTGGGGGTCGAAGTTGTTGTAGATGGTGGCAATCTTGCTGTGGAAGTATTATGAGAGGGTGTCGCAGAGTTGTTAGGACGGGTAGATAGTATTATCTGTGGCTGCTGGGTTGGAGAATTCCTTGATGATTTTGAAAAGTTGCTGTTGGACTTGGCCCTTTTTGCAGGGTCATCCCAGAACTTTGTGTCTTCCTCCTGTATTGTTTCTAACCTGGTTTTGTTGGTTGTATGACTCTGGGCACTTTACCACTGCTGATCAGTGCTAAAGTGCATATGCTCTCTGTGTAAATTGTGTTTATGGATTAGTAATTACATGATTGGCATATTTGATTTACTTGTCAGACCCTAGTATAGTGCACTGTCTGTGCCTAGGGTCTGTAAATCAAATGCTGCTAGTGGAATGCAGCACTGATTGTGCCACCCACAGAAGCAGCCTGTAAACTGTAACTCTGGCCTGCCATTGCAGAGCCTGTGTGCAGTCTGGGACTGCTCTGTCAACTTGGCAAGTGCACACACTTGCCACTCCCTAAACCTGCCCTTTTCTATATGTTAGTAACTCCTAAGATAGGCCCAAGGTACCCCTGTGGGCAGGGTGCATTGTATGTGAAAGGTAGGACATGCCCTGATGTGTGTGGCATGTCCTGATAGTGAATTACTGCCAATTTCATTTTTCAGTATTGCAAGGCTACCTGTTCCCGTAGGACAGAATGGGGAGTTTGTTTATAGCATCTTGCTTGACCATCCAGTGTGCCTCTGCTAGGTTTGTACATTGCATGTCTGGCTTTTGACTGACAGGTGCTGGAGAGGGGCTGTGGCTCCAGAAGTCAGGTGAGTCAGTGCTGGGCTGAATGGACCTGGTTTGCATTTAGAATAAGGGTAGGAGATTTCCTTTTCACCTGAATGGGCCTGGTCTGCCTTCAACAATGCTGTCTCCAACTCCTGCCAGGAAGCTGCACCAGTGAGGACAGAACTGGTTTTGGCCAGGTACAGACACTCTCTGCCTTCAGAGAACAAAGGATTTTGGTGGATAAAAATAGGGGCCCAGGTCCCAGACTTTTAGATCACTTCTGGGAAATCAAGAGGAACCTTTGTCATAAAGGGAAACGAGACAGGAATCCCTGGTGTGTCTCGATCGCTTCACGTAATCCATTACCAGGATTACGTGACGCGATCGCCACACACCGCTACAGGAGCTTAGGTCTCCTTTAGCATTTGGATGCACCCATCCTTTTGCCTCCTTGTCTCTGCACCAGAGACACCAGGGATTCTTGATTCGTTTCCCTTTTTGTTATATTGAACCCTCACCAGGACGCGACTGGGTTGGATTTTACACCGGTTTCGCAATTTCTCGAACTTTCTATCAAACCGACAGCCCTGAAGAGTCACATCTGTTGTACGGTGTGACGAAACATGTGTCGGCTGGTTTGTTTCTCTTGTACTGATCAAATTGAAATATAACTCTTTTCCACATGAAACCCTGGATGTTGACCATCGTTACTCCTCCTATGAACATTGTTGAATGCACTCTCAATACGTGTGCACAGGACTTTGACTTATATGTGTCGTGTGGGTCTTCACCCACACAGTTGCAGGGGTTGTTTCTCTTCTGGGTTCGTTCCCCCTGACCTGTTTGCACCGTGGACTCACGAGCTATGATCTTAAACTTCTAAACATACACGCTAGAGCGCCATCACTTCCTGTACCCAATCCAAACCCATCACAGTTACTCAAACCTGTCACCAAGGCCGCTGCCTGCACTGGAGCAGAGGACACCACTCGTGATGTCCAAGATGCACCGTTTCGACTCACACTGCAGTCCCAACTTCAGCGACGCCAGTGCTTCATCAACGCGGAGCCGATCCTTGACTTGGGTGACTCCCAAATCCATCGACATTGCACCGTTGTAAGGAACCGCCGCCTCGCCGCCATTTGTGACGTCACCTCCCCTGTGCTGCAACCGATGCATCACCTCCCCTGTGCTGCAGTAAGGACCAGAGGCATCACCTCCCCTGGGGTCGTAAGGAACCGACGCCGCAGGCGCCCACGAAGCATCACCTCCCTGACGCCGTGCACTGTCTTTGCTTTCATCAATTCCAAGGTACTATTCTTTGTGAGTCTGCTTGACTCCGGACCCGACGCCGCACACCTCGCGGTCGGCACCGTTCTTTGGGATTTTCATCTGTCACAACGTCGTAATAGCTCCAGGTGGAGTTATTTGTTGCTACAAGCTTTATTTGAGTGAATACCCTATTTTTGAGGATATCTTGATACCTGTATTGTAGATTTTTGTATTTTGGCCTTGTTTTGGTTTAGATAAAGAGTACTTATTTTTCTAAATTGATGTGGTGTCCATTTGTAGTGTTTTCACTGTAGGTGTTCACAAATGCTTTATACACTGCCTCTGAGATAAGCCTGTCTGCTTGTGCCAAGCTACCAAGGGGGAAAGCAGGGGTTATTTTAGGAGTGCATCCCCCTTACCCTGACTAGGCGCAAGGGCCCCAATTTAGATAAAAGTACCTACCTCTGCCAACTAGAGACCCCCATTTCTAACAGTTCCTTTGTGTGGTTGGCTGTGGTGTCAATTCGGTTAGTGATGGCTGCTCTTTTGGCCTCCTTCATGTGCAGGTAGTAGTTTCTGATTGCTGCCTTGTGAGCGGCTCTGTTGGAGGGGTCCTTGGTGATGCGCCATCACTTCTCGAGTCAGTAGCAGTTTCGCTTGGTGGTTCTGAGCTCTGGGGTGTAGCAGTTGGCTGGTCTTGAGGTTTTGTAGGTATTTGCTGGCTTTACTGTGGCGACTCTGTCTGCACATCTGTTGATCGGGGCGGAGAAGTTATAGATGGCTTGGCAAGATTTGTTGATGTTTCGGGTGGTGCGGAACTGAGTGTCAGAGTCCATTGAGTCTTGGTTACTTTTCCCCAGCTTCGGTGGGTGGAGCTGTGGTGCTTGGTGACGGTATATTGGGCGTTGAAGATGGTAATACGGACGATGTAGTGGCCGGTACAGGTGAGCTCAGTGATGTGGACGAATTTGATTCTGTCGCTGGAGGTAAAGATGGTGCAAGGTGTGTATCCAGCTTTATGCGTGGGTTCGGTGATTAGTTGGGCAAGGCTGATATTGTTGAGGTTCTCCAAGACGGAGGTGGAGTTGGTGTCCTTGGGGTAGTCGCAGAGGACTGGTTGGGGGTCCCGTGGTTCTTTATGCCAGAGTGCCTTTTATTGTGGTCTTGGTGCTGATTTGTAGTTGGATGTTGAGGTGTTCCATGAGAGGCATTGTATCATCATTTGTGGTGGTGCATCTGATGGATTCCTTGAAAATTATGATTCCCCATATTACGGGGCAGGGTAGGAGAGAGGGTGTCATCCTCTCTCCTACCCTGACCCTAGAGCAACAAAGGGACTGGCGCCGAGTATTGGGGCAGTTCACCACTTTCTCCACCCTAACCCCAGGGCTAACAATGTGCTGTACGCATGATATTGACACTTGGGACAGTATGTATGTAAACAATGAGATCTACAGGCTAACTAGCAGGGTGAGAACCATCATAAATAAGGAACCCTCCAAAGGTCTCAAGCAGCCCTTGGTCCAGATCAGTGGTGCTGATACGCAAGGCATCCCGTCCAGGTACCACACCCTAACTCCGTTTCTGTGTGGATTAGCAGGGGCACAATGTAATCACTAAGACTGATGCTCACCCCATCCACTGAGCTGATGAGTTTGTTGATCGGTTGGAGGACTACTAAGTTCCTCAGCACATTTGAACTGACATCTGGATGCGGCAGATAGCCTTACCTCAGGTGGTCATAGAGAGGTCTGTGTTCTCTACCTCAAAGACTCTGGCACCTTCCAGAGGTTGATCAATCAGGTATTGGCTGGGTTGGAGAACTTCAGTCTTGCCTACCTAGACGACATTGCGGTCTTCAGTTTTAGCTGGGAAGACCACCTGTGCTCCCTCCAAAAGTGCTTCAGGCTCTGCAGAGGGCAGACCTGACTGTCAAGGCGAGTACGTTCCAGATAGGGCAGGATTCAATGGTTTACTTAGGTCACTAGTTTGAGGGGCCCTTCCAGGCTGAGATTTAAATCATTCTGGCTTGGGAACATCCCAAGACCCAGACAGAGGTGAGGGCCTTCCTGGGCCTCACTGGGTACTACATTGTTGCTCCTTTGACAGAGCTGACTTTGGTGAAGCATACCAGAAAGGTGATCTGGACTAAGGCATGCCAGACTGCTTTTGACACCCTGAAGAAAGCCATGTGCAAGGCACCCATGCTCAAGGCCCCTGATTTCTCCCAAGAGTTCATCAGGCAGACAGATGCCTCAGAGCATGGCATTTGGGCTGTGCTCTCCTCACAGTTGAACGAAGAGAACCTAAATCAACCAGTAGCTTTCATTAGCAGGAGATAACTTCACAGGTTACAAAGGTGGAATGCAATCGAAAGGGAAACATTTGCAGTGGTCAGCGCACTGAAGACGTTGAGACCATACCTTTTTGGGGCTTACTACCGGGTTCAGACAGACCACAGACCCCTCAGATGGGTAATGCAGATATGGGGTGAGAATCCCAAACTGTTGAGGTGGTACATTTCCTTACAGGGAACGGAGCTCAAGGTAGAGCATCACCTTGAAACTGACCATGCCATTGCTGATGGTCTCTCCAGGATCTTCCACGTTAGCGATGAGAACGTGCATGAGATTGGGTAGTTCTCTCTTCTTTCAGCTGGGAGGGACACACGTTGGACCTGACATCCTTTGCATGGTCTTGCCCCAACATTTTACCTTTCATCCTCCTGTTTTTGCTGACTTTGTTTTTGCTGGCTTTAGGAGTCTGAACACTTTACCACTGCTAACCAGTGCTAAAGTGCTTATGCTGTTACACCCAATTGGCACATTTAAGTTACTTTTAAGTCCCTACTACATATACCCAGGGCCTGAAAATTAAAGGCTGCTAGTGGACCTGCAGCACTTACTGCCCCACCCACTTATGTAGCTTTTAAACATGTCTCAGGCTGGCCATTTTGGCATGTGTGTGCAGTTTTAAACTGCCATTTTGACCTGGCAAAATAAACCATTTGCCAGGCATAAACCTTCCTGTGTAACATATATAAGTCACCCCTAGGGTGGGCCCCAAGCAGCCCAGAGGGCAGGGTACAGTGTATTTAAAAAGTTGTACCCATATGTTTAAGTTTTACATGTCCTGGTAAAGAAAAAATCTTAAGTTGTTTTTCACTACTACCTACCTCTCTCATAGGATATCATTGGGTTACCTTATTACATTTAATAAGTGCTAACTTTCAATTGGAATCAAGTGGGAATGTTGAGCTTGGTGTCCAAAAAGAATTATAATTTAAAACCTCCTTTAATGGTAAAGTTGGATTTTAAGTCACAATTCTGAAAATGCCACTTTTAGAAAGTTCAAGGAACAAACAAGCACAAGTGCTGACTTTGTTTTGACAAAGCAATGATTTCGGTTTGTGATCACACAATTTAAATATTGTGATCACATTGTACATCAAAAATTATCCATTCCACATACAAATGTTAGCGACAGAGGCAAAACAGCTTCATGTAACAGAATTCAAAATCATACACAACATAAAAACACATGACAAAAACATGTAACATTGAATGTACCAGTTCTGAATTTGAAAACAACTAAAGGGGCACATGGTGGAATGCCCTTACTCAACCCCTGCTTTATTGGCTTGTAACCCAAGAATATCAACTTACATTTCCTTTAGTTTTAGTCCTCCAAGGAGAGCTGCTGAGGGCAAAGCAGAACTGCAGTACAGAGGTGTCTTTCCTGGCTGAACAAAACACTAAGATTTCCAGATTTGTTGAGCGAGGATACCCCTTATGGGTCCCTAAGTGGACTATGGATAAAGCCAGCAGAGTGACCAGAGTTACTACTCTGACTGACCCCCTTGTGGAAAGCAATGAAACGAGTGAGAAAGAGACTTGAATCATCCTTACCTACAATTACAACTCTCGTGCTATACAGAAAATCCTTACTAAGAACTGGGATATTCTTGCCACTAACCCTATCATAGGACACACCATCCAAGAGAGAGGCAAGACAACATACAGGGAAGTAAGTTACCTTAGAAATATTCTAGTTCACAGGGATATAACAGTGACCAAACGGACTAAGGAACACACTGGTCAAGGCTTCTTTCTCTGCGGCCACTGTAAAGCCTGCCTCAGTAACTATTTGAACAAAGAATACACTACATCGAAAGGCAAAACCAATAGAAAGATCACACAATTTCTAACATGCAGGTGCCTCTTTGTTATATACATCCTAGAGTGCCCATGCAACCATGGGTATGTGGGCAGTGCCACCCAGATGGTAAAGAAAATAATTTTAGATCACAGGAGGGTAATCAACAACAGGGACCCCCACCACCCGGTAGCTAGACATTTCTAGGACCACCATTTTTCCAACAGCTTTCTTCTCCGATATTTTGCTATCAAACAAGTTCTTCCAGATCTGAGGGGAGGCAAATGGGTGCTCAAATTCAGAAAGATGGAATCCAAATACATTCTGGACCTAGAGTCAAAAAGTCTGGGTGGGCACAACTTGGATGAGGAACTAGGTGTCCATCTACATGGTGAATGACACATCAAACACAGTCACCTCTGTTTACACACAGTCCCCTCTGTTGCTTCAGGTTGTGAGACATTGCCCTTCTACACTTATATATAAAATACGGTCATTTCTTTTCCTCTTCCTCTTCCTTTTCCTTTTCCTCCTTCTCTTCCTCCTGCTCTTTCTCTTTTTCTCTTTCGCTCTTGCTCTTTTGAAAGACCATGCATAACTGATTTTAAGGTTTCCTGATTTCAACGTACATTATTCAGGCTACCCTTATTCTGCACTTTTGGTTTCAAACAAAAGTTATAAATAACATCACATTACATTTCACAGTGGAGAACATACTTTTGCTACATAGCCTGTCAGGAAACTATGCAGTTAAAAAAATACACATTGCAGTTTTGGAAGCAGCTAGGTCAATCTGCCCTTCACTACCACTTCCCATACATATATATTGTATCCAACTGTGCAGAGACAGCTAAACGTACATAAGTGGAAGATATATGGCATATTAGAGAATTAAAAGCAGGTACCTCTCAACAGATCTCATGCGATAAAGCCGAATTAGAAGGCTACAGCAATTTTGGAGATCAAAGTAACAGATGTCCAGAGCAAATGACAGAGAGAACACATTAGAAAGATGGGATTACACACAACATGAGACTAGTTAACACTGCTGTTAGTGTCAGCATTAATTTAAATAATTTTAAAGTTTACCTGGAGGCTGTACACCTCTTGGTTGAAATTCTCAATTGACAGTGAATAAGGCCAGTATGGAGTAGCTTTGCATTGGCGGTCCTAGGTTGTTGTTGGATGAGGTTAGCTTGGCTAATCAAGCCCAGCCATGTCCATGCAATGAGAGTTACTGGTTTGGGCTGTTTATCAAATTGTCTGCCACGAGAGCGGTGGCAGCAGCACAATGCCTATGTGCTTACCCATCTTTCATCTTTACCATAGTTACTGCACACACTCCATATGACATACTGGACTGTGCTGTTGTTGAGATCTGGAGGATCAATGGAGCCCAACAGTTTACCTTCTGCCCATCTTTGGACCACTGGTTGGTCAATTCCACTCTGAGGCCCAGGTTTACAAAGAAATCAACAACACAGCAAGTAGCGTTGCTGCGGTGTGCTGCAAGAACAGGAGAGAGCAGAACAGCAACATATCTGGTAGGATGTGGCACTATTCTTCTTTCTTCCTGCACAGGCTAGCGTTAAGCTTCCATTTTCCAGCGCAGACACCCTTGTACCATAGTGGAAGGGCATCGGCAATGTGGTTAGACTAGTTTTTGTACCTGAAGGTGTCCCTTCCTGTGCAAAAAGTCTGCTTTAAGGCATTTCCCTCTTGTGTGGGTGCTGTAGATGCAGCACACATGCAAAGAGGGACAAACAAGGAGAAATTAAAATAATTCTCCTTGTTACACCTCAGTCAGGGAGATTCAGGATTTTGGTGCAAATCCCTGCCTACAGTTCTTTGTAGATAGGGATTTGCATCAGAGCCCATAGGTGGTTGCAAGGGAACGCCCATGGAACACCCCCTTGAAGCAAAGTAATGGAAGGAAGCTCATTGCTCAGCTTTGCATTACCTTTGGTTACAATCCAATGCAAATTGCCTTCTGTGTTAGATTGTAAATACCAACACAATGCTTTGAGACAGATTTGTGTTAAAAAAAAAAGTAACACAACCCCGGTGCAAACGCCTTGTAAATCTGGGCCCCAGTATCTTCAGTGTTATGGCCATGCTGTGCTCTATGGATGGACTATTGCAAACATGACATATGTATTGCTATCAATTTAATACCTGTACGTTACCCTATCACAGTTAGAGCGCAGGACACAGACTTCTGTTTAGTGGATCCACACGCAGTTCTTCATTCTGTCCTGCCAACAAGAAACCCATAATAAAATGCACCAATAAAAAGTCTGCTATACTTTACTGAGCATCAGTCCTTGTAAGGTTGTTCTAGGTTAAACTGCTCATCTAGCGAGTTAGGTTCTTTCAAGCTGCACCTAAAAATAACAAGCTCTCGATTACATTGTGTTTAAGAAACAGCTACACTCCCAACAGAGGTAAATGCCAATATCTCCCTGATGGATGTACGTTGTTACAACGCATGCTTTTACCCCGCATGCCGTTACAATGCAAGTTTTACAACGCAAGGCATTATAACGCATTGCTTTGGGGGGTGCTGGATAGTGAATAGTTTAATTTACTATTCCAACTCCAGTACCCGTGGATAGTAGGGAAGGTGTTGGATAGTAAATTAAACTATTACTTATCCTAGAGCGCCCCCCAGTGCAATGCGTTGTAATGGTTTTCGTTGTAAAACCTGCGTTGTAAAAGCACTGCGTGGTAAAAGTTGCGTGGTAAAGGATGTTTCCCCTCCCTGATGGGTAGCAAAAATGTACTTTTGGGTTTGAAAGGCAATGAAGTTACGT
Organism: Lissotriton helveticus; assembly: GCF_964261635.1. Taxonomy (NCBI): domain Eukaryota; kingdom Metazoa; phylum Chordata; class Amphibia; order Caudata; family Salamandridae; genus Lissotriton; species Lissotriton helveticus. Next base: position 1,903,718,239 of record NC_136067.1, on the reverse strand, counting down.
GCACCATTTGGGCATTCGGGAAACCAACGAGTACCACTTTACAAGCTTGTAATGCCATAACTTTGTCTATTTGAGGTCGTAGGAGATGCTGTTCGTGCAGCCAGAATCATAGATTACTATTGCAGTTTTTTTCTAAGGTAACATCACTGTGTATAAAAATACATCCCATAATAATAATTCACAGTGATAAAAGTGTGCATTAACACCATGAAAGAATCTGGTTTTGGGATGGACCGTGGAGAAAGTTCATCGAGAGGACAATGAGAAAAAGGGAGTGGGTAACCGGCCAGGACACCACGGATGCGGGACCCTTGGTCACTGTCTGGAGAACTCTGAGTGAGAACGGGGAGGAAGTGTGTTGCGGGTGGCCAAGTGTCCTCACAGTTGGGGGGTGTCCCTTTTACTGTGTATGCAGTGAAACTGAGTCTCTCCTCCACTCAAGAAACAGTGGGGGAGATTTTCAAAACTTTTGCGCTGGTTTTGCGTTACAAAAGTGATGTTAACTAGCACAATCTTATTTTTGCAATTTCCTCTCCAGCACAAAACAAGTTTTGCGCTGGAAAGCACCCTCTAAGTAGCGCAAAGCACTGCTTTCAGTTACTTTGTGCCAAGGGGGCATTACATGGGTGGAAGATGATCGTTCCCATACAACCACCCATGCCTTTTGACGCAAAACCATATTTATAAAGATTTATAAACATGGCTTTGTGCCAAAAGTTAATGCTCCTTCAAAGGAGGCACTAACCGGATAAATGCTTTAATTTCTCCATGCTTTTTATGACTTTGCATGCGTGCTGCACCATGCAGCACGTATGCAAAGTGGGAAAAGCTTTGCCTCGTGCCTAGCATAGTATTTTGTACAGCAAGGGTACTCTTCCTGTACAAAACCTATGCTACACTCACGCACACAAACTAGTACTACGGCACTAAGGTGTGTGCATGGCGCGCGGCAGCTGATATCAGCGCTGGCGCAAGGGAAAGGGGAGGAGTCTGAAGATATGGCATTCTCCTGCTCGCTCCCTGTCGCACAATGCAGCGCAGTCTTGCGCGGGCTGCGCTGCGTTGCGTGGCTTTTTAAAAAATCTCCCCCAGTATATTTCAATGTATTTTGCGCCATATAAACATCATGGGTCTTATTTACATGCTCCTTACACCGCTGGTGCATCACTTTTTATATGGGAAAAAGTGACGCACAAGTGGTGCAAGGAGCTTGTAAATAAACCCCCATGTTGTTCATGTTCGTGACTCGTTAGGCCAACAACATATTTACATATAACCATTTGAATTTGAAAAAAACATATTTTTTGACATGTTTTTTCCCTTACTGAGAATGCTTTAATCGCCTTCGAGGAGGGGTGAGAAACACACATCTTCCTGTTTTGTCTGGGTTTTTCATTTGGCTTCCTGTTTATTAAAATTAGCAGGTTACTCCACAGTAGCAAAGCAGAAATTAAAAGTTTGGCGTTAAACCACATTTTCGCTGCTACCAGAACACGACTTCTGCTTCTTGCTACCCTGCAGGAGCATGTTTAAAAATATCAGCAGGCATGCCATTCTGTCCCTTCATCCAACGCCACCACACTCATGCATTGAAATAGCACAATGACATCATTGTTAAGCTCATATTTTTCCAGTGTTTGGAAAAATATTTATCTAATCTTTGTGCATACCTCAGTCCTTCCATACCTTTGAATTTTTTGTTCCTGAATCGTTTCCAATCCCCAAAAGTCTTTGTATGGAGTTTGTGATCAAAAGCAGCACTGTGGATGCCAGCTGCGGTCTAACTTTAGAAAAAATGTTAAACCACATTCTTATCCGTGTAAATGATGTTTCTTTTCAGACCTGCCAGCATTGCCAAAGTGTTTGCATCTCCCGCCTGCCATTGCGGTGAACTCTGTATTACAGAGCAATCGACTTTCTTGGCTACTACAACTATAAAATGGAAAGCTTGCCCAAGAAGGAAGGGTGTCATGGGGGCTTTAGGGCATTTAACGCCCAATTCTTCATCATAAACAAAATGGCGGCAGGTCTGCTCTTTACCTCAATCTCCCACAACATGATTGTGGTTTCTCAGTGAGGTGCTACTCTTTATTGATCCGATGAAGGATATAAAAAGAGATTATAGTGTAACTTTGCTAAATCTCACACAAACCTTCAGTAGAAGTGCTCCTGAATTAGATACCCAAATTCACTTTTTTCTCCTAAAATGGTCAAACAAAGGTAAAGGGTGAATGCTTCACACAGGACGTTCGGGGTCAACATACCTCATCTGAACAGAGACTTTCCATGCCACTCAGAATCACACTCTCCTCTCCCTCCTGATTTACTACTGTAATTCCTGACTGAATTGTCACTTTGATTCCAGAAATATAAGCATGGATAAGAACAAATGAATAAAATGACTGCCAGATCATCTGGTTTTGCCCATTTCTCCATCTACTGCAGAAGTTTCAATGTCTTTGGAGAGTTCAGTGTGAGTCATAGAACCAGTGAGAGTTAATTAGTTGTATTTAGATTAATGTCTTGTGAATGTATCTCATTCAGATATACTGCATATTTGCAATGGATCCTACCTTGCACAACCTACTTTGGATATCCTGTTCTCTGACTTTAAAATGAATGTATAGACTTCCCAGAGCGCACTTTTATCTCTCCCACGTGTTTAATTGTGAACTACTGGAAAGCAATAAATGCACAATGACTTTTCAACTCTTTTATATACTGGTTACACATGTGTTATTTTATGGTTCTAGTTGTACGTTTACCTAACTGTACTGCAGGTCCTTTCACAGCATTTGTGTACACTCCGTTTATACTATTGGGGGCATTTGGAGTGTGGAAGAGCAGAACTATTGCTGCAAATGACCAGTGCTCTAGGCCCACCAAATGGGTGCTTCCCCTGTTTGTTTAATTGCGTGCTGGATTTTCAACAGCAGAGCCTCAACTGGCTCCATCCTTGGAACCCACTGACATGATGGGACGTCTGTCATTGGACTGTCATGTCACAGTGATGGTCAGCCCATCCCATTTAGACTGAGGCCACTGTCACCAGATTTCCCTTCCCTGCACCAGTATGCAAGGCATGGCAACCCCAGGCAGGGAAATCACTAAATGGTCCTCACACAGGGTGAAAACTCCTTGTTCATGGGGGTAATTGATTTTAGTATTCAAATAATACACTCCAATTCTGAGAATTGTTCCTTAAAAAACAAAAAACTGTACAGAATGGGTGCAACAAGCTTCACTGCCTTCTATGGAGGCACTATTATTTACAACAAGGGGTGGTGATGGACAGAGTCTCTGAATTAAGCAGAGTACTCTCACCCAGTCAAGAGATCAGGGCTAGATCCAACACCGTTTTTTAGCTCATTGCACCATCCCAGTTTCAGAACCTGGCTGTATGCAAATTAGTCTGTCCCTGGCCCAGTGCATCATGGGAACAGGGCAGACCAGATTACAAAAGCCAATTCTTACACTGGGAAGGAAACAAGCTTCCGGGGACCGGTTTCTGCCATTTCAGGCGTCTTCGGCCCGGCTTGCTTGAATCCTGATGATGCAATGAGCAAGGGACTCACATCTGAGTATACCCTTCCACGCTTAGGGTGGACAAAATTATTTACAACAAGGGGTGGTGATGGACAGAGTCTCTGAATAAAGCAGAGTACTCTCACCCAGTCAAGAGATCAGGGCTAGATCCAACACCGTTTTTTAGCTCATTGCACCATCCCAGTTTCAGAACCTGGCTGTATGCAAATTAGTCTGTCCCTGGCCCAGTGCATCATGGGAACAGGGCAGACCAGACTACAAAAGCCAATTCTTACACTGGGAAGGAAACAAGCTTCCGGGGACCGGTTTCTGCCATTTCAGGCGTCTTCGGCCCGGCTTGCTTGAATCCTGATGGTGCAATGAGCAAGGGACTCACATCTGAGTATACCCTTCCACGCTTAGGGTGGACAAAATTATTTACAACAAGGGGTGGTGATGGACAGAGTCTCTGAATTAAGCAGAGTACTCTCACCCAGTCAAGAGATCAGGGCTAGATCCAACAACGTTTTTTAGCTCATTGCACCATCCCAGTTTCAGAACCTGGCTGTATGCAAATTAGTCTGTCCCTGGCCCAGTGCATCATGGGAACAGGGCAGACCAGACTACAAAAGCCAATTCTTACACTGGGAAGGAAACAAGCTTCCGGGGACCGGTTTCTGCCATTTCAGGCGTCTTCGGCCCGGCTTGCTTGAATCCTGATGGTGCAATGAGCAAGGGACTCACATCTGAGTATACCCATCCACGCTTAGGGTGGACAAAATTATTTACAACAAGGGGTGGTGATGGACAGAGTCTCTGAATTAAGCAGAGTACTCTCACCCAGTCAAGAGATCAGGGCTAGATCCAACACCGTTTTTTAGCTCATTGCACCATCCCAGTTTCAGAACCTGCTGTATGCAAATTAGTCTGTCCCTGGCCCAGTGCATCATGGGAACAGGGCAGACCAGACTACAAAAGCCAATTCTTACACTGGGAAGGAAACAAGCTTCCGGGGACCGGTTTCTGCCATTTCAGGCGTCTTCGGCCCGGCTTGCTTGAATCCTGATGGTGCAATGAGCAAGGGACTCACATCTGAGTATACCCTTCCACGCTTAGGGTGGACAAAATTATTTACAACAAGGGGTGGTGATGGACAGAGTCTCTGAATTAAGCAGAGTACTCTCACCCAGTCAAGAGATCAGGGCTAGATCCAACACCGTTTTTTATAGGTGTGGCAGGGTATACTCAGACATGAGTCCCTTTCTCACTGCTCCATCAGGATTCAAGCAAGCCGGGCCGAAGAGGCTGAAATGCCAGAAACCGGTCCCCGGTAGCTTGTCTCCTTTCTGGTGAAGAATTGGCTTGGTAGTTTGGTCTGCCCTGTTCCCATGATGCACTGGGCCAGGGACAGACTAATTTGCATATAGCCAGGTTCTGAGCTGGGATGGGGCAGTGAGATAAATAACGGTGATGGATCAAGCCCTGATCTTTGGACTGGGTAAGAGTGGTCTGCTTAATTCAGACACTCTGTTCATCACCACCCCCTTTTCTGTATCGTTTTTGGCCACTATAGGTGTGGCAGGGTATACTCAGACATGAGTCCCTTTCTCACTGCTCCATCAGGATTCAAGCAAGCCGGGCCGAAGAGGCTGAAATGCCAGAAACCGGTCCCCGGTAGCTTGTCTCCTTTCTGGTGAAGAATTGGCTTGGTAGTTTGGTCTGCCCTGTTCCCATGATGCACTGGGCCAGGGACAGACTAATTTGCATATAGCCAGGTTCTGAGCTGGGATGGGGCAGTGAGATAAATAACGGTGATGGATCAAGCCCTGATCTTTGGACTGGGTAAGAGTGGTCTGCTTAATTCAGACACTCTGTTCATCACCACCCCCTTTTCTGTATCGTTTTTGGCCACTATAGGTGTGGCAGGGTATACTCAGACATGAGTCCCTTTCTCACTGCTCCATCAGGATTCAAGCAAGCCGGGCCGAAGAGGCTGAAATGCCAGAAACCGGTCCCCGGTAGCTTGTCTCCTTTCTGGTGAAGAATTGGCTTGGTAGTTTGGTCTGCCCTGTTCCCATGATGCACTGGGCCAGGGACAGACTAATTTGCATATAGCCAGGTTCTGAGCTGGGATGGGGCAGTGAGATAAATAACGGTGATGGATCAAGCCCTGATCTTTGGACTGGGTAAGAGTGGTCTGCTTAATTCAGACACTCTGTTCATCACCACCCCCTTTTCTGTATCGTTTTTGGCCACTATAGGTGTGGCAGGGTATACTCAGACATGAGTCCCTTTCTCACTGCTCCATCAGGATTCAAGCAAGCCGGGCCGAAGAGGCTGAAATGCCAGAAACCGGTCCCCGGTAGCTTGTCTCCTTTCTGGTGAAGAATTGGCTTGGTAGTTTGGTCTGCCCTGTTCCCATGATGCACTGGGCCAGGGACAGACTAATTTGCATATAGCCAGGTTCTGAGCTGGGATGGGGCAGTGAGATAAATAACGGTGATGGATCAAGCCCTGATCTTTGGACTGGGTAAGAGTGGTCTGCTTAATTCAGACACTCTGTTCATCACCACCCCCTTTTCTGTATCGTTTTTGGCCACTATAGGTGTGGCAGGGTATACTCAGACATGAGTCCCTTTCTCACTGCTCCATCAGGATTCAAGCAAGCCGGGCCGAAGAGGCTGAAATGCCAGAAACCGGTCCCCGGTAGCTTGTCTCCTTTCTGGTGAAGAATTGGCTTGGTAGTTTGGTCTGCCCTGTTCCCATGATGCACTGGGCCAGGGACAGACTAATTTGCATATAGCCAGGTTCTGAGCTGGGATGGGGCAGTGAGATAAATAACGGTGATGGATCAAGCCCTGATCTTTGGACTGGGTAAGAGTGGTCTGCTTAATTCAGACACTCTGTTCATCACCACCCCCTTTTCTGTATCGTTTTTGGCCACTATAGGTGTGGCAGGGTATACTCAGACATGAGTCCCTTTCTCACTGCTCCATCAGGATTCAAGCAAGCCGGGCCGAAGAGGCTGAAATGCCAGAAACCGGTCCCCGGTAGCTTGTCTCCTTTCTGGTGAAGAATTGGCTTGGTAGTTTGGTCTGCCCTGTTCCCATGATGCACTGGGCCAGGGACAGACTAATTTGCATATAGCCAGGTTCTGAGCTGGGATGGGGCAGTGAGATAAATAACGGTGATGGATCAAGCCCTGATCTTTGGACTGGGTAAGAGTGGTCTGCTTAATTCAGACACTCTGTTCATCACCACCCCCTTTTCTGTATCGTTTTTGGCCACTATAGGTGTGGCAGGGTATACTCAGACATGAGTCCCTTTCTCACTGCTCCATCAGGATTCAAGCAAGCCGGGCCGAAGAGGCTGAAATGCCAGAAACCGGTCCCCGGTAGCTTGTCTCCTTTCTGGTGAAGAATTGGCTTGGTAGTTTGGTCTGCCCTGTTCCCATGATGCACTGGGCCAGGGACAGACTAATTTGCATATAGCCAGGTTCTGAGCTGGGATGGGGCAGTGAGATAAATAACGGTGATGGATCAAGCCCTGATCTTTGGACTGGGTAAGAGTGGTCTGCTTAATTCAGACACTCTGTTCATCACCACCCCCTTTTCTGTATCGTTTTTGGCCACTATAGGTGTGGCAGGGTATACTCAGACATGAGTCCCTTTCTCACTGCTCCATCAGGATTCAAGCAAGCCGGGCCGAAGAGGCTGAAATGCCAGAAACCGGTCCCCGGTAGCTTGTCTCCTTTCTGGTGAAGAATTGGCTTGGTAGTTTGGTCTGCCCTGTTCCCATGATGCACTGGGCCAGGGACAGACTAATTTGCATATAGCCAGGTTCTGAGCTGGGATGGGGCAGTGAGATAAATAACGGTGATGGATCAAGCCCTGATCTTTGGACTGGGTAAGAGTGGTCTGCTTAATTCAGACACTCTGTTCATCACCACCCCCTTTTCTGTATCGTTCTATGGAGGCACTAGCACAGTGTCTGCACTAGAGACAGCAAGATCCAAGCCTGTCTGAACAAATGTGGTCAGCAGTCCTTCATTTGAGGCATAACGAACACCCACGCAGTACGGGGTGGGGGGGCACTCTTCTGTATAGGAATGGGGCCCCCTCAGCTTGTTTGTCCAGGGTGTGTGTCTCTTTCTCTCCGAAAAAGCAGATACAGTTTGCTGACTGCTTTGAGCCTCAGTGTGCTGACTCAGAAGTGAAGAGAAACAAAATAACAACTTTTGTTTCTCTTCCACTCAGAGCCTGCCAAGCCCCTTACAAGAGCAAATACCAACCCCCCTCTCCTCCCCCCCAAACTCCTCCTCACAGAAAGCGTCTTCATTAGTGCACTGCTTGTCTGAGGGGAAGAGATAAGGATGCTACCTTTAATTGCAACAGTCAAATATAGCCATCAGTTTAACATTCTGCAAAAGCCCCAGTATGGTTCTGAAATAGAACTTTACAGGAAATCATTGTTATTCATTTGAATATGGCCTTTCTGTCTTTGTCAGTCAGGGGTCACCAGGGCAGCTGTAGAGCACACTTAAAGTGTTTTCTTCTTACATTGCCTGTTTAAACTATGAACTAATAAGGGGAACATTTACCAATCTGATTTTTCTAATTGTTGTACTGATCGGGACATTAAAATACAGCTCATGCCCCTATAAAACCAGTTAGGTGACAACCATAGGAAGAGGATGTGCGCAAAGCCAGAAACATAACCAGGACTCTACTTAGGGGCAATGGAGGGACAAAATATAGCTTGAATGTTGAATGAGTGGTGAAGGATGTGGAGGGGTGATTGCATATGAGTGATTGTGGTAGGTGAGCGCTAAGGAAGTTGACCCCCTCCCCCAAAAGGCTCTCCTACAACACCAGCCTTTTCTTCTCAATGACAAGCACAGTTGTACCTTTGAAGAACTGTAATCTTCATTCTCAGGGGTCTCACTAATACAAAAGAACTTGGCACAGAAGCTGAAATATTAAAAGACATCTTTATTAAACTTAATTAAGTGAGACTACGTCACACAGGAGCCTTTAGCACCTGAATGAGGCAGTCTAAAGAATACAGAACACAGAGGTCTTTTATATGCTTAGGATTACAAACTCAGCATAAAAGAAAGGGGCAGTCCTAGCTTCTGCAAGCATACAAAATACCTAATATGGACATACAAGATCTGCAAAATATTTGCCAATAGAAAAACACCATGTAACCAGAATGTCCCCCTTACGTCATATTTCTGCCCAACCCATAAGTGAATCAATTACAGCACTTATAGGTCAATCAGTAATGGCAGAACATGTCTGTATGCAGTTAGGCCAGTTGGTGTCTGAGATTGATTTCAATGCAAGGACAGAGGGGGGTTTTCTACACGTTGCAGTCCAAAGGGCAGAAACACTTCATGAATAGAACAGCCTGTGTAAAGGCAACGCAAATTGATGACAAATGTAAGATGGAGTCAAAATTAAAGAACCTCAGACCCTCCTTTTGCCATAACACAGGCAAATCCTAAAATTATTTTGCAAACATTATGTATTTCAGTAACTATTGACAATGCCAATAAAACAATAAGAATCAGTCTCCAAACACCCATTCTATGCAATCGCATGGGAAATACCCAGAGTCCTGTCGAAGCCTCTCTGGCAGACTTCTATTGTCCATCAAAATCCGTTTCTGTTGTTTTCTTCCGCATGGGCCTCTTCATTCAGGCCTTTCATGAAAATGATGTTTCTCAGTATCCGTTGGAGTGCCTTCCTGGCAAACACTCACAGCTCACTTGAAAGTCTCAATGTCTCAATGCAGTGCACCAATATTTCTTGTGCTGCAGGCACTACAGATAGTGTGCTCTTCATTGATCATGGGCACAGATCATCTCATGCAGACCCAAGTACTATCAATCGGGAAAGAGCAACAGACTGTCACTCTCAGCAACACTTTCAGGCTCCAACACTCTCTATTTAGTGTCAGAGAACACTCAGGCTGCTCTTTCACTTAATCATAGGTACCACAATGTAGTGCCTTTTTCCAATCTTGGATCCTCCGGTGCACTGCACTTCCGTTGGAGCAAAGAAAAGGGGGTGTGTGTGGCCAAAACTCAGGCCAAGGGGCTCAAGGGACTGCCTACTGTCAGAGGTTACCAGCACATGACAGGTCGCTCTTTTGCACTGAAACTCTGGTTCTGTGGCAAAACCAGCTCCTCCTTCTTTTCTGATGTTTAACGCCTTCTGATGAAGCAAGTACAATACTTTGGAGATGCAGTTGATGAAGCACTTTCTGGGTGTTGGGACTGTTCATCTGTTAGCTGTCACTGATGGGATTGTGGGTGAGTTCCGCAGGTTATTATGACTTAATCCCGCAGAACCTAGTGACGTAGGAAATGGGACACATTTGTTATTTTCCTTCAATTTAGTACAAAAACAGTTTGTTTTTAACAACAGGATTGCAAGCAGGTGGCCTGCAATCTGCGAGGGAGTGGACATAAGCCATGAGACAATTCTGGTCTAGAACACACTGTCATTCTCATAGAATACAAAGACAAAGGCAATAAGCAAAACAGTGCCTCTAATTTCTTCAATTGGGTTTCCATGTGAGAGCATATCCTCTACCATCTAAGGGTAGATAACTATATGAGAATTTTATCTAAATGGATGTCCTCACACATGGTGACATCGTCTAATGGGGTAAACACATTTTTTCTCTCAATGATTAAGTCTAGGTGTTCCTAAATTCCTTATCTAGAACATCTCAAAAGAGAAATCACATGATACAGATTATCAGGGACATGTAGATACCTCCCTTTTAATAACTGTGCATCAAGTGCACTATGCACTACACAGGCTAATGATCAAAAATGTGGAAACTTGTCTTATAATAGCATTGAGTCAGTTAACCAGTCCATCATTACCATGACGGTCAGACTGGAAAACATCGAGGTAGGCCTAAAGAAAATTCTTAAAAACCAGTCTAGTTATACAAAAGGGATTTATACATAATATGGGGTTCCTAGTACATTACTGCAATCTGGAAGTGTGAACCTAATACAATAATAACAATAAAAGAAGGCTAACTGGTGAAAGGAATATGGAAAAGGGAAAATGGGACTAGGACACAGCTAAAATCCCCAATTACTAGGCACGATGCAACATCAATCAAGGGAGAAGTGACGAAAGAAAAATCTATAGGAAGAACAAGAAATTTCTTGGGTGATAGTCAAGCATGTGACACAACACCAAAAGTGTGTGTGTGTGTGGGGGGGGGTGATACACAAAAATCAAAAATAGTTCACGAATGTAACCCAATTGGGAGGTAAATAAATCCTGATGATCATTTTTTTAACGACAAAAAGCTTTTCTTGTTTGGTATATTTGAGTGCGTTTGTAAGTTCATTAAGTTGTAGTATAGTGCTCCACCTAGTAGGTATATCTACCCCCATAGAGAATGGGATAATCTACTATCCCTCTCAAACTAGACCACTTCCACAAGTACTAAAACCAGCTATCTGCTGTCTTACTGAGACAGGGATTTTCTAATTTTGCTACTTTATGGTACAAAGCCATACACTACTTAGGAAGCAGAACAAAACTGACTAATGTAATATAGAAATTAGGTCACCATGTACAAGAGTCACAAATCTATAATTTATCCTTACGTCCAATCAGGATACATAAATTTAGGGCTGCCTGTTCCTTAAGGGAAGGGGGGGCAGTAACTTGACTAACTGTAGGTAAAACCTTGTTTCCTGTATATCTTTTATTATTTTTGTTCAAATACCATTATAGCCAAATTTGACATGCACTGGTGAAGTGCTGTCTGTCTTGCTCACAGGGTGAAAAAAACATCATATCTGTGAAATTTAGCGCATATTCACCCAGCTGTTGTACAGGATACACATCGCCATGTATATCCCTTCACAACACAGGTAAACTTGTAATAGTTCATAAGCAGCAACATAAAACAAAAAAGATGCAAAAAACCCCGCACAAAACGGACATGTCAAGCCATCAGATATACTTGCTGTATATCAAGCACAAAAAAAGCCCCATAAACAAACAATAGCATATGTGAATGAGCGGTGACGCACACACTTCAAGTCCTGTATTTTATGCACTGTGAACCTGCAGCCCAAAACCCGCTATTCAGGCCTTCTTAATTTGTCAGGTTTAAAATCATAATTACACTTTCTTTTACACACCTTCTCTTACTTTTCTCACACTTACTTTTACTTTCCTTACCCTCCTTTTGACAGCTGTTCACTAGTCAGTCGTGATCGGCTGGCAATACAATCTACTATGTCACTTCTGACATACAAGACCATCAAGAACAAGTCATGATAGGACCAAATACACAAACATGAAAACCACCTGAACATTCCTTTCCAAAGGAGTTACGCAAAAACACATCCCTTTTTCAACCAACCAAACTCATGTGTCTTGTCAGCCTTAAAATCACCAAAGGGCAGAAACACTTCATGAATAGAACAGCCTGTGTAAAGGCAACGCAAATTGATGACAAATGTAAGATGGAGTTAAATTAAAGAACATCACCTTGCACAGGGATCTTGTTTTGTTAACGGTCTGCTGTAAGGGGACAGGTATAGCAGTTTTTTAAAATAGTTAAATGTAGGCTTGTTGTCCTCTGCAACCAAGGGGAGTTGTTGTGTGCAGTGCTTAATTTGTAAAATATTAAGTGCCAGGGCCCTGACCAGGAGGCCACTGCAGCTTGCAGCAACCATCACTCCGTCCTCGCTGCCAAAACAACTAATAGCCATCTCTGTCGCCTTCAAGTGCTACTGTTCAGGTTATTCAAGGACCCCAAAGCTGAAGGAATTACTATGGTGGCAGATATTAGTAATTTTTAATGTATATGGAATTTATAAACAACCGTTGTTCTGCTCATCTCTAAATTAGGTGAGCAGCACCACCATGTGACAGACTGTCCTAAGTGTGGTGTTAACAAGTAAGTGCCGGTGTGGAGCACCGGAAACAAAATAAGATCCACTGTTGAGCACCGGACACCGCCGGCTCAAATTGAGCACTGGCTGTGAGGGGACTTTATATATTTCAATCCAAGCAGGTAAATTGAAAAGGTAATTCAATTACAAGTATTTTAAATGTATTTCCCAGATCAGCAATTACCCATGCCTGGGTGGACTATCACAGACATCTGCAGTATTTTCTCTAATCCTTTTTTAATATATGCATTGTCTAGAATATTACTAGTGGAACTATCTGTAGTATCCTTAGAAGCAAATTGTAGAGGGGCATACATTAGGCCATAGTCAAACTGGTGGCTGTAATTTATGAGCTAAAGTAGCCCCAGCCATACATTATAAGGATATTCCAACTCACTGAGGAGTTCCATGACCATATAGCACCGTGGTACTCATAGTACGGCTGGCGGCTCGGCAGGCATTACTTGGCAGCCCGCGGACCGTGCATGTAATGCACCCATGGCCCCCCAGAGAGAAAGAGAGAGAAAGTAGAGAAAGAGATCGAAAGTGGAGAGAGAGTGAGAGTCGAGAGAGAGTGGAGAGAGAGTGTGGAGAGAGAGACAGTAGAGAGAGAGAGTGGAGACAGAGTGGAGAGAGAGAGAGAGAGACTGACTGACAGAGACTGAGAGAGAAACTGACTGACAGAGAGAGAGACGGAGACTGACTGACAGAGATACTGACTGACAGAGAGAGACTGGCTGATAGAAAGAGACTGGCAGAGAGACTGACTGACAGAGGGACTGGCTGGCTGAGAGAGAGACTGACTGACTGACAGAGAGACTGACTGACAGAGAGACGACTGACTGACTGAGGTAGAGAGAGACTGACAGAGAGACAGACTGACTGACAAAGAGAGAGACTGACATTGAGAGACTAACAGAGAGAGACTGACTGACTTACAGAGAGACTGACTGACTGACTGAGGTAGAGAGAGACTGACCGAGAGAGAGACTGACTGACAGAGAGAGAGACAGACTAAGAGAGAGAAACTGGCAGAGAGACAGAGACTGACTGAGAGAGACTGACTGACTGACAGAGAGACTGACTGACAGAGAGAGACGGACTGATAGAGAGACTGACTGACAGAGAGACTGACGGTCAGAGAGACTGACTGAGAGCGAGAGAGACTGACTGACTGAGAGAGAGACTGACAGAGAGAGAGAGAGACTGTCTGGCAGAGAGAGACTAACTGACAGTGAGACTGACTGACACAGAGAGAGAGAGACACTGACTCACTGAGAGAGACAGAGACTGACTGACTAGGAGAGAGACTGACTGACGGAAAGAGAGAGACTGACTGGTAGAGAGAGATTGACTGAGAGAGAGAGACTAGGAGAGAGAGAGAGACTAAGGCTGACCGGGAGAGAGACTGACTGACCGGGTGAGAGACTGACTGACTGAGAGACTGACTGACAGAGAGAGAGAGACTGACTGACTGAGAGAGACTGACTGACGGAGAGAGAGACTGTGATGGAGTTGGGGTCAAAGTGTGTATGCAGTTATGCAATGCCTCTTAAGATTGCTATTGTCCAAATCCTTGGTGTGTAGCTATTGGTGTAACAATAGCCTCTGCAGCACCCATGGTGCGGAGGGCCCCCGGGCTCCGGGGTGCCCCCTCTTGGACTGTACATGAGCAGTGAGATCGCTGTCATTAAAGATACTGACTGGGTCCAGGGCGTGGGGGGCCCCCTCTGTGAAATTTACAGGGGGCCACTTTAGGTTTCATTATGCCACTGATTAACCACAGCTTTCACAGACCTGGTGGGCCAGCAGGCTGCCCACTACACTTCACATTAGGCCCTGATTTAGTAGAGTAGTTTATATTGCATGTCGGCAGCAAATAATGTATGAGATGAATTGAGATTAACCATAACTTTCATGAAGTTAGGACAAGTGTAAAACCTGGCTTCTGTTATGTTTATAGCTCCTGGTTTTTCGGAATGTATTTTTAACATTTCTGTCTGCATTTATTCCCATCCATTTTGTGTTAAGTGAAAAAGTAACATCAAGTATGGTTCTACATTCTTTTAAGCGCTAAGCGCCCACACACATTTAGATGCCTTTCGGTTTTCAGTTTTATGAAAGCCCCCCCCCAAAAACATCACAAAAGTTGACTTGTAGTACATCTGCAGCTAGGTAAGGTTCATTTGTTCATTTCAAGGTCCTACTTTAAGTTTGCTGCTTTCCTTCCTATTCTGTGTTTGTCCGGCTTCTTCAGCACAGCTCTTGCACATGCTTTTTAGGTCTCGCTGGCGTTGCAGCGCGAAGTGCTGCCGCCAACGAGACTTATAGTCACCGTGTTTGCCTCCAAGGGAGACAGACCTGGAGACAGACCTGTGCACGAGCCGATTCAGGTCTGTGAACGAGCTTCACAGTGGAACAGCTTGTGTGCAAGTAACTATTATCACAGCATGAGACCCCACTTATCACAGCATGTCAACAGGCGCCCCAGGCTGCTGGAGCACTTAAGTATAATTAATGTGCAGTTGAGTGCTCCAGCAGTGTGGGGCGCCTCTCTGCATGCTGTGATAATTATCACTTTGGGGCCTCATGCTGTGATAATTAGGGCGGCATGCTCTATTTGCAGCACTGAACATTTTCAAAGAAGGCGAAGCAGCGACATTCATTGGAGACACTCGCCCTCACCCCCCTCACTCGCCCTCATCCCCTCACACCCCCAGCCCCTCACACACCTCCTCACCCTCACACCCCTCACTCTCACACACCCTCACCCTCACTCACCCTCACTCACCCTCTCACCCTCACACACCCTCTTACCCTCACACCCCCTCACCTTCACACACCCTCACCATCACTCACCCTCACACCCCCTCACCCCCTCACCCTCACACCCCTCACCCGCACACCCCTTACCCGCACACCCCTCACCCCTCACCCTCACTACCCCTCAACCACCCTCACCCTCACACCCCCTCACCCTCACACCCCCTCACCCTCTCACCCCCTCACCCACTCTCACCCTCACACCCCTCACATACCCTCACACCCCCTCACTCACCCCCTCACCCACCCTCACACCCCCTCACCCTCACACCCCCTCACTCTCACACACCCTCACCTCCCTCACCCTCACACCCCCTCACCCCTTCACCCCCTCTCACCCTCACACACCCTCACTCACTCTCACACACTCACACCCCTCACCCTCTTACCCTCACACACCATCGCCCTCAAAAACCCTCTCCCTCACACACCCTCACACACCCACTCTCACCCTCACACCCCTCACATACCCTCACACACCCTCACTCACCCTCACACCCCCTCACCCTCTCACCCTCACTCACCCTCACACCCCCTCACCCTCACACCCCCTCACCCCCTCTCACCCTCACACACCCTCACTCACTCTCACCCCCTCACCCCCTCACCCCCTCACCCTCTCACCCTCACACACCATCACCCTAAAAAACCCTCACCCTCACACACCCTCACCCCCTCACCCTCACTCACCCTCACCCCCCTCACTCACCCTCACTCACCCTCACTCACCCTCACTCACCCTCACACACACTCACACACACACCCTCACATACCCTCACCAGCATAGCATAACAAAACATAGCATAGCATAACGAAACACAGCATAGCATAGCATAACAAACAAAAGCATAGGATAGCAAAAGCACAGCAAAACAAAGCATAGGATAGCAAAACAAAACATAGCATAACAAAACAAAACAAAACATAGCATAGCAAAACACAACAAAGCATAGCATAGCATAACAAAACACAACAAAACATAGCATAGCATAACAAAACAAAGCATAACATAACAAAGCACAGCAAAACGAAACATATCATAGTAAAACAACAAAACATAGCATAGCATAGCATAACACAACAAAACATAGCAGAACAAAACATAGCATAACATAACATAAAACAAAGCATAGCATAACAAAACATTGCATAACAAAACATAGCAAAACACAGCAAAACATAGAATAGCATAACAAAACAAACCATAGCATAACATAACAAAGAATAGCAAAACAAAACATAGCATAGTAAAACAAAACCTAGCATAGCATAACATAACACAACAAAACAGCAAAACAAAACAGCATAACATAACAAAACATAGCATAACATAACATAAAACAAAGCATAGCATAACAAAACATAGCAAAACAACAAAATATAGCATAGCATAACTAAACACAACAAAACATAGCATACATAACAACACACAGCATTGCAAAGCATAGCAAAACATAGCATAGCATAGCATAGCATAAGAAAACACAACAAAACAGTCGCGTGAGGCAAGATGGCCGCTGAGGGTTTCAGCGAGTAAGTCGCACACTTCACTTCTCCCTGCCACTGGGTAAATGGATGGCTGAATCAATGGTGGAGCCTGGCTTGGGAAAGAATACTTTTCAGTACTCCATACAGCTTCACTGCGACAGGAATTACAGGAAAGGCGGACTCCTATCTCAAGAATTAAGCACAACTAAACGAATTGCCCTGAATCTTTGGAGGAATTTTACAGCAAACACCAGGCTGCTTCTGAGAACCTGGTTTAAAATGCCGCCGAGGCCACAGCGTGTAAATGACGCGAAAGACGGCAAAGAAAACAAAAGCGGGAAGCTTTGTGAAACTGACTCTAACAAAGCTCAAAACGTCAAAGAGAAAGCCAAGATCGATACTAAACAGGAAACAAAGACGGATACAAAAGTATCACAGAATGCGGCTCAGAAAAGCGGAGCTATCCCTAAGAAATCATCCCTGAGAAAGCCGGGTGGTGATAATTCAGTTTTAGCTTCGGCAAAGGACGGTGGAAATACTAAGAAAGCAAAAGAGAATGCAATGCGTCAGCCCTCAGTTACGGAGAGCTTTTCAAACATACCTCTGAATCCAGGCGGGAGCAGCGGCGGCAAGTTTGGATGCAAGTCTGATGTTCTCCCGGTGTCTGCTGCTACAGATGCTACAGATGCTGATGGAAAAGCGGAGCTTGTCAGCGGAATCCATGGATCGACTCCGGCATTGGAAGAGGGAGAGAAAGCTGTAACGGGCACTAGCGCTGGCGCTGGGACAGCGGTTGCTAAGCAACAAGGTGAAAGACCCGATGTGGGGAAGCCGGCTGAGGCGATGCCTGCAACCACTGGTAGCGCTGCAAGAAAGACGAACGAAGGAGCTGTGGCAGGTGAGGTCACTGCAGTAGCCGCTTCGGACCCTACACAATCTTTGAACCATACGCAACCAGGAAAGCATCTCTCGCTGCACAAGGTCGGTAATGGTTTGTTTGATGTTAGAGCTCTGGAAGCACATTTGCCGGATAAGGTTAGCTGTTTGATACAAACTACTGTTTGCAATACAGGATTGGTGAATGGCTTGCCAACAGATTCTGATATACAAGCATTGCCTTCGCTATGGGTGAATGAAGTAGATTCGAACATGGAAAGAGAAGGAGTCAAATCAGGTGGTGAATCCTCAGCTTCTGCGTCCAACTCCATTGAATTGCACATTATGTCTGAAGCAGCCTCAGCAGAGAGGTTTTACTCGGTAGAAGAAGACTCCCAGTCACAATCACTTCCTACAGGAGAGAGCTCCGATGAGTCAACTGGGGGAGACACAGGTAGTAGCTCTCCGGTCCAGAAATTCACTCAAAAAAAAAAAACGCTTAGCCAAAAGAAAACCTTCTTCAGCAAGCAGTACCACAGACCCTACCAAAAAGTTAGCCTGGGATTATTCTACTACCACATTCTCTTTTGTAGAGCAGGATAGCCCGGCTACAATGATCGGAGAGCAGGGATCTTTGCAGTCTACACAACCCCCAGTCACTCTGGACTTATTATTTAACACTCTGAAATTGATGCAATCCGAGGCTAGAGGGGAAAGTAGGAGAGCTAGACATGAGGCTAGAAAGGTCCAGAACAAACTGAGGAAAATAAGTCAAAGACAGGACGAGATGGCTGAAAGGGTGGCCCACGTGGAGGAAAGAACTGGGAAGGTGGAGGATGATCTGCGAGAGATTAAATCATATAAGGAAGAGCATCAGAAGGTGGCTGAAGATGTAAACTGGAAACTCGAGGATTTTGAGAATAGACAGCGTCGAAATAACATCAGACTGCTAGGAGTAGAAGAAGGACTGGAAGGAGGGGACATCAGAATGTTTGTGGTAAATTTGTTAAAAGGGGCTTTCCCAGAACTAACATCATGGCAATGGCAACATGAAATTCAAAGAGCCCATCGCTTTCCGTTTTTCAAAAGAGGGCAGGAAGGAGCCCAAGGGGGGAAACCAAGGGCAATTTTGATTTTTGTTGGGAATTTTCTGCTAAGACAGCTGATCCTGGATAAGGCCAAACCTGAGTCAAGAAAGTCTTTTAACAATGTTTCATTTTTTGCAAGGCCCGATTTTTGCCATGCTACGGTAGAGCGTAGATGGAGATTGAGGCAATTGATTCCGAGTATACAATCTCTGGGCTCAGAAGCCTACCTATTGTATCCGGCAAAGTTGAAAATAGTAACCAAAAGTCAGGTTAAGTTTTTCTTTTCTGAAATCAAAGCAAAGGCCTTCATGATTGAAGTTTTGGGGTACAAGGAGCGTTAACTAGAATAATGAAGCTGGATATTTGACATAGAGGGGGTATGAAGGTGGGGAGGAGTGGCGACTGCTGATTCCCTGGCGATCACACATAGGTCATGCGTGACCTATTTGCCTGTAGGGGAGGGTGGGGGAGGGGTAGTCCGGGGTGGAGAAGGGGGGGAACACAAGGGGGGGGGGAAATGGCACACATCATGCGTAGTAGCACACATACAGAGCTCCTGCAAAAATTTGGTACTGTTTTTAAGTATAAGGTGGAACAAGGAAATAAAGAAAGAAAAAGGAAACTGGGAGAGTAGGATGGGTATAATTTTTGATATTTTTTAATGGCTTGTAGAATTATTTCAATGAATGTGTGCGGCCTTAATGACTTCCAGAAGAGATTAAGGGTCTCTGCTTTTTGTAAGGCATTAAATCCAGATCTGATCTGTCTCCAGGAGACTCACGTTGAGGGAGGTAAAGGGTTTTTGTTAGGACAGTTGGGGTTTGAAGTATTAGCTTATACTAAACAAGCTTCGAAAACACGTGGGGTGGCAATTTTGGGAAGGGGGAGAGAGTGTACGGTGATTAGGAATAAGGTAGACAAGTGGGGAAGATGGGTCATTGTGGAAGTAGTGCTTAGAGGAGCTAGATTTACTCTGGTATCAGTCTATGGCTCAACGTCCGATGAACCGGACATATTTGAATTTTTGGATCAGGAATTGACAACTTGGGTGGAACCTATCGTTTGTTGTGGGGATTTTAATATTAATCGCCCTGCTAGCGTAGAACTTCAAAGGGACCACGGTTATACTGGGCGTAAGAAGAGGGTACATAAGGCAATAGTAGATTTGGCCGCACATAACGCATTATCGGATGTATGGGCAAATTTGAACCCAATGAGTGACGGGGACACTTTTTTTTCAGCACCCCATAGAATTACTGTTAGATTAGATTATTTCTTAATTTCTAATGTTTTGTTATCCAATGCATCTATTACAAAGTTACCACGTATGATGTCAGATCATAACCCATTGTTACTGACATTGAATCTCAATGGTATAACCAGAAAAGCTTATAAATGGACATTTGAAAGGGCGTTGTTAAAAGATGAGAGTTACTGTAAACATATGGAGAAATGGATAACCGAATTCTGGTTTAATAATAAGGGTAGCTCAAGTAGTGGTAACATCTGGGATGCTTTTAAAGCAGGGATAAGAGGTGAGACGATTAGTTTTACAACATTCCGACGGAAGAGTGAAAGAGAGAAGACCGAACAGCAGATGAATTCACTTCTGGCTGCTGAGGCAGAACTTAGTAGACTTATCATAGCTGGGAGCCCACTGGATCAAAAAATATTAGAAATAATGGTCTTAAAGAGTGACATTGCTGAAATGGTTACGAATAAAACGGCTGTAAATTATTTCGCAAAAAAGGAACAGGCGTTTGAATACAGCGAGAAGGTGGGTCATATTCTTGCTGTTAGAACTAGGCAGAAAACCAATGCTGGGGATATTAAAAGCATGGTAGATAATTTAGGAAATGTGATATTAGACTCTAATGGTACAAGGAATGAATTTTGGGAATAGTATACGAACCTATATGATGGTGACAACAGGATGGGTTTTGATGAAATAAGTATTGAAATAAGAGACTATCTGGGAAATATACAGCTTGATATGTTGGAAATGGAAGATCAGACTAAGCTGGATTCCGATATAACGTTAGAGGAAGTAACATCAGCATTATTAGAACTCCCATCCTCTAAAGCTGCGGGACCAGATCTCATTCCAATTGAATTTTACAAAACATTTTTCTCTTCTATAAGGGCAGAGTTACTAGATACTCTTTTACAAGCACAGAGGGAAGTGTCAGTCCCAGACTCATGGGGGGGCACTGAGATTATTGTCATTTTAAAAAAGGGTAAGCCTCCTACAGCCCCAGGGTCGTATAGACCAATCGCCCTTATGAATGCGGACGTGAAATTATATTCCAAAATTCTGGCAACAAGACTGTCTACCGTTATAGAAAAACTAGTTACATCAGAGCAACACGGATTTATCCCAGGAAAAGGTACCACTACACATGTTCGTACAGTGATCACTTGCTTTGATGCCATGGAGGTTATTGGTGGTCCTTTGGCAGCCTTATTCCTTGACGCCGAGAAGGCTTTTGATAGGGTCGCATGGATATACTTGTGGGAAATAATGAAAGTATATGGTTTTGGCAATAAATTTATAAGGGCAATTCAGGTTTTATATAAGGCACCTACAGCCAGAATTAAAATAAACCGAGATTTAACTGCACCTGTACAAATTAAAAGAGGCACTAGGCAAGGTTGTCCTAGCTCCCCCCTCCTTTTTGCATTATATATGGATCCGTATTTGCGTTATTTAAAATCTAACCCGAATATCCCTCCTCTTATATCAAACGGAGTGGAGGTTAATGTATTAGCGTATGCAGATGACGTTGCCATAATCACCCCGGACCCAGCCAAAGCAATGGAAGAGGTTGAGTTGGAGGCTAGTAAATTTGGCAGAATATCCGGGTACAAATTAAATAGTGCAAAAACACAAATTATTAAAAACACAATGGTTCAATATAATGATAATCGGGTGGTTCCTGCAGCAACGTATTTAGGAGTTGAGATATCATCTAACTTGGACACAGTGGTAGGACGGAATATTTCCCCTTTAATTAAGGACGTAAGTGCAGAGTTGGCCAGAATAGATAAGCTTAGACTTACGCTAGTAGGACGTACAAATGTGATAAAAATGATTATTCTCCCTAAATTCCTTTATTTCTTTCGCACTATTCCTCTTTTGTTTGAAGCAATTTGGTTTAATAAACTAGAATCAATATTAAATAAATTTATATGGTCATATGGGAAAACTAGAAGGGCCTATAAGTTTATGACGTTACCAAGGGTTAGTGGAGGGTGGGGGGTCCCGGACTTCAGGCTATATTATTGGGCATCTGCACTACAATACACTCAGGGTTTGCTGGGGGCAGGTAATTTAGAGTCGAATGTTAGATCCTTTTCGACAATGGTATACTCAATTGTAATGGGGGCAGATGCTGCAAATGCTTTTCTAAATCATGCTGACTTCCTTTACTATAAACATACACGTTTTAAAACAGTTAAAGCTGCATATAACATCTGGATAGCAGTAGCAAAGAAATGTGGACTAGGAAGATACAACAGGTATACTAGAATGTATAGGAATAGAACACTACCCCCCTTGATCTTTTCTGATTCTATAATGGCGGAATGGGATGTGCAAGGTATTAAAAAAATAGGGGATCTGTTGGGGTTGGATGGGAATATCTTACAATTTTCAGACTTGATGGGAAAATATGACATTACAAGAAATAGCTTTTTTAAGTATTTGCAAATCAGGAGTTTCCTGGGTAAGAAAAAGGGTGGAGAATGTGGATTTCGGAAGAGTAACCTTATGGGATTTCGGAAGAGTAACCTTATGGAATCCCTAGCTCGGGGGGGAGAGTGTTCTATACGATTCTTTTATGCTAGCCTAGCAGAATTAAAAAAAGATGATACTGAGAAATTTGGAGATAAATGGGCAGGGAAACTAGGGGTACAGAGTCAATGTTTTTTGGATTCGCTTGAGTTAGGATGTTCTGTGCTGTGTTCTGCTCCTCTTCAATCGCAGCACTTTAAAACTGTATATCAACTCTATCACACACCGGACCGCATTGCACAGTGGGGGGCGACTACAGGGACAACTTGTTTTCGCTGCAATGCTCCGGCAGCAGACAGTATCCATATCTTTGCACTCTGTCCCCAATTAGAGAATTTACGAAAGGGTATTGAAGATTTTATGAGGCATACTCTTGGTGTAAATGAGATCCTAACACCAACTGTTATTATGCTAGGGGTTAGGGGATATAGGGATGATAAGACTGAATTTGTATTCCTAGCGATGGCAGTGTACAGATTATTAATTGCTAGAGCATGGCGGGACCCTACCCCCCCCACAACACAACAATGGATTGCTTTGCTATTGGGGATATTTAACCTTGAAAAAGGTATATATGCCAGGAAGGGTAAAAGGGCAAGAAAATTTGGATTAAAAATTTGGAAACCTGTATATTGCTGGAAAGAGAGAGTAAGGGTATACCCTGGTTAATAATTTGTAAGGCTTGTTCAAGTTCTCCACTTGTATGTGTGTTTTGTTTATAATTTTTTATACAGTAATTATTTGGGTTAAATTTTGCATTGTGATCTCTGCTTATACAAATGACAATTGTTGTATGGTGTGTGCCAACAAAATTTTAAATAAAAATTAAAAAAAAAAAAAAAAAAAAAAACACAACAAAACATAGCATAACAAAACACAACATAGCATAGCATAGCATAACAAAACAAAGCTTAGCATAACAAAACATAGTATAACAAAGCATAGTATAGCATAACAAAACATACCATAACAAAACATAGCATAGCAAAACAAAGCATAGCATAATAAAACACAACAAAACATAGCATAGCATAACAAATCATAGCAAAACACAACAAAGCATAGCATAACAAAACAAAGCATAGGATAGCAAAACTAAACATAGCATAACATAACAAAACAAAGCATAGGATAGCAAAACAAAACATAGCATAGCATAACAAAACCTAGCATAACATAACAAAACAGCATAACAAAACACAACACATAGCAGAACAAAACCTAGCATAACATAACTTAAAACAAAGCATAGCATAACAAAACAGCAAACACAACAAAACATAGCATAGCATAACAACACACAACAAAACATAGCATACATAACAAAACATCGCATTGCAAAGCATAGCAAAACCTAGCATAGCATAACAAAACACAACAAAACATAGCCTAACAAAACAACGCTTGGCATAGCATAACAAAGCATAGCATAACAAAGCATAGCATAACAAAGCATAGCATAGCAAAACAAAGCATAGCATAATAAAACACAACAAAACATAGCATAGCATAACAAAAAATAGCATAACAAAGCATAGCATATCAAAACACAACAAAACATAGCATAGCATAACACAACACAACAAAACATAGCATAGCATAACGGAACAAAGCATAGGATAGCAAAACTAAACAGAGCATAGCATAACAAAACAAAGCATAGGATAGCAAAACAAAACATAGCATAGCATAACAAAACATTGCATAACATGACACAACATAGCATAACAAAACACAACAACACATAGCATAACAACACATAGCAAAACACAACAAAACATAGCATAGCTTAACAAAACACAACAAAACATAGCACAGCAAAAAAAAACATATAATAACATAGCAAAACATAGCATATCAAACACAACAAAACATAACATAGCATATCAAAACATAGCATAGCAAAACAAAGCATAGAATAACAAAACACAACATATAGCATAGCATAACAAAACATAGCATAGCATAACAAAACAAAGCATAGCATAGCATAACAATACACAACAAAACATAGCATAGCATAACAAAACAAAGCATAACATAACAAAGCACAGCAAAACAAAACATATCATAGTAAAACAACAAAACATAGCATAGCATAACATAACACAACAAAACATAGCAGAACAAAACATAGCATAACATAACATAAAACAAAGCATAGCATAACAAAACATAGCATAACAAAACATAGCAAAACACAGCAAAACATAGAATAGCATAACAAAACAAACCATAGCATAACATAACAAAGAATAGCAAAACAAAACATAGCATAGTAATACAAAACCTAGCATAGCATAACATAACACAACAATACAGCAGAACAAAACAGCATAACATAACAAAACATAGCATAACATAACATAAAACAAAGCATAGCATAACAAAACATAGCATAACAAAACATAGCAAAACAACAAAATATAGCATAGCATAACTAAACACAACAAAACATAGCATATATAACAACACACAGCATTGCAAAGCATAGCAAAACATAGCATAGCATAGCATAAGAAAACACAACAAAACATAGCATAACAAAACACAACATAGCATAGCATAACAAAACAAAGCGTAGCATAACAAAACATAGTATAACAAAGCATAGCATAGCATAACAAAACATAGCATAACAAAACATAGCATAGCAAAACAAAGCATAGCATAATAAAACACAACAAAACATAGCATAGCATAACAAATCATAGCAAAACACAACAAAGCATATCATAACAAAACAAAGCATAGGATAGCAAAACTAAACATAGCATAGCATAACATAACAAAACAAAGCATAGGATAGCAAAACAAAACATAGCATAGCATAACAAAACATAGCATAACATAACAAAACATAGCATAACAAAACACAACACATAGCAGAACAAAACCTAGCATAACATAACTTAAAACAAAGCATAGCATAACAAAACAGCAATTACAACAAAACATAGCATAGCATAACAACACACAACAAAACATAGCATACATAACAAAACATCGCATTGCAAAGCATAGCAAAACCTAGCATAGCATAACAAAATACAACAAAACATAGCCTAACAAAACAACGCTTGGCATAGCATAACGAAGCATAGCATAACAAAGCATAGCATAGCAAAACAAAGCATAGCATAATAAAACAAAACAAAACATAGCATAGCATAACAACAAATAGCATAACAAAGCATAGCATATCAAAACACAACAAAACATAGCATAGCATAACACAACACAACAAAACATAGCATAGCATAACGGAACAAAGCATAGGATAGCAAAACTAAACAGAGCATAGCATAACAAAACAAAGCATAGGATAGCAAAACAAAACATAGCATAGCATAACAAAACATTGCATAACATGACAAAACATAGCATAACAAAACACAACAACACATAGCATAACAAAACATAGCAAAACACAACAAAACATAGCATAGCTTAACAAAACACAACAAAACATAGCACAGCAAAACAAAACATATAATAACATAGCAAAACATAGCATATCAAACACAACAAAACATAGCATAGCATATCAAAACATAGCATAGCAAAACAAAGCATAGCATAACAAAACACAACATATAACATAGCATAACAAAACATAGCATAGCATAACAAAACAAAGCATAGCATAGCATAACAAAACACAACAAAACATAGCATAGCATAACAAAACAAAGCATAACATAACAAAGCACAGCAAAACAAAACATATCATAGTAAAACAACAAAACATAGCATAGCATAACATAACACAACAAAACATAGCAGAACAAAACATAGCATAACATAACATAAAACAAAGCATAGCATAACAAAACATAGCATAACAAAACATAGCAAAACACAGCAAAACATAAAATAGCATAACAAAACAAACCATAGCATAACATAACAAAGAATAGCAAAACAAAACATAGCATAGTAAAACAAAACCTAGCATAGCATAACATAACACAACAAAACAGCAGAACAAAACAGCATAACATAACAAAACATAGCATAACATAACATAAAACAAAGCATAGCATAACAAAACATAGCATAACAAAACATAGCAAAACAACAAAATATAGCATAGCATAGCGAAACACAACAAAACATAGCATACATAACAACACACAGCATTGCAAAGCATAGCAAAACATAGCATAGCATAGCATAAGAAAACACAACAAAACATAGCATAACAAAACACAAGATAGCATAGCATAGCATAACAAAACAAAGCTTAGCATAACAAAACATAGTATAACAAAGCATAGCATAGCATAACAAAACATAGCATAACAAAACATAGCATAGCAAAACAAAGCATAGCATAATAAAACACAACAAAACATAGCATAGCATAACAAATCATAGCAAAACACAACAAAGCATAGCATAACAAAGCATAGGATAGCAAAACTAAACATAGCATAGCATAACATAACAAAACAAAGCATAGGATAGCAAAACAAAACATAGCATAGCATAACAAAACATAGCATAACAAAACACAACACATAGCAGAACAAAACCTAGCATAACATAACTTAAAACAAAGCATAGCATAACAAAACAGCAAACACAACAAAACATAGCATAGCATAACAACACACAACAAAACATAGCATACATAACAAAACATCGCATTGGAAAGCATAGCAAAACCTAGCATAGCATAACAAAACACAACAAAACATAGCCTAACAAAACAATGCTTGGCATAGCATAACAAAGCATAGCATAACAAAGCATAGCATAACAAAGCATAGCATAGCAAAACAAAGCATAGCATAATAAAACACAACAAAACATAGCATAGCATAACAAAAAATAGCATAACAAAGCATAGCATATCAAAACACAACAAAACATAGCATAGCATAACACAACACAACAAAACATGGCATAGCATAACCGAACAAAGCATAGGATAGCAAAACTAAACAGAGCATAGCATAACAAAACAAAGCATAGGATAGCAAAACAAAACATAGCATAGCATAACAAAACATTGCATAACATGACAAAACATAGCATAACAAAACCCAACAACACATAGCATAACAAAACATAGCAAAACACAACAAAACATAGCATAGCTTAACAAAACACCACAAAACATAGCACAGCAAAACAAAACATATAATAACATAGCAAAACATAGCATATCAAACACAACAAAACATAGCATAGCATATCAAAACATAGCATAGCAAAACAAAGCATAGCATAACAAAACACAACATATAGCATAGCATAACAAAACATAGCATAGCATAACAAAACATAGCATAGCATAACAAAGCATAGCATAGCAAAACATAGCATAGCATAACAAAGCATAGCATAACAAAGCATAGCATAACAAAACATAGCATAACAAAACATAGCATAGCAAAACAAAGCATAGCATAGCATAACAAAGCATAGCATAACAAAGCATAGCATAACAAAACATAGCATAACAAAACATAGCATAGCAAAACAAAGCATAGCATAGCAAAACACAACATAACATAGCATAGCATAACAAAGCATAGCATAGCATAACAAACACAACAAAACATAGCATAGCATAACAAAACAAAGCATAGGATAGCAAAACACAGCAAAATATAGAATAGCATAACAAAACAAACCATAGTATAACATAACAAAGAATATCAAAACAAAACATAGCATAGTAAAACAAAACATAGCATACCATAACATAGCACAACAAAACAGCAGAACAAAACAGCCTAACATAACAAAACATAGCATAACATAAAACAAAGCATAGCATAACAAAACATAGCAGAACAAAACATAGCAAAACACAACAAAATTTAGCATAGCATAACTAAACACAACAAAACATAGCATACATAACACACAGTATTGCAAAGCATAGCAAAACATAGCATAGCATAGCATAAGAAAACACAACAAAACATAGCATAGCATAACAAAACACAACATAGCATAGCATAACAAAACAAAGCTTAGCATAACAAAACATAGTATAACAAAGCATAGCATAGCATAACAATACATAGCATAACAAAACATAGCATAGCAAAACCATGCATAGCATAATAAAACACAACAAAACATAGCATAACAAATCATAGCAAAACACAACAAAGCATAGCATAACAAAACAAAGCAAAGGATAGCAAAACTAAACATAGCATAACATAACAAAACAAAGCATAGGATAGCAAAACAAAACATAGCATAGCATAGCATAACAAAACATAGCATAACATAACAAAACATAGCATAACAAAACACAACACATAGCAGAACAAAACCTAGCATAACATAACTTAAAGCAAAGCATAGCATAACAAAACAGCAAACACAACAAAACATAGCATAGCATAGCATAACAACACACAACAAAACATAGCATACATAACAAAACATTGCATTGCAAAGCTTAGCAAAACCTAGCATAGCATAACAAAACACAACAAAACATAGCATAGCATAACAAAATACAACATAGCATAGCATAACAAAACACAACATAGCATAGCCTAACAAAACAACGCTTGGCATAGCATAACAAAGCATAGCATAACAAAGCATAGCATAACAAAGCATAGCATAGCAAAACAAAGCATAGCATAATAAAACACAACAAAACATAGCATAGCATAACAAAAAATAGCATAACAAAGCATAGCATATCAAAACACAACAAAACATAGCATAGCATAACAAAACACAACAAAACATAGCATAGCATAGCGGAACAAAGCATAGGATAGCAAAACTAAACAGAGCATAGCATAACAAAATACAACATAGCATAGCATAACAAAACACAACATAGCATAGCCTAACAAAACAACGCTTGGCATAGCATAACAAAGCATAGCATAACAAAGCATAGCATAACAAAGCATAGCATAGCAAAACAAAGCATAGCATAATAAAACACAACAAAACATAGCATAGCATAACAAAAAATAGCATAACAAAGCATAGCATATCAAAACACAACAAAACATAGCATAGCATAACAAAACACAACAAAACATAGCATAGCATAGCGGAACAAAGCATAGGATAGCAAAACTAAACAGAGCATAGCATAACAAAACAAAGCATAGGATAGCAAAACAAAACATAGCATAGCATAACAAAACATTGCATAACATGACAAAACATAGCATATCAAAACACAACAACACATAGCATAACAAAACATAGCAAAACACAACAAAACATAGCATAGCTTAACAAAACACAACAAAACATAGCACAGCAAAACCAAACATATAATAACATAGCAAAACATAGCATATAAAACACAAAAAAACATAGCATAGCATATCAAAACATAGCATAGCAAAACAAAGCATAGCATAATAAAACACAACATATAGCATAGCATAACAAAACATAGCATAGCATAACAAAGCATAGCATAGCATAACAAAGCATAGCATAGCATAACAAAGCATAGCATAACAAAGCATAGCATAACAAAGCATAGCATAACAAAACATATTATAACAAAACATAGCATAACAAAACATAGCATAGCAAAACAAAGCATAGCAAAACACAACATAACATAGCATAGCATAACTAAGCATAGCATAGCATAACAAACACAACAAAACATAGCATAGCATAACAAAACAAAGCATAGCATAACAAACACAACAAAACATAGCATAGCATAACAAAACAAAGCATAGGATAGCAAAACACAGCAAAATATAGAATAGCATAACAAAGCATAGCATAGCATAACAAACACAACAAAACATAGCATAGCATAACAAAACAAAGCATAGGATAGCAAAACACAGCAAAATATAGAATAGCATAACAAAACAAACCATAGTATAACATAACAAAGAATATCAAAACAAAACATAGCATAGTAAAACAAAACATAGCATACCATAACATAGCACAACAAAACAGCAGAACAAAACAGCCTAACATAACAAAACATAGCATAACATAAAACAAAGCATAGCATAACAAAACATAGCAGAACAAAACATAGCAAAACACAACAAAATTTAGCATAGCATAACTAAACACAACAAAACATAGCATACATAACACACAGTATTGCAAAGCATAGCAAAACATAGCATAGCATAGCATAAGAAAACACAACAAAACATAGCATAGCATAACAAAACACAACATAGCATAGCATAACAAAACAAAGCTTAGCATAACAAAACATAGTATAACAAAGCATAGCATAGCATAACAATACATAGCATAACAAAACATAGCATAGCAAAACCATGCATAGCATAATAAAACACAACAAAACATAGCATAACAAATCATAGCAAAACACAACAAAGCATAGCATAACAAAACAAAGCAAAGGATAGCAAAACTAAACATAGCATAACATAACAAAACAAAGCATAGGATAGCAAAACAAAACATAGCATAGCATAGCATAACAAAACATAGCATAACATAACAAAACATAGCATAACAAAACACAACACATAGCAGAACAAAACCTAGCATAACATAACTTAAAGCAAAGCATAGCATAACAAAACAGCAAACACAACAAAACATAGCATAGCATAGCATAACAACACACAACAAAACATAGCATACATAACAAAACATTGCATTGCAAAGCTTAGC
Source organism: Lissotriton helveticus (assembly GCF_964261635.1). Classification (NCBI taxonomy): domain Eukaryota; kingdom Metazoa; phylum Chordata; class Amphibia; order Caudata; family Salamandridae; genus Lissotriton; species Lissotriton helveticus. Next base: position 1,903,687,062 of record NC_136067.1, on the reverse strand, counting down.
AAAACCTAGCATAGCATAACAAAACACAACAAAACATAGCATAGCATAACAAAATACAACATAGCATAGCATAACAAAACACAACATAGCATAGCCTAACAAAACAACGCTTGGCATAGCATAACAAAGCATAGCATAACAAAGCATAGCATAACAAAGCATAGCATAGCAAAACAAAGCATAGCATAATAAAACACAACAAAACATAGCATAGCATAACAAAAAATAGCATAACAAAGCATAGCATATCAAAACACAACAAAACATAGCATAGCATAACAAAACACAACAAAACATAGCATAGCATAGCGGAACAAAGCATAGGATAGCAAAACTAAACAGAGCATAGCATAACAAAATACAACATAGCATAGCATAACAAAACACAACATAGCATAGCCTAACAAAACAACGCTTGGCATAGCATAACAAAGCATAGCATAACAAAGCATAGCATAACAAAGCATAGCATAGCAAAACAAAGCATAGCATAATAAAACACAACAAAACATAGCATAGCATAACAAAAAATAGCATAACAAAGCATAGCATATCAAAACACAACAAAACATAGCATAGCATAACAAAACACAACAAAACATAGCATAGCATAGCGGAACAAAGCATAGGATAGCAAAACTAAACAGAGCATAGCATAACAAAACAAAGCATAGGATAGCAAAACAAAACATAGCATAGCATAACAAAACATTGCATAACATGACAAAACATAGCATATCAAAACACAACAACACATAGCATAACAAAACATAGCAAAACACAACAAAACATAGCATAGCTTAACAAAACACAACAAAACATAGCACAGCAAAACCAAACATATAATAACATAGCAAAACATAGCATATAAAACACAAAAAACATAGCATAGCATATCAAAACATAGCATAGCAAAACAAAGCATAGCATAATAAAACACAACATATAGCATAGCATAACAAAACATAGCATAGCATAACAAAGCATAGCATAGCATAACAAAGCATAGCATAGCATAACAAAGCATAGCATAACAAAGCATAGCATAACAAAACATAGCATAACAAAACATATTATAACAAAACATAGCATAACAAAACATAGCATAGCAAAACAAAGCATAGCAAAACACATCATAACATAGCATAGCATAACTAAGCATAGCATAGCATAACAAACACAACAAAACATAGCATAGCATAACAAAACAAAGCATAGGATAGCATAACATAGCATAACAAAACATAGCAAAACACAGCAAATTATAGAATAGCATAACAAAACAAACCATAGCATAACATAACAAAGAATAGCAAAACAAAACATAGCATAGTAAAACAAAACATAGCATAGCATAACATAACACAACAAAACAGCAGAACAAAACAGCCTAACATAACAAAACATAGCATAACATAAAACAAAGCATAGCATAACAAAACATAGCTGAACAAAACATAGCAAAACACAACAAAATATAGCATAGCATAACTAAACACAACAAAACATAGCATACATAACACACAGCATTGCAAAGCATAGCAAAACATAGCATATCATAGCATAAGAAAACACAACAAAACATAGCATAGCATAACAAAACACAACATAGCATAGCATAACAAAACAAAGCTTAGCATAACAAAACATAGTATAACAAAGCATAGCATAGCATAACAAAACATAGCATAACAAAGCATAGCATAGCAAAACAAAGCATAGCATAATAAAACACAACAAAACATAGCATAGCATAACAAAAAATAGCATAACAAAGCATAGCATATCAAAACACAACAAAACATAGCATAGCAAAACAAAACACAACAAAACATAGCATAGCATAACGGAACAAAGCATAGGATAGCAAAACTAAATAGAGCATAGCATAGCAAAACAAAGCATAGCATAGCAAAACACAACATAACATAGCATAGCATAACTAAGCATAGCATAGCATAACAAACACAACAAAACATAGCATAGCAAAACAAAACAAAGCATAGGATAGCATAACATAGCATAACAAAACATAGCAAAACACAGCAAATTATAGCATAGCATAACAAAACAAACCATAGCATAACATAACAAAGAATAGCAAAACAAAACATAGCATAGTAAAACAAAACATAGCATAGCATAACATAACACAACAAAACAGCAGAACAAAACAGCCTAACATAACAAAACATAGCATAACATAAAACAAAGCATAGCATAGCATAACAAAACACAGCAGAACAAAACATAGCAAAACACAACAAAATATAGCATAGCATAACTAAACACAACAAAACAAGCATACATAACACACAGCATTGCAAAGCATAGCATAAGAAAACACAACAAAACATAGCATAGCATAATAAAACACAACATAGCATAGCATAACAAAACAAAGCTTAGCATAACAAAACATAGTATAACAAAGCATAGCATAGCATAACAAAACATAGCATAACAAAGCATAGCATAGCAAAACAAAGCATTACATAATAAAACACAACAAAACATAGCATAGCATAACACAAAATAGCATAACAAAGCATAGCATATCAAAACACAACAAAACATAGCATAGCATAACAAAACACAACAAAACATAGCATAGCATAACGGAACAAAGCATAGGATAGCAAAACTAAATAGAGCATAGCATAACAAAACAAAGCATAGGATAGCAAAACAAAACATAGCATAGCATAACAAAACATTGCATAACATGACAAAACATAGCAGAACAAAACATAGCATAACATAACATAAAACAAAGCATAGCATAACAAAACATAGCATAACAAAACATAGCAAAACACAGCAAAACATAAAATAGCATAACAAAACAAACCATAGCATAACATAACAAAGAATAGCAAAACAAAACATAGCATAGTAAAACAAAACCTAGCATAGCATAACATAACACAACAAAACAGCAGAACAAAACAGCATAACATAACAAAACATAGCATAACATAACATAAAACAAAGCATAGCATAACAAAACATAGCATAACAAAACATAGCAAAACAACAAAATATAGCATAGCATAGCGAAACACAACAAAACATAGCATACATAACAACACACAGCATTGCAAAGCATAGCAAAACATAGCATAGCATAGCATAAGAAAACACAACAAAACATAGCATAACAAAACACAAGATAGCATAGCATAGCATAACAAAACAAAGCTTAGCATAACAAAACATAGTATAACAAAGCATAGCATAGCATAACAAAACATAGCATAACAAAACATAGCATAGCAAAACAAAGCATAGCATAATAAAACACAACAAAACATAGCATAGCATAACAAATCATAGCAAAACACAACAAAGCATAGCATAACAAAACAAAGCATAGGATAGCAAAACTAAACATAGCATAGCATAACATAACAAAACAAAGCATAGGATAGCAAAACAAAACATAGCATAGCATAACAAAACATAGCATAACAAAACACAACACATAGCAGAACAAAACCTAGCATAACATAACTTAAAACAAAACATAGCATAACAAAACAGCAAACACAACAAAACATAGCATAGCATAACAACACACAACAAAACATAGCATACATAACAAAACATCGCATTGGAAAGCATAGCAAAACCTAGCATAGCATAACAAAACACAACAAAACATAGCCTAACAAAACAATGCTTGGCATAGCATAACAAAGCATAGCATAACAAAGCATAGCATAACAAAGCATAGCATAACAAAGCATAGCATAGCAAAACAAAGCATAGCATAATAAAACACAACAAAACATAGCATAGCATAACAAAAAATAGCATAACAAAGCATAGCATATCAAAACACAACAAAACATAGCATAGCATAACACAACACAACAAAACATAGCATAGCATAACCGAACAAAGCATAGGATAGCAAAACTAAACAGAGCATAGCATAACAAAACAAAGCATAGGATAGCAAAACAAAACATAGCATAGCATAACAAAACATTGCATAACATGACAAAACATAGCATAACAAAACCCAACAACACATAGCATAACAAAACATAGCAAAACACAACAAAACATAGCATAGCTTAACAAAACACCACAAAACATAGCACAGCAAAACAAAACATATAATAACATAGCAAAACATAGCATATCAAACACAACAAAACATAGCATAGCATATCAAAACATAGCATAGCAAAACAAAGCATAGCATAACAAAACACAACATATAGCATAGCATAACAAAACATAGCATAGCATAACAAAACATAGCATAGCATAACAAAGCATAGCATAGCAAAACATAGCATAGCATAACAAAGCATAGCATAACAAAGCATAGCATAACAAAACATAGCATAACAAAACATAGCATAGCAAAACAAAGCATAGCATAGCATAACAAAGCATAGCATAACAAAGCATAGCATAACAAAACATAGCATAACAAAACATAGCATAGCAAAACAAAGCATAGCATAGCAAAACACAACATAACATAGCATAGCATAACAAAGCATAGCATAGCATAACAAACACAACAAAACATAGCATAGCATAACAAAACAAAGCATAGGATAGCAAAACACAGCAAAATATAGAATAGCATAACAAAACAAACCATAGTATAACATAACAAAGAATATCAAAACAAAACATAGCATAGTAAAACAAAACATAGCATACCATAACATAGCACAACAAAACAGCAGAACAAAACAGCCTAACATAACAAAACATAGCATAACATAAAACAAAGCATAGCATAAAAAACATAGCAGAACAAAACATAGCAAAACACAACAAAATTTAGCATAGCATAACTAAACACAACAAAACATAGCATACATAACACACAGTATTGCAAAGCATAGCAAAACATAGCATAGCATAGCATAAGAAAACACAACAAAACATAGCATAGCATAACAAAACACAACATAGCATAGCATAACAAAACAAAGCTTAGCATAACAAAACATAGTATAACAAAGCATAGCATAGCATAGCATAACAATACATAGCATAACAAAACATAGCATAGCAAAACAAAGCATAGCATAATAAAACACAACAAAACATAGCATAACAAATCATAGCAAAACACAACAAAGCATAGCATAACAAAACAAAGCATAGGATAGCAAAACTAAACATAGCATAACATAACAAAACAAAGCATAGGATAGCAAAACAAAACATAGCATAGCATAACAAAACATAGCATAACATAACAAAACATAGCATAACAAAACACAACACATAGCAGAACAAAACCTAGCATAACATAACTTAAAGCAAAGCATAGCATAACAAAACAGCAAACACAACAAAACATAGCATAGCATAGCATAACAACACACAACAAAACATAGCATACATAACAAAACATTGCATTGCAAAGCTTAGCAAAACCTAGCATAGCATAACAAAACACAACAAAACATAGCATAGCATAACAAAATACAACATAGCATAGCATAACAAAACACAACATAGCATAGCCTAACAAAACAACGCTTGGCATAGCATAACAAAGCATAGCATAACAAAGCATAGCATAACAAAGCATAGCATAGCAAAACAAAGCATAGCATAATAAAACACAACAAAACATAGCATAGCATAACAAAAAATAGCATAACAAAGCATAGCATATCAAAACACAACAAAACATAGCATAGCATAACAAAACACAACAAAACATAGCATAGCATAGCGGAACAAAGCATAGGATAGCAAAACTAAACAGAGCATAGCATAACAAAATACAACATAGCATAGCATAACAAAACACAACATAGCATAGCCTAACAAAACAACGCTTGGCCTAGCATAACAAAGCATAGCATAACAAAGCATAGCATAACAAAGCATAGCATAGCAAAACAAAGCATAGCATAATAAAACACAACAAAACATAGCATAGCATAACAAAAAATAGCATAACAAAGCATAGCATATCAAAACACAACAAAACATAGCATAGCATAACAAAACACAACAAAACATAGCATAGCATAGCGGAACAAAGCATAGGATAGCAAAACTAAACAGAGCATAGCATAACAAAACAAAGCATAGGATAGCAAAACAAAACATAGCATAGCATAACAAAACATTGCATAACATGACAAAACATAGCATATCAAAACACAACAACACATAGCATAACAAAACATAGCAAAACACAACAAAACATAGCATAGCTTAACAAAACACAACAAAACATAGCACAGCAAAACCAAACATATAATAACATAGCAAAACATAGCATATAAAACACAAAAAAACATAGCATAGCATATCAAAACATAGCATAGCAAAACAAAGCATAGCATAATAAAACACAACATATAGCATAGCATAACAAAACATAGCATAGCATAACAAAGCATAGCATAGCATAACAAAGCATAGCATAGCATAACAAAGCATAGCATAACAAAGCATAGCATAACAAAGCATAGCATAACAAAACATATTATAACAAAACATAGCATAACAAAACATAGCATAGCAAAACAAAGCATAGCAAAACACAACATAACATAGCATAGCATAACTAAGCATAGCATAGCATAACAAACACAACAAAACATAGCATAGCATAACAAAACAAAGCATAGGATAGCATAACATAGCATAACAAAACATAGCAAAACACAGCAAATTATAGAATAGCATAACAAAACAAACCATAGCATAACATAACAAAGAATAGCAAAACAAAACATAGCATAGTAAAACAAAACATAGCATAGCATAACATAACACAACAAAACAGCAGAACAAAACAGCCTAACATAACAAAACATAGCATAACATAAAACAAAGCATAGCATAACAAAACATAGCTGAACAAAACATAGCAAAACACAACAAAATATAGCATAGCATAACTAAACACAACAAAACATAGCATACATAACACACAGCATTGCAAAGCATAGCAAAACATAGCATATCATAGCATAAGAAAACACAACAAAACATAGCATAGCATAACAAAACACAACATAGCATAGCATAACAAAACAAAGCTTAGCATAACAAAACATAGTATAACAAAGCATAGCATAGCATAACAAAGCATAGCATAGCATAACAAAACATAGCATAACAAAACATAGCATAGCAAAACAAAGCATAGCATAATAAAACACAACAAAACAAAACATAGCATAGCATAACAAATCATAGCAAAACACAACAAAGCATAGCATAACAAAACAAAGCATAGGATAGCAAAACTAAACATAGCATAGCATAACATAACAAAACAAAGCATAGGATAGCAAAACAAAACATAGCATAGCATAACAAAACATAGCATAACATAACAAAACATAGCATAGCATAACAACACACAACAAAACATAGCATACATAACAAAACATCGCATTGCAAAGCATAGCAAAACCTAGCATAGCATAACAAAACACAACAAAACATAGCATAGCATAACAAAATACAACATAGCATAGCATAACAAAACACAACATAGCATAGCCTAACAAAACAACGCTTGGCATAGCATAACAAAGCATAGCATAATAAAACACAACAAAACATAGCATAGCATAACAAAAAATAGCATAACAAAGCATAGCATATCAAAACACAACAAAACATAGCATAGCATAACTAAACACAACAAAACATAGCATAACAAAGCATAGCATATCAAAACACAACAAAACATAGCATAGCATAACTAAACACAACAAAACATAGCATAGCATAACAAAACAAAGCATAGGGTAGCAAAACTAAACAGAGCATAGCATAACAAAACAAAGCATAGGATAGCAAAACAAAACATAGCATAGCATAACAAAGCATAGCATATCAAAGCATAGCATATCAAAACACAACAAAACATAGCATAGCATAACTAAACACAACAAAACATAGCATAGCATAACAAAACAAAGCATAGGATAGCAAAACTAAACAGAGCATAGCATAACAAAACAAAGCATAGGATAGCAAAACAAAACATAGCATAGCATACCAAAACATTGCATAACATGACAACACATAGCATAACAAAACATAGCAAAACACAACAAAACATAGCATAGCTTAACAAAACACAACAAAACATAGCACAGCAAAACAAAACATATAATAACATAGCAAAACATAGCATATCAAACACAACAAAGCATAGCATATCAAAACATAGCATAGCAAAACAAAGCATAGCATAATAAAACACAACATATAGCATAGCCTAACAAAACATAGCATAGCAAAACAAAGCATAGCATAACAAAGCATAGCATAGCATAACAAAGCATAGCATAACAAAACATAGCATAACAAAACATAGCATAACAAAACATAGCATAGCAAAACAAAGCATAGCATAGCAAAACACAACATAACATAGCATAGCATAAGTAAGCATAGCATAGCATAACAAACACAACAAAACATAGCATAGCATAACAAAACAAAGCATAGGATAGCATAGCATAGCATAACAAAACATAGCAAAACACAGCAAATTATAGAATAGCATAACAAAACAAACCATAGCATAACATAACAAAGAATAGCAAAACAAAACAAAACATAGCATAGTAAAACAAAACATAGCATAGCATAACATAACACAACAAAACAGTAGAACAAAACAGCATAACATAACAAAACATAGCAGAACATAACATAAAACAAAGCATAGCATAACAAAACATAGCAGAACAAAACATAGCAAAACACAACAAAATATAGCATAGCATAACTAAACACAACAAAACATAGCATACATAACAACACACAGCATTGCAAAGCATAGCAAAACATAGCATAGCACATCATAGGAAAACACAACACAACATAGCATATCATAACAAAACAAAGCTTAGCATAACAAAACATAGTATAACAAAGCATAGCATAGCATAACAAAGCATAGCATAGCATAACAAAACATAGCATAACAAAACATAGCATGGCAAAACAAAGCATAGCATAATAAAACACAACAAAACAAAACATAGCATAGCATAACAAATCATAGCAAAACACAACAAAGCATAGCATAACAAAACAAAGCATAGGATAGCAAAACTAAACATAGCATAGCATAACATAACAAAACAAAGCATAGGATAGCAAAACAAAACATAGCATAGCATAACAAAACATAGCATAACATAACAAAACATAGCATAGCATAACAACACACAACAAAACATAGCATACATAACAAAACATCGCATTGCAAAGCATAGCAAAACCTAGCATAGCATAACAAAACACAACAAAACATAGCATAGCATAACAAAATACAACATAGCATAGCATAACAAAACACAACATAGCATAGCCTAACAAAACAACGCTTGGCATAGCATAACAAAGCATAGCATAATAAAACACAACAAAACATAGCATAGCATAACAAAAAATAGCATAACAAAGCATAGCATATCAAAACACAACAAAACATAGCATAGCATAACTAAACACAACAAAACATAGCATAACAAAGCATAGCATATCAAAACACAACAAAACATAGCATAGCATAACTAAACACAACAAAACATAGCATAGCATAACAAAACAAAGCATAGGGTAGCAAAACTAAACAGAGCATAGCATAACAAAACAAAGCATAGGATAGCAAAACAAAACATAGCATAGCATAACAAAGCATAGCATATCAAAGCATAGCATATCAAAACACAACAAAACATAGCATAGCATAACTAAACACAACAAAACATAGCATAGCATAACAAAACAAAGCATAGGATAGCAAAACTAAACAGAGCATAGCATAACAAAACAAAGCATAGGATAGCAAAACAAAACATAGCATAGCATACCAAAACATTGCATAACATGACAACACATAGCATAACAAAACACAACAACACATAGCATAACAAAACATAGCAAAACACAACAAAACATAGCATAGCTTAACAAAACACAACAAAACATAGCATAGCATAACAAAACATAGCATAACAAAACATAGCATAGCAAAACAAAGCATAGCATAGCATAGCAAAACACAACATAGCATAGCATAACAAAGCATAGCATAGCATAACAAACACAACAAAACATAGCATAGCATAACAAAACAAAGCATAGCATAACAAAGCATAGCATAACAAAACATAGCATAACAAAACATAGCATAACAAAACATAGCATAGCAAAACAAAGCATAGCATAGCAAAACACAACATAACATAGCATAGCATAAGTAAGCATAGCATAGCATAACAAACACAACAAAACATAGCATAGCATAACAAAACAAAGCATAGGATAGCATAGCATAGCATAACAAAACATAGCAAAACACAGCAAATTATAGAATAGCATAACAAAACAAAGAATAGCAAAACAAAACAAAACATAGCATAGTAAAACAAAACATAGCATAGCATAACATAACACAACAAAACAGTAGAACAAAACAGCATAACATAACAAAATATTGCAGAACATAACATAAAACAAAGCATAGCATAACAAAACATAGCAGAACAAAACATAGCAAAACACAACAAAATATAGCATAGCATAACTAAACACAACAAAACATAGCATACATAACAACACACAGCATTGCAAAGCATAGCAAAACATAGCATAGCACAGCATAGGAAAACACAACACAACATAGCATATCATAACAAAACAAAGCTTAGCATAACAAAACATAGTATAACAAAGCATAGCATAGCATAACAAAGCATAGCATAGCATAACAAAACATAGCATAACAAAACATAGCATAGCAAAACAAAGCATAGCATAATAAAACACAACAAAACAAAACATAGCATAACAAATCATAGCAAAACACAACAAAGCATAGCATAACAAAACAAAGCATAGGATAGCAAAACTAAACATAGCATAGCATAACATAACAAAACAAAGCATAGGATAGCAAAACAAAACATAGCATAGCATAACAAAACATAGCATAACATAACAAAACATAGCATAGCATAACAACACACAACAAAACATAGCATACATAACAAAACATCGCATTGCAAAGCATAGCAAAACCTAGCATAGCATAACAAAACACAACAAAACATAGCATAGCATAACAAAATACAACATAGCATAGCATAACAAAACACAACATAGCATAGCCTAACAAAACAACGCTTGGCATAGCATAACAAAGCATAGCATAATAAAACACAACAAAACATAGCATAGCATAACAAAAAATTGCATAACAAAGCATAGCATATCAAAACACAACAAAACATAGCATAGCATAACTAAACACAACAAAACATAGCATAACAAAGCATAGCATATCAAAACACAACAAAACATAGCATAGCATAACTAAACACAACAAAACATAGCATAGCATAACAAAACAAAGCATAGGGTAGCAAAACTAAACAGAGCATAGCATAACAAAACAAAGCATAGGATAGCAAAACAAAACATAGCATAGCATAACAAAGCATAGCATATCAAAGCATAGCATATCAAAACACAACAAAACATAGCATTGCATAACTAAACACAACAAAACATAGCATAGCATAACAAAACAAAGCATAGGATAGCAAAACTAAACAGAGCATAGCATAACAAAACAAAGCATAGGATAGCAAAACAAAACATAGCATAGCATACCAAAACATTGCATAACATGACAACACATAGCATAACAAAACACAACAACACATAGCATAACAAAACATAGCAAAACACAACAAAACATAGCATAGCTTAACAAAACACAACAAAACATAGCATAGCATAACAAAACATAGCATAACAAAACATAGCATAGCAAAACAAAGCATAGCATAGCATAGCAAAACACAACAAAACATAGCATAACAAAACAAAGCATAGAACATAGCATAGCATAATAAAACAAAGCATAACAAAACTTTGCATAGCATAACAAAACATAGCATAACAAAACATAGCATAACATAACAAAACATAGCATAGCAAAACAAAACAAAACAACACATAGCAAAACAAAACAAAACATAGCATAGCTTAACAAAACACAACAAAGCATTGCATAGCATAACAAAACAAAGCATAGGATAGCAAAATAACATAGCATAGCATAACATAACAAAGCATAAAATGGCAAAACAAAACATTGCATAGCATAACAAAACATAGCATAACATAACAAAGCATAGCATAACAAAACACAACAACACATAGCATAACAAAACATAGCAAAACACAACAAAATATAGCATAGCTTAACAAAACATAGCATAACAAAACAAAACATATCATAGCCTAGTAAAACATAGCATAGTATACCAAACACAACAAAGCATAGCATAGCATAACAAAACATAGCATAGCAAAACAAAGCATAACACACACAACCACACACACACAACCACAACCACACACAACCACAACCACACACAACCACAACCACACACAACAACACACACAACTATCTATCTATCTATCTATCTATCTATCTATCTATCTATCTATCTATCTATCTATCTATCTATCTATCTATCTATCTATCTATCTATCTATCTATCTATCGCCCTGACTCTATCTATCTATCTATCTATCTATCTATCTATCTATCTATCTATCTATCTATCTATCTATCTATCTATCTATCTATCTATCTATCTATCTATCTATCTATCTATCTATCTATCTATCGCCCTCACTCTATCTGTCTATCGATCTATCGCCCTCACTCTATCTGTCTATCGATCTATCCCCCTCACTCTATCTGTCTATCGATCTATCGCCCTCACTCTATCTAATCGCCCTCACTCTATTTATCTATCTGCCTCACTCTATCTAATCGCCCTCACTCTATCTATCTATTGGCCTCACTCTATCTATTCGCCCTCACTCTATCTATCTATCTATCGCCTTCACTCTATCTATCGCCCTCACTCTATCTATCGCCCTCACTCTATCTATCTATCGCCCTAACTCTATCTATCTATCGCCCTCACTCTATCTATCTATCTATCGCCCTCACTCTATCTATCTATCTATCGCCCTCACTCTATCTATCTATCTCCCTCGCTCTATCTATCTATCTATCTATCTATCTATCTATCTATCTATCTATCTATCTATCTATCTATCTAACACCTTCACTCTATCTATCACCCTCACTCTATCTATCGCCCTCACTCTATCTATTTATCTATCGCCCTCACTCTATCTATCTATCTATCTATCTATCTATCTATCTATCTATCTATCTATCTATCTATCTATCGGCCTCACTCTATCTATCAATCTATCTATCTTTTGCCCTCACTCTATCTATCGCCCTCACTCTATCTATCTATCTATTGCCCTCACTATCTATTACCCTCACTCTATCTATCTATCTATCTATCTATCTATCTATCTATCTATCTATCTATCTATCTATCTATCTATCTATCTATCTATCTATCTATCTATCTATCTATCTATCTATCTATCTATCTATCGCCCTCACTCTATCGCCCTCACTCTATCGCCCTCACTCTATCTATCGCCCTCACTCTATCTATCGCCCTCACTCTATCAATCTATCTGTCGCCCTCACTCTATCTATTGCCCTCACTATCTATCACCCTCAATCTATCTATCTATCTATCTATCGCCCTCACTCTATCGCCCTCACTCTATCTATCGCCCTCACTCTATCTCCCTCACTCTATCTATCTATCTATTGCCCTCACGCTATCTATCTATCGCCTTCACTCTATCTACCTATTGGCCTCACTCTATCTATCTATCGGCCTCACTCTATCTATCTATCTAATCGCCCTCACTCTATCTATCTATCTAATCGCCGTCACTCTATCTATCTATCTATCTGTCTATCTATCGCCTTCACTCTATCTATTGCCCTCACTCTATCGCCCTAACTCTATCTATCTATCTATCTATCTATCTATCTATCTATCTATCTATCTATCTATCTATCTATCTATCTATCTATCTATCTATCTATCTATCTATCTATCTATCTATCTATCTATCGCCCTCACTCTATCTATCTAATCGCCCTCACTCTATCTATCTATCGCCCTAACTCTATCTATCTATCTATCGCCCTCACTCTATCTATCTAATCGCCCTCACTCTATCTATCCATCTATCTATCTATCTATCTATCTATCTATCTATCTATCTATCTATCTATCTATCTATCTATCTATCTATCTATCTATCTATCTATCTATCTATCGCCCTCACTCTATCGCCCTCACTCTATCTATTGCCCTCACTCTATCTATCGCCCTCACTCTATCTATCGCCCTCACTCTATCTATCGCCCTCACTCTATCTATCTATCGCCCTCACTCTATCTATCTATCGCCCTCACTCTATCTATCGCATCACCACAGCATCAATCAGCACCACCACAGCATCACTAAGGGGCACAACAACATCACTATGCGCTACCACAGGATCATTGAATGCCACAGGATCATTGAATGCCACAGCATCACTAGTCGCCACCACAACATCACTCAGCGCCACCACAGCATCAATCTGTGCAACCATTCAACAACAACTGGGTCAAATATGTTCTCTCAATGTTTCAAGCATTATTACAAATGTCACAAAAAGCAGTTAGTATTTCACTTCTGTTCTTGGATTTTCGTCACAATAAAATACACTGAACATATTCTTCACAAAAGTTATTTACAAAAGTTTAAGCTATTGCCATTATAAATTACAATAACTTTTATTTAAGTATTAATTATTTAAAAAATTAAAAGCCATTGTTATTTGTAATATCAATACATCTAAGTCACGTGAATACAACACATATTGCATTACAAATGCTATAGGTGTCACAAGTTATAACTATTGGCATTGTAAATGACAAAGCTATTATTTTTGCTATTTTCAAAACCAATACATAAATAAAAAATGTGTCATTTACAATACCAATAGCTCAAACTTTCCTAATGCGAGACCTTATGCATTGCAAATGCTTGTTAATTGGATGTGTTTTTTCTCTGTTCAGCTTTACATATAATTTGACTTTCAGCACTCCAGGGGAGTCCTCTCTTTCCGTTTTTCTGGATCACTCCAGATCCGCGCTTGTTCTTATTTCTCTTTCTTCCATCACACCAGATCCCCCCTTACTCTGTCATCTTCTGAATAATGTTGTACTCCCACCACACAGCTTGTTTTTCTTCCCATTGCTCAAGCTCCCCAGTGGTTCAAAGAGGCATTGTCCTGTAAGCCAATAACAAATATAAAAGTATCCTTCATTTCTACACCTTTTTGCAGTGAATAGCTTTAGACTTTCAATCATAGCTGTTCAATCTTTTTACAACTCCATTTGCTAGCATTCTCTAATCTGTAAAATTATGTTTTCCCATGTTTCATCACCAGATTGCTTAGAATGTCTTCTGTCAAGCCCTCGTTGAGAAAGGTTTAAATTAAAAGTACAGTTGCAGTAGAACATTTTACATTTCCTACATTCACCATAACAATGTGACTAGAATTAGAATGATAATAAGTCGAACTCATCATGTCTTTCTCTCATTCATTTAAGGCATGCACAGGTGCTAAAATATAAAGATATTTTCTTCCATGGATTGCTTAGCCTTTGCTCTTGAGATAATAGTGGTTATCTCATTATTTTTACCTTATCACTCCCCCAAATGTATAATAATGTTTTCACAATTTACTCTCATTAGAACTAAGACCATGCCTTCAAAATGGTTGCCCTATAGTTAACGTTGTCCTATTGAAACCTAGATGTCCTTCATGTACCAATGATATCGTGCAACCTCACAACTTAACCAAAGGAAATATTTAGCATCTTCTGAAAACCTAACATTCAGATGAATTTTTCAATTTTTCACATTTTCTTACTACTACATCATGATTATGTGTTTCCTTCTCACCCCCTACAATTTGTTATTTTACTGCTTTCATGAAACTGATAACTCTCCATACATACAGTTCCATTTCCAACTCTCCAATCTTTTCTTGTCCATCACTTGGCAACCTTGATTGGTGGTCTGCAACCACAATTTTTTATACTAGGTCCTTCATCTTCTGAATGTTTGTCTCGCCTGCTGTCACTTGAGTTCACTATGATGGTAGCCGTCTATGGCTTGGCCAATGCCGGATGCTTTTAAATTCCAAAAAGACCAATTGATGGACAGAATGCAGAATAATATAATACATTCACCCCAGTACAGAGATCGGGCCTAAATCCATTGTTTTTTTTGCTCCCCATGCCATTCCAGTTTGGATCCTGAGATATGCAAATCAGTCTTGACCCTGCGCCCAATGGGAACAGTCCAGCCCGAACTGCCAGGCCAGGTCCTCCCTGGACTGGAAACAAGTATCCTAGGACGGGTTTCAGGCTTTCAGCCCTCATCAGCCAGGATAGCTTGACTCCAGTGGCATGGAGAGCAATTCCACCAGCACAAGCAAAGATATAAAGGTGGCCAGCCATGTTAAAAGTATAGAAAACATTGTTTTCTATGCTTTTAAGATGGCAGCCTCATTGAGTGACACAACGTGCAATGCATCTTCATGTCACATCATGCAACACAACAGCCAATAGAAAGTATAGAAACCACTATTATCCATACTTTAAAAATGTCCCCTGCACCCGATTATACATTGTGACAATGCAACTCATACTGCATCACGTAATGAGTCTACCATCAGGAAATTATTGAAAACTATATTCAATAAGCCCAGACTTGTCAAAGCGAGGCTGATTGGCTTTGCCAATGATTGTTATCTTACGTTCTTCTGCATTGAATCTGCGTAGTGGTAGGCCTGACAGTTATGATTCGCAGGACCGTCAGTCTCTCCAAAAAGTAATGCTTTACTTTTTTAAATGCAGAGAAGAGAACATTACTTTCCGTCAGCATTCCATCTCTATATGTGCATTAAAATAAATAAATAGGAAAAAAATGACAGCGATAGGTATTTTGACTTGAATAAAGGAGCCACAAAGGGAGTAGCTATTCTAGGAAACTGCTGGTTTGATCAGGGCAAGATTTTTCTTTTTTAGTAAAAAACATCTTTTTCTATCGGGGCCAATAAAACTAGCCGACGCAAAATAATTCCTTACTTAAAAAAATACTACTTTAGTACACTTTGGTACCACTAAAGATGAGTTTTTTAACACTCTAGATGCCCTCGACAATACTGGAAATCGTTGCATATGTCACAGGTTTTCTGAAAGTCCTCAGTAAAAAATAAAAACTCTAAACTACAGCTTTCCATCCAAGAATTCCCTTTATGTCATTCATGGCAGTAGGCAATCCCTATTGTTGTTCTGTAGATCAAAATGCTCTCCCTGATTGAAAATATTCATCACAGGGGTCATTCAAACCTTATTGCCAAGGATTATCATTATGGATCCTTATTGCACATTATCCTCCCTAGTTATTTGACCTAGTGTAAGAATGAAGACACAGCAAGGAAGGTTGATGTTGTAGTGTGTTTATCTAGGTACCTATATTGATACTCCTACTTCTGACCCGTGTCCGATTATTAATTCACTAGTGTCCATACAACGGCACAGAAACCCGTCTTCAGATTAGGTCATAGCGCATGCTGTCACATTAAGCAAGCACTATCCCTTCAGCCCCCTAGAGAAGCACACCGAGTTCTCAAAACAAATCAAACCTCCAACAGACCTGGGAAATCCCCGCGACCATTGTTTTGATTTCGCTCGAGAACTCCTGCAAAGAATGTAAGAACGACCAGTCCTTATGACATTCTTGCTGACGTCCTATGTCCATCCTTACGTCAAACACGGCACCTTTCAGGTATAAATATACCGACGTTGCCCTAAGCTAAGACACGGTGGTGACGAGCTTGGAGCAGCGCTACTTGCCGGAGAGCCCAGCTGAAACAGAAAAGCCCACGGACGCTGCCCCTCCCTTTTGACGCGCTAAGAGAGACGCTGCCTTTTCTCCTGCCGAGAAATCCAGCCTCCGGCGTTTCCAGCCGCCCTCGCGGGTAACTGGGATATCGAGTCCTGAGACAGAGATACCAACCCTCCAGCCTTCCAAATCCCAGGTACGGAACTGACTAACCCCTTACAGAGAATTCTTGAATCAGATTCTTGGCAAAGCAAACTTAACTTAAACTGCTACTTACTTACTCCCTCCCAAGTATTAGGCTTAGGTCAGGTACACCGGGGTAGGCGTAGTTAGAAGCACCAGTTGAGTACGATTAGTCAATGTATATATGTATGTATATCTTTTATCCATTTTAGTATCATATGGCTAAGAAACCATATAAATGCTTTTACAGTATTATTTTATAATTCTGTTTTTACTGTATGCACTTTACTTAACTATAAGTATTGCAATAATAGCGATTCATTTCTCTTGTATGAGAAAAGAGACTGATCAATAAATAACATCTTTTATTGAACCACGCCCATCTCTTATTTCTCTACAAACTGGTGAAACTAAGAATGCACGTACTGACTGAGTAAAATAAGTTGTCTTTTGTTTTCACACGACTCTGGAGATATACTCTTGATTAGGGGAGAGCAAAGTTGTCATGTTCTATGGTTGTCAGAAACTAAATCCCTTCTTGTCTATCCAGGGAGGTTAAACTCCTCCTTGCCTATTCGAGAAAGTTTCTAGTGAACTCTGAGCTAGCTGGCACACATAACTTTAAGTCTAATATCGTCAGTAGAAGACCTAGTTAACCACAGTCCTACGTCTATACTATTGAAGATATTATTCCAATGCGCAGAGCCTATTGGGAAAATAAGAACTACACTACATGGCGCCCAACGGTTTGGATAGGCGATAAATCTAACGCAAGACATTAGAGTAACTCAGTCGTGCTTTTTCACACAGACCCTTTTTTCCCATAAAACTCCAAAGACATCTGGAGTGGGTGAAAGGTTAAATCCGCCAAACTTAGTAGCAGGAGACTCCTATGTATGGTTTTTGGTTTATTCAACGTTGAAGGATACAGTGTTCCAAAATATTGTGCATCTAATCTTTGTTTCCTTGAAAACCTGATCTGCAACAAAAACCCTTCTTGACAGTAAAATGTCAGAAACTGAAGAAGATAGGGAGGCAGCTAGAATAGCAGCTCAACTCCTAGAGGAAGACACAAGTCTCCTGCAAACTGACCCGGGTGCAATACTCATCCCGGTCAGCATAAGAAAAACTATAACTTTAAAACTTATAGAAAATGGACTGACACCAAGAGGTGGTACAGTCATATTCGTAATCGAGGCACATGAATATCGGCAGACAGAGGTATTCTATTCATGGATACATTTTTCCAGCAGCAAACGCTGTAACAAAGGAGTTCCATTATTACAAGATAGAGGAACCTCCGGATGAGTACACCCCTTTCGAGGAGGTGGAAATGCCACTCAAATACCAAGAGCACCTGCTCTGGTTTAAAGGTGCGCTAAAACATAATGATCACATCACCAGGCTCGGTCCACTAGGTAGACCAGGAGCAACGTGGCCGGTTCTAGCCGGATACACACCACATCCAGACATTGAAAAAATGTCAGTAACAGAACTTTTAACACAGTTAAAACAACTGATTAAAATACACAGACAACTAGTCCAATATGTAATGCGGACTTCAACAGTCCAACCAGCTATTAAAATTCCACAGCTGACCCCTCATCAGGGGAACACAAATAAAATCACACCACAGAACATACAGTCCTGTCTAGGTAAAATACCCATTAAACGGGAACAAATTCCATTCTGGTTAGCACAAAAAATCACTCAAATAGAGGCGGTATTTCCAGATACCACACCTGTGGAGAAACACAGAATTCTGACTATCTGTCGCCCAATGGGGATCGCACCACATGTGGAGGACTGTGACACTTGGGGTACAGTCTTTGCTTCCATTTACACAAAAACACATCGTGTTCCGTCCATGGCGGTAATACCAGAAGTGCTAAAACAAATTCAAAATGAATACGGTCCAGAGCCTGCTTTAACTCTGGGTATGAAATTACTGAAAGACTTCAAGCAGGTCTCGGCAATATTACTAGCAAACATAAAAGGGGAAGCAGCAAATGTGGCGATCCGCCAAAGATTGAAGGAAACAGATATAGCAGACCGACCATTTGAACTTGCCAGAATCATAGAAAAATCATATGAAGAACTAGGAAGAGATAGTTTGGGTGGGAAACCAGTGAAACCCCAACTAATAGAAAATCCTGAAAAGGTATTTATTGAGAATAATCTAAACACTTCAAAAAAGAACTGGAATGGAAATAAACAATCCACTCCCAAAGAAAAAAGATTCCAGTCCAGAGGAAGGTCTCCTCGGCGGAGAGAAAGATCTCCGGACCAAGGGCACAAGTCTCCCCAGAGGGAGCCCTCTGAGAAAAAATACAACCTTAGAAATAGGGATAATTTGAAGAAACCTGATAGATATCAAGATATTGATACACGTCCCTCTCGATCTTTTCAGACTTCCTCGCAGAAATCGGAAAGAAGAGGACGGTCAAAACACAGGGAAGAGCTCGTCAAGTCCAAAGACAAAGAACCTGCTCATCAAAGTAAAAAGTTACAATTTCCAAAGAAGAAGGTAGCCAGCATTAAAATAATAAAACATGCCGAGGATCCTGAGGACTCAGCTGAAAAACGGAGAGTGGGCTCAGACAATGCTAGACAGCGCAGCAGAAGTGAGCATAGCTCGCAAGATCCTGATGAATCATCTGGAGACAGTGGACACGAATGAATACATTCAAGTAGAAACTGCAGATACCAGAGTTAGCAAACCTCATAAAATATATGAAATAACATTACGTATAGAGGGAGATAAGACTAGGAAAATAAGGGGTCTATTTTGGGATAATCTCTCCAAGGGCTATGACATCCTTCTAGCTGAAAAAGACTGGCCACCAGAGTTTGTCAGGGAGTGCCCTCATGGCGAAGAAATGATTATGCCTGCCTTCTCAAATCATATTCCAATTCATAAAAAATATACACTTGAAAGAAAGTGGGCAGTAGCCCAGGCTCCTGCACTATATACAAATCATGTGGGATGGGATGAGGACTCTCCTCCTCACAAAATCCAGTTAAAATCTCAACCAATTGCACAGAGGCAGTACCCAATTAAGTAAGAAGCTAAAAAACAGGTCAGGGAGATCTTAGATCAACTTGAATACCAGGGGGTGATTGAAACATGCACCTCACAAATGAACAATCCTTTGTTTCCTGTCTCCAAACCAGATGATTCATATCGTCTAGTTTTGGACTACAGACACCTTAACTCATGCTGCAAAACATTTGCAGTACAAAACTCACACAGTGCAGCACTAATGAATAGCATAGTGCGCAAAAAATACAAAACAACATTAGACATCTCTAATGGATTCTTTTGTCAAAATATAGCACCAGAAAGCAGATATTTGACCGCTTTCTCAATAAATGGCTCGCAGAAAAATTTCTGTTGTTTGCCCCAAGGGTTCAAGAACAGCCCAGGATTATTCTCAGCAAGAGTAACAGAGTTACTACAAATATATGATGATGAGCCATTATCTTATGTCGATGACATCTATCTAACAGACGATGACTTGGAGACTCACTTGAAAAGAGTGAACACCATAATACTTGGGTTCGCAGCAGAGGGTTACAAATTCAACTTCAAAAAGTCAAGATTTGCCCATCTGACTGTCCTATTCTTAGGATATGAATTATCAAGTGAAGGCAAAAGCCTGGCTGACAATTTCCTAGAGAAATGTGCTGTAATCCAAGCACCTAGAACACTGAAAAACTTACAATCAATTCTAGGTTTCCTGAATTTCGGAAGAACTTACATTATAAATTATGCAGAGAGAGTTAAACCTCTCGATGATCTAATAAAACCAGATTTTAAAAGAATCAACTGGACTCAAAAACACACAGAAATTTTGAGATCTTTACAAACAGACATGTTAGTTAAAACAAAACTGCAAACACGCGATAACACACGCAACCTCGTGATTCGAGTCATCCCAGGAAGATGCGGATTCACATACCTAACCTCTAATGAGGGAGAAAAGGTACCAATAGCATACAAATCACACTTATACACAGAAGCTGAAAAAACATTCAGCATTAAGGAAAACATTGTTCACGCGGTTCAAACAGCTGTAGCAAGAGAAATATACCAAGCTGACGGCCGACAAATTACAGTCAGAACAGCGGAATCAGCCTTTGAGGCATTAACAACCCCATGTAATTTACCTGCTATGGCACTGAATCCTAGATAGATACAATGGGAAGATTCTATTGCTACAGACAGAGTGAAATACTATTTTGATCCAGAGTTGACAAAATCAAAAAATCTAGAATATGAAAGAGAATATCCTCTGCCAATCGACATTCTGCCCGTACGACAGTACGCCTGTGTAATACATACAGACGGACATTCTCAGCCCACAGTTTGGGGTGAACAAGCTTATAACGCCACATGCGAGATTACAAAAAACGTGTGGCGCGGAGGTAAATTAAGACCTCTATTTTCAAAAACACACTCAGTGGAATACAATTCAGAACAACAAACTGACATAATAGCGTTAGAAATGGCGCTAGATAATGCGGATCGCGAATTCCCGACACTAATAGTGAGCGATTCACATTACTGCGTCAAATCATACAATAACGACTTGCAGAAATGGGTTGAAAACGGGTACAAAGATGATACAGGTGCCACAATAAAGCAAAAATCGCTTTGGGAACAAATAGTTCTTTTAAAGAAAGAACTACCAAAGATTCACGTGATACACTCACTGAGTCATCAGCGTGATGGCGTTCACGTTGCAGGGAATTCATTGGCTGAGACAGCCACAGCGGAACCAACTAAATCGGCTTCCGTAGCTACAAAAAAGCGTTCAGTAAAATACATTGACGGGGAAACAATGCTGGCGGTAAAAACGTCATCAAAAAGCGACTGCTCAGCGCTACCCCTCATGTATCCACTCAATTATACATACATAATCGATGCAAACTCCGTTCCTTTTGCTCGACTCCCTGGAGTGGGGGATAGA
This sequence comes from Lissotriton helveticus, assembly GCF_964261635.1. Lineage (NCBI taxonomy): Eukaryota > Metazoa > Chordata > Amphibia > Caudata > Salamandridae > Lissotriton > Lissotriton helveticus. Next base: position 1,903,664,051 of record NC_136067.1, on the reverse strand, counting down.
GTGATTCCAAACATGGACAGGAGAGGCTTGTTAATAGCAGACGCACATATGGGTGAGGGTCTTAGACACCTTACACTTAAGGATTCTCTAGATGAATTACAATCAACATACTGGTGGCCAGGAATGAGCCTGCAACATCATATATTTGCAAAAAACTGCCCAGACTGCAACAGAGATCGCAGTGGTGACCGAGACGGCGTACTACAATGGCGGTTCACCCAATAAGGATTAGGCTATCAACATGAAATACCCAGTATGAACAATGCGTCATATTAACATATAGAGACTATTTTCACTTAAAATGTAGACCCCAGCTCTCGGCTGACGTCTGAACTGTTATACAAAGATTTGCGAGTCTAGAATGGCATATACGCAATTGTGCATGCTACATTCTGACCAGGGTCCTGCTTTTTAGCTTTCGAGCTTATGAGACGGACATGGCCGGCATGGGCATAGCATTGCGGTACTCTTGTCACCTCCTTCCTGAGGGAAACGGGATGGTGTAAAGAAAAAACCAGGGCATAGAGCAATCTATAACAGCTAAGGTATTAGGTTCAGGAGCTGGGTGGGTCAAACATTTAATAAGTGTCCAACGCAGTCTTAATAATCTGCCAAGAAATTCTCTGAGAAGTCTCAGTCCGTACGAACTATTGTTTGGGACTAGAATGCTAATCCAGGACCTTGATAGTCAAACTTCAGTGGTTAAAGAAAAATGCTTTGATATCAAAGATCGTTTGGCTATTTTACAGGACTTAAACAAAAAGAGAAAAGACCTGAGCAACATAAAGTTGAAGCAACAGCCAACAGCCACTGAAGAGAAACCACCTGTCCCAGCAAGGCCTGTCTGGATTCCAAAAATCGGGGATCTGGTCAGAGAAAAGATCGCGGTGAAGAAGGAATTTGGGCCTTCTTACAGAAAAGCAGTTCTTGTCTTGTCTGTCAACGGGACAAGATCAGTAATACTACCGCCCCTTGCTGGTAAAAAGGAGAACCGAGTTGTATCCATCGACCTGGTTAAACCACAATCATGTGGCCGATAACAAGTAGTAGGCCAAGTGGACTCCCAAGAAGTAGTAGAACACCAAAGTTTGCTACAAACACAGAGGTTCAAACTGAAAGACTAATCACAATTGATACACCTACAGTAAAACAACAAGGACTATGCAACAAAGCCATGGAACTTAAACCTCTTGAAACCCAAATTAAAATCTTAAATCAAGAAACACCAGTCTATAATGATGTAACCACAGACTATGCTAATGAAACAAAGAAAATTCCAAAAACGAAAAGGAATCCAGAAGCAATTGAAACAATTGACAGAACAGCATCAGGCTACTTCATCAACTTCGATGATTTTTCTGAGGATCCAAGTGAACCTGAGGAACAGCCAACAACAAAAACTTTTAAAGACAAAGCAAAGGAACTCTTTCATCAACTGCAAGAAACCTATCTGATTTCTCCTTGGATTGAACTTTGGGTGGCACTAGGAGTATTCATCCTCATACTTTGGCTCATCATGGTACTATGCTTGGGACATTTCATTGAGGGAAAATATGTTACAATGGACACAGCAAGTCAGAACATCAACTTGGTCCTGAAACCACACAAGTCTTCACACATAGAGAAAAGAGAACTTTCTTCAGTAAACTTCACAGCCAATCCTATACCCGGTGGGGTAGCATGGGACAAAACTGATTACGAAATCTATGGTCCGGTTGAGCTTCTGAAGTATCCTCATCAATTTAAGATTTCATTAAGTGACTTTGTAAAACCAAGCACATTTGCTGATGATTGGGACTTTGAAAGTATTAATAATATGATGTCTGATCTAGTAATGTCAGCTAAATTTACAGAACATGATTATTTGCAAGGTTCATCTAATTACGATCAAATGTTTTGTTATAACCATTATGGTAACCATTATCTGCATAAATCTACTCAACCTAGAATTTGTTTTTAAATTTAACCAATGGGAACATTGTGCAACTCCACCAAAAGGCAGTTCAAAGACATATTTTGATAAATATTCATACTCTTCAGGGTTCAACACAAGTAATGCAGAATCATTTTATTTCAAATTGTTAAATAAGACAGGAGTGAAAACCATGCTTACAAACACAAAATTAATATATTCAGACTCATTCTTTGAAAAAATGAATACATTTGGTTTTGATTTCTGGAACAATAACATTGAAACGAAAACGATCTGGGGCACAAAAGATTGGCAAGTGCAAGGTATAGAATCATTATTTAGAGCCTGCATGATCCCAGAACAAATTATATTTTTGAATGATACAATTCAACAGACATCCTGTCTTGGCCTAGCCAAGATTAAAGACTTAAATAAACCGTCTATTCCAAAACCAACACCTACCAGTAATAGCACTACGGAGGTTGAGATAGACGTATCCCATATTTTAAACCAAAACAGAACACATGCTGATTGGAAAAAATGGTTGATCTGGCCCTCAGACACAAATAACTGTCAAGACAGATTCTTGAACAAAATACAGGGGTTAACATTGACCAGGCCAGACCCAAGATACTCTCAGAGACAACATCCAGGGATTGTAACTACTTATAGTGTGGGAAAAATCTGCCTTCAATGGCTACATACATCCACACTGTCAGAAATTAAGCAACACTTAACTTTACTTAAAGAAGGTGCTGACTTGCGTGATTTCATCATGGGACCACGCAAACAGCGTCTAAAACGTTTCATAGCGGCCTCTATATATGCAGCTTACAACGAAGCTTGGAAAGTAACTCAAATTGAGACAGCAGAGAAAATACGGGAAATTGACCGTGTTAATTTGGAAAAATCACTTTCTGTTGTAGACAATGGGTTAATGACTCTGTCTTCCAGAATATATTCACTGGACAGTATTGTATCTTCTGCAATCGATATAATAGAACAAGACTTACTGATGTTGCAACACGGTCAGTCTCAATTACGTTCTATTGTACAGCTTGGCTGGACGTTACAAAATCTGCGTTCAGGCTATGTGCCTTGGCGTTTAATCAACACAACGTCACTATTTAATATCTTTAACCTTACTGATAAACAAATCAGTTTGGCACAAAAGGGTGCTGACTATACAATTCTGAGCATTGAAAAACTTGAGAGATTACCATTGACAATGTCAGAACGACCTGTCATTGAATGGATAATACATGGGATAATAAATATTCCGATAACAACTTTCCAGTTTCAATACTGCCAAAAATATATACAGGCAGGCCAGTATGAAAGGTTGGGTAAAGGATACATTAAATCCACATGGAACTTGCCCTATACACACACATGTGTCAGTAATAACGGACAGAGTGTATTTCTTAGTGGTAATAATTGTGAAAGATCGCTAAGTGGCATACTTCTGTGTCAGGGTATTAGTTTGCATGGGGCCTGTGAAGGGACTTCAAATAACCTTTCATGTCACCAGTTAGGCACACCTGCAACACAGATAGAACCATTCTTTAGAAGACTTTCGAACGGGAGTTACATTCTAATTGTAGATCACAGTTGTTGTGGCTTGCTGCCAGGAAAACCTTATCTCATAAGCGTGACTTCCAGGGTCATGTGCTGTGAAAGAGTATTGTTCCTGAATGATGCTCCAGACAGGGAGGGAAGGTTATGGCCCGGTTTAAAAATCTCTTCTATTCGAATTGATACTTTAAGCAGAATGAAGACTGTGCTCCTACAGACGCCAACCCAGTTGACGTCATCAAAAGAAACGTATGATCTCCAAGTTGCAAGGACAACGGCAGAGATTCATTCAATGTTATCAACAAATAGCCCCCTACACTTCGCAGAAATGTTGAACGAAATCCTAAATATTTCTGATACAAGTGGTATCGCCAGTGTATTTAAGACAGTTTTTTCAGGCGCTTTAACACCATTCAAAGCGATCCTGGGTATTTTTCCAAATTTCGTCCATTCCATCTTTGGCGGACTTCCTCTCCTGTTGGGACTCGTAGCAGGCATTTTATTCTTGCTACTCTTGCTTCGTTATGGCAAGCCATGTCACAGACAAGACTCCAGCTACAATGGAAGAAACGATCCTAGCTATCCGCTACCGGGACCGCATAACTAAAGTCCTTGGCTTAGCCCGGCTACGAGATCTGAATATGACCTGGTTTCTTTCATTCAGACCCATCTGGCAGAATTGTGTTATGCCTGTATTAAGGTGCTTGCTATGCGGCGAAGAATGCGTGTTAGACACCTGTCTTACACTACAATCAGACGTACCATTGGATGCAGATACTTTGTTGGGTCCGGTAAAGGCTCATGCATTGTGCTGTCCCCAGCGGCTACCTATCCTGATGACGGCATTCGTGGAAACTTCACCACTGCGATTGAAGGGTAGTGAAGTACAAGATGAAAGCAGCATCGACCAGGTACGACCTTTTGTAAGCAGTTCTGATCAAACCATCAGTGAAAGCAATCATGCGCGTGACTGCATGGTAGCGACATTTTCTAACCTAGTCGAACTCTCACCTGAAGCTGTAGACTGTTTTTTCGAGAATCTATCTGAAATGATGTTTTCACCGGAACAGAGAGAATGATTTTAAACAAACTTTCACACGGCGTTCCTTTAACTCTGAATTTGGCCTTCAGCCTTTTGAAAACAAAGTGACTGTGAACTATTTTTTCTCTTCTCCCCTGAATAGCAAAAACTTTTTTTACAAAATTCCAAAATATTTACCTTTTTGGCACTTATCTTCTGCTTAAAGTAAAACTATTCTTAGAGAACAGAACTTCTATTCTTAGGAATACTAGAGTAATTACATTACCTCAACCTCTAGTTTATATGCAATGCATTGTGTTTATATGTGATGAGATGGTCTCGCAATTTTCTTCTGCATGAAATGATGATGAAATGATTACGCTCTTGTATAGCGCACGACTACCCGTAGGCATCTCGGCGCTTGCTTAGGGAACCCGTCCTGGTATTCCCCTGTGAGATACCCCGGCAGGGTGTCCACAAGGTGAAAGCCAGGCATCCCGCCGCGAGGGGCCGTAGTGGAGATTAAGCAAGCTATTGCCCAGAGTCGCAGAGTGTGACCCCGTGAGTTGAGTAGGCACCGGAACGAGAATTATCAAGTCCGTGGAATTTTTGAGCCCGAGACCCGCCGAGGCGGGGAATCGAACCCTGGTCCACGGCTGATCTCAGCTTCCAGGTCTGCCGCCTCTAACCACTGAGCCACGCTTCTCCACCAAGAGCCATTTCATGTGTAATTTCACAAATCGTTCATGCTGATATAAAATGTGCATCTCCTTATTGAATGATTATACTGCTTGAATGCATACAGTACCTATACTCATTTCGTGCGTTTTGCATACGCCATTTTTCAAAACAACAAAAAAAATGTATATGTTTTTTGGGGTGGTCCGGTATACAAATGCACTGTTAGTTATGTTTACTATTGCTTAGGTTAGTAAATATGTACATAATTTCGTGGAGTGGGTGTAGTGTGTTTATCTAGGTACCTATATTGATACTCCTATTTCTGACCCTTGTCCGGTTATTAATTCACTAGTGTCCATACAACGGCACAGAAACCCGTCTTCAGATTAGGTCATAGCGCATGCTGTCACATTAAGCAAGCACTATCCCTTCAGCCCCCTAGAGAAGCACACCGAGTTCTCAAAACAAATCAAACCTCCAACAGACCGGGGAAATCCCCGCGACCATTGTTTTGATTTCGCTCGAGAACTCCTGCAAAGAATGTAAGAACAACCAGTCCTTATGACATCTTATGTCCATCCTTACGTCAAACACGGCACCTTTCAGGTATAAATATACCGACGTTGCCCTAAGCTAAGACACGGTGGTGACGAGCTTGGAGCAGCGCTACTTGCCGGAGAGCCCAGCTGAAACAGAAAAGCCCACGGACGCTGCCCCTCCCTTTTGACGCGCTGAGAGAGACGCTGCCTTTTCTCCTGCCGAGAAATCCAGCCTCCGGCGTTTCCAGCCGCCCTCGCGGGTAACTGGGATATCGAGTCCTGAGACAGAGATACCAACCCTCCAGCCTTCCAAATCCCAGGTACTGAACTGACTAACCCCTTACAGAGAATTCTTGAATCAGATTCTTGGCAAAGCAAACTTAACTTAAATTGCTACTTACTTACTCCCTCCCAAGTATTAGGCTTAGGTCAGGTACACCGGGGTAGGCGTAGTTAGAAGCACCAGTTGAGTACGATTAGTCAATGTATATATGTATGTATATCTTTTATCCATTTTAGTATCATATGGCTAAGAAACCATATAAATGCTTTTACAGTATTATTTTATAATTCTATTTTTACTGTATGCACTTTACTTAACTATAAGTATTGCAATAATAGTGATACATTTCTCTTGTATGAGAAAAGAGACTGATCAATAAATAACATCTTTTATTGAACCACGCCCATCTCTTATTTCTCTACAAACTGGTGAAACTAAGAATGCACGTACTGACTGAGTAAAATAAGTTGTCTTTTGTTTTCACACGACTCTGGAGATATACTCTTGATTAGGGGAGAGCAAAGTTGTCATGTTCTATGGTTGTCAGAAACTAAATCCCTTCTTGTCTATCCAGGGAGGTTAAACTCCTCCTTGCCTATTCGAGAAAGTTTCTAGTGAACTCTGAGCTAGCTGGCACACATAACTTTAAGTCTAATATCGTCAGTAGAAGACCTAGTTAACCACAGTCCTACGTCTATACTATTGAAGATATTATTCCAATGCGCAGAGCCTATTGGGAAAATAGGAACTACACTACAATGTGAAGGGATGTATGACATCAAAACACATTCTTTTACTCCGCATGCCATTACAACGCAGTTTTTACAACGCAAGTCATTACAACGACTTGCGTTGGGGGGGCGCTGGATAGTGGAATAGTTTAATTTTCTATTCCAACTCCAGTCCCCATGGATAGTAGGGAAGGTGTTGGATAGAAAATTAAACTATTCCATATCCTACAGGGCCCCCCAGCGCAAGTCGTTGTACCGACTTGCGTTGTAATAGCTGCGTCGTAATGGTAGTGCGAAGTAAAAGTTGCATTGTAAAGGATGTTCCCCATGTGAAGTACATTATTATCTTAAGAAAGACTGCCAGCTGTCAGTTCACCACCCAGTAACATCTGATTTTTTGTCATCTCATAATACAAATGGACATTCCTTTATTCTGCCTTGTGAACACATTCTATAGTCAAATGCAGGACAAGGTGGCATTTTGCCCCGAGGCTGCAAAGGACTACCTTTACTACTAATTGGGCAATATGGTGCTGCCTTGCTGGTGGTATCCTAGGCAACTGCTTCTTCTCACACCTGAGGTGTTAAAAACAGTTGTAACGGCCCTTGCCATTTCCAGGCTGGATTATGGCAACGTGCTGTATTTGGGGATCCAAGCTCAATTCATGAAAAAGCTACAGAATGCTGCAGCTAGACTGATTTTGAATATACCAAAATATGAGTCGGTATCCCGGCAATTGGACACACTGCACTGGCTTTCAGTCAGGAGGAGAATAGTGTTCAAGGCCCTATGAATCATCTTCAAGGCACTCCAGGGGAAAGGTCCCTTATACATGAGAGCGCACTTTTTATGCTCCATCCAGGAATCTCAGATCTACTCAACAGAAATTGCTGCAAATCCCCAGGTTCAAACAAGTACGCTGGGGAGGCAGGGGTTTCTTGATAAGAGTTGCCAAATCTTGGAATCACCTTCCATTAACAATTAAAAACAGCGCGCATCTAAAAACTTTTAGGAAGTCATTAAAAACATGGTTGTTCCAGTCTTTCCTCTAAGCTCCCTTACACTCTAGTTCTTTACCGGTCTAGTCCTCAGCGCCAAGACGCCTTCGGGCATTCGCTGCGCTATATAAATTTAACTCAAATCAAATCAAATCAAACCTAAACCCACCCCTGTCTGGCCCTCAACAAACACTACATCTACAGATATATTTCATCCATACATCTCTGGGTAAATTAAGATGGGCAAATTCTGAATTGGCTGAAATTCACAGAATTCGGAGCTGGTTGACCCCACCAAGCATTTTTCAAATGTGAGTTTGTGGTTTGTGAGATGCATAGTGGGTAGTCTGGCATTTATTTTAACTACACTACTCCAACATGTAAGAAAAATTAGTGGTAGTCAGAAGTACTACACATGATTGCACCTACTTCCTCTTCCGTAGACTGCCTAGTGTCAAATAGCAAGTATTCTTGCTTCATGTCATCAAGAATGGTACAATAAGACGATCAGCGTGACAAAGCCTACATTTTAATTAAATCCATGTATTTTTTAAACATGTTATTCATGCACATGTGAGGTAACAATGCCTGTCCCCTATATTATTTACCACAAACTCATGAAAAATATGTTGTATGAACTGGGGCATAAATAATGGCTCCCTAGCACAGTGGCCTGGAATCCTGAAGTCAATTGAGTGTTAATGATGGAACACAACACTACCTGGCTTCCTTGAATTTGAAATACACTCCAGGCATTTTTATCAACAGTTGGCATTGATGATGACAATCACATCAGTCGATCTCCTGGGGGTTGACAGTGATTTGTGGTTTTCAGAGCTGCCTCACTCATGGTACCCTCGAAATAGAGAGGGTCAGCCTGAATCACGCTGTGTGCTTTTGTCCTCCACTAGCATTTATTTTAGCTTTTAATGAGACATTAAAGAGTTTCTAATTCTGTTGCAAAGTAGTAAAGAGTGAAAGTTATTTTCTGTTAGAAAGTCTGAGCCGTCTTCATTTGTTTTCTACAGTTTGTAATCAAGAAATGTTCTAAGAATACAGTGTTAAGAACAACTTGCACTTTGCGATACTTTGTGTCAAGGGGGTGTACTATTGGTGGTCCATGGGCAGTCCCATGCAACCAGTGCTTTAAATGGGCAGGTGCTGTCTGGTACTGAGTGCCTGCACTTCTAAAATTTGACAGGGAGAGTACCTGCACTTCTCAGCACTGGTGCACTACATTTATTGAGAGGGTACCTGCACTTCTCAGCGCTAGTGCAATACTTTTAACAGGGCATTACCAGCACTTCTCAGTTAAAAACAGATCCTCCAGATGATAGAGCACTTACACTTTTATATTTCTATTTCAAGAATTACATGCAACCAGCCATGTTTTTGGTGTAAATCCCTATTTACTAACATATTTGTGGATGTCTATTTGCACCAAAAATGCATATACCTCCTCAAGGCATCACTCACACAATCATCTTGAACTCGCTCATCTTGCGCAGTACAGCTCTCACACACTCATCATTCATCCTCACCGCGAGTAAGCTCAGTGGCAGTCAGCTGAACCTGTTGCAGACGTGTTATGCAGCACTGAGACTATTCTGATCTGATCCAACTAGTTACATACTACCACAAATCCCTACCCATTAATCTATGCCTGCTCAGGACCATTAACTTTAAACAGTAGACACAGATCTCAGAATGGACGGCGCAGTGCTGTAACCACTAAAGTGGGATTATTAACAAAAAAAATAGCATAATTGGACCTGCAGAGCGAGGAAAACCGAAATAGTGTGCATATCTTTCACACCTCCTAATCCATCAGACTGCTTAGCCTTGTGTCTCATTTCACAATAAACTGCACACACCCAAACACAACATGGAAACACGTCCCACATAGCATCAAGACCAATACAATACCCTTCCAACCACACACCCTACACATAGTGTAGCTTGCTACTCATATAAGCAAGTGGCATGCGCTTCAGTGCTCCATATAGGAGAGGTAAGCCCTCTATAAATATAACAACCCAATACATTCAAGACAGCTCCAAACCCTCATCACCTGCCTTTTTGGCTCTGTCCCTTTAGCTCCGGCCTCCTTTCAGCCATACATTTAGATCATCCCTTTTTGCATCTATCCCTTTAACTCCTGTATTATTGGCTCTTATAGCCCTCATCCAACTGTTGAGTGATTACCTCCTAATCCCATCCCTTTTGCTATTTCCTCTTTTGTATCTTTCCCTTGAGTACTCGCCTTCTTGCATCCATTCCTTGATTTTACAAAACATGCTTGATTTCTGTTTATTGCTGGACTGGTGATTGTTTTATTTTGTACTTTGTAATGATTTGCACGTTTTCCTTTGCTTCACCAACTATAGTTCTATAGATTCTGTCATTAGGTATTTGCTGAAATGGTTTGTTTTTATGCTACATGCTGTGTTATTTATGCTTTTGCTTTCTCTTGTCTGTAAAACATGGTCCCTAAAACTTTCAATTAGCATTCTTTACACTACAGAAATGATAAATTCAAACAGAGAAACATCAGCCACTATGTTCTGAAGCATCCAAGTAGTTTTCATCATCAGCCTTGTTTACCTGCCTGTTTTTGTCCTGCTTACTAATAAAGACATGATGGTAGAAATTAAAATTGCTTCCTCAATTCACACTATCATCATGCACACCCTTGACAGTCGTAAGTGTGTGGCAATCAGATAATTCACTAGTTCATCACTTTTGGGGTTGGCAGGATATTATATCTTGTGTCAGTCGAGTCTGTGAAATTGCAGGTTTGAGTTTGTCTTTCAAAGTTTCAAGTTATTGTCTATCAATATAAATTCTAATTCAGACCCTAAATAATTCTTTGTTCTTCAACGATAGGCACTTCCTAAGCGAATAGGACCGCTCCTAGGCATTGTTTTGATTGTTGTCTCTGTTAAATAATCTGCTCTTGACAATAATGTTATAAATGGTGTTGTTTATATATTAAGAGTGTTTCCCACTTTCTTATTAACCCCTTCGCCACGGGTCTAATTCCCTCACGGCGCGGGGGGTAGAGGGGCTGCGCACGGAGCACGGTGCTTGTGATGAGCTTGGCTCATCACGCTGCACGGTGGCGCTGTGCTCATGACGCCCGTTTAATGGAACGCCCAGCACAGCAGAGGAATTATCCCCACGTGGGCGTTCCACAGCGGTTACGACGAGCTGAGCTCGTCATGAGCACAGCGCCACTGTGCCTCATGACGAGCTGAGCTCGTCATGAGCACCGAAAGAGTTAAAGCTTAGAATGAGAGGCATTTCATTAAATGTTGGCGGCTTCAAATAAAAATATACCAGATTTAGGGTGGTGGGGAGCAGAGGTAGGTGGTGGACTGGGCTGCTGGGAGGGCCCCCCCCTCCATGTACTTTGCAGGGGGCCCCCCTCAAGTTTAGTTATGCCACTGCCTCATTAGGGTCGAATAATAGCTCAGAATCCACCAAATGCCCTGGGGCTCTAGTCTTCGTTCTCCACAAAGTATTTCTGAAGAGCAAATGTTCTGAATGAAGCTGAGATCTTACAGAGGGAAGAGGTGATCACTGACATAGGCGATCCATCGACTTCATGCCACAGGGACAAGCTGGTGCTCTGCTTCTATGCTGGCTATAGAGTGGTAACTGCAAGCAAAATTACGTTATGTAATGAATCGTGTGAGGATCGCCATTTCATCCATCTAACACAGGATGAAGCGCAGTGGGACCTACATTGCTTCTAATGTGCTAGAAAAGACCTTCTCAGCGTGTAGAACTAACGTCTGTAGCCACACCTGCGCTACAGGAATGTTTATTCTTTTATATTTGTCTGCCACAGAACGGGGTAGAGAGAAAGGAAGGAGAAGAAGAGAAAGGAACAGAGAGAAGTAGAGAGGACAGAAAAAGGGAACAAAGAATTGGAGGAAAGAGAAAGAAAGAGAGCAGGAAAGAGAAAAAGAGAGACCGAGTCAACGAGAGAGAGAAAGCAGCGGCAGGGAAGGGAAATGAGAAAAAGATAGAAAGAAAGGGAGAAAAAATGAAACAGATAATCTGTGTGTGAGGGATCAGAAGTTATTATTATTATTATTATTAATGAATTTTGTATAGCGCCTGGTTACCCTTGGGCATCCCCGCGCTCATCCAGAGAGATAGCGTCACCCTACTAGGCACAAAAAAAATTTAGGCAGGAAACAAATACGTTTTTCAAAGTTTACGGAAACGTAAAAAGCTCGGTTCCGAGCGCAAGTAAAAAGGGAGAGAAAACCTTCTACCACCAGTTCTTGCCTTCCTTACCCTCGAAACCTGCAATAGGTGTTGATGGTCAGAACGGAGGGAGCGGAAGGCCTTATACGGTTGAACCAAATCCCGAAGGATCGGAGGGCCTTTCCCCTGCAAACTTTTGTGGGCCATGCAAAGTGCCTTGAATCTCACCCTCTCCCTCACAGGGAGCCAATGTAACGCCTTCAGCGCAGGACGTGCTGACTGACGCCTAGGGAGACCTGTCAGGAGCCTGGCGGCCGCGTTCTGCATCTGCTGCAGTTTGTTTAGGGTGGACTCAGGAGCACCCAAAAACAGCGCGTTGCTGAAGTCCAGCCGCGAGATGATAAGCCCCTGGATAAGTAGCCTCCTGGCGGCGACTGGGAGGAGAGGTAGGATCTTCCGAGCTGATCGGAGCAGACCAAAGCACACGCCTGCGGTCTTTTTAGCGTGCGTCTTGAAGGAGAGGTCCTGCTCCAACCACACCCCCAGGCTCTTGATCTCCTGCTTGGGGATGGGTGCAGCTCCCAGGCAGCTAGGCCAGCTGCCAGGTGGTAAGGACGGAGGGGAATTCCCCAGCAGCATCAGCTCAGTCTTGGAGCCGTTGAGCTTGAGTGCTGAGCTACACATCCACGTGAAGATCTTATCAAGACACGTGTGCAGCTGGTCGGGATGGTAAGCCGACTGAGAAAGCCCTACCACCAACTGAGTATCATCAGCATAGCTGATGATCTTAATACCCAGAGGCAGTACCACACTCTCCAGAGGGGCCATGTAAATGTTAAATAAAGTAGGGCTCAACGATGAGCCCTGTGGCACACCACACTGGAGAGGGACTGAAGATGATTTCTCATGGCCTTCCCATACCTCAAATGTCCGACCCTCCAGAAAAGAGGCAAACCACTTGAGGGCCATCCCGGAGACCCCCACCCCCGACAGCCGTTGGAGAAGCACCTGATGGTCTACGGTGTCAAATGCCGCACTAAGGTCCAGGAGGATCACTGCCACCGATCCCCCTGAATCCAGAATGCTCCTGGCATTCTCCACGACTGCCAGCAGGGCAGTATCAGTCCCCTGACCGGGGCGAAAGCCTGTTTGGGAATCTCCCAGAAGAGAATTGGACTCCAAGAAGCCCGATAAGCACCCGTTCACCAACTTCTCCGCCACCTTACTAAGGCCGGGGAGTAGGGAGATGGGTCTAAAGTTGGCGAGATCGGCTGGGTCCAGGTTAGGCTTCTTCAGGAGTGCCTTAACCACCGCTCCTTTCCAACTAGGGGGCACCACTCCTTGGGTGAGAGACAGGTTTATAAGGTCCGTCACTGGACCGCCGATGGTGGGGGCTACCTGCTTCAGGTACTTCATGGGTGCAGGATCTTTCGGAGAGCCGCTTTTCATGGCCGTCAAAACTGTAAGGACTTCTTCCACTGTGACGGGACCAAGAGAAGCCAGCTCCGCAGACTGCACACTGAGCTGAGGTCCCGGGTTACCATCCACGGGTACCCCCTCGGGTAACCTAGGAAGAGATGCCAAGATGTTGTCTATTTTGGTTTTAAAGAAGGAGGCGAGTTCTGAGCATTTCTCACGTGGGTCCTCGTGAGTGACCTGCGGTTCGGGAGTTTTCAGAAGTTCTTTAATGACCCTAAATGATTCTTTCGAGGAGTTGGCCGCACAGCCTATTCTCTCCTCAAAGAACCCTGATTTAGCTACCCGAATAGCGACTTTATAGGTACTAAGAGCCGCCCGATATTCTTTCCGGCTCGTTTCGCTCCAGTCTTTCCTCCAGGTCCGCTCCAGCCTCTTGCAGCCCTTCCTTAGTGTCCTCAGCTCAGATGTATACCAAGGCGCAGATCCCACTCTCTTACCCCTAATAAGTTGTTTCTTTTTGGGGAGGAGAGAGTCTAGCGAATTGGTGAGCCAGATGTTTAGATTCTCATCCGCAACTAACGGGTTGGAACCAAGGGGAGGCCGGGACGCCTCCAGATGTAACGCCCAGGAGTCCACTGGGAGCCTAGACCAGGCTCTTTCAACAGTATATACCCTCGGAGCTGGTGCGACTGGGGCATCGGACTGCCACTGGGCAGGCACCATAAAGTGGTCTGTCCATGGCAGAGCCAACGCTGGCAAGGCTTTAAGGTAGTCCGAATTAGAAAATATGGGGTCCAACAGATGGCCCTTCCCATGAGTAGCGCCGAATTAGCCAGGTTGATCCCCAGAGCTTCAAGATCACATATATGAGGACGTGAGTGAAACGTATACATGGGGAAATATGTCAGCACAGGCAGCATTTGAGCTCAGTGCATTCAACCTAGAAAGCACCAGCTTTATTGCCTCCACTGTATTCTTCAGCTGGCCAGGCAGCACCTTCCCAGTGTTTTGAACATAGTTTGCATCATTTTTTGGGGCGGAGGGGTCTGGGTGGCAGCAGATGAGAAGAGGAGAACCTGTCCTGCCATCCAGTTTTTGTGGATTTTGATTACACCCCTAAGCAAAATGCAAAAATTATGTCACTGGGGACCCCCTGCGTTTTGCACTTTCTACATTTTAGTTATGGGGATAAATAAAATGAAAAGGCCGTGGCATTGGCCAGCCTCTCCTCTGCTGCACCCAGTGGGTTTGTAGAATGTGAGGGCTTACGAGAGTGTGGTATATAAATAAATAATACCGGATCTATTTTTGAATGAATGAATGAATAACAGATAGCTCAATAAATAAGAGTCAAGATTCGAGGTAGTAGGAGTTTTCGCAGGTTTAATACAGCATAAGGACAGGAACAGGACAACCTGCATAGGAATAGGATGACAGGGCCCAGCAGCTGCTGGGGCTGGGATGAGCGCGCTAACTTTTAAGAACAATACATGAGCATATATACATAGCGCAAACACATAGCATTACATTGCAGTAGGCGTAGCAGTGGGTGGAGCAGAAGGTGTGACGCGTAGCAGTCGCGAAAGATAAGGGATAAAGAAGGCGTAACTCAGACATGTGATGCGAACGTAGCAGAATATGTCATGAATGGGGCGGAAACCATGGAGGGGGCTACCTAAGGAGCCGGGACCTCTAACCTAATGGTGCGCGCAAACTGACAATGACGTGTTACTAGGAGAAGCTGGGGGCTATGAACTCTGTGCTAGGAGCAGAGACTAAAGTCTGGAGGGTCGGAGCGACATGTACCTAAACCCTATCTAGTATCTGATGTTTAGGGAACATGTTGATATAAACTAGAAGTCATGAGGGGAAAAGCTAACTGACTCTAAGACTGGAGCATGCATTTATTCTACATGTAGTGCGTGATGAAGAATATTAAATGACCATTAAATACAGTATTTCTCTTAACATGGAGCCGCATAGGCTAGACAATGACGGAAACTATTGATGCAGTTCAGTAGCTTAGGAATGCAGGGAAGGAGGACTAAACTGATAGCTGGAATCACAACATAGTCTTGGCAGACTCAGAGACTGAGCCAGGCTGCACCGGGCACTGCGAGGCAGGAAGTAAGTGAAAGGTCGAGGATACAGGTGGGGGCTGAATCGCTCCTCAGCGAGGCTCAGGAGACAGGAGCTGAATCTGATGTCCGGGCCCTGTTGAGGCCTAGAAACGGGGACTTTATAATAGAATAACGTGCACACTAAGAAGCATGGCAACATTACTTTACATAAGCCTGATATTCGTAGTATTCACGAGGACTGGAAACTGGCATACTAGAGGTGGACACAACTGTATTTGCGTCTTGAATCGGACATGGGGAATAACATATGCATATTGGTCATGCACACATAATATATGATGGATGACACGTAGTGACACAGAACATGACAAAATTTACTTTTCCACATTCCCTCCTTGTCACTACGTTTCCATCAGGAAACATCAATATTCATGATACCATCTATCATTTCATACAGTATCATTTGCTCGTCTCGAATTATCTTGGAACGGGATTTAGAACGGGGCTTGGGACTAGGAATACAAGAGGTAGCACACATGCCGCAAATCGCAGGGCCACATTGTATACAGAGGCAGCAGCTGAGTATGATCGCTACTGCGATACCTAGAAAGGACAGGACTTTCCATCCCCAGGCGGAAATTATATTCCAGAACCAACCGGACCATGTCCAGGTGCCTGGATCTTGGTGTAATAGATGGGCTATTTTATGAAGTCTGGTTATAGCTGAATAAACAGACGGCGCGTTATTTGGAATGAAAATGCAGCAACTAGATCCGATAAGTCTACAGGCCCCGCCCCTATCGGCCAGTATGACGTCAAGGACGAGACGATTCTGGAGCACAACAATTCTCATAAAGGATTGCTCTTCGGTTAAGTTACCTAGAGCGGAGGCAGTCTCATCTACTACTGCTTCAAGGGTTCTTGTTAACCTACGGATTAGCTTACTGTTTACGACTGTACCTAAATAAGGGAACACACCTTTATCAATATCAATGAATTGCTCTGCAGCAGTTTCAGTATAGTCGACAATCGGGAGGTTTCTCTTGTGTCTAGTATGTACTAGGAAGGAATTCCTATGGTAGTCAGGTGGGGCTAGAAAAACAGGTGGCAGTAGGAAGGCAATGTAACAGGTTCCCTCCCAATCGAGGGGCAGACGAACATATGCGGTCTGACCACAAACAAAATAAGAATGACGTGAAGCTTTGAAAATAGATTTCCCACTGTCACTATACTTGATAATAGTAGTACAATCACTATGTCCTACGTGTACAGAACCATAATTACGGACACATAATTCGCCTTTGACTGGTAATACTGAAATAGCAGGTGAGTCTGGAGTAGTATCAGACTGAACATTCAGGACCATGAAATTCGAAGAATAGTTACCTAAATTATACACTTCATTTTCTAGATCTAAACCTGTTCTGTGGGGGAAACCTTGCTTGTCTGGGAAACATGTGCTGTTAAGAAAAGACATATCTGTTAAGGATGACGTTAACGTGGACCATGCTCCACACGAACCATTACGTGAAAAAGGATAAGGAAAAAGTGGCAGAACTCCCTTCGACGTCTGGAAAGGGGGGAGTCGACCACACACCCAGCAATTAGTGGCATTGCTGGTCTGGTGTGAGTAATGTAACATGCGGATAAATGTATTGTTACGCATAGCGAGGCGGTATGAATATTCGTGAGGAGGCAGATCACTAAACGTGTGCTCTACTGTAACATTAGAATGCTTATTTACATGAGGAACTGGAAAACACAGGAAAAATGCGTAACTAGTGCAGGAAATCATTATGCTGATGAATAATATGAAACTCAGAAAAACGATACATCGGTTTGAGTTTTGACTAACTCTCTCACTATGGGGGTCTATTTTATACATGTCAGAAACAGTCTAACCGTTTCACCTAGGGGAGGACTTATACAATCAAACTGACTGACTTATTTTACTAGACCTTAGCTTTTGCTTATACTCCTGCTGCGGAGTTTTCTCTACCAAGGGAGGGGTTGTATCAATGTCATTTGCGGGACAGTCCTTAGGAACAATGTTTTGACAAGTCTTGATATCCTGGGAAATGTTTTTAGAGACCGGCTTTAGTCCGTAGAATTTCTTGACGTGCGAAAGGTGCACCCAGCCGCGGCGTCCTTCCAATTTCACAGCTGTACGGGTGGTGAGGAGGACCTGACGGGGCTCCTTCCAACGTGGCTCCAGCGGACTTGATCTGTCAAAGTTCCGGACGAGCACCATCGAACCTGGAACGATTTCATGCGGTGCCACCTCGGTATTGTCTGGAAATGCGGCGGCAACCTGTGAACGACATGAGTTGAGGGCAGACATCAAGGAAGCTAGGTAATCTGTCAGCATATTACATGAAACATCAGTAATACTTCGGGGTCTAGGAGTACCCCACATGTTAGGGGGGCGGCCGAATACGACCTCATACGGGGACAGACCTGATCTGGAATGTGCGACCATGCGCATATAAAACAAAGCAACTGGCAGAGCTACTAGCCAGTCCACACCCTTATCTTTACATATTTTGGCAATTCGAATTTTCAGAGTCTGATTATGTCTCTCGACTAGACCGGCTGCTTCAGGATGGCGTACACAATGAAACTTCCACTGGTACCCCAACAACAGGGAAACGTGCTTCATGAGTTCAGATGAGAATGGCTGACCGTTATCAGAATATACGACTCTAGGGAGTCCATATCGAGGGAAGAATTCACGAACCAACTGCTTGGCAGTGGTCGCGGCTGTGTAATCTGGGACTGGATATGCTTCTGTCCATCTGGACAAAGCGCATACAACTACAAGAACATACTTGAAACCTCGACATCGCTCCATCTGAATATAATCCATCTGGAGGACTTCAAAAGGGTGATCAGGGGGCTGGAATCCACCTTGTTCCACCGGGACACTTTTACCTGGATTAAACTGACAACATATCATACAGGTACGGACTTTCTGCTTGGCTGCAGCTCGTAAATGCTTGTTGAACCAAATGTTCTGGATACTGTCTAACATTGCTTTTTCTCCTAAGTGTGCTGGACTATGTGCGGTATTAATAATGACTTGAACCATAGAGTCGGGGAGAAACCATGCGGTTCTTCCCTTCGTCACCCATCCTTGATCTGTCTGGACCCCTCCTTGTTCGGACCATTTCTTCATTTCATCGGGAGTAGCATGTAACTGGATATCTATGACATCCTGGGTGGGGTCCTTAACTGTCATACATGTAGTCGGATCTGGAGTGTGTGTCATGTTAACTGGACTGTCTAGAGCCTGTGCTGTAAGCTTGGCTGTGCGATCTGCTAGATCATTACCTTGAGAAATAATGTCAGTGACTTTCGTATGTGCTTTGCATTTCATGATAGCGATAGATGTCGGTAAATGTATGGCATCTAACAGAGCTTGAATAAGGAAACCATGCTGAATCTTGGTTCCATGAGAAGTCATGAAACCTCTCTCCTGCCAGAGCACTCCAAAGTCGTGTACAACTCCAAATGCGTAACGTGAATCTGTGTAAACATTAACTTTCAGGTTCTTGGCGTGTATACAGGCTTGTGTCAGAGCAACTAGCTCTGCTGCTTGAGCGGACAGGGTATCAATACGGTGTGTTTCAATAACTTCAGTGTCAGTAGTCACTGCATACGCGGCTACTAGTTCTCCTGTACTAGTTCTCATACATGAACCATCCACATAAAGTGTCAGGTCAGGATCTGGTAACGGAGTATCTGTCAGATCTTGTCTTGGCTTTGTCGTAATGTTAACTACTTCCACGCAATCGTGTGTGGCAGAATTTGAACTAACTGATGGTAACAGTGTAGCAGGATTCAGGATGTTGCAGCGTCTAATTTCTATGTGTGGCTGGAACAGTGTCAATTCATAACCTGTTAAACGTGCAATTGTCAAGTGCTGTGTTTGTGTTCGGTTTAAAAGAACTTCCACGGAGTGTGGAACGTGTACTGTCAAGGTATGTCCTAAAACTATGGAATCACTTTGTCTGATAGCTAGTGCTGTGGCTGCAACTGACTTGAGGCACGTAGGCAACGCCTGGGCGACTGGATCTAGTGTGCTAGAAAAATAAGCACAGGGCTTGTATTGTCCTGCTTGATCTTGTGTAAGAACAGATAATGCTGTACCTTCACGTTCAGTAACGAAAAGTGTAAAAGGCTTACTGTAGTTCGGTGTCGCTAGAACTGGAGCTTGACATAAAGCTTTCTTTAACTCGTTGAAACTAAGTGTATGTTCAGATGTCCAAGGGAGAACAGTCGATACGGCTGCCTCCTGTGTCGTTAACTGTATCAGTGGCTTGGCTAGAAATGCATACTGAGGAATCCATTGTCTGCAGTAAGAAGTAAGGCCGATAAAGGCACGTACCTCCTTCTGGGTCTTGGGCTGAGGAAGACTCGCTATTAACTGGATACGGTCTGGTGTCAACTGCCTACCCCTCTTGGACAGTAAGTGTCCTAAGTAGACCACTTGCTGGACACAGAATTGAAGCTTCGAAGGGGACACCTTGTGCCCCATCTCGGCTAGGAAATACAGAACCGTCAGTGACGCTCGCTCGCAGTCACGTTCAGAACGGGCTGTGATCAGTAGATCATCGACATACTGGAGCAGGGCAGTGTCAGTTGGCATGTGAATGTTGTCTAGTTGTCTCTTAAGTGCTTGACTGTAAATACTAGGGCTTTCTGTGAAACCTTGAGGAGCTCGTGTAAACATATAGCTCCTTCCATTTAAACAAAATCCGAAAAGAAACTGGCTGTCTGGATGGATGGGAACACTAAAAAATGCGTTCTTGAGGTCTATGACAGTGAAGAACGTGGCTTCGGAATCAATGGCTGTTAATAGAGAAGAGATGTCTGGGACAACTGGGTACTGCGGAATAATACATTTATTAAGCTCTCGTAGGTCGATCACTAATCGATATACTGGGGGTGCATTTGGATCAGTACGTTTCATGACTGGAATGATCGGAGAGTTACATACATTGGAGTCAGTTTCTACAACTACTCCTTGAGCCATGAGCTCGTCAATAATTTTGGATAAGGCTGCTACAGCCTCAGGTGGCAATCTATACTGCCTGATTCGTGGTAACACTACACCTGGTTTCAGGGTCACACGATGGGGTGTGATTTGCATATAACCTACATCAGTTGGACCTTGCGCCCATAGATGCTGCGGAACTTTAGACAGTCTGGAATCAAAATCTCGTAAGACATAGTGACCCTTAAAGTCACGTAGGAACAGACGTATTCCCTCTGGGGAACAACATATAACGGCACCTAACTCTTTCAGTGTTTTAATGCCTAATAGATTTTCTGGACATGACTTAGTAAGTAACAGATCAGTAGTGCGGGACAATGGACCTACTTCTAGAGTGACTGGCTTTGAAATCTCATTAATGATAGGCTTTCCTGAAAATCCAAGGGAAACATTTCTTGAGCCTGAGAGCGGAGCCCCTGGAACTTCGGCATGACTAATTGTGGTCCTACTTGCCCCTGTATCAATCAAAAACTTTCTGTCTTTCCCTAATACTTGACTGTGAACATAGGGACCCTCTTGATCTACAGGTATCTCGATGAGAGGCAAGCCTACCTCCCTCTCTAGGCTGTTTCATGAATATGGCTGGTACTCTGGATACTCGGACTGTGCATACTGGTACATCTGCTGTGTAACATGCTGTGTTGCAGCAATAGGCTACGGTACTGTAACTGTCTGTGGTGCATTCTGTGACTGAGGAATCTGTGAAACTTGCTCTTGTCTAGGCGGACGTGGTCTTTCTTTAGTCTTACCAGTAGCTATGTTATGTTTCAGAACTGCACACTCATTTATAAAATGACCTGGCTGTTTACAATAATTGCAGTTCCCTTTAACGGGAGCTGCAGGATGACTGGCTTGATTCTGACCCCTCTTCTGACTGTCTTGAGGAACAGATTGTGCAACTAGTACTTTCATTTTCGTGTCTTTCATACGTTTTCTCTCGTGTTCTTGCTCTTCCCTGATTCTATTCTGGTGGTACTGGAGCATCTGGAGCATCTGGGACGGAGTATTTGCTTGCCAGGTGCTTTCGACTTTCAAAACTCGGTTTTTAATTGGTGGACTTGAATTCTCGACTAATTTGGTAACGAAAAGGTGAGGATATGACTCACTACTTGTCTTGAGGCCACTGTTGATACTAAAGCACTTTTCAAACCTCGAATAAAAATCACTAATATCTTCATCTTGTTTCTGTTTACAGGCTGAGATTGCATCCCAGTCTTCCTTTTTCGTTGTTAATAATCTGGGTAAAACTTGAATCAATAATTCTGGTAATTCTTTACATTTCTCTCCAAGACCAGTACCTGGTACACGTATCTTGTCTTCTGCTTCTAGGACTGCCCAATCTATCTTTTTCTCTCCCACCTCCCATTCTTTTTCTTTAAGCTTTTCATACACCCCTGCGGGTAGCAGAACCTTTAACATTTTAATGATATCTGGGTAAGTGTATTCTCCCATACGGAGCATGTCTTTTAATTCTCTATGGAACCCTGCTGGATCTTTGTCATGACAGGGAATTAATTTCTTCATTTCGAGGAGTTCCATCTTTGTGATCGGAGTGTATACAAACACTCGTTGCATTTCGCCACCCGCTCCTCTGACTGGGTGGACTTCTCGTAACGGATTCTGTCTGTCTATGTAGAATGATTTACTTTCTGGGGGTGAGACATGAACAAAATGCGGGTTCAAGAATGTTCTATATTTATGACGCTGTTCTAAAATGACACTAATTAAATCGGTACCTAGACCTCTCCATCTATACTGGAGTAACTCGTTCAGGATATCATGTAACGGGCCTGGATCAGAGTGCTGACCCTCATACAGAGTAATGAGGTGCTGAATCATATACATACCCACCAGTCGTTGCTCGGCTGGGGGCATTTTCAGAAACATTTGTGCCACTATTTCATCTGGAAAAGTGGTAGAATCAGTAATCCATCGGACTGCTGATCGGGCTAGTTCCTGTTCATGCATAGTACTTAACTCACTATAACCGATTCGTGATTTCAGAATGTGATCGGTAGCTTGAAATACTTGTTCTAGGGAACCTTGTTCTGGTGCTGGATGATGGAAAATTGACTTGTGTTCTAGACGTAAATGGCGATCGGGAAATCTAGGTTTTCCTACATACGCTATTCTGGCAGTATTCTCATCGTCTTCCTCTTCAGGATCAGAGATACTTTCTTTCTCGCTTACTTGGGCTGCTTTACGCTGTTCGTGTATCTTTATTATCTCTCTACGAATTTTCTTGTACATACTTTCCATGGCACCAATGGTATTGTGCTTTCCTTCGGCTATATTATCACTCCACTTTGTCAGGGTTTTCATTTCTTCCGGGTCTTTAGACGGATAATCCTGTTCCCTTATTAGACAATTAATTAAGAACTTTAATATCATGCGCTGAATCTCGGCTTTCCTTTGAGACATGGCATCACTAATACTTTGTGGGTCATCCCCTGTTCGGATGAAACGATATATCCTGTCTAGATCTTCTTTCATATTCGGCAGGGTGACTAGATACTCGGTCACTCTCCTTACGCGTACGGAATATAAAACCATATTAAACTCGCCTGGAACTGGGTCATAGACACATTCGCCAAGGGTTTGCCTGATTTCTGCAACAGACTTATTACTCTTGGGAGTACGCTGTGATGCTTGAGCATGTAATTCGAGTGCTGATAAACGCTTGTATGGCGGCGGGGTTTGAGGAAGACCTCCTCCCGCGGCCCCTAAACTAGAATCATCAACTGATGCTTTCCGTCCTGGCAGGGTCGGTAATTGTAACGTGGGCTGGACTTGTATGGCGGGCTGACCCGGGGGGGCTGTTAAGGGCACCCCGGTGTCTGGAGGAGCAGGAATTACCTGGTTTACAGGGACTGACGGAGTGCGAACAGGGTTTGCATATTCGGGGACTGTGTCGTCCAGATAGGACGAAATAAAAATATCAGCTGCGGTCGGTTTGTGACGTAGTTTGGTCGGAACTAATGGTGGCGGGAAATTACTGGATGCCTCTGGGGTCGCTTTTGGCAAGCCCTCAGCAAGAAGAGGATACATACCTTTAATGAGGGCATTCCTCTGTCTGTCTCTCTGTTCAGTTTTGACTTGTTCACCTATCTCGATTAATTCTCTTTCTTGGGCTCGTTCTTGGGATTCTCTACTTAGTTCTGTCTTTCTGATTTCTTTTTCGGTTCTTTTATGAGCTTCTTTGCGCCATAACTCGATGGCATCTTTCTGTGATTGTCTGGCTTTCTTTTTCCATAAAGCTTCTTCTACTCGCATGATGCACTCGGCATCCCATGTACCCGATACGGGCCATCTATACTTTTCTTCTAACTGTTTGGTATACTCTACCCATAAATCTAGATACAATATGGCACTTATGCCATGTTTCTGATACATTAAGTGACCTGGACTGTCCCTGGGCGGGACGGGAACTGCTGCTTCCAGCAGACCCTTTCTAGTTTTTAACTGACGTAACTTTGAGAAGAGCGGCATGACTGAACTGTAATCTAGACACAATACAATACACAATAAACACGATACTTATTTCCCATTCATACCACGACATTAGAATACATGAAAAACATTTTAAAATAACAGTTCGGACAGAATACTACCTGGAAATACTTGAAATTTCTCGAGAACAGAACTGACTAGAACAGAAACTAGATGCACTGCTGAAACAGTACGAAACTTACCGGTCTCTTAAAGAGACACGTCAGGACCCGTATCCACCGAAGTGAACACTTCGTTTGTGGGACTGTGTACCACCAACCCACAGACCAGAGTCAATTAAATTGACCCTGTCTAGATACCACCCCAGTAACGGTACTCACCGGGCAGCAAGAACGGAAGGCCTCGGACTGAACTGGACTGCTACGACGATGACGACGAACTTCGGACTTCGGACTTCAGTTACGGGTGGACCTCCGGATACCTCGGACCTTGGACTCTTGGCTTGGGCTCTGGTCGGGACTCGCCGCGTTCCTCCACCGTCTCGTCTGGATGCTGGACCGCCTCCTCCGTCTCCTCCGTGGGCCTGAGGGATACTTGAGCAGAAATATCTGCCACTGCGCAGAAGAGTTCCGTCACGACTGCAGAGGGTCAGGGGGTCGGCGTGGCTTCACCGACGCGTGGGGAAAGGGCAAGTCCCTATTCGGGCGCCATTATGTGGTATATAAATAAATAATACCGGATCTATTTTTGAATGAATGAATGAATAACAGATAGCTCAATAAATAAGAGTCAAGATTCGAGGTAGTAGGAGTTTTCGCAGGTTTAATACAGCATAAGGACAGGAACAGGACAACCTGCATAGGAATAGGATGACAGGGCCCAGCAGCTGCTGGGGCTGGGATGAGCGCGCTAACTTTTAAGAACAATACATGAGCATATATACATAGCGCAAACACATAGCATTACATTGCAGTAGGCGTAGCAGTGGGTGGAGCAGAAGGTGTGACGCGTAGCAGTCGCGAAAGATAAGGGATAAAGAAGGCGTAACTCAGACATGTGATGCGAACGTAGCAGAATATGTCATGAATGGGGCGGAAACCATGGAGGGGGCTACCTAAGGAGCCGGGACCTCTAACCTAATGGTGCGCGCAAACTGACAATGACGTGTTACTAGGAGAAGCTGGGGGCTATGAACTCTGTGCTAGGAGCAGAGACTAAAGTCTGGAGGGTCGGAGCGACATGTACCTAAACCCTATCTAGTATCTGATGTTTAGGGAACATGTTGATATAAACTAGAAGTCATGAGGGGAAAAGCTAACTGACTCTAAGACTGGAGCATGCATTTATTCTACATGTAGTGCGTGATGAAGAATATTAAATGACCATTAAATACAGTATTTCTCTTAACATGGAGCCGCATAGGCTAGACAATGACGGAAACTATTGATGCAGTTCAGTAGCTTAGGAATGCAGGGAAGGAGGACTAAACTGATAGCTGGAATCACAACATAGTCTTGGCAGACTCAGAGACTGAGCCAGGCTGCACCGGGCACTGCGAGGCAGGAAGTAAGTGAAAGGTCGAGGATACAGGTGGGGGCTGAATCGCTCCTCAGCGAGGCTCAGGAGACAGGAGCTGAATCTGATGTCCGGGCCCTGTTGAGGCCTAGAAACGGGGACTTTATAATAGAATAACGTGCACACTAAGAAGCGTGGCAACATTACTTTACATAAGCCTGATATTCGTAGTATTCACGAGGACTGGAAACTGGCATACTAGAGGTGGACACAACTGTATTTGCGTCTTGAATCGGACATGGGGAATAACATATGCATATTGGTCATGCACACATAATATATGATGGATGACACGTAGTGACACAGAACATGACAAAATTTACTTTTCCACAAGAGGCATAGGCTCCATGAAAGTGTCAAGGGCTGTACGAAGTTGTTATGTTGTGTAATACATGTTTTACCACTTTAACTGTATACATTTCACATTCCACTTCATAGAGTTCTTACACTGTGTTCTTACAAAGTGTTCCAATGTAATTCAGTTAATGCTGACTGCTAACCTGTCTGGCTGTGTACCTGCTCTTCTCTACAATAAACTTAATTCAACCTAATTGGAGTGATATCTTCAATGCAACAACTGGCGACGATCGGGATATATTTTTACACCTGGAAACCGCCTTACTTTATATTTATTTATTTATTTATTTTATTTATTTAAAATTTATAGTGTGCAACAGCTACCCGCAATCGGTTTCCCGGCGCAAGGGACAGACTGAAGAAGAAAAAACTGACATCAATCACCGCTACAAAAAGTAATTTTTTTAAAAAAAAGTAAAGTTTTCAGTTTTTTTCGAAAACTGAGCATGTTGGTCTCAGTCTTCATGGCAATGGGCAGTGTATTCCATAGTTTGGGGCCAAGATGGGAGAAAGATTTTCCACCCATCTTCACTAGTTTAAATCTAGGGATGACATAGTCGCAGTTAGCCGAAGATCTCAAAGTGCGACAGGGCCTGTAGGGTTGAACCCAGTTTTGAAGGTATAGTGGGGCAGAACCCTGCTTAATTTTGAACATATAGCATAAAGATTTAAATTGAATTCGACTTGAGATCTTGAGCCAGTGAAGATCTCGAAGAGCCTGCGCAGCTGAAGACCTCCTCGGGATATTACAGAGGAGACGGGCTGATGAATTTTGTATGACCTGTAGTTTCCTTACAGTTGCAGCATCTGCACCAAGATAAAGAACGTTTCAGTAGTCCAGGCGAGATGTTACTAAAGCCTGGACTACTGTTCTTCTCGTGGCAAGGGGCAACATCCAAAGAATTTTTTGGAGCCATCTTAAGATAGTAAAACAGATGGCCGCCACCTTAGAGGCTTGTTGTCTCATAGACAGTTTGTCATCAATAAGGAAACCCAGGTTACGTACTACCTGGACTGGAAGAGGAGTAGGACC
This sequence comes from Lissotriton helveticus, assembly GCF_964261635.1. NCBI lineage: Eukaryota > Metazoa > Chordata > Amphibia > Caudata > Salamandridae > Lissotriton > Lissotriton helveticus. The sequence goes on along the minus strand of NC_136067.1, from coordinate 1,903,637,121 downwards.
CATGGTGCTAGGCCAATGTTGAGGGCCCCAAAGATCCTTCTGCCTCCCCAAGATGATGATCTCGGTTTTGTCACCGTTAAGTTTGAGGAGATGCCTCTGCATCCACTCAGCCATAAGTGACAAACCAGTTTTTAGACCCGACACGTTGCCATCTTCTACACTGGAGAGGGAAAAGACGATCTGCGTATCATCGGCGTATGAGAAAATAGTCAGCCCGGCTTCCTCTGCGATGGTAGCAAGAGGTTTGATGTAAATATTGAAAAGCAACGGGCTGAGAATAGACCCCTGAGGGACACCATACGCCGAAGAGCAGATCGTAGATGCAGCTTTCTGAGAAAAAACTTGGAATGTACGCTCACTTAAATAGGAGGCAAACCAAGCAAGTGCGGGGCCAGCTATTCCAAGGGAGCGGAGAGAATTTAGTAAGATGGAGTGGGACACGGTATCGAACGCTGCGCTCAAATCCAAAAGGATGAGAGCAGAAGTTTCACCGCGATCGATGCCGTGCCGAAGTCTCTCCGTCACCCCTAGTAATGCAGTCTCAGTTGAATAGTGGGCCCGAAAGCCGGACTGGGATGGATGTAAGAAGCCCTGGTTTTCAATAAACAGAGTAAGCTGCGTGTTGACATGCCTCTCCAGGATCTTAGAGAGGATAGGCAATAGGGAGATAGGTCTAAAATTGGAGAGGTTAGAAGTATCTGCACCAGCCTTCTTCAGGAGTGGGATCACCATCGCATGCTTCCATTCTTGTGGCACACGGGACTCACTTAAAGAAGTGTTAAGGAGTCTCATGAGAGGGCGCCGGCACTCAAGATCGAGCAGCTTTAAAATTTTAGCAGGCACCGGATCACGCGGTGAGCCAGATCTCACACTGTTCAAGCAGGCGAAAAACGAGTCATCGTCAAACAGAGGCCAATTAGTTATCATCGGCATCACGGACGAAGGGGCGGTCATAGTCACACACCCCAGTTGAGACTGAGTTGCTGTATTAGAGGCACTCATGGAATTGTTAATGCGCTCAACTTTAGCTATAAAAAATTCGGCAATGGAATTACATTGGGCTTCTTCCAGGATTGGGGGGGTCGGTAGTGTGTCGGCACCTGTCAGTTTTTTGACAACTGCAAAAAGAGTGCGAGGGCAATTCTGAGCTTGCGACACTATGCTTGTCATGTAGATGGCTCTTGCCTCTTTGCACTTAGAGTGGTATCCTTTCAAAGCTTCTTTGTAGACGATTTTCCGAGAAGCAGAGTAGGTGCGCCTCCATCTCCTTTCCAAGGCCTTGCAATGAGTCCTCAGAACCTTTAAATCGGGCGTGAACCATGGGGCCGGACAGCGATGGGGTTTGGATAGTCTCGGAGTAGGGGGAAGCACAATATTCACAGCATTCGTGAGCCATGATGTAACTGCCGAGTTCAAATCTTTGAGAGGGGCTTCGTCATTCAGGGGGCGAGTATCAAAAAGATACTGATTGAATTTTGAAGTATCTAATTTACCCCATCTGTGGACTAATTCGCCTTTACCCTGTCCATTCAAGATAGGCAGTTTGATGTCAGATAGGGCGAAGTGGACTGCATAGTGATCAGTCCAGTCCAAAGGACGAGCACTCTGTGAGCAGTCAAAGGGAAGAGTGGAAAGGATTGTATCCAATTGATGCCCCGCAGAGTGAGTGGGGCCCGAGTTGCGCAACATCAAACTCAACACCTCGAGGTCATTTAAGAAGCTCTTACTAATAGCGCAAGAAGTATCATCGAGATGTAAGTTTAAGTCCCCAAGAATGGTAAAATTTGCAGCTTTAAGGAGTAGAGGGGCTATGGAATCACTGAGCGCAGATATCCAGGTTTGAGCATTCCCGGGAGGGCGGTATATTAAAAGACCGGACAGAGTAAGTTGAGGGTTAATAGCAAGTTTAAAAAGCGCCGCCTCACATCCTGGAAGAGGGAAAGTTTCAAGTTAATACTGATACTGAGTATTCTACTGATCTGACGGACGTATGAGCAGAGACGACGTTGGTAGTGCTTTGACGGCGCATTGGGGACTACGAGTGTGGACGAGCAGCTAATTCCGGTGAGCGACGCTCATTTTAAAAAGAAATACTGGATTTTTTACTTTATACACAGATTTCTCATCGTCAAAAGGTTTAGCGCTCGAGCTCAGTGGATCTTACCGTTACATTTTTGAATGCGATGCTGAATGCGCGATGATCCCCACGTCATTATTCTTGTGACGTTCTCCTACTCGCAAGTTCTTCCCCGAAGGCTCACCGCTGTCCTACTAACGTCAGACGTTCATTGAGAACGTGGCGCATCACGTGATGCGCGGCAGCCATTTTGATTTGGGCAGGCCTACTCGTTTTTGCTGAAATAACACGAAGGATATTTCAGCACCGATTTTGACACCCACAGATCGGTTTTGAATAGCGGTTGAAGGTACTATATACAAACGCTTTGAACTGTTCTACTGGAATTACATAATTAACACTTTTGAGGATTATCTGCATTTTTCTGGAATTTGGTGGTGAAGTTTGGACAGTGCAATACGCTGATTATTTTTTTTTGGTTATTTGTTTCGTGTTACTTACTCTAACTTGTACACTGAACAATTCCACCACAAGCAGTTTTTACTGGCAGCTTTATTTAGTCTTATTTCGACAAACATCATTATAATTTTTTTTTAATCTTTCAACATGAGTCAACAAACATTTTCCTTAAGTAACCCTCAAGATTTCTGGTGTAAAGGTTCTGAACCAGATTTGAAATGGTTGGAATGGAAAGATTACTTTTTAAATTATATCGAGACTGTGGATTCCGATGGTAAAATGTCTGCTGAACAAAAGAAACGTATTCTCTTACACTCTTTAGGTCCACAAGGGCCTAAATGTTATAACCAGATGAATAAACCTATTGTAGGGGGTGGGGACAGTAATGTTTTCACCGTTGCACTATCTAATTTAGATAAGTATTTCTCCCCAAAGGTATGTATCGGCATTACGCGATACAAATTCTTTCAAAGAAAGCAGTCTAAAAGTGAATCAGTTGACAACTATGTTGGGGAATTAAAAAAAATGGGGAATGATTGCGCCTTTGGTGAATTACTGGAAGATTTGGTTTGTGATCAGGTTGTAATGCATGCTAACAACCCTGCCATTCAAGAACGTCTTTGGTTGAATGGTGATGCTTGTTTGGATGACATTTTAGCCTTAGTTCGTAAAGCTGAGACATCCAGAAGGTGTGCCAGTGCCTTGAAATCAGATAGTATTAACAAAGATGTAGTAGCTAAAATTAATTCCAGTTCGAGAAAAAACAGCAGCTTTAAACAAAAGAATGAAACATGGGCAAAGCCAAGGTATAGCGGTGAACCTCCCAAATGTTATAGGTGTGGGAGTTCTGAACATCTGGCTTTTGCTAAGTCGTGTCCTGCTAAAAAGAGTAAATGTGGCGCTTGTGGACTGTATGGTCATTATACTAAAGCATGCAGAAGAAGGACAAAGACAGTTAAATGTATTCAAGAAGAGGTTGTCTCTGATGACAACACTTCTAGTGGTGATGACCAAGCTTCTGAATGTGCTGTAGTCTTAAAGAAGAAGCTTCTTCTCAACATCCGTGATGGATGTTTACTAGTTGACAATAAGCCTGAATGCTGGATGCACATAGGTGGTGTGCGTGTCAGGGTATATGCTGATTCTGGTTCACCCTATACAATTGTCAACGAAGATGTTTGGCTTAAAACTTTTGTTGACAGGGTTGGTCAAAAATTATCCTCTCCGGATATTGACCCGGAAGGTTACAATGGTGGGAAGATCGATATAATTGGTTTTCGTTGGCTGAAATTTGAATTTAAGAATCGCAAATCTTATGGCAAGTTGTACGTTTCTAAAAAAGGTCCATCAGTGTTGGGATGGAAATATCAAGGGGAATTACATATAATTCTTGATCCCAATTCGGTGGAAAAGGCACTAAGACTGGTGGAGAACTTTTTAAAAAAAATTCCGTCTGTGTTTCAGAAAAAAATTGGCAAATTAAAGGATTTTGAGCATAAGATAATTTTAAAGAACTCTGCAGTGCCAAAAATCCATAAAGTTAGAAGTGTGCCAATTGCTTTAAGAAAGGATGTGACATCTGAACTTGAGAGATTGGTCTCATCTGACATAATCGAGCCAATTGAGGCATCTGCTTGGATTTCTCCTTTGGTCGTTGTGAAACGTACAAATGGAAAGTTGAGATTATGTGTAGACCTACGCCATTTAAATGATAATATTGTAGTGTATCAATTCCCCCTGCCAAAAATTTATGAAATGTTAGCCTTACTGGATGGTGCTAAGTGGTTCACCACAATTGATTTATCTGCCGCATACCACCAGATTCCCTTGTTTAAAGACAGCAAGCAGTACACTGCTTTTATAACCCCTCAAGGATGTTTTCAATTTAAGAGAATGCCTTTCGGCCTGGCTTCAGCTGTGGCTGTTTTCCAGCGCTTAATGCACAGGTTGTTTTCCACTGTAAAAAACACAAAGTTTTTCCAAGATGACATTCTCATTTTTGGTAAAGAAAAGGCAGAACATGACAATACTTTGGAGAAAGTTTTAAGTATACTAGATGCAAAAGGGTTGACTGTTGAATATAATAAGTGTACTTTTGCTAGTGATCATGTCACTTATTTAGGCCATGTCATTGATTGCGACGGTATCAGACCAAAACCTAATTTAAATTGATGCGATCAAGTGCGCTCCTTCTCCCAAACGGAAAGATGATGTTAGATCTTTTATTGGCCTAGCTGAATTTTGTTCTAAATATATTCCAAATTTTGCAACCAGAACGTACAATATAAGACAACTGTTAAAAAACAAAACAAAGTTTGTTTGGTCTATGGAATGTGAACAAGATTTTGAGGACATAAAAAGCTGCATCACTAACATTGGTTTAAATGGCAAGGAACAAATAGTGGCATATGCTTCCAGGTCACTCTCGCCTACTGAAGAAAAATATTCTACCATTGAAAAAGAAACTTTGGCATGTGTGTGGGCGGTTAATCACTTCAGAGCTTTTGTGTGGGGTACAAAGTTTATTTTACGCTGTGATCACAAGCCATTACTCAGGGTCCTAACCACTGAAGGTACTATCAATACTTCTGCAAGAGTTGCCAGACTTGCTATCAAGTTACAAGATTTTTGTTATAAAATGGAATATATACCAGGGAAGGAAAATTGTATAGCTGATTTCCTTTCTAGAATGCCAAAGCAACTTGAGGAATGTGAGGATGAATTATGGAATTCTTTTCAGGTGGCCTATGTTCAGGATATGGAAGGTGCAGGCATTTTGAAGGAGAAGTGGGATGATGAATATCTAAATGATGAGGAGTTAACTTTAGTGAAATCTCACCTAGCTAAGTCCTGGCCAAAGAAAGTGGATAGCAAGCATCCTTTAAAATCTTTTTGGGAGGTTAGATTTGATTTAAGTGTCAGAGATGGTAATATCTGGTGTGCGAAAGAGTCATTCCTCCAAAGACTTTGCATTCGTCCATCATGGCTTTATGCCATGAGGGACATTTTGGCATTGTCCGTTCTAAACGCACAGTTAAAACTTCATTTTGGTGGCCCAGTATGGATGTAGATGTTGATACATTTGTGAGAAATTGTAAATCATGTCAAGCTGCTGATAAATCTTTGGTTTTGTGTAAACCTTCTATGGGTAATATGATTGCACCTAATTCTCCCTGGGAGCACACAGCTATTGACATTATGGGTCCTATTGGTAGTGAGCAGAAATATATTTTGGTGTTAATGGATTTGTTTTCAAGGTGGCCTTTTGTAAAAATTGTGAGTAAAGCTGATACGGATACTGTTTTGCAATTCTTAGATAAATCTTTTACTTTAGAAGGCATTCCTTCTATTTTGTTAAGTGACAACGGTGTTCAGTTTATGTCAATTAAGGCCAAAGAGTACTTTAATAGATTGGAAATCAAGCATAAAACCACAGCTCTATACAACCCAAACAGCAATGGAATGGTTGAGCGTTTTAACCGTGTTATCAAAAACACCATCCAAATGTCAGGAAATAATAAGGATTGGGAAACTCAAGTTTTGAAAATGGTTTGGTCATACAGGACTTCAATTTGTGAAGCTACAGGTTTTCCCCCTTTTGTACTTATGCGTGGTAGAAATCCTCGAACGAAGTTTACACCTGGATGGTTGTTCAAGTCCAATGTGATAAATTGGTCTGAAAATTTTGTGCAGGAAAAAAGTCAAGCTTTGCATCTCAAGAGCAAAATTTGGTATGATTCCAAGCATAATGTGAAGGATATTGATTTGGCTGTTGGTCAATGGGTGAGAATTCAGAAACCTGGTAAATCTCCTAAGGAGGAAAGTCGTTTTTATGAACCTATGCAGGTTGTGGAAGTTTTAAATAATTCAGTTCGCCTCTCAGACGGACGAGTATGGAACCTCAAGAGGGTTGCTAAGTGTTCTCCTCCTCAAGTTTGTTCTCCTCCTCCAGTTTCTTCAGAAAAATCCTCAGATTTGTTTGATTTGGAGGATTTGTTATGTGCAAACTCTTCGTTGCCACCAGATACTATTAGTCAGGATGTAGTTTCTGATACCTCCAGTTTTCCTGTAACTAATGTTTCAAGTTTGCATAAGTGTGATGAGCTTTCTGATTTGGTTGCTTCTAGTTCTTCTAGTCTGGTCAGTCAAGATATGACAAATGTTCTTAGGAACTCTAGACGTGAAAAAAGGCCTCCTGTATGGTTGGCGGATTATAATTCTGAAAGTTTTCCCTTATAAGAATACTTGCTCTTTTTCCATTTATCAGAATTATTAATCACTTGTTTTTATTATTCTTTGTTTTTTTTTTCTATATGATGGGGGGTGGTGTTGATTACAAGTTATTGTTATTTTTAATTATGTTTCAAGGGGGATGTGTTATGTTGTGTAATACATGTTTTACCACTTTAACTGTATTCATTCCACATTCCACTTCATAGAGTTCTTACACTGTGTTCTTACAAAGTGTTCCAATGTAATTCAGTTAATGCTGACTGCTAACCTGTCTGGCTGTGTACCTGCTCTTCTCTACAATAAACTTAATTCAACCTAATTGGAGTGATATCTTCAATGCAACAGAAGTGCTCTCTCCTTTCTGTTTGTCTGAGGAAATGGCAGCTCTTTACAGTTGCCACGGTGCCACCCTGCACAGTTAAGATAGGTGACAGTGAACATTATTGCCTCACAGAATTGGTCCCAAAAGAAGAAAAAAGCTGTAGTTTGAATAAACTTCCTTAGAATTTGTTCACTTTTGGAATACTGCAACGCTTGATCGAGGTGATGTGTGTGAATGAAAGAAAAATGGAAACTGAGGAATCACTTGGAGGAAACCAAATAATGGAAGACCAATTTTAACGAAAGACAAAGTTAAGGAAATAGAAATAAATCAAAAAGTAAAGGAAACATTATAAAGAACATAATTTTAAGGAAAAACCCAAAAGTACATTAAACTTGGGGGGTGGAGTTTAAGAGTAGTGAGGGGTTTTGGATCTAGGGGTGGGTGATGTTTAGTGGTGAAAATGTGTTTTTTAGGTTCCAGGATGGGTGGAATTTTGGGGTGGTAGGTTTCTTTAGGCTTCAGGGATGGGTGGAATGTAGGGGTGTTAAGGGGTTCTTAGCGTTCAAGAACGGGCGGAGCTTAGGGCTGATGGAGTATTTAGGATTCAATGATCAGTATAATTTGGGTATGGTTGAGGGTTTTTAGGGTTAGGAATGGATGGAGATTATAGGCAGAAAGAGTTTTAGCATTGCTCATACGTGAGCCTTAGCAAGGCACCGCATTGGTAACGTCATTTCACATTCCTGCAGGGCATGGACTGTGAAGTCCAAGCCCTGCAGGGTCTCGGCGTGCATGTAGACAGGAGGGCCCTATGCATGCATCCCCTGCTGCAGAGGCAATAGGGGGCCCCGTAGGGCCCCCTTTGTTTCCACACCACCACATTTTTCATGGCGGGCTCACCGCTGTAAAAACCGTGGCAGTGTGAAAACTTCAAATATGTTTGGACCGCCAAACTCACAATAAGGCCCCTAGTGTTAATTGTTGAGTGGAGTTTAGGGGTAAAATATTTTTTAGGATTAAGGTTTGGGTGGTGTTTAGGAGTAGAAAGGGCTTTTAGGGTTCAGGAATGGGTGGAGTTTAGGGGTCACCAATAAGTGGAGTTTAGAAGTGGTGAGGGGTTTTCAGAGGTGTTGGATGGTCAAGGGTTGTTAGAGTGTCAGGGTGAATGGTGTTTAGGAGTGGTGAGGTGTCAGTGAATTAAAAGCACTCAAAGTAATTGTTTGTGATTGTAAAAAGTATAAATCTGAAATAATAGCCCCTTTCATAAAATTGTTTTTCTATGAAATCACATACAACCAATTAAATCCCTTAGAATACTCGGAAAATTGCCATTCTTGGTATAGCTAGGCTTGGTAGATTATAAAGTAATACTCATGAGATAGAATCTTGATACTCTTTCCAAGAGAAAGTTATAGGCAGAAAGTAGTGCAAGACCCAATCATTTCAAATTAGGAAGCAAAAAAGATAGCAAGGGGTCAATATATGTGATGAAGCATAGACATCAAATGTGATGAGACACATCTGTCCATAAACTCAGCCTCTTTATATAAGGAAAACACCAAGAAAGTGACAATATACTGGTAACCATCTTGAATTGGGAGGCTTATGGCCAATATGCGGGAACAGTGGCTATGGTTCGGGGAGGATATAGGGCTGACCATGTTAAAGCTTATTCTAAATGTGCAATTTTAGGTGACAAATTAATTTTGAATACTAATGATTTTTATGATTAATATATTAATATCCGATTAATTATTAATGTTGCACTTGAAAAGAATACATTTAGAGGTTCAGAAATGTGTTTAATAATAAAGTTTAATTATTCTACATTTTCATCGCGACACCATTTTATTAAAATGGATGCTGTTTTGGTGTTCTGTTGATCTTGCTCCTGCTCTGTACCCCTCCCAATCAATGTCCCCATGCGTGTCTTCTCTCTCCACAGTTTTTGCAGAGCACAGGACACTGACACAAGTGGTTATTTTCCTCCAGGAGCATATATCGTGAATTAAGCTTTCTTTGTGTACCCAATGTAGGATTCTGAAGGACACCTCTGGTGGAAGTTCCGAAAAAGCTTGCTAGGACATGAGTGTATGAATCTTTGTTTGAAAATGTTTCATATTGTGTCGAACATCTTCGGACTGCGTTGTTGCTTTGCAAGCTAATGGAAGATTTCATGCACCTTAGAAATGGGTTTGTGTTATCATTATTGATGTGGCCATCGTTATTCTGATTTGCTCAATAAGTATCACCAGTCATGCCATCCTGAATATGGAGGTTTTGTTTATTATGAATCAAAAAAAGGGAGACTAGGAGCCAAATCAAGGTCCAGTACCCGTGCCCCTCACTATAATTGACACATCTAATCAGTGTAGGTGGGTATCATGCTTCATCATTGGGTGTTTTTCCCCTCATGGGGCTGGCACTGCAATGCCCCACAGGCCCCGCAGAGGGCTCTTTTTTGAAGATCTTTTCTTGTATCAGCCATGACTGTGCATGCAGGTGTGTCAGGTGTAATGTGTGAGGTGAGAGTGTGATCTTAAAATTACCCAAAGGAGATCAAATTTTATTCAGAGACCCTTCTGTAAGGTTAAAACTAAGATGCAGTAGTGTGCTCAAGGTCATGATATGCCACTACTCAGTAAGTGTGTTGTAGTGAACTATTGTGGTTTCACTATAAAGGTCAACATGTTTTATGCTATGTTGGTCCAGCACTGGATCCCTAGCGTTTCTTCAGGACCAAAAAGTATGTTCCCTACCCCTGAATTAGGGTGGGTATCTAGAGTCCTATTATACTCAATCCTTGGTAGTGATACAGTAGATCTTAGGTATCCATATCATGCTCACCCCAGCACTTGCACGTTGTAGAAGGCGTTGTTTGTACTATTGTTTATATAATCAATTTGGGATCCAGTGTGATTCCTAGAGATTTGACGATGTCAGCTAGGGTTAGATTGCAGCTTAGAGCAAGCATCTATAGAGTTTATCTATTTTTGCATCTGGGGGTTGTTCTGTCTTTGATATGAGGAGAATTTCTGTCTTGTCTTGGTTGAGTTCGAGATGATTACTAGATAGCCAGTGATGGATTTCTTTGAGGGTAGTATTTAACCAGTTTATGTTGTCTAGTGAGGAGATTTCCATGTAGAGCAGTGTGTCATCTGCGTATAGATGGAAGGAGATGTTTGGTTGATTTAGTATGGTTTTCAGGGGTTCCATGTGGATATTGAACAGTTTGGGTGAGAGGACAGAGTCTCAATTAAAGAAAGAGCCAGATGTGCCAAGGCAGAATGTAATAAAGTTAGGTGATAAATTGGAGGCTGACATCAGCAAAATGAGGAATGTGAAACCAATTACAAAATGGATTTGACACATGTTGAAATTAAAGAGATGGGTTTAATTGAAAGCTAATGTTAAAGATTTAATTGAGAAAACACAGTATTGGAGTGACTTGAAGAAATATCGTGAAAGATGGAAAAAAGAAACAGCAAATAAAAAGAGAATAAAATGAAATAAAGGTAAGGCAATAGGTCTCACAAGTGATACTGAAATTGGGACAAAAGCAGTTTTGGCATTTTTTGGGGCAGAAGTTAATTTCGTAAATTTTGTGCATGTGCAATAGACACAACCTGATTTGCATGCATTTACGAATAACTTTCTGAAATTGAGAGAGGATCTAGGAAAACGGTATGAAGAGATGCATAAACTCACACATATTTCCCAGATGTTGTGGGCTGATGTGAATATATTGTTTGAGATTGTAATTCCAAGTGATTTGTGAGCTGAGTGTAAGTCAGTTGTGAGACAGCCTACGCAAGAACCAGCAGGGATTCCTGTTAGTGGGGCTCCTTCTGAGGAGGTAGCTACTAAATACAAAAATGTGATTGAACATTTGAAAAAAAAGGTCTTGGAGAAGAGTATAAATTGGAATAAAATTCTGAAAACTTTGCAAGAGCTGAAAAAGTCAATGCATGCTTTTTAAAGAGGATTATGCAGAATTCAAGAGGCATAGGGGAGTCGAAGACCCCAAAAGTGATGGGGCCAGTGTATTTGTGTCTACTTTCATGAATGGGTGAGGGCAGAGATTAGTAAGCACATTCAGCAGAGTAACTTGTGTTAGTAGACGAAGAGTATGTATGAAATGTTGAAATTGAAAAAATATAGTAGTGACTATGAAATAGAAAAGAATCAAGAAGACGTTAATGATTGCCCAACGAAAGCAATTGGAGAAAGTATCTCAAAACCAAATGGGTTCAAATATGAATTTTGTTCAATCTGATATGAATAGAAAAAATCAAATGCAGACTCAAGGTGGTCATAGAGCTGATGGTATAAATATGAGTGTTGAATGATGAAAAAGAATATAACTTGTCACTTTCTGAGAAGATAGGGTACTGGAAGGTGGAAGGCTGTCAGAACCCTATAAGGTTTCCACTACCTGCCCTTAAAAAATTAAACGAAAACATTTCTTTTTTTTGTGTAAATTTATCCTGTTTACCTTTAAGGAACATGGGCTGCATTAAAAAAAACTGCTTTATTTAAAAGCAGTCCCAGACATGGTGGTCTCCTGAGCCCAGCAGGCCACCATACCTGGGAGGGTCAGCCATTCCCAGTGGGATCGCAAATTGCAAGAGGCTCATTAATATTCATGAGCCTCCAATTTGAGACCCCATTGGAAATCGCAAACAGTGTTGCAAATAGAGCCTTGCAAAATGTTTCACAATTTTTGTCAACTTGCCCCTTTTTTCGCTGATTACACATTGTCACTTGCGTCTCCACTAATTTGTGTCACGATCAGAATTGTGTACCAAGTCCAATTCGAGGCTGCCTTTGCATTCTATGCCTACAGTGCTGTTACAACTGTACCCTTTTTTCATTTGTTAGTTTAAATATATGATGCCATACGCACATTTCAAAAATGTATTGAGTCTCCCTTCTTTCCTTGTAAAGTATTGAACATACTCGTTTAACTGACTCCCTTAATGATGCCAGTTGAGATATTGTTGTTTCTAGTAGAAATTGGGCAGATAGAGAATAGGCACAAAATTATTGTGTGTGATTCAAGTCCTGTGATCTTGTTGGGAAGTGACTTGTTCTTCAAAATGAATTGTGTGATTCTTTTCACATCAGATAGTGTTGCAATTGAAACACAAGTTGAGGGTTCTATGCTTAAAATAAATTCACAAGTTTTGAGAGGTTAGTTATTCCCAGTTTTAACCAAAAAAAGACCTACCTCTGGATATATGACACACTGTTAATGATGAGGTATTGGATTTTACTGGAAAGGAGATAGTATTGATTAAAAAAGAAGCCTATTCAAAATAAAAGTCAAACCAGAAGCAATATTTCCCAGAACCAGACAATACAGACTTAAAAGGCAAAAGAGGCAATGAAGCTAGTGATTGAAAACATGATTGAACAAGGAATTTCTGAAAGGTACTTGGTAGTCCTTGTGACTCTCCTGTGATGGGAATTAAAAAACGGAATGGCAAGTGGGGATTTATACAGGACCCCAGCAAGATTAATACAATTGTTGTTTCATGTTGTCCAGTGGTACTGAATCCAGCAGTGTTTTTGTTTTAGATTCCATCAGAAGCAGAATGTTATACAGTCATAGACATGTGCCAAACGTTCTTATCAATTCCTTTGCATGAGGAATCTCAATTCCTTTTTGCCTTTCAATTTCTGAATAAAGTACTTGTGTGGTGTAGGATCCCACAAGCGTATACGAAAAGTCCTTTGATTTTTAGCCAAATCTTGAAGAAGACCTAGAGAATTTAAAGCTGGATTGCAATTCAGTCTTTGTGTAATATAATAATGATCTACCTGTTGCATCAAAGACAAAAGAGGACTGTAAATTGGATACAATTGCCTTGTTAAATCATCTAGCTGAAAATCGTCATAAAGTTTTTCTGACTAAAATGCCAAATTATAAAAAGGGAGTCATTTATCTTAGATACCATATTGAAAAAGGTGTTAGGAAAGTTTCAAAAGAGTGTGTTTCTGCATGCTAAAATGTTTCTTGAAATTCTTTGGTACTATCAGTGGATTTAAAACTTTTCCTTGATTGTTAGACCTTTAGTAAGGTTGACATATAGTGATGCCCAAGATCCGGTACCATTTGATGATAAATGCATTAATGCATTTAAGAAACTGAAAGAATTTGTGTTATGTACCCTCACTCAGGATTCATGATTGCAATTTGACATTTGTTCTGTTCAGTCCTGAGAGAAATGGATGTTCACTTTCAATTCTTACATAGAAACATGGAGGTCTAATGTGCCCAGTGGGATATTTTTCTGCTGTGCTGGATCCTGTAGCTGTAAGTTATTCAGGTTGTTTGACATCAGTTGCAGCTGTTTGCATTGCCATTGAACATAGAGAAGGAATTGTTATGAGCTATACTTTAATTGTATATGTCCTACATTCCGTCAAAATTCTTTTGACAAGAACAAGAAGACAACATATAGACAACAGCAGACTGATTCATTATGAGCAGATCATACTTGCAGCAGAGATCATTTCTATTCAGCGATGTAAGGTTTTAAACCCAGTAACATTGCTTCCCATCACAGACAAGAATTGTGAAGACAGAGAATTATGAGCTTGATAACTTAGAAATTGGGTGTTTGCTTGGGAGAGTTATGCACCATGTCCAAGCAGGAACCGCAATCCTAGTCAGAGTAAGTGTAGCACACACTTAGGGCCCTATTACAAGTGTGGAGGTCCATAAGACCGACGAACCTGTGGTGGTGGTCCGAACACTGCCACACTGCGGGCCTGCCCAAAGTATTACATGTGTGGCGGTCGGACCCCCACAGGACTGCTGCGACCTCCAGAGATCCAGGATCCTGTGGCATGCTGTTAGCGTTCAGGTTGAGTAATATGCTGGCAATGCCGCTGCGCATATTACAAGTTGCCTCACCGCCACCCTTTCCATGGCGGTGAGCCCGTCATGGAAAGGGTGGCCGTGAGGCACCTAAGGGGGCCCTAACAGGGCCCACCGCCACTCCAGGGCCAGGGGGTTCATGTAGGGGGGCACATCTTCTGCCCCCCTGGAAATGCATCCTCATTTCCTGCACGGTATGGAATTCATGACATTGTGCATGCCATACCGTGCATAAACGGTGTCACGGCGGTGCCTGTGTAAGGCTCTACTATGAGCCTTAGACAGGCACTGCTGTGAAACCGCTGCAGCACTGCCCGCCCACCGAGGATTACTATCGTAATCCGGTGGGCTGTCGCACTATGGGCTTAGCTGTCCTCCTGCTGAGAACTTCAGTGGCAGGCTGCAGAAGGACCACCAAACCTCCTAATATGGACGTAAAAGTTTACCTGTGCTCACCCTCTGGTAGCTTGGCACAGAACAGTCAGGCTAAACTAAAGAAGCAATGTGTAAAGTGTTTATGCGCACATGCACACAGTAACATATGGAAACACCACAAAAGTACTCCATGCCAGTTTACAACAATTTCCAATATATATCTGAGTAAGACCAAAATGACAAACATCCAAAATACACAAGTCAAGATATGAATTTTTCAAGATTAATTCAAAAGGCAGTGCTTAGAAGTCAATAGCTCTAACTGGGGCTATCTGGTCGCATTTGACCAGGGAAAATCCAAACGTTTAGTCCGACCGTGATGAAGCGCGTTTCGGAAACAGGAGTCACGCAGACCCGCTGACAGTACCTTGGATGCGTTGATGCTCGTGGCCGAGGCGTTGAAAAACAGAGGTGATGCGTTGCTGTTGCAGGTGATGCATCGGTTCGCTGGGCTGAAGGCAATGTGCCGGGTAGTATAGTAAATAAGAGACAGGCTGCAGGCACTAAATGGCTAAGGCAGGAAACCGCTTCTTACATCATATCAACATACTTGTTGTGCTAATAGCTTTCATCACAAATTTTTGAAGGCTGTAGGCAGAGAGAGTGTGTTGAGTTGCACGCATGCCAATCCCTGGGGACTGATGCGAGAAGATTAGGTCCATGTCTTGCATTGTATTAACATACCATAGGGTGTGAGCAGCATAACTTCCCTTTACCAGAACCCCTGATGAGTCATATCCACTCAGTTTTCTGCTTCTTTCCTTTTTTGGCTGTATTACGATCAGAGGTAGGCTATTAGCATGCTCCTCTACTCCAGGCAAGTAGGGACCGGATTATATGTAATATGTATGTTGACTCTTTGCAACCTTCCGAACCTTGACCTCACTAGTGTGTGACTACAAAGGAAATTGTCCCTCTCTCTAAAAAGGTAGCCTGTATCCTCTATAATCTAGGGTAAGAGAGCTAATGAGCAGACACAGTACTGTAATATCAAAAGCAATCATGCTATTTGTTTAACAACACATGATGTATGTGCAACGTCTCTGCATGTTTCCTTCACCTATTGGATGTGCTTTGAGTGTTGTGGTTTGCTGTGCAGTGTCACTTGCATCCCACATTACTTTTTTCTGGTTAAGAAGGAAAGGTCCTCTGTTTACATAAAATATAAATTGTAAAATCCTTGTTTTCTCATGTTTAGTAGGTTGTTCTTATTGTGCATTCCAGGTATGACACACCTGAGCACATTAGTGTTTTCCTATTATTTAAAAAAAATGTTTTCACCTCACTAAGAATCCAGGCAAATAAGCCTCCAAGAGGTAGTTATGGATCCCTGGCTCTGACGAATACCCAGACCCATATAGGCTTCTAGAATGGGCAGAAACATGTTGACCTGACTCTTTCGGTGTGGTGAGTCATTATTCTCATACTACTGCCCCACTAGTTTTTAACCTTACCTAATGTACCCAACAATAAAAGCAAATAGCAGGGGTGCATTAAGGTATTTTAAACTCACTGATCAGGATCGCTCTGTAATCCAGTAGCTTTTATCTAAGAACTCCCTCCTGCACTGAGTCCAACAGGAGGTCGAGTCCACTCTGGAGGCACTGTCCTACCTGTCCTACCAGGGTGGGGAGAAGTTGCCGATGATGAAGCATGACACAATTTCCTCTTCCATAACGATGCCTTCCCTCCCTTTAGCACTTACACATAAATTCTGTGACGGTTCAAGTGGGACTTTTGGATTTTTGTCTCAGGGTAGGAATTCTGGATTTCGTATTCCACCTGCAGCTGCCGTACTTATTGGTGTAATTTGGTCTTCCCAGGTGGGTGTACAGTGGCTTACCTCCTCCTCTCTCCTATGTGTTATGAGTAAGGCAGGAAACTGCCAACTTATTAAAAGTGGCATTTTCAAAATTGAATTTAAAAATCTGATTTCAGCATTAGAGAGGATTTTTCATTGTAGTTCCAAAGACATCACACATGAACTGGTTACCTGCTCCTATTTGTAAATCATCACTTTTTAGATGTAATAAGATTACTTCAATGTCAGCCTATGGGAGAGGTAGGACATGAGTAGCAGAAAACAAATTTAAGATGTTTTCACTGTCAGGATATTTAAAACTAAAAAGTACATGCTCCACTTTTCAAATAAACTGCTCACTGGACTATTCAGAGCCTACCCTAGGGGTGACTTGCAAGTATTATAACAGAAGAATTGGGATTGGCAAAGCTGTGTTTGGCCTGGTACAATGGGCAATTCAAAACTGCACATACAGATTGCAATGGTAAACCTGAGACATGATTAAAGGGCTACTTAGTTGGATGGCACAATTAGTGCTGCAGGCCCACTGCTAGCATTTAATTTGAAGGTAGTGCCACTTTTCTAGGGACATACAAGTAAATTAAATATGCCAATTGGTTGTAAGTTCATTCTAACATATTTTAAGGAGAAAGCACAAGCACTTTAGCACTGGTTAACAGTAGCAAAGTGCACAGTCCTAAAGTCAGCAAAAATGAGGTCAGCAAATAGGAGGAAGAAAGGCAAAAAGTTAGGGGGAAACCACACAGAGGATGTCAGGTCTAATAGTTATTTTCCCTAGAGAGCATGTATTGTGAATGAAACTTTCTTTGGGTACTAAACGTAACATTCTGAAGCACACAACTGCTGGAAGTTCTGATGTAGGCTTGCTAGGACAGGGTGTGCTAACCGTTGTTTGAAAAAGTTTTATATGGAAGATTTCCTCTGCCATAGAAATTAGTTAGTGTCATAATTTGTGTTGTGATGGTCATCATTCTGATTTGCTAAAGAGTATTCATAAAATGTGTATAAAAACCCTTGGTTTTGGGGATGAGTCAGGATTACCTCCTTTTTCCTCTAGGGTCTCTGTCTGTTCCTCTTATGACTTTTGCTGTTTAATGGTTAATGGAATAATACTGACATTTGACTATGTACTCTGTAGCTGAGCCTTCATGGCATTGAAATTCTCTGTATTGTCTATTTTGAAATGAAACATTTGAACTTTTCATTGATCTAGAGCTCAATTATTGAGGTGTCCCAGTCACTACTTGTATTACTCTGCTAATTTCTTGGGCCTAATATCAAGGAGTGTGGTGACACTTATCACAAAATCAAGGAGCAAAACCACCTGCGATTAAGTTTTGGAGTGATCTAAATATTGGGATGTAGTTGAGATTTGGATCCCACAAACCACACCAATTTTCACTAGCAAACACTGTTTACCAGTCATGGAAGTCACAGACTAAGTAACAGTGTCTCCATTTCTCTGCTCATTCTTCACTTAGCGCTCCCATTCTTGCACTCCTCAGTCCTCCGCTGGCTGATCAATATCCCCTACACTCTGGCCCACAAGCAGAGCAACCTGTTGCTGTGGAAAATCCCCAAGGACAGCCTTGACGAGGATACCCCAGCCCACAGATCTCAGAAGACTACTGACTTAAATAGAGAATTTATAACCCCCTCTAAGAGAGGAAGTGTAAGGAGACCCATGAGAACAACAAGTTACTCAAGGGGTGCAACCACCAGTCCTTTGCAGCTCCAATGGTCCATGCTGCCACTACCCTGAAGGAACAACAAATGAGTGCAGACAAGACCTGCTGCCAGTTCTGACAGAAAGCTCATTTGTATGATTTAAATCTTGTTGTTGATTTATGATAGAGAACAACAGCAACCACCTACACCCAACAGCCAGTGGGAAGTAGCAACACATTATGGAAGAGATAGAGAGAGAAGCAGACAGTTGGGTTATCTAAGACAGCTATAAGGAGAGGAAAGTAAAGAGAGATCCTCGACAGCTTAGAGAAATAGTCGCTCCATATGATGGAGTATATCACACATAGATGCCATGCATGTCAATAGCGAATGTATCACACATTCACTTGGACTGACCCAGGAAGGCAAAGAACTCGCAAATACCTTGGGCTGGTTTGTTCATTAAATTTTGTCGCTAAGAATTCTATAGTGGAACCCCATGTCTTGTAGTGTGTGTGTAATACTCGCAGTCAGCTTCTTCATGACCACTACCTCTCACAACTTGTGCAGCCAATCCAGTCTAGTTGGGACACTCTCAGCCCCCGTTGGGAAAGCAAGACCTGCAAATGAGAGAAGGCAAGATGGCGTCAACGTGAGCGGTCGCAGCAGCAGTGCTCCGTGACACTGGGCAGTTTTGATGCTGAGAATAATGCTTTTCTACACTTTTATACTTTCTACTATGACCGTAGTGCAGTGGTCAAGGATCGAGACTTCTGAAATCCGCTATACTTAATGGCTCTCACCGCCGTCGCCTTCTACTGAGTGATTGTTGCAGCCTGTTGCAGCCTGATTCCAGTGAGCTGTCTCGAGAGTATCAGGGAGGAGAGGAAACGTCTTACCGTTTGTAAGGTACCACACTGGACACTGGGTTACATGGATAGCACGGGCATTCGGATTACTTGAATGGACTGTGAGTTGTGAGCAGCCGGGAGAGTCGGGGGGGGGAACCTCCAGCAGCAGCTAACTAACTTGTGACATCAACATCGACATTCGGTACTGCGCTACTGTACTGAGCACGGAGAAAGATCTGTGGTACTAGCTAAAGGGGAGAGTCAGTGAACGGCAGAGAGTCAGTGAACGGCAGAGAGCAGCTGTGGCTGACATCGGTATCAACTGGGACTCTGCCGAGCTGTTTAATAGTTATGCTGCACTACTCGTCTGCATTTCCGCATGGTGCCCATGATGCCCTTTGATTGTCTCTGATTGCCTCGAGGTTTTATCTCTCTCGCCTCTTACTTCATGTTTCATCGTCCCCTCTGCCCCACGTAATCACAGGAGTCTCTGCTAGAGCTGGTGTTTCTGTTGGAGCCGGGTTTTTTTTTTTTCTCTTCATTTTTGAAAAGAACTACTGATTACCAGCCCGTCTTTCTAGAACCAGAGTATTGCAGGGGGAAAACTCGGGGGGATCCGAGGGCTGTGGACGGCTCTAAGGACCCCCTCTCCAACTGCGAAAGCACAGTTTTCCCTTCTCTTCCCTTGCCTCACCTCCTCCAAGGCGCCGTCCTCCCGACCCCTCTGACGGCCTCTGACGGCTTCCACACACGTCATCTGCAGACTCGAGAAACGGGTCTTTTAGCCTCACGCACGTTGCGTTACCCCACGTGTTTTGCTACCAGAGAGACGGACGAGTTGCACAATAGAGGGAAAAAGGGAGGAGGGACTGGGAGAGGAGATCTATCAAGAGTGGCAGAAGTGAACGGGAGTAAGGGGCGAATGATTTTCAGTAACAGAAACAGAAACAGAAATAAATTAAACTCCCAGGAGAGGGGTTGTTCTGTGCAAGCTTACATTGGAAGTCGGATTCCAAATAGAACAGACACTGGTACTGGAACTCGAGCTGCTGCTCCATTTGTCTCAATCTCTATTTCAAATATACTACCTGCTCCGTCTACCCTATTTACAACAAAGCTGTACACGGTGCTATCTACATCTACATTATCAACAGTATCATCGACAGCATTTACAGCAAGTACATTAACATCCGGGATCTCCGTGAAACTCCGGGGGAGGAAGTCTTGTCCTCTCATCACTGGCATAGCAGAAATTTCAAGCAATATAAACACTACAGGAACTGCAGGCTCCCTACAAAGTGAGCATAGTGAGCATAGCACGTATTGGAAGAAGGCTTTTCACAAAGGCGGTCAGAGGAAACATAATACAGATTTGAGAACACACTACTATTACAGGAGCGAAAAAAAATCCCAAAGAGATTAGCAGAGGGGGGTCCAAAAGCTTGGAAAAAATCGGACTTGGATCTCCCCAACCACCACAGCAACCCAGCCTATTGCAACGACTAGAGCTATGGAAGGAGGTGTAGGAGAAGAAAGAGGGGACGGAGGACAGAATATGCAGAATACTCAGAAAAATCGGACAACATCAGCAGACAGTACCACCTTAAACAAGGAAAGGATGGGTGAAGAAGTAGAACTACCACCTGGAGTGACTCCTACATGTCAGGAAGCAACATACGCAGAGACAGACACAGAGTACGCCATAAATCAAGGAGACCGCCAGAACTTTGAAAAAACGGAAAATGAGGTGGCACCCGCACTGCATACAAATAGCAGACATAGAGGCCCTGAGACTAGAGGAGTCAGGGCAAAAGAAAAGGAAAGAGACCTGGCAAAAGACCAGGTAGGAAATGAGACTCAAGAAAAAGGAAAAATCAAAGATAAAAACGTTGAAAAAAAACTGGAAAAGGAAAAAGCTAAACGAAAGGAGAGGGAGAAAGAGAAAGATCAACAAAAGGAAAAAGAGGCGGGTTGCAATAAAGAGACATGGGGTGAAACAGAGGAAGATGCCAAACTGGAACTAATGGCCAAAAAAGCCCAAAGGCTACAGACTATAAAAAATTTAAAATCCACTGCAAAAAACACCACCTTACCAGCAACATCCCAGCCAAGAATCTCTAACATATTCAGCCCCCTGTCCAGGGATTCTCAGAATGAAGTGCCAACAACTGAAAATACACCGATTCAGAACCAGAGGCAGATTAAGAACACTGACAAGGGGAATGAAAGCTGCAAGGATTCTCAAAGCATTCCCCCAACTAATCTGGAAGAAAGACTTACTATAGATCAAGGCGAAGGCATCAATAATGCTGAACGTAATATGAGCAGCACAGAGACATTGGCACCCATAGGAACGGGCATAATAACGTCTAACCAAAGAGAGAAATATCAACAAATTGATCAAAAAAACTTGAACCCGAAAATGGCGGACTTATATCCCTTCTCCGACACACAAACACCTTCAGCCAGGAATGAACGGCGCCCCTCTCATCATTCTCTCTCCGACGAAAACTCCGACTCTGATTTATATGAAACAGGGATGTCTATCTCAAGCGACTCTAGTAAAGCCAGCAATTCAAGAGAATCAAACCTACAAAGGGACACCGTATCTCTGGAGATTTCTGGTCCTAATGATTCAGGATCAGACAGTGAAATCAACTTCAAGGAAAAAGTGAAAAAAAGAAGTGGGGAAAAAAAAAAGGAACAACATTTTTTGAATGAAGAAACCACAGATCCTGGCAACAACTCGGACTACATCAAAGATAGGCCTAATTCTTCGCGCAGAAGCCCAAGGATTAAATCAGGAGAAGCATCAGGCCATAATGTTGAAATACAAGGTAATAAAGACTTGTCTAAAAAATCGAAAGAACCCTCACTGAGCCAGGTTCTTAGCTCGATTAAAATGTTCCATGAGGATGTGAAGAAAGACAGCCAAAGGAATCATACTGCTATCGAAAAATTACAAGGAGCAGTGAAAAAAGTAGGTAGCATTTGCTCAGAAATGTCCAAGAGAATGGTAATGGTGGAAACTCGCACCGAAAATCTTGAAACAGACGTTGTTTTGTTACAGAAAAAGGAAAAAGATCAAGATGAAATAATAAGGGATCTCATGGCCAAAGTGGAAGACCATGAAAATAGATCCAGACGAAACAATCTAAGGTTTCTTGGAATCCCAGAAAACTTTGAGGGAGAAGACGCAAGAGGGGCAATGATCAATATCTTAAGAACGTCATTTCCTGAACTGCAAGCCTGGGACTGGGAAAAGGAAATACAGCGGGCCCATCGATACCCAATGACGCTACCAAAACATCCTAACAAGCAAAATCAGTATCCAAGGGCCATGCTGGTCTACTGCGGTAACTTCCTTCTCCGCGAAGCAATTTATGACCTTGCGAGGCCTAATACTCAACGGGAACATAAGGGGTTAAATTCTTTGCCAGACCGGATTTCGCACACGCAACAGTAGAGCGAAGATGGAAAATGCGCCAGCTAATTGAACCCTTTCAGAAACTTGGAGCAAAAGTATATTTGCAAAACCCGGCACGCCTGAAAGTCATATAAAGGAGCTCCACAAGAAGCTTTACCAGCGAAATACTGGCGGAAGATTACCTGCGTGAAATTTCAGGGACAGGATCGAGTGACCATGTGAAACAAGATAATCCTGATAAAAAGACTGAAAGTAGAACTAGATAAGTCGAATTAATTAATTTCTTTTTATTTTTATGTATTGACCTAAAAAATATTCATTAGGGAAATGTGGATAAACAATAAGTTAGATGACCAGGTCAGGTTAATCTAAAATCTGAAACAAAACGAGATTATCTTGGTCATGATTTAAATGAAACTAGATAAGCATACTAACTATCTTAAGACAATAAGCCCAGATCACGGGGCCCGCTTTCGCGGACGTCACATCCCTGGCCGAAGCAAAACCAGGTAACCTTCAAAGGTGGTGGTGGGTGGGGGGAGGGAAAAGGGTAGGGGGGAAGGCAGGGCAGGTCAGATATATCTCGGATAAACTAGTTATGGAATGGAAAGGAAAAAACTCACATAATCAATACAAAAAAGAGATATATAGATGGGGATGTTAAAAATACTGTCATTAAACATTTGCGGCTTAAACGATATTAAAAAATGACAGATGGTGGCAGTGGGTCTACAGTCAATGGGTGCCAACATAGTATGCCTACAAGAAACTCATATTGAAGGGTCACAATCACATATTTTGAGATCTCTCGGGTACAATGTGATTGGTGCAACTACACAAGCGGGCCGGGTTAGAGGGGTAGCTCTCATAGCTAAAGGTGCAGGGATTAAATTTAACAGAACACAATCTGATAAATTTGGCAGATGGGTTATTACAGAATTACAGACAGGGCAATCTTCAACGATGACCATCTGCTCAATTTACGGCAATAATAACGATGACCCCTCAGAAATTAATTATTTATCTAATGAGCTTACTAACTGGCCGCTACCAGTCATAATATGTGGGGATTTCAATATAAATCTTCCACATAACTGGTCAACAAAAGACGATTGGCAATATCGGGGCCGAAAACCAAGAATCTTTAGAGCTATTAAGCAGTTGTGTATCACTCATGGGTTGGTAGATGGGTGGCAGACATCGAACCAAAATCCTAATGATCCTGGCTATACTTTCTATTCTAATCCTCACCAGACACATGCCCGGCTGGATTATTTTTTAATCTCCAATTCATTAAAATCGCTATTTAAACTAGAAAAGCTACCTCGTGTCCTTTCGGATCATAACCCCCTGGTATGTACAGTTGATACAGCTTCTTTAACACAGAAACAACAAGGTTGGACATTTGATAGATCTTTGCTACTTGAGAACGAATACTGTAATCACATGAGAAGCTGGATACTTGAGTTCCTAACAATAAACAAAGGAAGTACAACGGTAAATTTTGTATGGGATGCCCTAAAAGCAGGTATTAGGGGAGAAACTATACAATATTCATCTAGGATTAACAAACATGCTAGAGAATCTCGAAGACTGCTACAGGACAAATTAAAGAGGGTGGAAGAAGATCTTATAAGGGCGACAAGGGGCCCCTCCAATATAGAGGAAATAGATAATATCCAACAACAGGTTGGAATAGCCAGAGCATTAATTACAAATGAATACACCATTAAGGCAGTAAAAAAAGCTACAGCCCATCGCAAAATAATGTATGAAGTTAGCGAAACAATGGGGCAGCAGTTAGCTATACAAATGAGACAGCAGACCACACAGAATGTCATACTCGAGATCGATGACCCGACAGAAGGTAGGGTAACCGACTCAGGGCAGATTAGAGAAGCATTCTGGCGCTTCTACAGTGCACTATATACAGAGGAGGGAGAAATAGACCTAGACATGACTACCGAATATTTAGAAGCAGATACCTACAAGCAATTAAACGTAGAAGATCAAGAAAGACTAGAAGAGCCCCCCACTCTTGATGAATTAATAAAAACAGTGAAGGATCTCTCACGTGGGAAAGCAGCGGGACTAGATGCTATTCCATTAGAATTTTATATAGCATTTCTGGACCCACTCCAAGAAATATTGTTAGATCTATGCCTATATGTATTTAGAGGAGGACAGCCTCCAAATTCATGGTCGAGGGAAAAAATTGTGATATTCCCGAAAAAAACCAAGCCCCCGGATCAGATGGGCTCCTATCGCCCTATTACCCTAATAAATGCTGATTCAAAAATGTATTCTAAACTTCTGGCTACTCGTATTTCAACAATTATTCATAAATTCATATCCAGTATCCAACATGGCTTTATCCCCGGGAGAGAAACCACAAATCATACACGACGGGTAATCAGCCTATTTGACAGTACCCAAGTAGCAGGAGACCCGATGGCACTAATATTACTCGATGCCGAGAAGGCTTTTGACAGGGTCTCCTGGCAGTTCCTCTGGCAGGCCATGTCCCGGGTGGGATTTATGACAACAAAAAAGTTCCAGAGGGTCAGAAAATAGAATGTGAATCTGTAGTGAGCAGAGAACAATCAGAAATGTGGTGACCCCCAAACCGACTATTAAGGCGGTTCACAAAGACAACCTAGTGGATAATCAAGAGTACAATGGATGCTCAAAAAGTACCCATCAGTCACCATTCAAGACCGCCCTTCATCATTTGGGATTTTCAGAAACCATCCATATAAGTAGGTAGTATCTAGCGTGAGGAAACTAGATGGTAGATAGTGTTCCCCCGCTGAATAATATAGGTATGGTTTATCACTTTCTAAGACCGGTAAGTGATTGAGGCGTAATGTGGCTGAGGGTGTGCAGTGCAGACCAAAATGAATGTGAAAAAACTAGAAGAAAAAAAAGTGTCTAAAATTGGATAAGGGAGCACGAAACAGACTTTATTAAGATAATGCTCGCTTTGCCAAATTTAAAAATTATTATGTGAAGACAGTTTGAAAAATGCGCTGTCAAGAGATGGAACCAGGCCAACATGTTTCAGCAAATCATGGACATAATTGTCCTTGCTTTCATCAGGACCTCATAATAATCAAGTGCTACTGCAACCAAAAAATAAGTGAGTATAAAAAGACAAATATTACAATTCACCTGTAATCTCCAGGTAAAAAGGGTTATGTCCTACCTCACAGCTAGTGTTGTTCACATATTCTGTGGGACGTGAAGACCTCACCCCACCTGGCAGCGGCTCAGGATTAGAGTGAAGCACCGCTCTCTCCGTCGGTACTTCCTAGTCGGCGTCTGAACCGACCGGGTGGGATTTAAACAGGTTTTTATACAGGCAATTCAAAAGTTATATAATAATCCACGGGCCATGGTAATGGTTAATGGATGTCTTTCTAAAGAACTGATAATTACGAGAGGAACTAGGCAGGGATGTCCTTGCCCCCCATTGTTGTTCGCCATTTACATTGATCTGTTTATTCGCAGATTAGAAGACAGTAGGAACATAGCCCCTATATCGACACAAGGCTACCTAACAAAAACCCTCGCTTATGCCGATGGCATTGCCATCGCTATGTCCAATCCAAACTTGGCTATGCCTACTATTGAGTCAGA
This sequence comes from Lissotriton helveticus, assembly GCF_964261635.1. Lineage (NCBI taxonomy): Eukaryota > Metazoa > Chordata > Amphibia > Caudata > Salamandridae > Lissotriton > Lissotriton helveticus. The sequence goes on along the minus strand of NC_136067.1, from coordinate 1,903,611,299 downwards.
GGCCAAAATATTCGGAAAAATTTCAGGGTATGCACTAAACCAGGGGAAAACGCAGATTATTATTAATAATAACTGTGAAATGACGAACTCGCGTATAACAGAATCTGCTACCTACCTAGGGGTGACCATCACATCTGACTTAGAAAAACTTGTCGATTTAAATCTGAAACCCGCACTGAATAAAATGCAGAAAGATCTCCTCCGTATTAATAATTTACATCTCTCATTGATTGGAAGGGTCAACGCACTAAAAATGGTCTATTTTCCAAAGCTACTGTATATATTTAGAGCCATTAATCTTGAAATTTCAGACCATTGGTTTAAGACAATGGAGCGTATCTTTACAAACTTTATCTGGTCATACAAACAACCCCGCCATTCATACAAACTGCTGACGCTCCCCAAAGAAAGAGGAGGTCTAGCGCTCCCAAATCTTAGAACATACTATTGGGCAACAGTCCTGTTATATAATCAGGAACTCTTCCACCTTGAGACAGGGGAAGTTAACGAGACCCCATCAATTCACCGGATAATACTGGGGGATAACAGCACAGGCTATCAGTGGAGATATCCATTCGATAGCTATCACAAAAAAGTGAGATTAAAAACGCTAATAGGAGCGTTTAAGGTATGGAAATCTGTGAAGAAGATGGCAGGGTTGGGTCATTTATCCTACTATACACCAATTTAAAACAATCCCTCCCTGCCGGAAATCTTCAAAGATAGCTGTATTAGTAGATGGAATGCGCTTGGGATCACTCATCTGGGATGTATTTTCTCCTCAGAGGGGTTACACTCCTTCGGAACCTTGAGGGATAAGTTTCATCTGGAATGGAAAGACTTCTTTAAGTATCTTCAGATTAGAGACTTTTTGTCAAAACATACAATGGGAGAGGGTATCATGCGCAAAATAGACATAGCTGATATGTTAAGCCACTCACAGAAAAAATTCAAGATCGGGGAGATATATTCTCTATTACTGAAATATCTTACGGATGACATTCAAAAAATCACCCAGAAAAGGCAAAGTAAAATCTCAATCTCCTCTGAGGAATTTGAACGCTCATATGGGTTATCTCAAACGATCCTCATGTCTACTAAACTTCAAACCCAATTCTATAAAATATGTTTTTTTATGTATTATACCCCAGACAAAATATCCAAATGGGGTAGTGGGAGAGGTACATGTTGTTTTCGATGCAATTTACAAAATGCGGACTGTATACATATCTTTTCTGCCTGTCCTGTTTTAACTCCTCTTAAAACAAATATTGCACGTTTTCTGACTCTGATCCTCGGAATAACGATTAATCTATTAGATGAAACCGTAGTTCTGGGTGTTACAAACCCTGCTAACCACGAAACTGGTCGCGAATTGATTTTTATCTCGATGGCCGTAATGAGAATATGTATAGCCTCGGCTTGGCTAGATCCTATAGCCCCATCATATCAACAATGGTTTGCAAGATTGTTAGCAATCTTTAATTTATAGATGGCGCTATACAAAAACAAAGGCAGGAAGAGTCAGATTAAAGGTCAAAAAATCTGGTCTCCCTTAATAGAATGGTCTAAAATGCAATGATATATACAGTAATAACCAGTATGTTTTGCTTAAGCCGCAATTCAATTCAATTCAACTTTGCAATCTCAAGAAATTGAATGTTAATGCATCAACTTAACTTGTAAATTTTCCTTTCTCAGTATTGTTTTTTATAGCTTCCAATGATTTTCAATTGGCCAATTTCTTGTTTTCTGATCTGCTCGACCGGGGAGGGAGGGGCGGGATCTGTGTTATCTGTTGTATTGTCTTATTGTTGTAAAATCAAATAAAAATATTTTTTAAAAAAAAAGGGAAAGCAAGACCTGCTAAGCAGCCCCCAGGGCCAGAGTGATGGGCTTTCCTCTGCAAAATTTGAGAGGATATGTCAATGCGTTAGGCAGCCCCAGTAGTATATAGCTAGGGAACGTGGGTAAATCCTGTGTCATATGTGTTGTTTGTTTAGACAGTCCCAAAAGTGCTGAATTTTAGGGCAGTTCCACAACATATGAGTGAGAGTGCCCTCTTCACTGCAGCGGTGCCAGCATTGTGAGTCCCTCACAGTTTTCCAGCGGGCCACCCTAGCCGGGGTATAGTACCAGTAGTGTGCTATTTTAAAAAGCATTTTCTTCCCAGCTGTGCTAAAAGAAGAGGCACTCGCCCTGTGGACAATGTCCTGCCACTCCTTAGGGGAGAATTCGCACTCACATTCGAACTTCCACCTACGCTGTGCTGCTGATTTGGTGTGTTGTGCGGGTGTGAGGAGGAAGGAATATATATCTGAGAGGAGGCCGAATGGCAGGTTATGAACCATTGTTCAAAGTTTGTTAGCGGGTGATTAGCGTGCGGGCAGATTAGGGGCTGTGAAACCCTGTGCCTCAGGGCAATTTATTGCCAATAAGCGCCATTAGGGAGGCCATAACCAGAGCAGAGATGGGCGAAGTCCATCATCTCTTCAGCATCAAAGAGGTCTCCAATTCGTTTACAGTTAGCTTCTTGACACTTAATGTAGCTATCGCCCTCCTTAGCCGGTGGGAAATCTGGGTGGCCTATAAAAAGAGTCAAAGGTAATGGGCGAGTGGAGAGGTCGGGGGACACTTGCACCTTAATCCATACTCCTACCGTGGCCCTCAGAACCGGTGAGATATAACCCCTGCAGGTTGGTATTTTTTAGGTAGCCAGGGCACCTTCCAGATATGGATTCCTGTGACAGCTCGGTAAAGCAAACCCCAATGTTTCTCAGAGGTGAGCCTGTACCATTCAATCATATAGTGCAGTTTGGCCACTTGCTAATATCTCTCTAGGTGTGGGATTTCCAGACCGCTGTCCTTCTGCTTCAGGTATGTCTGAAAGCGGGCCATACGGATCCTCTTCCCACTCTATATAAAATCGACTATAAGGTGTTGCATCTTAGCTAGAACTAAAGGGGGAGGCTGCAGTGGTAGAGTTTGCATCAGCAATAGAATAGGAGGGAGTGAGGTCATCTTAACTGTGGCCAGTCTACCCAACCGTGAGTTTGTATGCCTTTTCCAGGTTGAGATTTCTGTCCTGGCTTTTGCAAGAAGAGTGGAGTAGTTCTGCCATGATGTTTGGTCGGTCATGGGGAAAACCTGCTGACTTAGGTATGTAACTCTATTATTCGCCCAGCCAAAGGAGAAAGTGGCCGCCAATAATGTCCGCTTAGCCCTAGGGACCATCAAGTTACGATCTGTGTTTTCCGGAGGTTAATTAAAAAACCCGACACCAAGCCAAAGTCCTCCATCACACGCGCAGAAGGGGGGCAAAGAGGCGAACGGCTGAGTCAGGATGAGCAAAACATCCTTGGCATAAAGCAACATCTTGTGATCCCTGTCCCCCATGCGGATCCCTGAGATTGAGCTGTGATGACAAATGCGTTCCGCGAAGGGATCCATATAGAGTGCAAAGAAAAGGAGAGACAGCGTGCACCCTTGGTGGGTACGCCGCAATATCCAAAAGGGCCGGGACAAGATGCCATTTACTCTGACCTTAGCCCCCGGAACGGTGTGGTTGCAGCTCACCCAGTGCTGGATCCTCTCTCCCAGACCAAATCTATCTACGGCCAAGTGCAAGTAGGGCCAGTGCACCCAGTGCATCAACCGACAGGAGTATGGCCTGTGTTTGAGAGTGTTGGATCTTGTCAAGGAGATGACAAACCTCTTGGTTCCGTCACTGCAGCTCCTCTCCGGGACAAATCCGGATTTTTCGATTACTGTGAGACCCTGCATACAGGGCACCAGACGGGTGGCTAGTAAGCTAGTGAAGATTTTTAGGTCTATGTTTAACAATGATATGGGTTGGTAAGAGGCACACCGCATTGGATCCCTACATGGCTTGGGCATAACCACGATGGCTGCCCTTCGCATGGAGAGGGCAAGGCTAACGGATTCACTAAACAAGTTAAAAATGCATGTGAGCAGTGTAGGGAGGACAGATGCAAATATTTTATACAACTCGCAGTGAAGCTCTGGGTGCCTTGCTCGTAGTCCAATGTCCACATCCAATTTGGACACTCCAGGCAGGCATAGAGGCCACTGGGACCTGCTCCACGTATTTTGCTCCAGCTTCGTCATTAAGGGATTCTGCAGATTATAAAACTGAGTAAAATCGTTCAAATTCACCAGCAATGAGTTCATCAGTTTTGCCTCCTGTGGTCCCTCAATCTCTGACATCAGGTGAAGGGCAGTCTGGTCCCAGAGTTGATGTGCCAGAAGCTTACCAGCCTTGTTACCTCCTTAATAATACTTTTTTTTAGTGCGCAGGAGTGAGTACTCCGTGCAATTGTGATCCAGCACCTTCAACTGTTTCTTGGTCACTGTAAGGTGGTGTCTAGTCTGGAGAGAGCCTGTATGCCGGTGTACCCCTTCTAATTCCTTGCACTTTCCCTCTTATTGCTCCCACTTATCCTTCCTGCACCTATTCAGCCTGGCAGCTATTGCAATAAACTGTACTCGAATCACCGCTTCCGACGTGTCCCACAGCAGCGAGACAGACGTAACACCACCATCATTGAAGTCTAGGAAAGCTTGTATATCTGTCTAAACCTCCTTTATGTTAGCATCATATGTGGCAAATTTATGGTTCAATCGCCACACCCGTTGGCGATTCCGACCTCCAGGTAAGTGCAAGGTGAGGGTAATAGGGGAGTGATCTGAAAGTGCAGCTGCCCCAATCCCGATCTCCGAAGCCACTAATGTGATGCGAGGGGATGTCAGGAAAAGATCTTTTCGTGCATCGGTCTGGTGGGCTGCAGAGAAGAAGGTGTATTCCTGGGCGTGGCCATATGTCAACCAATCCCACCTCGGCCAACCACTGATGCATGGAGTCTCAGAGCTCACCCGTCCGCCTCACCCTCTGCACTGACCTATCCATTTGGGAATCGTAAACTATATTAAAGCCCGCCCCCATTTAACAGGTCCTCATCCGGAATCTCCAGCACGCTACTTAGGGCTGCCTTGAGGAAGCTTTCCTGCAGTTCATTTGCGACGTATATAGAAGCTGAAGTATATGTGTGGTTCCCAACCTCCACCCACAGGCCGAGCAGCATACCAGGCACTTCTGCTTGTGTCCACAGAACCTACCCCGGGAAATGTGTTGCAACCAAAATGGCACCGCCCACCCTCATCCCTGGTATGGAAGAAAAGTATTGTTGGTCAAATCACCAAGACCAAAGACATTTCCAGTCAGCACGGAGCAGATGTGTTTCTAGCAGCAAGCAAATATCACACTTGAAATCCCTAAGGAGGGTAAGGAGGGTGCACCGCATTGCCAGAGCGTTTAGGCCCCGCACATTGAGGCTCAATATGGTGATCATAAGCAGAGCCATACCTGGGGAAAAGGCACATGTGTACGTAGAGATGGAACCCGCCCCCAGGAAATCAGAGTCCAGATCACACAGGCACCATGCCAGAACCAGAGAGGAAGAAGAGGCTGTTGAGGTAGAGAAAAGAGGTTCCATCAAGATAGGAACAAAGAGGGAGTTCCAAGAGTGTTGCTTGTTGCTTAGGACAGCAGTCTGTAGTGGACTCCATGCAGAGCGAGGCCAAGTAAAACCTATAAGAAGTGCCCAACAGAGTCCCCCGAGGTAGCACACTGGAGCAGCAACAGGAGTAGCGAAATCGGGAGAGAGGAGGTATACAACATGGGAGAATACCAAGGCCCATCCTTAGGAAAGCCAATGTAGAGACTCCTCTCAATACCCAGTGGACAAAAGGCAGAGCCAAGTTGAACATTAGCCACTAGAGGGGCTGGATTGCGAGCCACAAGCAGGGTGGATAGAGAGAAATTAAGAAGCCAGAAAGATATAATAATTCTGAGAGAGTCAGCAGTAGAAAAACAACCCAGTTCTGGACAACAATGTCACCAGTAAAGGAGGGCCCTTCAGCAGGCGACCAGCCATCACTGCACCACAAAGGCAATAAAAGGAGGGGAGCCCCACCAGGCGAGGCCACAACAAATGCATTATCCCCCAGTTGGGGGTATGGTCCACCAGTGAGCCTGAGGGCAGGCATCACTCCCCCACTGCCTCTGCTTCTTCCTCCCTGTTCTACAGTTGTCAGAGGAGAGCTTCCCTTTTCCTTTGGTTTTTGTCTTCCGAAGGCCTCGATCGGACGTCCTTCCCGGTCCGACGTCGCTGCCTTGGTTTGTCGGTCTAGTGTGCGGGTGACCTACGTTTCGATTGGTTCAGGTCCCCATCGGCAGCCAGATCAAATCCCAGCACAGACTATGCCTCATCCAAGGAGCAGACTGCATGCATCTCCTGGTTCCACACGAAGATCGACTGGAAGGTGTGGCCCATCTGTACCTGACCCCTTTCTCACACAGAAAGGCCGTGCTGCCTTCATGGCTTTTTGGCGCTGGAGAGTTAGTGGGGAGATGTCCTGGTATATGCCAACTTCCTGGCCCTCAAAGGATATGACCGCCGTGTTCCACCTCGTCGCCATAATCATTTCCTTCTGCCTCTAGGAATGGAGGCAGGTAAGTATATCCTGCGGCCGACCTGTGTGCATTCCGGGAGGATCTCCTTGTCTCCCAGCACTGTGGCAACATGCCGAAAGAGTCGCATCACAAATTCCTCTAACCTCCCTGCATCTGATTGAAGTGGGACACCCTTTATACGGATGTTGGAGCATCTCGACCTGTTCTCCAAGTCCTCCAGGCGGAGGCATAGCTCTTCATTCTGGTCCCTCAATTCCAAAAACTCCTGTGCATGGTCATTAAGTTCTTCCTATCTCCGGTTCCCAACCCTCTCCAGGGAGTCCCCCCAAAGTGTGCCAAACAGCTGCTCCAAGAAATGATAGGTGACCGGTTTCTCAATGTCAGCCCCCGCCGAAGCAGGATCCACCTACTGCGCAGGGGGTGGCGGCTGGGAAGCGGGTCTGCCATCAGTCTTTTTAGCACTGGGTTTATGCAGGAGGTCCTTTATGGAGGTTTCATTTTTAGAGCGGTGAGAGGTCATCACAGGGGTGCAGTCACAGCAAGCGTGAGACAACTACGCAGTGCAGGAGACCTAGGGGATCAGAGGCAAGTTCAGAGAACATGGCGTTCCAGCGCGGAGCCTTCAGTAGAAGCTGCGAGATACAGCACCCTTACCCAGGATAGAAGATGATTCCCCCAGCTCAGTCCATAGGGGTAGGTGTGGGGCGAGGCACTCACTGACTGCAAGAGAGTTTCTACGTGTCAGCCAACCACCGCCGCTAACCACACCCCTCAAGTTCTTGTGTTCGTCCTGCTAGGCCTCAAGTCCATGCATCCCATCCAGCCTAAGTGGGCTCAGCCGGCTCAGTCTGTCGCACCCCACAAAAGCTCACATCCTAAGCCCCAGGGCTGTCAATCCTCCATAGAGACCCGTTGTCCTAATTAGTACCGCCGTTTCGTAAGAGGCCTTAAGGATGCATCAGAGTCTCAGGGGCATGCCAGGCCTCAGAGGTTCACATCGGCTTCCGGCACTATTCCCTGTGTGGCTCCCCCGCTCGCCGCTCAGGTGAGACCTCTTGCCCTCCCTCGCACTGGGTTTCTCCTTCACCGCAGCATCTCTCACTAGGCCCCGGTCCCCGGGCCGTCGGGGTCCGCGCGGACCACGCTCCTCCTAGACCCAATCAGGGCCCAGTGCAGCACAATGGGGCCAGCACCACCCCGCTGCAGGCCTCACCCCCAGGGCCCGCTGCCCACTCACCCAGGGGCCACTAGCGTCCACCTCTGCCGTCAAGCCTGTGGTCACCGCTCTCGTCGGGGCACTCCGACAAGACCTCAGGGGGAGCGCCGCAGCAGGGCCTGCCCCTCGCGGGCCACCATGATGGAAGGTTCAATACCGGCAGCTAGTTGGTGTCCGCCACAATCCTGTGGGGCTCACAGGTGCACAGGGCCCCTATCAGCATCAGGATGCTTGCTCCTGTGTCTGCTTCAGGCCTCAGCTGGCAGAGCTCCACAAGTGGCCGGTTACACTGCCGCCATCTTGGCCACACCCCTCCAGAAATCTAATTTTTGATGAGAGTGTCCAAGCGGTCCTTTGTCCAAGCAAGAGCCAGACATTTGGCTTAAGCTAGGGTCAAGTCACAAGTGGGTCACTCACTTCTATTTAGTTGACTAAAGAAAAATGTACTTCATCTCATGAACACCCATGATAATCCCATCACCATGAGGAAAAGTATTTTTCGATCGACAATCATTTTTAACAGGACTCCATTGGTTTTTGCATTGCCATCTCGTGGCAAGCACTTTATTTATTATTTATTTATTATTTATTTAAAACACTTGTAAAGCGCAACTGTCACCTAACAGGTATCCTGGCGCTGAAAGCTTACTCCTGAGATGGAAAGAGACGGGAGGCTAAATGGAATTTAGAAGTGAACGGAATTGGGGAAGAGACAAGTTTTGATTCGCTATGGCAAGAGTTGTGGAATTTGGCGAATGTCGACCGGCAGACTGTTCCATAGTTTGGCGGCGGCCACTCTGAAAGATCTGCCCCCGGTCCTTACCTTGTTAAATCTGGGTACCAACACAAGGCAGGCTGAGGTGGATCGAAGAGTTCTGGTGGGGGTGTACCAGGAAAACATTTTTTGTAGGGGACTGGGGCCCGTTCCGTGTAGTGCCTTGAAGACAAGGCAGAGTGCTTTAAAAGCTATTCGCTGCTTCAAAGGGAGCCAATGTAGTTCGGCTAAGGCTGCTGTGGCCGAGGATCTCCTGGTCCACCCAAGGGCCAGTTTAGCTGCAGCCGACTGGACTCTTTGGAGTCTGTCCAGTAGAACAGCTGGGGACTCGAGCAAAAGAGAATTACAATAGTCAAGGCGATTAAGGATAGTGCACCTGACTATTAGCGCTCGGGCCTGGGTGGGGAGTAGTGGCATGATTTTACGTAACGAACGCAGTAGGTAGAGACTGTTTTGGTTACCTGCGTTTGCATGCTAAGGTTGTTGTTTAGCATAACACCCAGATTGCGGACACTAGTGACCGGCTGTGGTTTTTCTGGATTTTCCGGGGGCCAGAATTCAGTAGGAAATAGGCGAGGAATCCGGCTCCCCGAGCAGAACAGGACCTCGGTCTTGGAGGAGTTGAATTGCAGGGAATTCAAGTGCAGCCAGCCGGCTGTGTCCCTTAAGCAGTCATGGAACGATTCCATGGGGGTTGAGTCTTCCCCCTCCCAGGAGAGGATGAGCTGGGTGTCATCCGCGTAGTTTACAGTTTTCAAACTGTGGGATTTGATTAATGTGACCAGTGGTTTTAGATAAACGTTAAAAAGGATCGGGCTGATGGACGAGCCCTGGGGTACACCGTGAAGCACTGGAGAGAAAGCGGATTGAAAAGGGGGAAGGGACACAGCCTGTTTCCTATCTCTCAGGTATGAATGGAACCAGAGCAGGGCGGTGCCATCGACCCCTGCCTCTCTGAGCCTTTTCAGCAGAATCACATGGTTAACCGTATCGAATGCGGCAGACAGGTCCAATAAGATCAAGGCCACTGCATGGCCCCTGTCTGCACGCATCCGAAGTTCTTCCATGGCTGTAAGCACAGCCGTTTCGGTACCATGGGCTGGGCGAAAACCGAATTGGAAGTCGTCCAGGATGTGGTTCTGCTCAAGATGTGTCGAGAGACATGAGCTAACCCAGCGTTCCACCACTTTCGCTGGAAAGGGTAGAAGCGATATAGGTCGAAAGTTGGATAGGCACTCGGGGTTCAAGGAGGGTTTTTTCAGCAGCGGGGTGATAAGTGCTTGCTTCCAGGGGGTAGGGACAAATCCACAGCAAAGAGATTGGTTACAGATCCTACGGAGGGTGTGGAATAGTTCAGTTCCGCACGCTTTCCAAGTTTTAGGGGGCAATGGGTCGAGGGGGGACCCAGAAGTGATTCCGTGTGCCAGTCTCTCGAAATCTACATCGGGGATAGAAGGGAGAACCTGTAGACATTCCCTTGGTAGGTGTCCTGGGCTCGGCGGGTCAAGGTTGGTAGTGGCAGCTCCGGGGGAGTTAAGGTTGTCTTGTAGTGGGGGAATTGCAAGATTCTGAATGATTGTCTCAATTTTGTTCGTAAAGAACTGTGCGAGATTATCGCAGAGGGTCTGTGAGGGGGGATGGTTTTCTTGGCACAGTCGGGGTGGATAAGGTTGTCAAGGATCTGGAAGATGCTTTTGGAGCTGTTTGCGGCGTTGACTATCGTGGAGCAGTAATAGGTGGATTTGCTCTCCGTGATGGCAGATTTGTATTCTAGGAGCTTGTTTTTCCAGATGATTTTGTTTGAGTCGCAATAGCCTTGTCTCCACTTCCTCTCGGCCTGTTTACAGAGTAATTTGAGGGTTTTCAGGGAGTCGTTATGATGAAGCAAAGCTTCGCATATTTTGCGGCTTGCCGAAGTCAAGAACCTCGTTTATGTGTAATAAGGTAACAAAATGTATGTTTTACTAACATTTATTCTGTTTAGGCAAAGTTCCCGAAGCTTGCCTATGTGTATTTCTAATGAATTTAATCCGTGTCCTCTAATATGGCCGCCGCTTGTATTTTAGTTACTGCGCATGCGTCAGCCACACTCACGTGTCCTGACGCGTCTGCAGAAGTGGAGGGAAAGTTATGCGCATGCGTAATTCATAGCTGTGCTTATCATGTGGTACTGCTCGTGCCACTGCTCTTGTGCCCGTATCAATGTAGCTAACATTTAGATGCAATAAGTTTATTTCTTGATGATGAGTTAAAGGTACAAACCCTGTGATGTGTTTTCATAATGACATTATTATGTATTAATTTGTTTTCGCTTACTTTTCATGTACCGCGGGAAATGGGGGTCTGAGTGAGAGGAGAGCCATATTGGAGGTCCCTTCTGCGCCTGTGCGACATTCGGCAGCACGAGGGACCTTGACAGATGGAACACCGCCAGTTGGCAGTGATGGGCAAGATGCTCCTGAGAAAGTCACCTCTGCCCTGCGAGAACAGCGAATGTGGCTTATTATATGTTACAATGTAAATGTATTGCTGCTTGCCGTGTAGTCTCTCATGGGAACCCCTATCTCAATAGGCGGTACCAGAAAATGTTAATGTGGCATACAAATAGACTGTTCTGATTGGTGTGTTACCCAAATCCTACCTTAGGACCAATCCAAATTGAGGGATTTTGACACTTTGCAACATTGGGGGGTGGTACACTGTCCCCAAACGGTATATCTACCCTGGGTTCACCTAGTGAACCGTCCGACTTGTCTGGTTTAGCTGACCTGTCACTGACCCAACGCACTCAATAGGTGACTGAAGATACAGAGCGCTGCGAAGCACTCTGTCCGAATTTGACCATAGACTGAGGTTCTACTGAACCTTAAAGTGCTGGCAAGGCACTTAGCTGGGAGTTCGCTGACCCAATCGGGGTCTTGATCGATAGCTGCAGAACGGGTGGAGCGCAGGCGTTGCTTCCGAGCTGTGGGTTCCGGTCCTGTCCTGAAGAGGGTCCTGTCCTGAGGGTTTGCTGTCCTGTCCTGAGGGTCCTGTCCTGATTCCTATTCCGAGGGTATCCTGTCCTGTCCTGGGTGTCCATTCTGCACCTGCTGTCCTTGAGGGGTATCCTTCCTTGAGGGTTTCCTGTCCTTAACTGACCCGTGGCCAGGGTTTGGTTTCCACACCTTTCTAGGTAAATATTGCTCTGAACCTCTTGAAATTCTTGCACCTTCTGAATTTCTAACTTTTGCTTTAATAAAGTTCAACATTGCATATGTGATATTTTCCATGCCTTTCTGCAACTATTGAAAGTCATTTATATTTTCCCTAAGTTTATTCCTATGTCTTCTCATTTGTTAGAAATTATATTTTGCATAGCAGTGTGTCATTTCCTGATATGGTCTAGAACTTCGTTGCCTAGATTGTTCAAAGGCCCCTTCACCTTAAGTGAAGCCTGTTATTCATTATAAGCTCTCCTATAGTCACTCACACTTAGGCTATCCCTGTTTAGATAATACTGACTTGCATAGTATCTTTTCTCGTTACATTTTATTAGTACTTTGATGATTACTCTGTCATTATTTCTTTATGCATATATAATTTACGTTATCTTGGTTATTGATTGCCTTGTTTTATTGTACCTCATGCAAGAAAATAATGAACTTTAGATAAACATTTTAAAACTTCCAGTTGTCCGTGGTCATTTAAACAGTATTTGAATGTTATTGGTTGGGTTTGTATTTGCTGCCTTTTCTTTACAGCTAGCTCCCTGATTCATTGTGGTCATTAGGCACCCGCATCGGTGGATGGTAAGTCGGGTGCACCGAAAATTGGTAGCAGGGAACACACACACACCAACTTGGTAGAGCTCGTGAAGTCACCTGATCGATGTATATGGTGATTTGAAAAGTATATGGGCCCTGAAGCCGGAAACGGCGAAAACTATTGGTCGGGTGGCCTCGCGCGCTCTATCAGTTTTCTGGTAGCTAGAGGATGGTTAGGGACTAGTTGAGAGTAAGGCAGGGATTAGTTGGACTAGTTAAGTCGGAAGCTGCTATTATATTAATGCTGCTATAAGAGCGGCTGTTCTGAGGGAACTGATCACTCTCTTGTGAATACGCTGCTGAAATTCATGAATTACTGTATTGCCATTATTCTTGTTCTTATATTGTTATATGTACTAATCCATGCAATTGTCAATCGTTTAGTTGTATGTTGTCCGAACTCCCCGGGGAATTGAAAGGGCAAGTGGTGAATAGAATCCATTGTCCTGAGGTCACAGGTTCGAGGAAAGTTAGGTGCAGGTTAGGATAACCGGGAAGCACTAACTAGGGTTTTCTGAATACATGTGTGAATAAATGACAGTAACGGGGTTCATTGGCAAAATTCCCATAGTGGCGTAACCTAGTAAGGGTCACATCGGAAGAGTAGCAGGTTCCTCGGAGCTAGCGTGAAAGCAGAGGGGTCCGCTGAGAAACCTTAAACTCGGAATATATCCCGGAAAGAAGTGGATGAGTTTAGGGGAATAACAGGTTCACCGATGCTAGAGTGAAGGGTAGGCGGAAGAGATCTGCCCGCAGCGAGTGAAAAGTAAATGGAAGTAGTTTACTTGCAGTAAAACAATTCTTTCTCTGTCTAGACACTTGAGCACTGTGGCGAATGTGTATTTGTTGTAAATTAACCAAGCACTGAGCACTTTAAAAGAAAGAAAGTTTCCGTTACCTTGTGAAGGGAGGGAGTCAGTCGCGAAGCGCCTCTGACGTCACTCTGTGCCGCGCTGGGATTGGTAGAAGCAGCGGGCGGGTAGCGGAGCTGGAATTGTAAAGGAGGGGTGAGCGCCGGAGCGTGGGAACTGTCCCACGAAGGGGCCGCGCACCCATTGGAGGAGCTTATTTAGTGTCGCGCACCCATTGGTTGCACGAATTTCTGAAGCGCGTTCTGATTGGAGGTAGTTTGTAAACAAAGTTAGCGCAGAAGTCGTATGTGGCACTCGCAGACTACAGGAACTCGACCTGATCCAAGGCACCTAGGGTTTGAAAGGGATCAGTGGAAGACTAATAGATACGATATTATGTACGGAACCAAGAGAAAAATGTCCCTTGTAAGTAAGGTGAAAAATTATTTTAAAACGGACAAACCGATTAAATCTAGGGAAGGTGTTCTTGTCCCAGCACCCAATACTCCCGCCTCATTCATGATGTTTGACCGAGGGTACAATACCTGTGTGTGGCTGGAGAATTGGGTGAAGTACACAAAAGATGACGGAGTATTGGCGTTTCCGTTAGATGGTACTTTCAATGGTAGGATCTTATTTAATTTAAGAACCCGAATGAATGAACTGCATCCCAGACCGAGACTAACGCAGTATGAGGCATTAGAGGAATGGGAGATTGAGGCTTTTGAAAGAGAAAGACCCCGAATGGACAAGGGTTTGACCAAGTGGTACCCCAGGCAGAAACAGGAATCCAGGGATAAAAGGATGAAACAGTGGAGGCAGAGCATGATTGTTGAGGGTCTGTTTCCCATGATGCCGGCATGTCATAACATTGGAGCGGGTGAGAAAAATACTGAAAAATGTAAGCATTGGGGGGCCCTGGGGGATTCAGATGATGAACTAATAGATGACATCTGTACCAGAAGTCCGCCACCTTACAATGAGGGAACCCGACCTTCCAGTGTAGGAGATGTTCCCCGACGCCACTTCCTAAAGGAAGAAGACAGGTCCCTGGGACTGGGAGGGGGTGGTCAAGTATTGCCCTATCCTGAAAAACCCGAACCGGCGGAAACAAGGGATATATATCCCAAAGTGCCCGCGAGCCAGGAAGAAAAATATTCACGTACGAAAATCTTTTTTCCCAGACCCTTGTATGAAAGCGAAGAGAAACCATCGAATTCAGGACTGCCTTTTGTTCAACCTCCATATGGGGAAGAGCGCAGGTCCTTTAATACTGGAACTTTATTCCCGAAACCTAATTATGGGGGAGGACCAAGTGAAACGCATCCTACTGCCCCGAGTTTTACTCCTCCATTGACCCCACAGATATAACATGACACAACTTTAAGAAGGGTACTAGTGGAAAAGGAGCAAGAGGCTCTAGCTAGACAAAGGACAGAAATAATTCAGAAAATCTCCCAGTTAAATACCAGTCCTGAGGCATTGACTATTCCAGTAACTATTGGACCGGTGGTCCCGTTATACGGAAATGGTCAGGGAAATCCGATTACTCCAGTTATGACCCCAGTCATGGCAACCCCGAGACAGGAACCGATCATCATAGATGATCAGTCCAGTGAGTGCGAGTCTGAAGTTGCGTTTTTGGAATTACCAAACAAACAGACTGGAAAGGGAATACAGCAGAGGCATAACCCTTTTAATACAAAAGAAATTAAATTAGAGACAGCAACAGGTACTAGGAATGTCTCTCTGGTAACTCCGGATGAAATTGAGAGTTGGAGTCGTGAATTAGAGAAGCAGACTCCGCAAACAAAACCTTTAGACCTCTACAAGCTGAGGGTCGAAATAGAAGAATTAATGGCAGGAAATGTGGGGTTGGATCGATTGAATACCTACTCTGAAGAAGAATTGTCGTTCATATGTAAAAGCTTTACAAGGAACACCAGAGTGCTCCACGAAAAACTGACCGAAACAGCAGTTAGTATGGGGGTAGATATCTCAAAATGCAAGCCCTTACAGAAACCGTACAGAGCAGACTTCTCAGACAAAGATATAGAACACCTGAATGTAGCAGGGAAGAAGTTGCAGATTAAAGAATTAATGGGGGTACTGCAGAAATGGGGAGATGTGGAAAGATGGAGAAGCAGGTGGGCGAAAAAGAGAGAAGAGGTTCGCTCCCGACAAGTGACTCCCGAGTTTGCTTTAAGAGAGGTAGAAAAACCTGAGCAGTTATGCCCCATGCGCGAAGTTCCAGGAGGGAAATATGTGCATGTCCCCTGGTCTAGGCAGGATATTGTGTCCTTCACGAACGATTTTCCAAAATTACGAGAGAAACCAGTTGACTGGTACAGGCAGGTGGAAAGGTTCGTGAAGGTACAAAAATGTCTGTGGAAAGACCTGGATGGGTTTTTCGACATTGTGGTTCCAGTAGATTTATGGACCCAGTGTAAAATAAACATAGACTGGCCGAGTGAGGAGTACCCCAGAAACAAGGAAACTGGAGAGCCATCAAAGGATGTCATGCGAAAATATGAGCAGGTAATTCAGCATTTGAAAGAAAAGGTGCCCGCAAAGGAAACTGATTGGACAAAAATAGATAGGACAACACAGGAAAGGGACGAGACAGTGCACTCCTTCTATGAGAGGTTATTGCAGGTATTTAAAACATACAGCGGTATTGATAACATCGACCTGAAGGATATGACGCACTTTATTTACAGGTTTGTAAATGGTTTAAGACCTGAAATTTGTCAGTGGATAAAAGATAATAAAATCTGTTGGCATACTAAGAAAATGGATGAGGTCCTGCGGTACGCTAAGTACTGCGAGGACGAGATGGCAGAGAAGAAAAAGGCCCTTAAGGAAAAGGTGATGTGGGCTCAGGTGAAGCTCGCAGAACAGCAGGAAAAACAATTGAGTAACATGGTTAAAAGTGCTGAGAACAAAGGTCCTGGGGGAGGGGGTGGAGGAAAGCCCCGGCCCAAATTTAGCAGGGAAGAGGCTATGAAGAAATTTCCCTGCCATCAGTGCGGCGAAATTGGACACTGGCGAAACGAGTGTCCTCAATTAGTCGATGTTAATGAAAAAACTCCTGATTTAACTCCACAGACGCAGAAAGAAAGACCAAGAAAGACTCAACTCCAGGTAAAAACAGTTCAGGTGCCTCGAGCACCCAAGCAGGTATACAGGGGAAGACAGGCAGAAGATGAAGAGATAGAGGTTTGGGAAAGCGGGGAGAACAGAAATACAGCAACTTCGCAGTATCTGCTGAATGATACCTTCCTTTGTAATGATCAGGACTGACGGGGCCTGAGAGGGGAGGACGAGGAGTGCGTACTTGGCGCTTCCTTGCCGGTAGACCAGTCTGGACCATATATTGAAGGAAAGGTTGACGGAAATGATGTCACCTTTCTGTTGGACACTGGCGCTACCCGTTCTACTGTAAGAACAGTGGACGTTCCAAACCTACCCCTCTCGGGAGAAAATATCCAAGTAGTGGGTGTATCTAATCAATTGATTAGTACTCCTGTTACCGAACCAATGGAGATTTCAATTGGAAATTTTAAACAGATGCATAGATTTGTCGTCTGTGACACCAGTCCAGTGAATCTACTGGGTCGTGATTTGCTGTGCAAAATGAACTGTACCATCTTTTGCACACCAAAAGGTGTTGAAATACAGACCCCAGATGAAGATGGCATTTATAAATTATTGTTGCTTAGACCTGACTCAGAAATTAAAAGATTGACCCTGCAGGACTTGCCCCAAGAACTCCAGGAAGCCGTAAAGCCAGAGGGTGGGATTTCACTGGAAAAGATGTGGGGTTGATGAAAGATGTGGACCCCATACAGATAGCCATCAAGGACAATGCAGTATATCCTAACACTAGGCCCTACCGAATGAATGCTGAAGTGAAAGCAGGTGTCACTCTGGAAATACAAAAATTATTAGAAGGAGACATCATACAGGAAGTGATGAGCAGCCCATGTAACTCACCGATTATGGGCATCAAAAAGCCTAGTGGCAAGTATAGGGTAGTGCAGGACCTGAGAAAGGTTAACAAAATTGTAGTTCCTTGCTGCCCTATTGTCCCGAACCCTGCAGTGATATTGTACCAGATTCCTTGGGATGCTGAATGGTTCACTGTGATTGATTTATGTCATGCATTCTTTTCGATACCCCTGCACCCCGACAGCAAATTTCTTTTCTCATTTGCCTTCGAGGGTCACGTGTATTGTTGGAACCGGGTCCCTCAAGGGTATACAGAGAGCCCCTCTATCTTTAATCAGATCTTGAAAAAATGTCTAGAGACTTTGATCTTACCTGGGAACTCTGTGTTAGTACAGTACATAGACGACCTTCTACTGGCGTCTAAAAGTCACAGGGACTGTGTAGTTGACACCATTGCCCTCCTAAATCATCTGTGTGAGAAAGGGCATAAAGTGGCCCCTGACAAACTACAGTTCTGTGCGAAATCAGTAAAATATCTAGGACACCAGATAGAAAAGGGTGTCAGAAAAGTCACATCAGAAAGAGTGAGAATAATTCAAAAGATGCAGTTGCCCCGTACTCAAAAAGATGTCAGAATGTTCCTGGGGGTATTAGGGTACTGCAGACAGTGGATTCTGGGATTTGCAGCCTTAGCCAGGCCCTTGATAAAAATGACCACGAGAGGAATGCCAGATGTTGTAGAGTGGGACGATGAAAGTCTAATGGCTTTCACAAGACTGAAAAACTGTCTGTGTACAGCCCCTGCGTTGGGAATGCCAGATTATTCCAAAGAGTTTGCCCTTTTCTGTGACACTCGCGATAATTGCGCATTGTCAGTCCTGACTCAAGAACATGGCACGACCAGAAGGCCTGTGGCTTATTTCTCTGCCACTTTGGACCCAGTAGCTGCTGGGTTACCAGGCTGTCTGAAAGCAGTAGCTGCTACCTGTGCAAGTTTGGAACAGTGTGAGTCCATTGTCATGGGACATCCTGTGACCGTGTATGTTTCACATGGAGTGGTAATTCTATTGACCAGAACTAAAACACAGTATCTCACCCCTAGTCGGCTGACTAAATACGAGAGGATTCTTGTGGGTGCAGCAAATGTAAGCATTGTTAGGTGCGGTATTCTGAACCCTGCCACCTTACTCCCCGACCCCTTGGAAATAGAAGGTGGGGATGATGATGAACATGATTGTATTGACCTGACAGAGTTCAGTACTAAGCCACGCCCAGACATAAAAGAAGTACCATTGCCTGAGCATGATAAAGAACTATTTGTGGATGGTTCCTGTCTAAGACATGAACTAGGAGGCTTGAGTGCTGCTTATGCAGTAGTGTCTTTCACCAAAATTGAAGAAGCAGGTTACCTATATAACATCAAGTCTGCACAAGTAGCCGAATTGATAGCCATGATAAAGGCTTGCAAAATTGGGAAGGACTTACGCATAACAGTGTATACTGACAGTCAGTACTGTTATGGAGTTGTGCATGACTTTGGCCAATTATGGCTACAAAGGGAATTCATGACTTCCTCAGGTACTCCCATTCGGAATGCAAAGGTTGTTCATGACCTTTTAGAGGCCATCCAGTTGCCCAAAGAACTGGCAGTGGTAAAATGTGCTGCTCATCAAAGGAGCATGGACAGAGTATCACTGGGAAACGATTATGCTGATCGAGTGGCCCAATGGTGTGCCAAAGATCGGTATATTGTAAATCCAAAACGAGGGGGGCCAGGAACCAGCTGCTAGCTTCAGGTGTTTGAAGAAGTGCCTACGTGGGATGAAGTGAGAGAGTGGCAGGAATTGGCTCCCTGGCAAGAAAGAGAGAAATGGAAGGAGGATGGGTGTAGACCGAGACGTGTGGATGGTGTAATTTTGGGCCCAACTGGTATGCCTGTGTTACCCCGACACTTGCTTGGCACAATGGCAAGATTAATACATGAAGGATCACACATTGGTAGGGATGCCATGATTCTGGTATTTCAACAGACTTGGTACAGTAAAAAGTTCAGGAAGGTAGCAGAGTCCCTCTGCCAGAGGTGCCTGTCATGTCAACAGATGAACCCAGGCAAGAGGACAATGGTTGAACTGAGCAGGATTGGGAGATCAGGGGGTCCCTTTATAAGGATACAGATTGATTTCATCACCATGCCCCGTTGTGAAGGGAAACGATATGTCCTTGTCATTGTTTGCGTATTTTCAAAATGGGTAGAAGCTTACCCTACTCCTCAAAGTGACGCACTGACAGTAGCGAAGTGTTTACTAAAAGAACTGATACCTAGATTCGGAATACCATACATTATTGAATCAGATAAGGGTGGACATTTCCAGAATGAAATACTGGCTGAACTGTGTAAGGCCTTTGGAATAAGGCAGAAACTCCATTGTGCATACCACCCAGAGGCTTCTGGAATAGTGGAACAAGTAAATGGAACTATCAAAAACAGACTAGCAAAGCTGACAGATGCTACTGGCATGACCTGGGTGAAGGCCCTGCCCCTGGTCCTGATGGGACTGAGAAGTGTTCCTGACCGCAAGACAGGCCTAAGTCCCCATGAAATCATTATGGGAAGAGTGATGAGACAAGCATGGGTGCCAGGAAGCAAACTGTTGAGTATTACTGATGATTTGGTGCTTGAATACTGCAGAAGATTGGGTGACCAAGTGCGTTCTATCTCTCGCCAGATTGGAGACGACGGCATCCTCAATCCAACGACTCCTCTCCACAGCTTGGTTCCAGGAGACTGGGTCAAAATAAAGAAGCACACTCGCTCAAGCTGTCTGGCACCAAGGTGGGGAAAGAAACGCCAAGTAATCCTGGTAACAACCACTGCAGTGAAGGTCGCAGGTGTTCCCCAGTGGATCCACGCTGGACACACCCAGAAGGTATTGCCAGACAAAGGATTTGAAGAAGAAGGGCAACCAGCAGAGGACCCTGAAGGAGCCAGACCAGAAGCAACTGACAACGAGCAGCCCAGCACCAGTCAGGTTGCAGGAACAGCAGACGTTGGCCCAGGAGTAGTTGACTACGAACTGCCAAGAAACCAGCCTGTGGAAGAGGTCCAGGAAACTGAGCCAGGAGTAGCTGAAGACGAGCTGCCAAGCATATGGCCAGAAGAATGGATACCGATGATTGATCTGACCGAAGATCCTATCAGAACAAGAGAACGACTTAGTGAAGGTAGAGAGTGGACTAGTCAGGAAAAGCAAGGCATAGGCGAAGAACCTCAGCCGCTTGAGATTCAAATCAAAACTGAGGAAGGAGAAGGTCAGACAGGGACAGAGCAGGTATTCGATACACCACCGCTAACACCTGATGCAGATAAGGGAGAGACTAGAAATAGAGTGATAGTTCGAGCAGAAGAAAATCAAGAGATCGAAGTGCTTGAACAGGATCAGAGAGGGTTAAAAGAACGGGTTCAGGAAACAGAAACAGAAACAGAGACAATCGAAAGCCAAAAACAAAATATTCCTGAACAAGGCCAGATTAGCAACCAGGCAGAAGAATTTGATGCTAGCCCTGGAACTAGTCAGATAAGGGAAGTAGGAGAAGAAAGTGGAGAAGAATTACCACAAGATAAAGAGAACAAGAGAATAAGAAAAGAAAGTGAAGTCCAAGTACCAACTAAGAGACTAAAGAAAAGAAACAACCTTGAGCCTAGGTTTGTAAAAAGATTGAGACTAAGGATAAAGACAGTGGAAGAAAAACGTGCAGAAGCAAGAAGAAGTGCTCGAATAGCAGAGCAAGAAGAAGACTCTTCCAAAAGAAGGAGTGAGCGAATAAAAAGACAAAACAAAAAGTACAAATCTCCTGAATGGACACTGGTTTTGGAGGAACTTGAAGATCTTGATATAACTGACGTGAGCGACGGAGAACCCGTCCCAGAGTACTCAGCTGAAGAGGAAGACGAACCACCGTGAATTTGCACAAAGTAAGCTAATTGTGTGAAGCCAAAAAGAGGGGTTCGAGAGACTCCTTCTGAGCCAAAATGTCTGATTCAACAGTGAATGGTAGACCTAGT
Source organism: Lissotriton helveticus (assembly GCF_964261635.1). NCBI lineage: Eukaryota > Metazoa > Chordata > Amphibia > Caudata > Salamandridae > Lissotriton > Lissotriton helveticus. Next base: position 1,903,590,144 of record NC_136067.1, on the reverse strand, counting down.
TGCAGCCGTTTTAAGACGTGTTGCAAGGTGTGTATATGTAGTGTAGTAGTACTGATAGTTATCTGGATAGGATTAACAATTTTCATTCCCTTTGCTGTAAGTAAAGATACTAACATTGTCCCTACTGAAGTTGTAAATACCGACAATGAGGAGCTAACAACACAGAGTGTAGCACGACATGAGAGAGCTTTGAGACAAACAAAACAGAACTTAGAAGCATCAGATGAGGGAGGACTACATTATCATGGAATGAAGAACAGGACACACTTAAATGTTTTCGCAAACTTGTTAATACACTATGTAGAGACTATGGAAATTGAAGATTGCTATGTCTGCATGAAGCTACCTACTTCGGTGGCTGAGGGCGTGACATACCATCATCTGCCATTGACATATGGAATCTCCTGTAGCATTTTAGCTAGTTTATTCTATAAAAGAGGACCGTTACAGTACTATTACTCTAACAATGACGTGATCTTTTCTGAACTTCCTATACGTGGGAACTTGAATCCTGTACATACCAAAACTGACACCATAAGATATATGGGAGACTACTTTCTGACTATAGGTAACATTGACATAGCAGACGCACACAGAGATAACTTGACTTGTTCTTTGCGTGAGCAGGAAAAGATGTTCCTGAACATGGCAGAGAAAAGGAGAATTAAAATTCAAAAGAAGGCTAATGACGAAAGTCAGAAAAAGCCAAAGTGGGCAGAGAACATGGAAGGCACCTCATCTGGTGGAGCGGGTCCTGCTCTGTTGCTGGATTTTGAAAAGAAAGGCAAGCTATGTCTTCACCGCGAGAAGACTAGCTATTATAATAATGTTTTCATTGGTTCCAGTGAATGCGAACATAATTACAAGGTAATTGGAGGTTGGGGTTTCAAAAATGGGTCAGAGCCTGTGTTTCCTGGAATTTATTATATTTGTGGGGACAAGGCTTATTTCAAATTGCCGGATCACTGGTATGGAAGCTGCTACTTTGGCATTGTCTTCCCGAAAATATACCATGTGAATGGAAAAGCTGGAAGCAATGAAGATACTAATGGCTTAGTGCGTAGTAAAAGAGAAAGTATAGGTGAAATTATGGGTAGTATTTTCAGTGCACTGATACCTGGAGTGGGAGTGGTTTTGAACACTCACAGAATTTGCAAATTGTCTACTATAGTAGATGTGCTGTCTACTGAAACAGCTCATGGATTTCTGCTGGTCAATACCGAAATGGTTGCGATCAGATCAATGGTTTTACAAAATCGACTTGCTCTTGACACCTTATTAGCGAAAGAGGGCGGAGTCTGCCGGATGTTGAAGGCGCAACATTGTTGCACTTATATTCCGGATAAAAGTGTACAGATCAAAAGATATGTGAAAAACATTACTAATTTGGCAAAGGAACTCAAACCACTCGAGGTTGATAGTGCCTGGAAGAGACTGGTAGATGGTCTCTCAAATGTAGGTCATTGGCTTGCTAGCATAGGTAAAAGCTTATTATTCAAAATTCTGATGCCAATTGGTATTATAGGTCTTATTATACTTTCCATTTTCTTATGCTGTAAATACCGCAAGCGCACCAAAAAGCACGAGGTAAATGCAAGAGGAGTGAAACGAAGTGTGGATGAGATTGAATTAGAGGAGGTGAATGATCAGATATACAAAAAGGTGAAGACTTCTCACCCTGCTAAAACTGAAAGAGAAAAGTTAGAACGGCTGCTGGAAGAAATAGAACTTTATAAAGTATGAAAGAAAGTTGGCATCTGGTTCCATTATAATTTGTGATGATAGTAAATATCATCAAAGAGGGGATTGATGAAGCAAAGCTTCGCATATTTTGCGGCTTGCCGAAGTCAAGAACCTCGTTTATGTGTAATAAGGTAACAAAATGTATGTTTTACTAACATTTATTCTGTTTAGGCAAAGTTCCCGAAGCTTGCCTATGTGTATTTCTAATGAATTTAATCCGTGTCCTCTAATATGGCCGCCGCTTGTATTTTAGTTACTGCGCATGCGTCAGCCACACTCACGTGTCCTGACGCGTCTGCAGAAGTGGAGGGAAAGTTATGCGCATGCGTAATTCATAGCTGTGCTTATCATGTGGTACTGCTCGTGCCACTGCTCTTGTGCCCGTATCAATGTAGCTAACATTTAGATGCAATAAGTTTATTTCTTGATGATGAGTTAAAGGTACAAACCCTGTGATGTGTTTTCATAATGACATTATTATGTATTAATTTGTTTTCGCTTACTTTTCATGTACCGCGGGAAATGGGGGTCTGAGTGAGAGGAGAGCCATATTGGAGGTCCCTTCTGCGCCTGTGCGACATTCTGCAGCACGAGGGACCTTGACAGATGGAACACCGCCAGTTGGCAGTGATGGGCAAGATGCTCCTGAGAAAGTCACCTCTGCCCTGCGAGAACAGCGAATGTGGCTTATTATATGTTACAATGTAAATGTATTGCTGCTTGCCGTGTAGTCTCTCATGGGAACCCCTATCTCAATAGGCGGTACCAGAAAATGTTAATGTGGCATACAAATAGACTGTTCTGATTGGTGTGTTACCCAAATCCTACCTTAGGACCAATCCAAATTGAGGGATTTTGACACTTTGCAACATTGGGGGGTGGTACACTGTCCCCAAACGGTATATCTACCCTGGGTTCACCTAGTGAACCGTCCGACTTGTCTGGTTTAGCTGACCTGTCACTGACCCAACGCACTCAATAGGTGACTGAAGATACAGAGCGCTGCGAAGCACTCTGTCCGAATTTGACCATAGACTGAGGTTCTACTGAACCTTAAAGTGCTGGCAAGGCACTTAGCTGGGAGTTCGCTGACCCAATCGGGGTCTTGATCGATAGCTGCAGAACGGGTGGAGCGCAGGCGTTGCTTCCGAGCTGTGGGTTCCGGTCCTGTCCTGAAGAGGGTCCTGTCCTGAGGGTTTGCTGTCCTGTCCTGAGGGTCCTGTCCTGATTCCTATTCCGAGGGTATCCTGTCCTGTCCTGGGTGTCCATTCTGCACCTGCTGTCCTTGAGGGGTATCCTTCCTTGAGGGTTTCCTGTCCTTAACTGACCCGTGGCCAGGGTTTGGTTTCCACACCTTTCTAGGTAAATATTGCTCTGAACCTCTTGAAATTCTTGCACCTTCTGAATTTCTAACTTTTGCTTTAATAAAGTTCAACATTGCATATGTGATATTTTCCATGCCTTTCTGCAACTATTGAAAGTCATTTATATTTTCCCTAAGTTTATTCCTATGTCTTCTCATTTGTTAGAAATTATATTTTGCATAGCAGTGTGTCATTTCCTGATATGGTCTAGAACTTCGTTGCCTAGATTGTTCAAAGGCCCCTTCACCTTAAGTGAAGCGTGTTATTCATTATAAGCTCTCCTATAGTCACTCACACTTAGGCTATCCCTGTTTAGATAATACTGACTTGCATAGTATCTTTTCTCGTTACATTTTATTAGTACTTTGATGATTACTCTGTCATTATTTCTTTATGCATATATAATTTACGTTATCTTGGTTATTGATTGCCTTGTTTTATTGTACCTCATGCAAGAAAATAATGAACTTTAGATAAACATTTTAAAACTTCCAGTTGTCCGTGGTCATTTAAACAGTATTTGAATGTTATTGGTTGGGTTTGTATTTGCTGCCTTTTCTTTACAGCTAGCTCCCTGATTCATTGTGGTCATTAGGCACCCGCATCGGTGGATGGTAAGTCGGGTGCACCGAAAATTGGTAGCAGGGAACACACACACACCAACTTGGTAGAGCTCGTGAAGTCACCTGATCGATGTATATGGTGATTTGAAAAGTATATGGGCCCTGAAGCCGGAAACGGCGAAAACTATTGGTCGGGTGGCCTTGCGCGCTCTATCAGTTATACCATGGGGCTGGTGCTCTACCTTTAGGTTTGCATCTTTTTAGTGGAGCAATAGCGTCCGTGGAGGATACTATCCTCGTACAAAGGGCTCTGTAGTTGTCTTCAACCGGGTTGAGTGGGGAGAAGCTATCTTTAACGTTGAAGACGGAGGTGGTGGAACTCAGTTTTTCCAGAGCTTTCCAGTCTCTATAGTTAAATTCTGATAGGGCGCTATTGTTCAGCTTTATAGTTTTAGTGCTGGTAATGTGGAATTTGATAAGAGCATGATCTGTCCAGCTCATGGGCAGAATGTCGTCCACATGTATTAAACCAAGACTGGAGAAGATGAGGTCAAGTCGGTGGCCTGCTGAGTGGGTAGGTTGCTTAACCAGTTGGTAGAGTCCCACGCTTTCGCAGGAGAGCAGGAGGTTTTCTAGACCAGTGTCTAGACTCCCGTTTGGCCAGAGGTTGAAATCCCCTAAGATGATTAATTTATTGTGGGAGGTTGCCATGTTCGTAAGGGTGGTGAGTAGCGCTTGCTGTTGTAGGGTGGTGAAAGACCCTGGAGGTCGATAGCATATAATTGCCGTGAAGATACCTCCGGAGTGGCAGTTTATGGAAAGGGCGAGGAGCTCAGTCCCTGCAACAGAGTCCATGTCTATGGCTTTGATGTGCCAGGAGGCTCTGTATATAATGCCTACTCCGCCACCGCGGCCTTTCGGTCTGGGAAGGTGCAAAATTTTGAAGTCTTGAGGGCAAGCCCATGCTAATTCAATATCGCAGTTTGCGTGAGTCCACGTTTCGGTTAGGAAGAGGACGTCTAGGTGGTGGGATTCTATGAGGAGATGAATTTCGTTAGCATGCTTTGGCAGTGATCTAACGTTCAGAAGGCCTCCCAGGAGCAGACCCTTATGTGTGAAGTCAAGCAGTGGAAAGGCGGTGTCATCAAAGGTGAGCTTACCTTCGTGAGCGAGTTCTCGTAGGTTAATCAGGGTTTCTCGAGTATAGCGGGGGGGCTGCGAGCAAATTTGAGCAGGGGTGTTGGCGCTGGTCGCGTCCTCGTCGCGGACGAGCGCAGACGAGCTTGCCTTATGCGCGCCTTCGGCGTGCATTCGTCGCGCCCGCTGCGCTCGTCCGCTGCGCTTCCTGTTGCTGGACATGATTTATCATGCAGAAAGGTGACGTGGTAAGGGGGTGTGGTCAGCGTGGGTGGGCGTGTCCGCTAGTCGGAATGGCGGCGTTGCCCTAGCAACACTCGGCCTCAGGAGCCTTCAATCGGCTGGGCGGGTGTCTGCGCGGTGAAGAGGCAGTGGCCTGGTAGGTAGCTTTTAAAAACAAGTTATCACAATTTAAAACAAGTACAGCTCCCGGCTGGTTCGCCTCAGGAGTGAGTAAGTTCAATGAACGCCTCGCTCGTGGTCAGCGCGCGTTCATATAGTGTGGCAAGGGGGCGTGGTCAGCGTGGGTGGGCGTGTCCGCTAGTCGGAATGGCGGCGTTGCCCTAGCAACACTCGGCCTCAGGAGCCTTCAATCGGCTGGGCGGGTGTCTGCGCGGTGAAGAGGCAGTGGCCTGGTAGGTAGCTTTTAAAAACAAGTTATCACAATTTAAAACAAGTACAGCTCCCGGCTAGTTCGCCTCAGGAGTGAGTAAGTTCAATGAACTTTCACAGGACCCACTTGGTTGTTTTTCCTGATGTACGAGGAAAATTCTATCAGCACGACAAAAATCCATTTTTGCAGGCCTGCATTTCTTCCCAGGAACTGTCACCCGCCCAACCCCCTGTTCTCTGCAGTTCATCAGAAAGCCACATGGCCCTCACCCCGAGTGAATGATTAATTTTTCCTCTCCTGCTCCCAGCCTGATAAAACATCCTTGACACCATGATCAGGTTATCTGGACAATGGTCTGACTGCTGAACTTTCATCCAGACAATCCGAGAATGGCTCGTAAAGCCGGGGCTTTTGATCAAGGCAACTGGGCAAAGAAACCTGAGGAAACCAAGCCCCGATCAAAGCAGAACTAACATTTGACTGTGTACCTTGCCTTGACCAGGTCACTAACTACAAACACCACCTGGATCTGGCTAATCTACAACAAACACTGCCCTGATTGAACAGTGGTCTGGCAGCCAGAAGGCTGGAATAAGAAATGTATAAAAGGCTTGTTAGCTACGGATTTAACTAGCAGCCTCCTCTGTCTTGTCTTTGACTTGCTTGGGACTCTGTTCCATAGCCCAGGCTATTGAAATAAATCTGGGTTCCTCCTGCAGACGAAGGCTCCTGTGTCTCCTTTTACTACGTATGAAGGGTATGGAAGATATGGGCGTTTCCCCCGCCGCCGAGGCCCTGTAATTGGGTTAATCTGGTTCTTCAACCACAACAGGTGTGACGGAGATGAACAGAAAGAGAGTGGAGCAGACCAATGAGAGTGATAAAAGCGGGTTTGAAATGAGAAAGGGTTTCAAGTGATGCGCTATGCGATGGCGCCTACTAGTGTGTACGTGAGTGGGATGCAATTGTCAGTGTAAAACGGTGCCACAGGTAAGGGGATAACCCTAAACCCCCGAAGCGGACACAAGGTCACCAAATAATTTGTACAGGAGGCCTGTGAACACAGTCACAGCATCTGCGTCCAAAGGTATCCGGGTAATGCTCAAAGACTTCTGGTTATCGCTGCAGGTCCAGGGACTTCACAGCATGCTCGCTGTTCGTCTGATCACTTCCACTGAGGCTTCGTGCTGCATGCTTTGAGCATTACCCGTCGCGGGCCACCATGATGGAAGGTGCAATACTGGCAGCTAGTTGGGGTCGGGCGAAGCAACATACGGCAGCCATGATGAGCCTCCTGGGCGTCCGCCACACTACTGTGGGGCTCACAGGTGCACAGGGCCCCTCTCAGCATTGGGATGCTTGCTCCCATGTCTGCTTCAGGCCTCAGCTGGCAGAGCTCCACAAGTGGCGGGTTACACTGCCGCCATCTTGGCCACGCCCCTCCAGAAATCTAATTTTTGATGAGAAAGTCCTAGCGGTCCTTAGTCCAAGCCAGAGCCAGACATTTGGCTTAAATTAGGGTCGAGTCACCAGTGGGTAACTCACTTTTATTTAGTTGATTAAAGCAAAATTGACTTCACCTCATGATAAACACCCCTGATAATCCCACACCACAACAGGTGTGACGAAGATTAACAGAAAGAGAGTGGAGCAGACCAATGAGGTGATGAAAGCGGGTTTGAAATGAGGAAGGGTTTCAAGTGATGCGGTATGCGAGGGCGCCTACTCGTGTGTATGTGAGTGTGACGCAATTGTCAGTGTAAAACGGTGCCATGGGTAGGGGGATAACCCTAAACCCCCGAAGCAGACACAAGGTCACCAAATAATTTGTACAGGAGGCCTGTGAACACGTAACCCTAGTCTGCAGTTCAAGTTCTGCGTATCTGAACTTCAAACATGCTTTAACAAAACACCATAACAGTAATCCAATGGTGGGTGTTCTCACACCTCAGAGTTTTACTCACTGTACTATATTCCACATTCAAGTTGACGCCCATTATCTGGAGATACTTTCCCAGTTCAGCTGGGACGGAATTACAACCGGCAGAGAGACCGTTCACCACAGAGTCCTTTTTGTCCAATCGCCCTGAAGAAGTCGTGGGTATTCACACTGACAAAACACGTGTTAGCTGGGCAATTAATCTACATTAAACGCTGAGGACACGCAACATTGGATTACTGTTATGGTGTTTTTTTAAAGCATGTTTGAACTTCAGATACGCAGAACTTGAAGTGCAGGCTAGGATTACGCGTGCACAGGGCACCTGTACAAATGAGGTGATAAAAGAATTTGCCCTGATTTGCTTATCGCTATCTTGTGGTAATTCCTCATACACCAATATCCATAGTGCATGAGGACCTTACATCCTTCCACCAACAAAGTGACCTTGGGTCTCTTTGAAAGACATGTCCAGAGCCCTGCTCTCATGCCACATGGCAGAGGAAGATGCACTTTGATGTAAAAAGTTACTGTGCTTCCATATAAGTTGTTTCGTATTAGAGCTCTTCTTAGTTCATATTCCTGCCAGCTTTTGTGAATTATGTGACCAGAGGGCACAAAGGCCTGTACCAGGGGCACAAAGGGGCAAATCGGGGATAGCAGCTGACGCCCCCCATTTGATATCTGTGCATGCTTCCTGCCTGGAGTCCCAAGACCCTCGCTGCAAACACAACCATCTTTTTGGTGAACTCTGTCAGTGTCTTAAGCTGCAAACAAAATGCTCTTTTATGGAAAGAGAATCAGGCATTCGTGTCCACCATCACCCCAGGGGGGGTGTTTTGTAAACAGTGCAGCGGGGCACGCCTCAGGGACTGAAAGCAGCATAGACGGGGCTGGGCGGTATTTTAGGGAGCTTAATAAGCACTAAGCCCCAGGGCCTGTCTTTGGCTCGGATACATTTGGGCTCTCTCTCGGAAAGGTCATATCCTTACTTGAAAAGATCGAATGCTTCAAAGACACTTCCTCCCAAGCGCAAAACTGAGCCTTCTTCCCTTTCAGGAAACGTGCGAATTTTTACAGAGGAATTAAATGTCAAGGGGAAGCAATGACGTGAACGAGAAACCTCATTAAAAACGCTATGAAATGACCTTGGGAGAACCCGTTTTGTAACAACATCAAATCCTGAAACCCAACAAAATCGGATTTCATGTTGTGTTTTTTTACATGTTTTTTGTGTGTAAGTAATGGTCATTAAAATGGCAAAGAAGCTAATGTGTCTCTTTTTCTTTGCTTCTGTCACATTATTCGGCACAACAAGACATTTGCTATTTAAAAAGTTATGAAATCTAGGAGTAGCTGAAGGTAGCGTCACCCCTACACATTTGTTTGTATTCCTTCCCTAGCTTCTCCCCAGTCTTTCTGCTGGGTCCTTCTCATAGCCAGCTCTGACTCACTCTACTTCATTGCAGGCCCCATTCCCCCTCTAATTTATAATAATAAATAAATGTTGCTCCTTGTAACACCTGCTCACTGGTTTGCCACCTTTGTGATTTAACCAATCTGCCTACTGATGCTTACAAAGTTAAGGCTGTTTTTACATTTTGGTAGTTTAAGTAGCTGGTGCTTCGTGCCAGCTTATTCCTGGATCCCCGTTTATTAACTTTCTACAGCCATGAGTTTTCAATAAAGATGATCTAAAACACATACACTGGCTCTGATTGGGGTGAATGTTCACATGAGATCACTGCATGTGAAGCAGTGCAAAACCTAAAATTAAACAAATGAAAAACAGGTTGTTTGCATCATTTCAACTGTGCAAGCGTGCTTGTCTTCAGAATGAGTGCCCTGCTGAAGGACTGCTTTTTTTGACAGACACAAAATGGTTGAAACCGTGCCAGAGGTGAATGGTAACCAATTTCGCTAAAGAACAGCAAAACACAATGGCTGAATAAAGACCACACATATTTCCATATGTAGTTATATTTTCGCCTCTAAATATAACTGAATCTAAAATGTGCCATTCTCAAAAACACAGGATTTATTCCACAGGCTGTGACACGTGTTGAACACTGCTCAATTTGTAAAAAAAAAAAAAGTAAAGGTAACCCGAATTTTTCTTAGTAGGAGGCCAATTAATTTTCCCGCTGATACCCCCCATCCCCCTGAGGGGAGCCTGACTGCCTGCATGAAGGCGACTCAAATCCAGAATGAAGACTGTGGGCCAGATTGACAAAGATGTGACGCAGCGCAACTCCGCAAGACCACTTGCTGAGCTGTCCTGCACCACATGGAGATGGTAGGAACGCCCCATATTAATTAAGATATGGCGCATTCCTGCTCTGTCCATGCGCTGGTGCACACTGTGCAGCGTTTTGCCAACACTGGCACCCTTGCACCATGGTGGAAGGGTACCTGTGTTGCACAAAGGATTTTTTTTTGTGCAGGGAGGTAACACAATCCTTAAAGACTTGTTCCTCTTTCTATGTGAGCTGCAGAATGCTGTACACGTAGAGAGAGGAAATAACGAGGATATATCTCATCGTTTCACCTCCCCTTGGAAAGCTTACCTTTTTGACGTATCCCAAGGTTTTCTACTAGTAGTAAATCTTGGAATGCAGCAAAATCCATGGGCAGATGCATAGGAACACCCACGCTCCACCCATGGAACCACTTTCTAGGACAGAGTAACGCAAGACAAAATCCATGTGCGGATGCATGGGAACACCCACGCTCCACCCCTGGAACGACTTTCCAGGACAGAGTAACGCAAGACAAAATCCATGTGCGTATGCATAGGAACACCCACGCTCCACCCCTGGAACGACTTTCCAGGACAGAGTAACGCAAGACAAAATCCATGGGTGGATCCATGGGAACACCCACGCTCCACCCATGGAACCACTTTCCAGGATGGAGTGAAGCAAGACAGTGACTTGCTCTGTGTTGTGTTGCTCCATATTTACTATGCAGAAGTTGAAGTTGAAGTAAAGAGTTTTAAATAGCGCTCGATCACCGTGCGGTTTCTTGGCGCATCTATGGCAGGTGGCTCTGCCTGGCACAGAAAATCTCACTTAAGGCTTGCGTTGCCTCTTCAACACCTTCCTTGACGGAAGAGCAAAGCAATCCTTTTGTAAATTTGGGCCTGTGTTTTTTCACGGAGAGGTAAGTGAATGCCAGCAACATCCTCCATGCAAGAGCACTGTGTGGAGAGACAGTGAATCAATCAATTGCATGGAGCAAGCAGGAGTAAAGCTGAAGAGTGCAGTGGCAAGAAAAGTCAGAGTGCCTCAAGTGACACTGCCATCATGTCTCTCTTTGCTCTACCTTCTCATAATGCAAGTTTAGGAACTGAAATATATTTAAAGAAATCAATGAATAAATAAAGGTTTATACACTCCGTGCAAACTCATCATGAGCAATAAATAGGCCATGTATGTACAAAAGGGTCCAACAGCACTTTAAACAAGCATTGGCATGGTCAACAGATGTATCTCCTTTGTCAATATATTTAGCCATGTTGTACTGTTGGGGTGCTGTACAACATGGCTGAAAGTAAAAACAAAATTGCATGATGGTTCTGTAAATGCTAGTCATGCCATAGCACATTTTTTTTTGGGGGGGGGGGAACAATAGATCATTGCAAGCAACAGCACATGTGTTGTCAAAGGCAGACTTAAAAATGATAGAAAATGTTGATTTCATGCCTCTAAACCACTCTTCGGATCCAACTCTCTTAAACATCTGGAATTCCTCTTGATTAATATTCTATTCTTACTTACGAGGTTGATTCGTTTCTGAACTGTCACAGAAGAGCCAAAAAGCAATGAAAATGAATGATGCCCATAGAAACCTGCAGTGGTTAGAAAGCTTCGTTGGGTAGGCATTGGCCTCTTTCCATTGATTAATGTTTTGATGTTGCAATGAATCTCCTTTACTGAGGAGGGTATGCCCAGAAAGAAGGTTCTGAGCCTGCTGTACCGTACTGGCAAGACCCAACGAAACCAAAACATCCAATGAATTTGTTGCTGTGATCTCCTACTGAAGAACCCAGGGTTAGGCTGTATTAGATGAGGAGTGTTGTGGAAGGGGCAAAAATGATTTCCATACGAAAGACCTCCTTCAGCAATGGCAAAGACAAGCTTTAAATAAGTGGAATGATATGCTATCAAGAGGAATATCAAGTGCTTGTGAAGAAATCACTGGAACCATTCCCACCGCCTTCTTTTTGTTATCTCTGGTAGTAAACATGAAATACAATAACCTAGTCTGATGATGAAGGTTTGGGCTGCGGATAAAAATCCTCAATCAGCCAACAAATCCTACATTAAAGAGCAAACAACATTGGAATGACTCTGTCTGCCAATAACTGCACTTGCAATAAGCAGGGAGAGATGAACAGCACAATCTTGTCAGAAGATGAACATTGTTTTACAGTGGAGCACTTCATCATTTTCATAATTTCTCGTTAAAAACTCATCAGATGGATGTACTGCAATAACAATGTTTTCATTCCAATGTCCACCTCTCCCATTTTGAGCAAACACACATTTATTTATTTAGAGCATTTCTCTTGCACCAGATGCCACCTTAGATGCCCTTATTACGATGGCGGTCGGTTGTACCACCAACTGCCATTGTTTTGGGCAGATGAGCGTCCGACAATGTGACGGAGGTCTCACCTGCCCAATTAGGATACAACCGCCATACAAGCGGTCGTAAAATTGTGTTTTTTACTGCGACGTGAGCTGGGGCCCATGAAAAAGGATGGAGTACAAGCCACAAATGGCACTTTATGCACATCCATGCACCGTGTGCCAGGCACCACGTGGGCCTGGCACGCACTGCATGGATTTGTGGGGGGACACTACATGTGTCCTCCAGGCCACTTGGCAGTGGCAAATGGGGGACGGGGGCCCAGCTTGAGGCCCCCAAAGTCCATTTCCGTCTGCCTGTCCATTGTGGTGGGACCGCCAAGGAAATGCAGTCTGAAAGGGATATCCTAATCCCTACGGCCTCCATTGTAGGGTTAGGAATACGACTGCCATCCCGACGGGATCTATGGTCCTGTTGGAGCCGACTGTCCTACCCCCAAGCTCTGCGGTCCGACCAGCGGCATTGTAATACAGCAGTCAGACCGATGCCCTGGATGGCAGGTGGATGGCCTGTCGGTGGCTGTCGACCCTCCATCGTAATGAGGGCCTTACTTCAGAGTGCTGAATTGAAAATGATCAAATTGTCATGGAAAGAAAATGAAACCATGAGAGGCAGAGAGCAGTTGGATACATAAGTTGAAACCAGACCTAGCACTCTTCGGTTGCACCAAACGAATTTAAGAAAACAAATATTCCTATCTTTTCATTGCCACTTTATCATTCCATTATCATCCCATCTGAATAAAGCAAGCCACACTTATACATTCGACCCCCCCCCCCCCCCAGACCAAGCATATCAGTAGGGTGCAACAGAATGAGCTCTGGCCCTCTTATAAAGACTGTGAGCTCACTCTTAACAAAAGATATAGCCACTACACTGCTACTTGGCTCACACTTTACCAGATGTGCCTGTAGATTTTATCAACTTGATTTACATCAACAGTCTACAGGTCTCCTAGCCTAGGGCGTTCCCCTCAGGTGACGATTATGCAGTTAGAGCCTTCAATGGGAGCTGGTGAATCCAGGGTATCACTGAGAGATGAGCAGTGGGCTTGGGCAGTGATAAAAGAGACTGACAAACAGAGTCAGCTGTTTGTCTCCCAACTGCCCAGGAGAGACTGTCAAACCATATTTGTTTACATCATGGTCAAAGCATGACATGACCAGCCGAAGCAAATGATGTGGCTTTACTGTCAGGGCTGCCAAAATGTCCCAGCATTGGCTCAATATCCTGTGATCTTGGGCACATCACATAATCTCCCTATGCGTAATAAATTAATTTGGACTCATTTAACGTAACTGGTGGTCATTTAAAGCACTCCATGCCCTTGGACTAAGTTCACGCTATAGATAACAAAATTGGAAACACACAGTCGAGACAGTAGTGGAACTAGGTTGGGCAGAAGCACTCTGCGTTTGAGAGAAATAAGGAATGGGAGGAGATGAGCAGTGGGACTTCTAGAGAAGTATACATGGCTGACAGCTGTCTAAAACCTGCACTCTCCTAGTGTGCTTGAAGAAAAATAAATACATTGTGTACAAAAAGCAAGCACTGGTAGAAGAACGGTAGGATCCAATCAGAGAGGTGGTAAAAAGCCTATGCTCTATGGGAGGGACAAAGGCATGCTAGGGGCTTAAATCAAACATGCCCAGTGAACAGAAAGCATGCAACTGTGATTGACAAAAAACAGAAAGCCAACGATAAGCAAATGACGGCGTGCATTCCTAGGACAGCTTAGAGCATGTCCCCAATATGTCTTTGCAACCACACAGCTGCGCTGTCTGGTAGGATCTGACCTAAAAAGCACTAGTCTGTTCATTTTGCAGAGTTTCCTAAAACCAGAATGGGAACTTTAATTATCTGCTAATTTCTACCAAGATGGCAAGCTCTAACCTAGTGAATCACCCCAGTGTTCATCTTTTTATTTGGAGCACTTAAGCTTCATGTGAATTGTGAAATGGAACACAAACAGATGGAAGTTTAGATTCACTTAATCTTTAGAGGTCACTCATCTGGCCACAGTGAGGGAGGAAGTCTTTGTTGACTGGTATCCTGAAGGGCTTGTAGATTATTTTCTCGATTCCAGGGTCCTTGTAGAGGCTACAGAAGAGGAAGAGTCAACAGAAAAAAAGAAATGTTTGCTCATGTTATTTCTTGAGCTCTTCCCTTTGACACAACTTCCATTTGAGGATGCTGGAAAAAATGAGAACCATTCTCTTATAATGAAGTAGAGAGAGGCAGGAAGAAGTATTCTCCACACAGGTCCAGTTGCCTTAGGGAGTTGTGTAGTAGCAGTAATATCATGATCTTTAAACAAGCTCCTGTCGCTTGCAACAGCTCCTCACTCCAAGACTTCAAGAAGTTGGACTTCGTGGTTCTCAAACTTGATTTGGGAGTTGATTGGCCTTGCTCTTGATGGTCAGTCACATACATCTCAGGGGGACTGTAGCAGCAGTTGGTTGATTTCTTAGTCCTATCACGATGCAGGTTGCATTTTACAGTGGTGTCGTTGTTCACTCTGTCCCATGTGCTGCTTCACACAGATTCCAAGGAGTTACACATGAACCAATATTCTGTAATTGTGACAATTGACGCTAGCCCAAAGACTCACTCATGCTGAGTGACAAAACCAAATCCAAGTGTAACCTAGTGATAAGGTGTCCAAAAATACTTCCAATGTATGGGAATCAATGATCATGGGAGACAGACTACACTACTTTCAGTAGCTGTTTTCACTCAATATGGTCACTAATGAATCAATAGCTTTCGAGGAGTCTGCATCCTTTCTGGAAGAGCTTACACCTATGTGTGGGATGGGCGCAGAGCACATTTCCATTGCCATTCTTTGTAGAATCACACAACCATGAAAAACATAAAATGATTTGACACCATTTAATCAAACAAGTCTGATGAACACAAGGGTCTCCTCTCTAGTCTTAATTTTAGCTTTTGTGGTCCTGCCTCTACAATACCTGTGCAGGGGGGGTGCAGTGGAAAATAAATAGTAACTAAACAAGGTAGGGGAAAGGGAAAAGAAAAGTAACCAATAATACATTGCAATATCTGTTGTACCCTCTCACAATCATATTTTAACAGAAGAATTGAACACAATAATATGATTAGGCTCCCTTTTGGTTTCTTCTCCTTCCATCTACCAGTCTGTGGTCAAACACAGAGCAGAGATTGCTGAGGCAATAATTGATAAGGATGATGCCCTAATGATACTGAGTTTTTAACCTTTAGTGGGAAAATCATAATATCAACTTGTCCTCCACTTTTGATGCCTGACGTCTGTCGGAATGTATGGCTTAAAGAACGGGACTTGGTGGGTGCAGGGTGTAACACCCACTTGCTTTAAGATTGTTACAAAAAAAGAAAGGCTGGTTGTGATTGTTGAAGGTTAGCGCAGCTTGGAAAAACGTTTGCACCTTTAGAGAATGCACTACTGTTTGTAGATAGCAAGGGCTATCTTGGAACACTGGGTATGACTTTCCTCGTGTTTCTTGTTAGGTAATCATACGACAATGCTGTTGCAGGCTGGTCCTTGAAACTGGATTTGTGTTCTTCCAGTTTGGTGAAATATTGTCACAAGAGCCTACTGAAGGACAACTTGTATTTCTGACAAGAATTCAGAATTTAAGTTGTGTTTAGAAAAAAAACTAACCTTGAACTTTTTGCAAAGATTTGATTATTGATTCAGACTCAGAGAGAGTGTTTCACGTGAACTTATGGTTTTCTCTTCTCGTGAAGAAACTAGAATTATCAAACTTTGATGACTTAATATATCTATATATGATTGTGTATTTATCTATTACTACTTATATCAATGTTGCTGGTATTGGGAAACACAGTGTAATGAGTATTGTTAATTACCTTGCAAATGTATTTACAAAGCAGATAGGATTTGATCGAATAAACAACACATCAGAAAGCCCAAGACACGGGGGAGTGGCTTGGACGCAGAGGTGCAATGGCGGATCCAACTTGAGCTCCGCGATTCGGTGGGACTCCTCTTTGATTTGGAGCCGCTTCTGTGCCGTTTTTTTTCACCGGAGTGCTGGGTGCCGGCTTTGGAACATGCGGTGAGTCTCCGGACCGCATTTGGACTGCTCCTATGTCTCGGGTCCTATACTAAGATCTCCGGTGACACATGGGGCCGCCATTTTAGGTCGCTGCGCCCACGTCTCCTCACGAAGCCCCGGTGAATTCAATTGTATCTTCTTCAACGCTGCCCTGTCCTGGATATTTGTATTATTGGCACCTTCTCTAATGACATTTTGGGACAGGCTGTTCTTGAGTGGCAATAACCAGCTGAGGCGCGGGCGGCCGCCATTTTCGGTTGCGATTCCCGCATCTCCTCATCAACCAAGTATTTTTTTCTTTTTTCTTTCCACTACCAGTGCCTCTTAGGGACTTCTGGATATTGGCAGTATCTATAGGGTGTTTCTGGACAGGCTGTTATCAAGTGGAAATAGTTTTTGCCTCTAATGTGGGGAAGGCTGTTGTTGTT
Organism: Lissotriton helveticus; assembly: GCF_964261635.1. Classification (NCBI taxonomy): domain Eukaryota; kingdom Metazoa; phylum Chordata; class Amphibia; order Caudata; family Salamandridae; genus Lissotriton; species Lissotriton helveticus. Next base: position 1,903,573,622 of record NC_136067.1, on the reverse strand, counting down.
ACAGGAAGTGCTGCACTTGCCATACTAGTCTTGTGCAACGATTTGGATATGCACAGACTTTACCTTCTTTGCTTCTAGCCTACCCCTGGTATTTTGGCGTTATTTATATTATTGGAAATGTGTGCGGCCACCTCTTTTGGTCGCTGAGCTCATGTTTCCTTCTTTTTGTATTTGATATGCCATTACCACTATACTATTGCTGCAATACTTTCAATATATATTCTGTGCTGCTTTGTCCATGCTACGCTAACATCAATTGAAGATACCTTTGATGTTTTCTCTGAAGAGCTGTATTGGTGCGTCCTGAGCTTCACTTTACTAGAGTACTTACTTCCCACTCCATTCCTCTTGGACGTTTGAGTCTCATACAGTAGTTTCTGTTAAATTCTGCAAAATTTGTTATCCTATGTATTGTTTATGTGCTTTTATGGTCATTGTTTATGCACCGAATAAAGCTTTATGAATTGAATTGAGTCTCATACACAATTTTCTTTTTTTTTGGGTGTCTCCTCTCGTCTTTGTTACGATGGCCAATGACTCTCATTCTGCCAGGTCCTCTGTAACGGGCACGAAACCTAAAAGACACAAAAATGACCCGCCATCTCCAATTCATTCCTCTCCAAACCCAGTTTTGGACTCCATTTTGGAAGAAGTTCGAGGTCTCCAACCATTTATGTCTGCAACAAACGAGAAACTAAAACAAATAGAGGAGAGATGGATCGTCATGGAAGGCAAAGTACTAAAATTGGAACAGCGTGTTAGTGACATACAGGATATCTCTACTAAGATCCCACTCCTTGAACAGGAAATTCATAAACTGAAGTTACACACTGAGGACCTTGAAAATAGAAATCGTAGAAACAACCTACGCCTTTATGGCCTTCCGGAAAATATTGAGGGTCCCAATATGGTGCTGTTTTTTCAGAAATTCCTTCCTGAGCTTCTGGGTCTTCCGTCGTCCTCTACTCCCCTCAATATACAAAGAGCTCATCGTTTGGGATGCCTTACCACCAATCCTACGAGACCTCGGGGTATCATCATGCTCTTTATGGAGTTTACTGAACTAATGACCATCTTGAAACCTGCCAAACTCAAACGCCGTCTTATTTGGTCTGGTCATAATATCTACATCTCACAAGACATCTCCAATGCAACTAATGCTCGTCGTAAGGAATTCCTTGCTCTGCGTCCTCAGATGAGACATCTTAATCTTCAATACGGAATTCTTCATCCATGTCTTTGCAAAGTTACCCATGATGGGCGTTCACGCTCCTTTGATGATCCTGAAAAACTCAAACTTTTTCTTCATAGCTTTTCTACAACTGGAATGGATATGACCACCTGATTCTTTTTTTTCTTTTTTCTTTTTCTTTTTTTTCTCTTTCTGCTCTTCAGGATTGCTTCTTTTAACTCATTTGTCTGGTTTTATCCTCAACTTGGTCATTACTTGTTTTTCTTTTCTTATTTCTCTTTCTATGTCCTTCCTCGTTTTGAGGTGCTCTTTCTACTATCTCCTTTCCTTTCATTATTTTGATCTGCTATGCCGTGCGTCATCATGCTCCCTCTTCAATGTGTTCTCTTTCTCCTACAGATCTGGTTGTTTTGCCTTGATCTGTCTGTTCGTCTTTCTCTTCTTGCTTTATCCCTCTCTTTTTCTTCTTTTTCTTCTTTTGCTTTCTCTTTGATCATATATTTTTGGTCTCTATGTATTTATATTTATTCTTCATTGTTCTTGGTTAGTGTCTTAGGGTTAATGTATTTTAGTATTGTGGGTTTTTATGGTGATTTGTCTTCATGTAACTTTTTTGTATGGTGTGTTTTTTTTGTAGTCTTATCCTTGAAGTGTACCTACTCCATATGTCTTCCATCCTCCCAACCCTCCATTATGTGTAATTTTGTCACGTGGAACGTCCGGGGTCTTGGTAATCCAGTCAAGCGACAAAAGGTACTGTCACATTTATCTAAACTTAATTCTCAAATTGATTTTCTTAAAAAAACTCATTGTACAGATGTGGAATCGCTAAAGTTGAAAAGACAATGGGTGGGCCATGTTGTTTTTTCTCCTGCATCCAACAAAAAAGGAGGTGTTGCTATATTGTTTCATAAAGCTTTGTCAGTTCAAATTTTATCTATTTAAAATGATGATGATGTTCGATGGGTAATGGCTAAGATTGTGGTACAAAACAAAACATTAGTTTTGTTAAATGTCTATGGTCCTGTTAAACCTGACCCTAAATTTTGGAATGATATAAAAATTCTTCTTTCCTCAATTGATTGCCCTAATATTATTGTCGCTGGTGACTTTAACCAATGGTTAGACCCTTTTTCCGATAGATTGTCCAAATGTAAATTTCAACCTGATAAATCTCATAAATCTTTTCATTCGGCCATTGCCTCTCGTCCGTTATATGATGTTTGGAAATCCTGTAACCCTGATTTACTTGAATACACTTTTTTCTCAAATATGCATCATACTCGTTCTAGGATTGATTACATTTTGGTTAGTAAATCTCTACTTCCCTCTATTCCAAAATCCGAAATTGGATCCATTTTTATTTCAGACCATGCACCTGTTTATGCTGTTTTAGATTTTTCTCTTACTTCCTCCAAATTTAGCCGTTGGAAACTTAATACTTTCCTATTATCTGATACAGTTTTTATCAAAGATGTCACCACTTTTATTAATGAATTCTTTACTTTCAATAACCCATTAGATACCTCTGTCCCTAATAACTGGGACGCTTTTAAAGCCGCCCTCCGTGCCCTTACCATTTCCTATGTATCAAAAAAGAAGAAGATTGCAAGAAATAAATATGAGGATCAACTACAAAAAGTTAAAGCATTAGAGCATACATATTTTACCTCTAGAGCTCCTGATGCCCTTCATGATTTAATTGCAGCAAAAACTGAACTTAATAAACTAGCAAATATTGAAGCATGTAACATTCTGCTTAAGATTATATCTAAATATCATGGAGGTCAAAAGAAAGCAGGCAACATGCTAGCAAACTACTTAAAAGTTAAGTCTGAACGTAAAACTATTGGCTCTATTCTTAACGAATCTAATAACAAACTAGTCTCATCAGATAAAGATATTGCCGAGGTCTTGGACTATGGGAATGTCCTATATCTGGGGGCCCCAGTCTCTGTAGTCCACAGACTTCAATGTGCACAAAATGCGGCGGCAAGAATACTCACAGGAACTGCAGCGATGAACTCGGCCAAGCCAGCTCTTAGAAGTCTGCACTGGCTGCCAGTTAAGGAACGGGTCAACTTCAAGACCCTGTGCATTGCTCACAGAATACTGCACAATGAAGGCCCTCCCATCCTCAGGCCTCTTGTGTCCCATCAACAATCAATCAGACAACTTAGATCTAACTCCCTCTCCCTTGCAAAAGTCCCCAGAATTAGGAAAGCCAGAACAGGTGGTCGCATGTTTTCGTACAATGCCCCCAGACTGTGGAATGCCCTCCCACTTTCCCTGAGGCAAGAACAAAACCACCTCAGATTTAGGAAAAGACTGAAGACCCTTCTCTTCCCCTGAGCACTCTCCCCATGACCTCCCACCCTCCAGGACTGTGGTCACTAGCGCCGGGATGCCCAAGGGTAGCTGTGCGCTCTACAAAACCCAAAATCAAATCAAATCAAATCAAATCATTATCAATCTCTTTATTCTGATGACACATTTCCCTCCACTCAAAATGTAACACTTTTTTTTCAGGTCTTCCTTCACCACCATCTCTTCTTGATGAATTTGCCGAATTAGAGAAAGATATTACCCTTCAGGAAGTAACCAATGCCATCCAATCTTTGAAAAAATCGAAGGCACCTGGCCCTGATGGGTTACCTGTAGAATTATATTCCACTTTTAACTCAATTTATGCCCCCAAACTCTTACAACTTTTCAATTCCTTCATTGCTGATGCTAGAGCCTCTGGGTCTTTTATGGACGCCTTAATTGTTATAATTCCTAAACCTGACAAGGACCATTCTTATTGTAAAAATTACCATCCTATATCATGAATTAATTATGATTGCAAGATTTTTGCCAAGATTCTTGCTTCCCGCCTTGATAGCGTCATCCCTCTTTTGATTAAAACTGATCAAGTTGGATTTGTGAAAGGTAGACTAGCTTCTAACAATGCTCGAAAGTTTACTAACATTATTTCCCATGGCAAAAAATTTAAAGATCCCCTTGCAGCCCTATCTTTAGATGCTGAAAAAGCATTTGACTGTATTAATTGGCAATTTATGTTTCAAACTCTCCAATGGTTTGGTTTTGGAGCCTCTTTTATTTCTTATATTAAACTTTTGTATTCCTGTCCCCGTGCCAGTATTTTTGTGAATAACCATTTTTCAAGGTTTTTTTCTTTATCTAGAGTTACAAGGCAGGGTTGCCCTCTTTCTCCTTTATTATTTATCTTATGCCTTGAACCATTCTTATAGTGTATTCGGACTAACTCCCGGATTACTGGCTTTAAGCTCTCCTCTGTTGAAACTAAAATATCTGCTTATGCAGACGATATTTTGATTTATATGTCCAATCCTGTTGACTCCTTTCCACATTTTATGAATGAAGTTCGACTCTATTCCTCTATTTCCGGTTACAAACTCAATTTTTCAAAAACAGAAGTTCTACCTTTAAATTCTATTTGCTACCAATTTATGTTTAGTGACTCTAATTTTGCTTGGTGTCCCTCCAAAATTAAATACCTTGGCATTTGGTTTTCGTCAACCCTAAGTGATAGTCTTAAATTTACATTTAACGCCTTGCTGAAAAAAACTTCAATCCCCCCTCCTCATATGGTCTCCCCTATATCTTTCATGGTGGGGCAGATCGGATACTGTCAAAATGATGATTGCTCCCCATGTGTTGTACACAGTGTCTATGCTTCCTAGTAAAATCCCTAATGTATATTTTTCTCGAATAAACTCTGTTTGTATACAATTCTTATTGAATAATAAACACCCAAGTATTGCTCTACACAAACTTATTCAACCTAAAAATGAAGGTGGTGTTCGCTTTCCTAACTTTAACGCCTACAACTCAGCTTTTTTGATTAAACAATCCTTTTCATTAGCGTATGCTTTTTCGGATATTCCTGTCCCTAGATGGATTCTTTTTGAACGTTCACTATTAAAAGATTTTTCTTTTCAACGTATCATTTTTATGTCTAATTGCTCCTTTTTGTCCAAAAATCCTGTTTTTGAAATACTCCCAAACTTTACTCTATAATACATTTTCTAAAGGATATGACTCCTCTGCAATGTTTTTTATCCTCCATTGTATGGTATAATACATTTCCTAAATATAAAGGCAAATCTTTTTACTACAAATATTGGAAGGAAAAGGATATCTCTTTTGTTTATCAATTTCTCCATAATTTTTCTATTATCCCCTTTCATGAATTACAAATACGTTATTAGTTACCTGATTCCTTTTCTAATTAATACAGTATCATTGTTACTGCCATACAATCTCATTTAGCTACTTTTTCACTCCCACTTGATTTACCTTCTTTAACTCCTTCTACTCCATTATTTTCAACCCACAGACCTATAGCCGCTCTTGTATATAAATTACTGTTATCCAATGTTACTGATCGTTCTAAATCCAACATTGAGATTGTTTGGGAAAATGATTTGTCCGTTTCTCTTTCTGTTATAACATGGGAGAAGTTGTGGTCTAAGTTGTTTAAAGTTTCTGCTGCTGTGCGTATACCTCAATCTTTGTATTTTATTTTTCATAGAGCTATTATTACTCCTGTTATCATTTGTAAGTTTTCACCAAACTCCTCTCCTCTTTGTTGGTCTTGTTCTAGTGAAACGGGCACGTTAAAACATCAACTGTATGAGTGTTCTTCTGTTTTATCTTTTTGGGATTCAGTTTGGAATGTTTGCATGTCAATATTTAACTTCAATGCTACTTTATCACTACTGCATGTTTTTTTAGGATCTTTATCACCTGATATAGATATTGTACCCTCTGTTTCAAGACTGTTTGATCTTTTTATTGCTTTAGCTTTTAAGGTAATTTTATCATCCTGGAAAGATAATTCCAAGTTATCGTTACTTACATGGTGGAATTTTATTTGTGATGAACACAGGATTGCTACTGTTTCCTCTTCTTCTGTTTCTCAAAAAATCAAATCTGATATCCTTTGGCTCCCCTTTACTACTTATCTTTCTTCTAACCCTCCTCTACGTTAACTCTTTTTCATTCTTTCTCCATAATATTATTCCTTATATCGTTTTGATTCTTCCTTTCTTTTTTCTCTTTCTTCCTCTTTTCTTTTCCTCCTCCTTTCTCTTTCTCTTTCCTGCTATCCTTTCTTTTTTATCTCTTCTAATTACAAATTTATCTCGTGTTATATGCCTGATTGTTTTATTTTACTCAGGTTAAACTACGTTTTATTATGGCCTTTGTTTTTGTACTTGGTAAATCTTAATAAAAACTTCTTAAACAAAAAAAGAAAAGAAAGCAAAAGGCTCTAACTTGTGTTTAATGCATAAATGGTGTGTAGTAAGGCAAATAATCAAAAGATAGTTGTAATTTTAACCAACCAAAGGTGCCACTCAAAATGAGGTCAGTTGGAGCATCATGCTAAAAGTATTAGAAGTTTTGCAGTTTATACATTTTTACTCAATGCACATCTATGTAATACAAACATAATCAGAATTTGTTACTTTTAATGAAACGTATCTAGTTAGGCAGGTGGTAGGACGTTCACACAAATATGGGAGATATCTTTGGAAAGAAGATAATATTCGTAGATACACTGCTGACTTTATAACTTTTCTAAAATCATGCTTCTAGTTGCCAACTTTCAAAATGAGGGAACACACCTGTTATAACAAGAAGTAAATGTGCAAATGTACAGCACCAAAAAATGGCATTTGGGTCTACAAAAGTCCTAGAACTTAATTCAATTAGATTGATATTAAAAAAACAACATCCAAATATGCTTACTTAACATATCAGTGTGATGCGACAAGAAACATCAATGTTAAAGCAGTAGGAACACATAATTTGGGTTCACAGAACTCTGACTTTCTAACAGTTGAGCATAGTAACATTATCAGTAGGGATGGATAGCACTTCACCATTCAAGAGTAATGAACCTTGTTGAGCTTCAGTGTCAGAAATATCAGCTTCAATTCAATAACACAGAAAGTTGTTTACTCTGATATGCAGTAACTGATTTAGAGTTTGGTGAACCCATCACGTTGGTAGAGGAGGTTACCCCTGCCAGTTTGAGGAGTCTTCTCCTGTTATCACGGTGGTTCCTTTCAGAGTACTAAACGTTTGATGTACAGCTGTCAGTTTTGACAGCGTACATCAGACGTATAACATTTTTCTGGTTTTCAAAAACAGTGTAGGAATTTGTTTTTTAAAAACAAAAAACTAAGGACCATTACATCTTAGGAGTTCAATCCCAGGCTGTTGGGTTATTTTTTTGTTATTTATGTCTCACTGCCAGTTTTTTTCTGGCAGTGACGGACATACAAAAATATATAACACACAACAATGGCTCATTGTAGACTTATTTCTGAACAATAGTAATGAGATGAATCTGTGGATACAGACACTCTCTACAGGTGGAACATTATTCACGAATAATACATCATTTTTGCATGATCTACACAACTTAGACAACAAATATGGGATCCAACCATTAACCAATTAAACTCAATTTAATGTATTCATGAAGTAAATAAAAACTGAAGAAATAATATGCAATAATGTGCTCAAATGTGTACAGTTGCCATGTGACTAAGAGACAAGAGGGTGCATCAAAGAGAAGAAAAGACTTATGTCTCTTGACTCATCAACTGATTTACAGAAACAGGGCCCAGTTGATGGTGTTTCGACCTCAAGTCAGTTAGAGGTCATCATCAGGACTGGGGTGGGAGGTTGGATAAAGCATCTGTGTGAGTTAATGAAATAAAATAAATATATCAAATAAGGTGAAGGGTTGGTTTAGGCAAGGTCATGCAAACTAGCAATTTAAAATTAATTTAAATTAACTTATGTGGATTGTTCCTCCTGATGAGTAGGAGAGAGGAATTTAAAGAGATGGGGCAAAGGAACAAAAGAGGTAGTCAAGGAGGTAAGATGTACCTCCAGACAAGGCAATGTTGTGTCTTTCCCCTAACGGCCCGTACTTTGTCAGGTAATCAGGCGAAGACTTCTGTCAATGGAGCCAAAAGGGGTGCCGTTGATGGAATAAAATAGGACTGCGGTTTCTAAATGAGGCAGACGAACCGAGGGTTTGGTGGGCAGGGTTCACTGACACAACATCAATGTTAAAAATATCAATGTAAAAAATATAGACAAAAAAATATAGACTGCAAAAATATCGACTCCTATAATTAAACAGGAAATTACAAAAATATCGACTCAAAAATATCGATGTAAAAAATATAGATGTATAAAATATTGACTTTTAAATAAATAGTCAATAAAATAATATATATTAAATGCATTCCATATTAAAAATAATAATAACAAAATAAAATACATTTAAAATACATTTTAATAAAATATAACTTATAAACTTAAAAAATAAACGCACAAGCAATAATTTATACATAAATATTTACTTTGAAACAATTAATAAACTATTTTAAATTTTGTTAAAAGTTTAAAATAATATAAAAAATAAAAATATATATTAATGATATAAAATATAGAAAAACAAAAATATATAACAAATTAAAATATGACACTATTAAAAAATATTTAAAATTAAATTTCACAATACAATCAGTGCAACAGTAGGGAAAGTGTTGGATAGCAAAGGGGTCTAAATAACTATTCCCACTCCATTTAGTGCAAAAGTAGGGTAAGTGTTGGATAGCGGAGAAATTACATTTACTATTCCAAGTGGAGGGGTAAAAATTACTCTTCCCACTCCATTGAGTGCAACAATAGGGAAAGTGCTGGATAGCAGAGGGGTAAAAATTACTAATCCAACTCCAGTGAGTGCAACAGTAAGGAAAGTGTTAGATAGCGGAGGGGTAAAAATTACTATTCCCACTCCACTGAATGCAACAGTAGGATAAGTGTTGGATAGCGGAGGGGTAAAAATGTTTAGTCCCACTCTGGTGAGTGTAACCGTAGGGAAAGTGTTGGATAGCGGAGGAGTAAAAATTACTATTGCCACTCCAGAGAGCGCAACAATAGGGAAAGTGCTGGATAGCGGAGAGGTAAAAATTGCTATTCCAACTCCAATGAGTGCAAAAGTAGTGAAAGTGTTGGCTAGCGGAGGGGCAAAAATTACTATTCCCACTCCTTTGAATGGAACAGTAGGGAAAGTGCTGGATAGCAGAGAAACAAAAATTCCTTTTTCCACTCATTTTAGAAAAATAATATTAACATGCAAAAAACGATATTTAAAAAATATATTAAACATAAAAAAAGAACCAATATATAATATAAACTGCATATAAAAAAAATTACAAATATTATATAAAATAAAATTTAAAAAATTGTTCTTTTAAATTAGAAAATATTAACAAACAAAAAAATTATTTAAAATATAAATATATTTATTTTATTTCTTACCCTAAACACCACACCAATAACAAAACACTTCAACATTTTTAATTACATTTATTTCATAATTAACATAATTAACAAACAAATAAATATTTATTATTAATAAACAAAAAACAATAATTGACTACACACACTTTAACACTATATTATCCACAACACACACCTAAATTAAACTATAAAATAACTAAACACAATTAAAACGTATTTTTTTTATTTTTTTATTTTAGATTAGTAATACAGTCAGGGCAACAACACATATCCTTAGATTAGAATGCGATGCGAGCACCACGGGTACATCGTAACCTTATTCAGTTTGAAAATACATAAGGGAGCAAATACAATAACACAATTACATTATTACAGTTCTGCATATCCAATCATTATTACTCTGAATCAGCCTCCTCCTCCCCAACGCTAGGCAGCTCGCAAATGTACCCTCGAAACTTGTTCCATGCCCCCCAAATCTTGCCCCATTTCCTGGGGCACCCACGGTGGACAAATACCGCTTTGTCGGCCAACATCGCCTCATCCATGTCCCTACACCATTTCCTAAGTGTCGGCAAGACTGCGGAGCCCCATAGCATGGCGATTTTTTTGCTTCGCCATCATCAGGCCCAACATCACCCAATCCTGCTGCCGGTGGTTTAGATCATTAGGTTCCCATATGTTCAACAAGCAGCGTAAAATCTTATTTTTAAATTAAAAACTATTACTATTAACAACTAATACTTGAATAATTGAAATGTATTTTATACCCACACTTTACCCCTTTAAAATTCAAAACACACAAAAAATAAACAATTACCCAAAATAAATATCAAATACTTAACATTAACTACTATATATTATTTAATTAAAAACAATATACTTCCCACCCTTCACCCCTATAAACACCACAACACACACATTCAATTAATTACGCAATGACCATAATTAATTACCAATTAATTAATTAAAATAATTAACAACAAATTATTAATTCATACATTAAAAATAAACTACTTCCCACCGTTTACACCTATAAAAACCACAACATACACCTAAAATTATTTACACAATTACCATAATTAATTACCAATGAATGAATTAAAAATAATTAACAACCATTTAATTAATAATAACTTACTTTACACATTTAACACTATAACATCTCAATTAAACAAATAATAATAAATAAAAAATAATCAATACCTTTAGTATAATTAAATTACTACCCACCCTATTTCCCTATAAACCCACACCCATACAGAACTAAAAACGCAAAATTCAAATTAATTTTTTTTATAACTACTGAAAATGTAACAATATATTAAAAACGCAAACAATTTTTATACAAAATAATACATATAAAATATAAGCTAAAATACATAACATTAATAAAAAAACTATATTTTTAACAACCATAGTCTTGCAAACGATATTAAAACACTTCGATATTTTTAAAATTGTTATTACTTACCTTAAGTCGATATTCTTGACCATTATATTCTTGCTGTCGATATTTCTGACCTACGATATTAATGACTCGATATTTGTGCAACTCGATATTTTGTACTTGATATTCTGCCTCTGCACCGGTGGGTAGGGTACTCATTCGCCAAACTCTAGATCAGCTGTCTATTACAGTGTATCATATATCTTATTAGATTAGATGACATGCTGTAAACAGCACTTTACTAGAGATATAAATTTGCCTTTAGATAGCCATCTGGACCTGCAGACGTAAGTGCCCAGCAGAGTGATGAGTCAGAGGATAATATCTAATATCTGTGGTTTCTCTATTATTGCATTCCCATTTCCCAATATTCACTATTAACCAACATATTCCTACTATGTAGGGTTGGTGGTGGATGCGTGCAGTGGCTGAAGAGTACATTGCTCCCATTGTATTGGATTGGTCTGATCACTGTAAAATCCCCTTCTCTTTGAACTTCACTAAAATGTCCAAAATTGGCCAACCTAAGAGTCAGGCAAAGTGGCTTCATGACCTTAGTAATATCATTCAGCATTATCTTGCATATTGGCTCAAAAGAACTTCCTTGGTTTTCAGGGATTCAAGATGTGAATGATGTAAGTGACACTACAAATAGTTTTAGTCATGCCAAGATTTAGGTAATTAAAGCGATCAGGAACAGAAGATTAAATGTAAGCTGTCTTGGCACAACAACCAACTCAAAGAATAAAAGCAAAACTATTTCTGAAGAAAGGATGCTGGTGCTTAAATCCTTTAAGCTAAATCTAAAACACTTCCAACACTGATATAAATGTGTTTAAAAAATGCAGATTGAATCAGCTAGAAATGGGCAGACAAAGCTCTTTAGAATTAAAAATCTGGTAGTAATCTTTTACCATCCATTGATATAGCTGAAGAAATGTGAAGAACTTAGTTACTTTTTAAAAATACGATCAAAGCCCTTGAAGCGTTCCTGCTCCAACATTTCATTTCAGTTCTTCCTTGCTTGTCCTGCACAGAAAAATCTCCAAACAACTGGTCTGTTTTGAAAGATAGTTCCCAGGTGGAACTCTGTGGGATGATCTCTAAACTCAAACCCTCCAATTATGTCACATGGAATATTCCAACCTAGCTAAAAAGGTGCGTACTAACTTCATGCCTCACTTGTTAAACCTTTCAGCGTCTTTCACGCTCAGTTGTGTAAGAGTGTGTCAAGTGCCACTTCTCCCCCAAAAAACCTGCTGACCGGAGTGATCTACATAACATATCACCTGTATACCCTTTCTGACTAGGAGTTTGGTAAGCTATGTGAATAAACAATTGAAATAATTTGACACTGAAACTGCTATACTGCATATGATAGATGACACCTCGAGCATTGGGAACAATGGGTATTCATACTTGCTGATTCTGGTCAAATTATGTGCATTTTTTGTTTGTGTCAAACATACACACTAAAGGAAGGCATGCAAGTTGAAGGTAAGGTTCTGGACTGGTTTAAATTCAAGGTCAGTGCAAATCAAATTTAAACACTCCTTCTGCATTCCCACTCCTGTAACATAGGGAGTTCCACAGGAATCAGTCTTAGGGCCCCATTAGGATGGCGGGCGGACTTCAGTCCGCTCACCGCCCTGGGACCAGCTGCCAGGGATATGATTGTCCCGCACCGCGAATTAGGATGCGACTGCCACCCTGGCGGTCGCATCCCGCATCTTTAACATTGCGGGGGTGCTGTTGTAAGCAGCACCTGTCGCAATGTCAAAGAGGCATGTTGTGCATTGCCATGCACAACGTGACAGGCACCGCGTGGTGCCTGCCACCTTGAGCATGGCAATGTAAGGGAGTATCATAGGTACCTCCCAAGAGCATCCCCCCACACTCCCACACCCCTGGGGGCCCCCAAAGCAAATCCCGCCAGCCCTTCCATGGTGGCATCGCTGCCATGGAAAGGCCTGAACCACCAGGCACCGCCACCATATTAAGCCCGAGTTCCGCCTGCCCGGCAATTGTGACGGATGGACTTTCCATCCGCCGCGGTACCCCGGCATGGTAATATGGCGAGGGTAAATGTGGTTGTGATGGTGGACGGATCGCCACTGCGGCTGGGCGGTGGCGATCCGCCCGCCATCATAAGTACCCCCTTAGTTCTGGCTCATTTTAGTCTTAACCTTGAATACTTGGGTTACATCAAAAGAAACCTTGACATCTCTTACCACAAATATGCTAACAGCACATTGACATATCTACGGTCTCTTTGCCTGCTAATCTGACTTTTGCTGAGACGACTCTTAACAAGTTTCAATCTTTGACGTCTTCTCATCATCTTATGTTTAGCCCAAATAAAACCGAATTCCTGTTCACCTCACGCCAATCATGTGGTGCACCAGTAGAGAAATGGCTAGATTCTACTAACCTCTGAGATAAATCTAAACTGGTAAATTAATCGGTTCTACACGTAATTCTAAACTTAGGGCCTGATTACGAGTTTGGTGGTCGGAGGACCGGCAGCCTCGCGGGGTGCAGCAGTGGTGGTCCAGGCACCGCCCCACCGGTGGTCCGACCGACATATTCCAACCTTGTCAGTCGGACTGCCATTTCTCCACTGCAACCACTTTCCCTGGCGGTGGTCAGGGGCTCACAATATGCTGGCAGTGCCTCTGAGGCACCGCCATGTATATTACGAGTTTCAGTACCTCCAACAGTGTCATGGAGGTTCTTCCTCCATGAAACTGCTGATGGTCATGAAATAAAGTCGTGCCCCATGCATGGGGTGCATGCAGGAGGGCACAGGGTGTGCCCTCTGTGTGCATGCACACCCAGTTCCTCCATGGTATGGACTAAATAACCCATGCCGTGCAGGAACTTGCTTGAAGTTCCCATTGCGGTGCCTTTTTCAAAGGCACCACATTGGGAACACCAACGAACCACCTGCCAGACCAGAAGAAAACTCCTGTTCTTATCTGGTGGGCGGCCGGCATGCGACCTCAGCAATACGGGCGGTGGTGTGCCGCCCTGCTCCTGCACCGCCAAAGCCATCATCAAGCCCTTAATTTTCAAAACTTATCAGCGCAATGTGCCATGGTATGTCATCAGCTGAAATTTATGAGGGTTTGAAACTGCTCCTCCTGGGACATGACATCAAGGCTGTGTTCTATGCGCTGCTACCTTCCAAACCTGCTGCAAGAAATTGGGTTTCTGGATGTAGGGGTGAAGCCCTTCTCAATTAGCAACCACAGTTCTACTCAGGGTAAAGTCACAAGACAACCCTAACCTGTGCTGAGCCCTTGGGTAGCTTGGCATAGACCACTCAGGCTTAACTCAGAGGCAATGTGTAAGGTATTTGGAAACACTTCAAACACCAGCACAGTGAAAACACACCACAAAGGGATCCCACTCCAGTTTAGAAAAATAGAGTAATTTTGAATAAATAAAACATGGCCAAAATGACAAAAATTCAATCAGTAGATCCGGAGATAGGCAATTTGTAAGATTTCAGTGAAAATGGTGGCAAAAAGCCCAAAGCGCCAATCGTGACTCTCTGGTCATGTAAGACCGGCAGGAAGTCACAAGTTCAGGCGAACTGCGATGGAACGCGGGTCAGAAACAGGGACCAGGTTAGTTGTGCTGAAAAGTTACCTTTTCAATCCCATGCAAAGAGTATGGTTTGCGTTGTAGGAAGCCACGAGGAGCAGGGTATTGTCGCGGTCGGTTGCTGATATAAGGATAAGAGCAGGCCTGGCATCACAAGCGGCTGATGCTATAGCACAAAGATCCTGTTATCGTTGTGAGCGGTCAGGCCGGTGCTTCCTGGTGGCACTCTCCGCGAGCAGTGGATGCTAAAGCGTAACACAACTTCACATTGGCAGGCTGTGTTAGTGAAGTTTTCAGCACCAACGGGCCCATTCACAGTCATAAAGAGCTCCAAAACATCTATTCAACCTTTTAGAGGCAACATCAAGGATCCAGGACCTGAAGAGGTGGTGTCTTAGGTCTGATATTTTTATTTGGTACCCTTCCTCTGGAAGGTAGATGAAGCTTCTGGAAATTCCATTTGAAGTCCCCAGACATCCTACCTTCCCTGTCCTGGCTTCAGGCTAGCTACAGGGGCCTTTGTGTGGCTTCAAGACACATCCTATTCCAGTGTACGGGGGCTGTGCCCAGCTCCTCCCTCCCATCCTGTCAGTGATGGCACATCCAGGCACACTGAAGCCCTCTATTGTGTGTGGTTGCCTAGGAAGAATACACAATGCCCAACTGTCAGCTACCCCCAGTTATGTGACCCAGGGACAGGGTACAGACACTAAGGGGGTCATTAGGATGTCAGGCGGATTGCCTCCGCCAGGCTGGCGGTAGCCACCGCCGGCCTGGCGGAGGCAATCCGCCCGACATCCATTGCTCAATTCCCCCCCCGCCATATTAGGATGGCGGGGGGACCGCGGCGGTGAAAAACACCGCCCGCCTGTTTTCCGCCCGGTCGCCTTGAGGCTGGGGCGGAAAATGTTTAATATGGTGGCGGTGTCTGTTAGACACCGCCAGCCATATTACAATGGGCATTTTGGCAAGCCTTTCCGTGGCGGCAATGCCGCTACGGAAAGGCAGGCGGTCTTTGCTGGTGAAGGCCGAGGTGTTTGTTGCAAAGGGGGGGTACCTGTGGAACCCCCTCCACATTTGCATACACCAAGCAGCAGGCACCGCGGGGTGCCTGCCGCTTCGTGTATGCAAATGCGTGCATTTCATTTTAAGACTGTGGCGGGCGGTGCAGTGAGCACCGCCCACCACAATGTTAAAATGAGGATTGCGCCCGCCACTGCAGCGGGCGCATCCTAATGCACATTTCGGGACCCCCGCCCTTAAGGCGGGCGGTCCCGTTTCCGACTTTACCACAAGTTAGGATTTTTCATTACAAATCCAAAGACATCAAACATAAACTGGTTACGTGTTCCCATTTGAAAATTACAGCTTATCAAATGTAATAAGGCAACTTCATTCAGTCTAAGGGAGAGGTAGCCTTGCAGTAGAGTTTTTCAACACCAGGATACGTAAAACATAAAATTACATGTCCTATCTTTAAAATACACTGCACTCTGCCCTCTGGACTGTCTAGGGCCTGCCTAGTACAAATAAAAAGAGGCGGTTTAGGCCTGGCAAAAGGTATATTTTCTCAGGTCGCCATTGCAGTTTAAAATTGCACACAAAGGGTCATTTTTTCAATGGGATATCGCCACCAGAACATCACTTTTAGCGACTTTCTGGTGGCGATATCCCCTTTTCCTTTTTTACAAAGCGACGTTAAGTCACTTAAATTGGATCAACAATGCCTTGTAAATAAGCCCCCTTTACACGCTTCACTTAGCGTGAAAGGGGCGTGCAATGGGTGTTGCAATGGCCGTTCCGCTGCAACATCCAATGCTTTTTGACACTGCCCCATATATTCAAGTCTAGGGCAGCACCAAAAACTAAGACCAGGGAATACCTGGTTTTAGACTGGCACTAAGAGGAGAAGTTATTCATTTCTCCTTGTTTTTTGCTCTTTCCAGGTGTAGTGCATTCTGCAGCACACCTGGATGGAGCAAATTGCCTTTCAAGATTGTTTATGTGCATGAAGGAGTCCCTTCTTGCACATAAACTATTGCCTCTGCAGTACAGGCACCCTTGCCTGCACTGGCGCAAGGGTACCTTCACTGACTCTAGGCAGCTTTATTAACACCTGTTCTAGGGGAAACACAGGGGTGCGCAGAATGTTTGTAAATGCGTAGCACCCCTTAGTTTTAAAAATGCTGGAGTGCGGTGTTACCAATTTTGGCGTAACACTGCGCTCCAATATTGTGTTGTGAATATTCCCCACAATCTGCAATGGTAGGCCTGAGACACGTTTAAATGGCTACTTAAGTGGGTGGCACAACCAGTGCTAAAGACCCACTAGAAGCATTTAATTTACAGGCCCAGTGTACATGTAGAACCACTTTGCTAGGAACTTACATAAATAAAATAGGCCAATATGGTGTACGCCAATTTTACCATGTTTAGAGGAGAGAGCACAAGCACTTTAGCACTGGTTAGCAGTGGTAAACTGCACCGAACCCGAAGGCCTACAAAAACGAATAAATCAAAAAGTGGAGAGCAACTGCACAAAGTTTGGGAGTGGCCCTGCTGAGAGGGCCAGGTCCAACACCTGCCCAAATCTTCTAACATATTTTCACATAGACTCAAAATAGGTAAACCCATTTCATACATCAGACCCATCATCCCATATAGCATCCCTGAAATTCAATTTTCCCCACTCAAGGACAGGCTGTTTTGATCACATTACCCCTGTAGTTTACTACAGATGGCTCACTACTGAAGGTAGACAGACCTACAAACTGGGCAAATAGTTAAGACAGATATGGATACCAAAAGGCAATGCGCGATTGACTTTTTACAAATACAAGAAAAATACAAGAAAAACATGCATGATCAACAATGCTTCTCATATTGAGTGATAACACTTTTAAATTTGGACTATAAGATCTTTATGAAAATATAACATATAGATTAGGAAAAATATTAAGAATCATTATTCATCAGGCTCAATCAGGTTTTATAGGCAGATCCGTGGTGACACAAACAGTGTTTACAACACACTGTCTTGTGGTTGTCACAATGAAACCAAAGCATCCTTATAACCTGTTTAAATGCAGTAAAAGCATTTGATCCGGTGAACTGAAAAATGTTATGGGTGACTCTAAAAGGAACACATTTCCTAGGCCGTTTATTAGAGTAATCACAAATGCACACTAGGCGGTGCAAATATGGCTAACAATAAATGGGGAAGTTAAAGAGCCCCCATCAGTCAGCTGGGGACCATACAGGGCTGCCGAAAGTCCCCACTCTCTGACTCCTAGTCTGCTCTCTGCTATAACCTGCTCTAGTCTGCTCTCCACTCCGGACTGACTCTCCACCCTCGGGTGCTGTCCCTAATACAAAATCCCAAAAAGTCGACATGCCTAAAAACACTCCCTTCTGGCAAGTACCGATTCACAGATTTTTCCAAAATGGCACCTCTCCATCATGCGTCCGTTGGAGTGTCCTTGGGTCTCAGGCACCTTCTTCGCTGAATGTTGCACTCCCAAATTCCTTGGCGGCTCCACTGCACTCACGCCTACTATCCTAACTTCTAAACAATGGATCTACCTAGCAAGTCTTGTGGCCTTGCACCTGTAAACTGAAATACGTTAGAGCAACCTTGCAAACATTTGAAGTTTCAATTCCATATTCGCTGAGGAAAGCCTTTTCCAAGAAGGAGAAATCATTTAAACAAAAATATAGTTAGGCCTCAGCATATCCCAGGCCTTTGCACGTTTAAATGCATTTCTAAAATGACATGACATTACATTTCATCACTTTAAAGCATTAATTCTATTTTCAACGTAAGTAATGTATCTTTCATATTAAAAGCCTATGTTAATTCACTCATTAATAAGCACGTATATACTTCAATAAGGCACATCACTGCTAATACAACATCTCACATATGATTACATTTCTACGTTAAACAAACATTCTTTTCTGATTAAGGCACTACATTAGTCTATGATTAATAAACACACCACTACATATTGCACGGATCCCCGGCCTTCTGTTACATTTCTAAACTACATTAGTAAAGTCCTCTTGTTGTAAACGTATCTAGGACCCTAATTAAATATTCCCGATTTATGCCCTTATGTGGTTATAACAAATAATATCCTTATAAAGGCATAAGAATCATATCCATATTTAGTCGTAGCCAATGCAGTCCAAATACGGCAAGGCTACTCCCATAGACTCCTAGAAAGTACAACGCGTTCTTTAAACAAACCAAGCCTCCAGCAGCCCGGGAATTCCCCCTGCTTTTGTTTTGATTTGTCCAAGAACTCCTGGAGTCCAGAAAGAACTATAAGTTCTTAGTGACGTCTTATGTCCAACCTTACGTCAAACTCGGCACCTTCCAGGTATAAATATACCAGCATTTGCCTTAAGCAAACACACAGTGGTTTGGAGCAGATCGGCTATCTACTTGCCCGACGCCCAGCTGATGCGAGTGCCGAAGGAAGCCGACCCTCCCATTTGACGCACTGAGAGAGACGCTGTCTTTTCTCCTGCCGAGAAATCCAGCTCCAGTGTTTCCAGTCACCCTTGCGGAATGCTGGGAGATCGAGTCCTGAGAAAGAGATACAAGACCTCCTTCGTTCTATAACCAAGGTACGGAGCTGATTAGATCCTTAGAGAATTCTTGATTCAGATTCTTGGCAAAAAATAACTTAACTTAAACTGCAGCTCACTTACTCCTTCCCAAGTACTAGTCTTAGGTTAGGTACACCGGGGTAGGCGTATCTTAGAAGCACCAGTTGAGTACGTTTAGTCAATGATTTTATGTATGTATATATTTTATCCGTTTTAAGTATCATATGGCTCAGAAACCATATCAATGCTTTTACAGTATTATTTCATAATACTTCTTTTATTGTACGCACTTTACTTCATGACAAGTATTGCAATTGTGGCAATTCGTTTCTCTTGCATGAGAAAGAGGACTGCTCAATAAATAACAACTTTTATTGAAAACGCCCGTCTCTCTATTTCTCTGCACTCCTGGTGAAACTAAGCATGCACGATTGACTGAGTGAAATAGCTGTCTATTGTTTTCCGCGACTCTGGAGATATACTCCTTATTCTGGGGGGAGCAAAGTTGTCATGTTTATACGGTTGTCAGAAACTAACCCCTTCTTGACTATTCAGCTCTCTCAGTCCCCCCCCCTTTGATGACCTGTGTAATCACATACTACACCATCCTTAGGGAAGAACCAACTTATACAGAGCCTGTTGCCACCTTCCCTCTCTTGAGCAACTCCATGTTTTTCAGATTTCGATATTGACTGTCCTGCAGTCTCTCCATTCATCTCTCTTGCATTCTCATCGACCTTTCCAGTCTACTTGACTTGTACCACTTGTACGCTCTAAGCAATCCCCACAATCCAATCACACAACACACCACTATGATGACAGGCTTCAAGATGTAACCAAGAATTCCTTTTCCAAGGTTCGCAAACCAACTTCCAACCTTACCAAAACCCTTCCCAATCTTTTCCCACACGGTTTCTTCAGACAAGTCTTCAATCTCATAATGAATTGCAGTAATGTTGCTTATATATTTCTCCAGATCTTTACTGTTATCTGGTATATAAGTACAACATTCTTGGACCTTTAAAAGTTTACAGACTCCTCCCTGTTTAGCTAAAAGGAAGTCTAAAGCAAGACGGTTTTGTAAAACCATAGTCCTTATCGATAACATCTCACCGTCAACCACCACTAATGACTTAGCTGTATTCATAGATAATTCATCTACAACAGTCGCCAATCTTCTGATTGTCACATAATTCAGAATCACTCCCAAAGTTGGTATCATTGCTCCAAAAATATCTCCAACTATGGCTCCTGCACTTTCACCTCGCTTTACTCTCACATGTTGTCCTCCTTCTCGAAGTTCAAAATCTTCTGTATGATATATTTTGGGGAAGATGATCCCTAAATAACACGTTCCGTACCATTTCTCAGGCAATCTCACATAAGAATTCCTCCCACAGACAAAATACACAGTCGGAATCACTTGTACCACCCTTTGCTCGAATTCCTTTGCATAATACTCTAAAGTGAAAGTATGTTCACACGTGGTGTGACCTACGTTGACATTCTCATAATATGTCTGTGGTCGGAAAATGCACAACTTCCCTTTCTGCACTTCATCTAGAGCTATTGAACCATAACTCCCCTTACACTTGTGCAACTTTTCTTCATCTGTCCAATCCACTTTACCCTGTCCTGAATCTCGCAATTGCTTTTGTTTTCGATATCTATCTTCTACCTGATCAATGAATTTCTTCTCTGTATCTTTATTTATTTATTTATTTATTTTATTTATTTAATTTGTATAGCGCGTTATAACCACCGGGGTCTCTAAGCGCTGTTTGTCCAGAATTACGTAGTGGGGGTTTGGCCTTTACTTGATATTACCACAGCGCCTACAGGCTACACCATGCTGACAACAGGCACATCAGATTATGGCGATGTGCATAAGCTGTATCCAACTGTTGGGTCGGAATAAAATACGTTCCAAGCTGTGATGTATTCCTATAGGTTCTGTATCGATCCCCCTATTCCTGACCCTATTCTGGTTAACGAGTTAACTAGCAGCCATCCCATGATGCAGAAACCGTTATCTGATTACGCCAGACCACGGCACAGGAGCGCGTTATCTGATTAGGTCATAACGCTTGCCATCTAATTAGGCAAGCAATATTCCTCCAGCCCCTGATAAGGCATACGGAGTTCTCAAAACAAATCAAACCTATGACAACCTGGGAAAAACCCTGCGGCCATTGTTTTGATTTCACCGAGAACTTCAGTAAAAGAATGCGCTAACGACCAGCTCGTATGACATCCTTATTGACGTATCTATGTCCATCCTTACGTCAATCTCGGCACCTTACAGGTATAAATATTACCGATATTGCCTTAAGCACACACACGCGGTGGTGACGAGACCGGAGCAGCGAGACTTGCCGAAGCCCAGCAGAGAGCGAAGCCCACTAGCTGCCCCGCCTTCCTGACGCGCTGAGAACGAGACGCTGCCTTTCTCCTGCTGAGAAATACAGCTCCGGCGCTTCCGAGCAGCCCTTGCAGGCAGCCTGGAATATCGAGACCAAAGATGAGAGATACCATCCCTCAATCATCCTAGATTCAAGGTACGGAACTGAATAACCCCTTGCAGAGAATTCTTGAATCAGTCACTTGGCAAAACAAACTTAACTTAGACTGCTACTTTCTATCCCCGCCCACGTATTAGGCTTAGGTCAGGTACACTGGGGTAGGCGTAGTTAGAAGCACCAGTTGAGTACGATTAGTCAAATGTTTATATGTATGTATCTATTCTGTCCATTTTAAATAACGTATGGCTTAGAAACCATATCAATGTTTTTACAGTATTATTTTATACTTCTGCTTTTATTGTATGCACTTTACTTAACCATAAGTATTGCAATAATATCGATTCATTTCTCTTGTACGAGAAAAGAGACTGATCAATAAATAACATCTTTTATTGAACACGCCCGTCTCTTCCTTTTCTCTACAATCTGGTGAAACTAAGAATGCACGTACTGACTGAGTAAAATAAGTTGTCTTTTGTTTTCACACGACTCTAGAGATACACTCTTGATTAGGGGAGAGCAAAGTTGTCATGTTCTATGGTTGTCAGAAACTAAATCCCTTCTTGTCTATCCAGGGAGGTTCAACTCCTCCTTGTCTATTCGAGAAAGTTTCTAGTGAACTCTGAGCTAGCTGGCAAACCCAAAACTTTAAGTCTAATATCGACAGTAGAAGACCTAGTTAACGTCTGGTCTAGGTCTATACTATTGGAGGTATTATTCCAATGCGCAGAGCCTATTGGGATAATAGGAACTACACTACATGGCGCCCAACGTGTTTGGATAGGCGATAAAACTAACGCAAGACTTTAGAGTAACTCAGTCGTGCTTTTTCACTCAGACCCCTTTTTCCCATAATACTCCAAAGACGTCTGGAGTGGGTGAGAGGTAAAATCCGCCAAACCTCGCAGGAGGGAACTCCTATGTATGGTTCTTGGTTTAATCAACGTTGAAGGATACACTGTTCCAAAATATTGTGCATCTCATCTTTGTTTCCACAAGAAACCTGATCTGCAAACAAACAGAATAACCATCCTGACAGTAAAATGCCAGACAGTGATGATGAAAGAGAGAGAACTAGAGTAGCAGCTGAAGTAATAGCAGCTGATAATACTATGCAAGAAGCAGACCCGGATATAATACTCATCCCGGTCAACATAAGAAGATCTATAACGTTAAAACTTATAGAAAATGGACTGACACCAAGAGGTGGTACAGTCATATTCGTAATTGAGGCACACGAATATCGGCAGACAGAGGTATTCTATTCATGGATAAACTTTCCAGCAGCAAATGCTGTAACAAAGGAGTTCCACTGTTATAAAATAGAGGAACCTCCGGATACCTACACTCCTTTCGAGGAAGTGGAAGTACCACTCAAATTCCAAGAGCATCTGCTCTTGTTTAATGGCGCCCTAAAACATAATAATCACATCACCAGGCTCGGTCCACTAGGTAGACCAGGAGCAACGTGGCCGGTCCTAGCCGGATACACACCACATCCAGACATCGAAAGAATGTCTGCAGCAGATGTTTTAGTACAACTAAAACAATTAATTAAAATATATAGACAACTAGTCCAATATGTAATGCGGACTTCAACCATCCAACCTGTAGTTAAAATCCCACAGCTGACCCCTCATCAGGGGAACACTAATAAAATTACACCACAGAACATACAGTCCTGCCTAGGTAAAGTACCAGCTAAACGGGAACAAATACCATTCTGGTTAGCACAAAAAATCACCCAAATAGAGGCGGTGTTTCCAGACACCACCCCTGTGGATAAACACAGGATTCTGACTATCTGTCTTCCAATGGGAATCGCACCACACGTGGAGGACTGTGACACTTGGGGTACAGTCTTTGCTTCCATTTACACAAAAACACATGGAGTTCCATCCATGTCAGTAATACCAGATGTGCTAAAACAAATTCAAGACGAATACGGTCCAGAACCCGCTTTAACTCTTGGTATGAAATTACTAAAAGACTTCAAGCAGGTCTCGGCAATATTACTAGCCAACATAAAAGGAGAAGCAGCGAATGTGGCGATCCGCCAGAGGTTAAAAGAGACAGATATAGCAGACCAACCAGCTGAAATTGCCAGAATTATAGAAAAATCCTATGAAGAACTAGGTAGAGATAGTTTGGGTGGAATACCAGTGAAGCCCCAACTAATTAAAAGTCCTGAAAAAGTATTTATTAAAAATAATCTAAACAGTCAAAAGAAGAACTGGGATGGAAACAAACAATCCAATCCAAAAGAAAAGAGATTCCAGTCCAGAGGAAGGTCTCCTCGGCAGAGAGAAAGATCTCCGGACCAAGGACCCAAGTCTCCCCAAAGGGAGCCCTCTGTGAAAAAATACAACCTTAGAAATAGGGATAACATAAAGAAACCTGATAGATATCAAGACTTTGATACACGTCCCTCTCAATCTTTCCAGACTTCCTCGCAGAAATCGGAAAGAAGAGGACGATAGGAACCCAGGGAAGGGCACGTCAAGTCCAAAGACAAGGAACCTGCTCATCCAAATAAAAAATTACAGTTTCCAAAAAAGAAGGTAGCTAGTATTAAAGTATTCAACAATGCTGAGAATACTGAGGACACAGCTGAAAAACGGAGAGTGGGCTCAGACAATGCTAGACAGCGCAGCAGAAGTGAGCATAGCACGCAAAGTCCTTATGAATCATCTGGAGACAGTGGACACGAATGAATACATTCAGGTGGAAACTGCAGACACCAGAGTTAGCAAACCTCACAAAATATATGAAATAACTTTACGTATAGAAGGGGATAAGACTAGGAAAATAAGGGGCCTTTTTTGGGATAATCTCTCCAAGGGCTATGACATCCTTCTAGCTGAAAAAGATTGGCCACCAGAGTTCGTCAGGGAGTGCCCACATGGCGAAGAAATAATTATGCCTGCCTTCTCAAATCATATTCCAATTCATAAAAAATATACACTTGCAAGAAAGTGGGCAGTAGCTCAGGCTCCTGCTTTATATAAAAATCATGTAGGATGGGATGAGGACTCTCCTCCTCATAAAATCCAGTTAAAATCACAACCTACTGCACAAAGGCAGTATCCAATCAAGCAAGAAGCTAAAAAACAGGTAAAAGAAATTCTAGATCAACTAGAATACCAGGGGGTGATTGAAACTTGCACCTCACAAATGAACAACCCTTTGTTTCCTATCTCCAAACCAGACAATTCATATCGTCTAGTTTTGGATTACAGACACCTTAACTCGTGTTGCAAAACTTTTGCAGTACAAAACTCGCATAGTGCTGCACTAATGAATAACATAGTGCGCAAAAAATATAAAACAACATTAGACATCTCTAATGGATTCTTTTGTCAAAATATAGCACCAGAGAGCAGATACTTATCAGCGTTCTCAATAAATGGCGCTCAAAAAGAATTCTGTCGGTTACCCCAGGGGTACAAGAACAGCCCAGGAGTATTCTCAGCGAGGGTAACAGAGTTACTACAAACATATGATGACGAAGCATTATCTTATGTCGATGACATATACCTAAGAGATGATGACTTGGATACTCACTTGAAGAGAGTGAACACCATAATACTTGGGTTCGCAGCAGAGGGTTACAAATTCAACTTTAAAAAATCTAGAATTGCCCATCTAACAGTCCTGTTCTTAGGATATGAATTATCAAGTGAAGGCAAAAGCCTGGCTGACAATTTCCTAGAGAAATGTGCCGTACTCCAAGCACCTAGAACACTAAAAAACCTACAGTCAATTCTAGGCTTCCTAAATTTCGGAAGAACATACATTGCAAATTACGCAGAAAGGGTCAAACCCCTTTATGATCTAATAAAACCAGATTTTAAAAAATCAAATTGGACTCAAAAACACACAGAAATTCTGAGATCCTTACAAACATATGTAATTTTAAACAAAATTAGAAACACGTGATAACACACGCAACCTTGTGATTCGAGTCATCCCAGGAAGATGCGGATTCACATACCTGACCTCTAATGAGGGAGAAAAGGTACCAATTGCATTCAAATCACACTTGTACACAGAAGCTGAAAAGAAATTCAGCATTAAAGAAAACATTGTTCATGCAGTTCAAACCGCAATACCTAGAGAAAAAGATAAAGCTGACGGTAGACACATCACAGTCAGAACAGCAGAATCAGCCTTTGAGGCATTAACAACACCGTGTAATTTACCAACAACAGCATTGAATCCGGAATGGATACAATGGGTGAATTCCATTACAATGGACAAAGTAAAATACTACTTTGATCCAGAACTAGAGGAACTAAAATATCTAGAATATGAAAGAATATTCCCTCTGCCAATCGACATTCTGCCATTACGACAGTACGCTTGTGTAATCTATACAGACGGACATGCTCAACCATCCGTTTGGGGGGAACAAGCATACAACCCCACATATGAGATTACAAAAGAAGTGTGGCGCGGAGGTATACTAAAACCTCTATTAACAAAAACACACTCAGTAGAAACTAATTCAGAACAACAGACTGAAATAATAGCATTGAAAATGGCGCTAGATAATGCAGATCGCGAATTCCCGACACTCATAGTGTCCGATTTATATTACTGCGTCAAATCATATAACAGCGATTTACAGAAATGGATTCAAAACGGTTACAAAGATGACACAGGTGCAACAGTAAAACAAAAACTGCTTTGGGAACAAATAGTTCAGTTAAAAAAAGAACTACCAAAGACTCACGTGATACACTCACTGAGTCATCAGCGTGATGGCGTTCACGTTGCAGGGAATTCATTGGCTGAGAAAGCCACAGCGGTAGCAACTGAATCGGCTTCCGTAGCTAGAAAAAAGCGTGCAGTAAAATACATTGACGGTGAAACAATGCTGGCGGTGAAAACGTCATCAAAAGGCGACTGCTCAGCGTTACCGATCAGTTACCCACTCAAATATACATACATAATCGATGCGAACTCCGTTCCTTTTGCGCGAATCCCTGGAGTGGGGGATAGAGTAATTCCAAACAAGGACAGGAGAAGTTTGTTAATAGCAGACGCACATATGGGCGAGGGTCTCAGACACCTCAAACTAAAAGATTCTCTGGAAGAACTACAATCAGTGTACTGGTGGCCAGGCATGAGCCTGCATCATCACATCTTTGTAAAAAAATGCCCGGGCTGCAACAGAGATCGCAGCGGCGAGAGGAACGGGGTAATACCATGGCGTTTCACTCAATAAGGGCTAAACAATAATCAGTGAAACAAGTGTAAATAATGCGTCCCGTTGACAAATAAAGACTAGTTTCCACTTATAAATGTAGACCCCAGCACTCGGCTGACGTCGGGACTGTTATACAAGATTTGCGAGTCTAAATGGCATATACGCTAGGAGCATGCTACGTTTGACCAATGTTTTCAATTTAGCCCTCAAGCTTGTGGGAAAGCACGGCCAAATGAGCATAGCGAAGCAGGATTCTTCTCACTTCCTTCCTGAGGGATACGGGACGGTGTAAAGAAAAAACCAAGACATAAAGCAATCTATAACAGCAAAGGTATTAGGTTCGGGAGCTGGGTGGGTCAAACATCTAATAAGTGTCCAATGTAGTCTAAACAACTTGCCAAGAAATTCTCTGAGGGGATTCAGTCCGTACGAATTACTGTTTGGAACTAGGATGCTAGTCTTAGATCTTGACAGTCAGACTTCAGTGGTAAAAGAAAAAAGCTTTGATATCAAAGATCGTTTGGCTATTTTACAGGACTTAAACGAAACAAGAAAAGACCTGAGCAACATAAAGTTGATAGAATATTGGGTAGATGCACAGCTGTGGTTATGACAATGTTTATTTTGAAGGTAGAAAATGTTTTTATGGTGCTCCTAAAAGTAACGACGAGGGTCCAGCGTCGTCTCGTTAATGCATAGAGGTGAAATCGGACAGTATCCAATATCATCCCTTTAAGGCACACATTTTAATTATCTTTCCCGTTGAGGGAAAAAATACTTCCACTCGGTTCTATATTAGTTGAATATATGAATCATTTAATGGAATTAGTTTTCTTTCGTATTTATCAATTTCTTTGCATTTTTCATATGGATTGTGATCCAATGCATTTCAGGCAATGTCATTATGTGATATCCAATGCATTTCGGGCATTACACTCATTCCCTTCATCAGGGAATCGACACTGAAAACATAATGTGATAATGGTTTGTCATATGGTAAAAAATAACGGGTAAAACATAATCATAGTGGTACATTTCCTAGATTGATGACTATACTTCATATAAACATAAGACGTACAGTGATACATATTACTTCAAAATAGTGTCACGGGTGCACAAACAAGGTGAGGTGAACAAAAAACGGCGTATCACTCACAAGCCTTTCCTCAAATGGTTGAGTTACATCTGTAAAGAAATGTAGAGTGTAGGGTTAGCGTTATGCTGGGCGCTTAACGCGGGGATGCTTTGAAAGGGCCGTCCGCCCTTCGGCTGATGTGGACTAACCTGGTAGGTTGGGGATTCAAATCCGTAAGTGAATCTTCTGTAGCAACGGCACGAGCGGATGCCGGCAGTGCTTTAATGTGTAGTAAAAGTTCCGATCAGGTGGGCATGAACATAGTCGAAAGACTATCGGAAACTTCTATCGGAAACTTCGATGGGTATATCTCGTGGGAGGGTGCTACGGGTCTGGATTCTAAAAGTCGGGGATCTAGTCAGAGAAAAGATCGCGGTAAAGAAGGTATTTGGGCCTTCTTACAGAAAAGCAGTTCCTGTCTTGTCCATCAACGGGACGAGATCAGTTGTACTACCGCCGCTTGCTGGTAAAAAGGAGAACCGAGTTGTATTGATCGATCTCGTGGGAGGGTGCTACGGGTAAACCGTGGGGTTGGGAAATGGTAAATGCAATTGGGTAAAAAATATTCGTTGCTGGAATAGGGTTGGAAAAATTGGGGAACTATTGGGTGGTTAGGAAATGTTGGTTATGAGGAATAATAAAAAGGTGCTGGTGGGACTCGAACCTTTAGGTGGCCATGTTAGTTGTGGGGATGCTCTGTGGGTAGAGCTATTCTGGATGTGGGTAATGGGTTTGTGTTTGGTAGTGTCTGGTAGTGAATAGATCTAGCACATTGTAAGCACAGTACAGTCATAAGAACAATATTCATAGGTAACACGACAGTTCGATTCTTTCATTTAAATCTGCCGGTTTCTGGGTAGACAGTTTATGAATCCAAAAGTTCTCTCTTTTGAGGAGGTGTTTAGTATTGTCTCTTCCCTCTATTTTCTGGGCTGTCTCTAGTATGATAAACTTAATTTGGGAAACGTTGTGATTTGCTTCTGTGAAGTGCGCTGATAATGCTGACTTCGTGTTTTTCAGTCGTATATTAGATTTGTGTTCTGTTAAGCGCACTTTTATTCGACGTTCGGTTTTCCCAACGTACATCTTGCCACATGGGCATCTTATTCCATAGATCAAGTTGCTAGTGTCGCACGTAGCATTTACCTTCAGTTTTATCGGGTGGCCTTTCATTGGGTGGTTAATCGTATTACCTCTTATTGTGCTGTTACAGTTACCATAATTCAGGCAAGGTTTAGTTCCTGAGTATGTGGTGATTTCTGGAGGCCTGCTTTGCAAGATTTCGCCGATATTCCTAGCTCTGGTAAATGCAAATAGTGGTGGAGCGTTAAAAGATTGTCTGAAATCAGGTTCCATGTTTAATATTGGCCAATGCTTCAGAATCACTTTTTTGAATTTCTTGCTGGCTGTTGAAAATTTTGAAACTGCTACAGTTCGCTGTTGTGAAGGTTTATTTCTCGGTGTTAGGAGTGTTGTTCTATCAATTTCTTCGATCCTTGCTTTGGTATTTTCCATTAGTGTTTGAGGGTACCCTCTATTGATGAATTTGTTGGTGGTTTCCTTAAGTCTTATGTTGAGAGTATTTTCCTCTGAGGTAATTCTTTTGACTCTGGCCATCTGAGAGAAGGGTAAGTTTCTTATCAGATTAGGTTCATGGAAACTTGAGTATGATAGCATGTTGTTTCTGTCTGTTGGTTTAACATATAGGTCTGTGGAAAATCCATGTGGGGTTGTTGTAACTTTAACGTCCAGAAAGTTCACCTTTGTGTCTGACATATCCCAGGTAAGTTGGATTCGTGGGTCTATTCTGTTGAATTCGGTCAATTCGGTTTGCAGTTTTTCCTCTGTATTGGTCCAAATGATGAATAGGTCATCAATATATCTGATGATCATTTTCAAATTGTCCGTCCATTCTTTTTTGGTCAGGATGTGTTGATTTTCGTACCACTGCATGAAAATATTAGCATACACGGGTGCCGCAGAATTGCCCATGGCCATCCCAGTTAGTTGTTGATACCATGATTCATTGACTTTAAAATAGCTTTGGTACAGGGTGAAATACATAAGTTCCATTAGAAAGGTCTGGAGGTCCTGGTCTAATTCTGTATTCATGAGTGCTGCTTCCATGGCTTCAATCCCCATGTTATGGGGTATGCTGGTATAGAGGCTACGCACATCTGCTGTGCAAAGTATGATTTTGTCTTGTGGATCCCATTTCACTTGTTGTAATTTCAATAGGAATTGTGTGGTGTCCTTTACATAGGTCTGCATGGCTTGTACTGTGGGTTGTAAGTACTTGTCAAGTAATTGGCCTATTGGTTCGTGGAGACTCCCACATGTCGATACTATGGGTCTCATTGGTGGATCCATGGTGTTTTTGTGTATTTTCGGTACCATCCAGAGGGTTGGGCTTTTAGGGTTGAAAGTTATGAGAAAATTTCTTGTCCTCTCTGTGATGGTTCCTTGTTTGTAGGCCCTATCAATGATCATCCGTAATGTTTTGGAATATTCTTGTGTCGGGTTGTAATCCAGTTTGCTGTACGTGCTGGTATCATTGATGTGTTCCATCACTTTGTTTTCATACATGGTTTTGTTCATGATAACAATTGCACCTCCTTTGTCTGCTTTGGTCAATACTATGTTGTCATTGGATGCAAGTTTATGTAGTGTATCCAAGTCTTTTTGTGTGGTATTTCTATGTCTGGGTTTAGTATGTTTCAACTTGCTTAAGTCTTGTTTGACTAAGTTCTCAAAAAGGTCTAATGTTTTGTGGCTTATGGGTGCTTGGAAGGTACTTGGTGGTCTTAACCCTAATAGTTGATCCTTCTCTTGTTGTGGTTGTTCTGGTACGATATTGTCAAAGAAATGTCTTAGTCTTAGTTTACGCATTAATTTGAAGAAACTGACTTCCAGTTCCAAGTGGTCTGTGGTTGTCGTCGGTACGAAAGATGTTCCCTTTTGAAGCAATCCTAGTTCATATGTGTTGAGGTGGTGGTCACTGATGTTGATCACTAATTGCTCTATGTCTGGTTCTTTTTGGGTCTCTTCTCTTTCTCCTTGTCTTTGAGTGTACCTGCGGTACTCCGTGTATTCGGTGGGTCTCTTTCCTTTTCCTTTTCTTTTCCCTCTCCGGGGTCTCCTTTTTGGGCTTGGCCCTGTTCTAAAAAAGGATTGGTATCAGTTGTTGCGCTGGTAGTAGGATGTTCGGCTGTGTCTTTATCTTGTGGTTGTTGGGTGGGCTGTGCCCTTCGTGGTTTTTGGCTGGTGTCACTGCCAGTTGATGAAGTATCAGTGTTGGATTGATATGGACGGTTCCTCCTTTTTTGGGCGTAGATGTCTGCCCATGTGTAGACTTCACCAAGTCTATAATCAAGGGTATCCCGCTTGAATTTACGAATTTTGCGTTCGTTAATCTCCCTGGAGTGTCGGTCTATTTGATTTTTTATGTCATCCAAGGTTGTTTTTAATTCCTCTTCAGTCAACATTCTGGATAGTTCAGTTGATACTTCTTGAATTTCTTTGCTCAAGTCTTCTAGTATTGTAGATAGTTCTTGTATTATGAGTAGAATCAAGTCTAGTGAGCATTTATTTAAAATTTCATACCAACGTTCCTGGAATTTTTTTGAATGTTTGCAGAGGGATGGTTTCAGTGCAATTCTGAGGCCTCGTGGTATCCGTTGATTGCGATGATATTTTATAAGGGTACTGGCATGTAGTTGTTGGTTGGTTTTCCTTTTTGAAAGGTACAGTAACTGTCTCACATTTTGTTCCTTTGACCGACCTGTGGTGTCCTGTGCGAGTTCCTCCCTGATAAGAGAATAGATTTGATCCACGTCTTTTGCTTCAAACGCAAAGGTGGAGGCTCTGGCCTCAGTACTTTTTGATATATCTTCATAATTGCTCATTGTGAAAGCGTTCGTTGAGCTGGTGAATGCGTGCTATCTGTCCCCGGGGACTCCAGTCTTTTGGAACAGTGATAGAATATTGGGTAGATGCACAGCTGTGGTTATGACAATGTTTATTTTGAAGGTAGAAAATGTTTTTATGGTGCTCCTAAAAGTAACGACGAGGGTCCAGCGTCGTCTCGTTAATGCATAGATGTGAAATCGGACAGTATCCAATATCATCCCTTTAAGGCACACATTTTAATTATCTTTCCCGTTGAGGGAAAAAATACTTCCACTCGGTTCTATATTAGTTGAATATATGAATCATTTAATGGAATTAGTTTTCTTTCGTATTTATCAATTTCTTTGCATTTTTCATATGGATTGTGATCCAATGCATTTCAGGCAATGTCATTATGTGATATCCAATGCATTTCGGGCATTACACTCATGCCCTTCATCAGGGAATCGACACTGAAAACATAATGTGATAATGGTTTGTCATATGGTAAAAAATAACGGGTAAAACATAATCATAGTGGTACATTTCCTAGATTGATGACTATAATTCATATAAACATAAGACGTACAGTGATACATATTACTTCAAAATAGTGTCAAGGGTGCACAAACAAGGTGAGGTGAACAAAAAACGGCGTATCACTCACAAGCCTTTCCTCAAATGGTTGAGTTACATCTGTAAAGAAATGTAGAGTGTAGGGTTAGCGTTATGCTGGGCGCTTAACGCGGGGATGCTTTGAAAGGGCCGTCCGCCCTTCGGCTGATGTGGACTAACCTGGTAGGTTGGGGATTCAAATCCGTAAGTGAATCTTCTGTAGCAACGGCACGAGCGGATGCCGGCAGTGCTTTAATGTGTAGTAAAAGTTCCGATCACGTGGGCATGAACATAGTCGAAAGACTATCGGAAACTTCTATCGGAAACTTCGATGGGTATATCTCGTGGGAGGGTGCTACGGGTCTGGATTCTAAAAGTCGGGGATCTAGTCAGAGAAAAGATCGCGGTAAAGAAGGTATTTGGGCCTTCTTACAGAAAAGCAGTTCCTGTCTTGTCCATCAACGGGACGAGATCAGTTGTACTACCGCCGCTTGCTGGTAAAAAGGAGAACCGAGTTGTATCGATCGACCTGGTAAAACCACAATTATGTGGCCGATAACAAACAGTAGGCCAAGTGGACTCCCGATAAGTAGTAGAACACCAAGGTTTGCTACAAGTACAGAGGTGCTAACTAAAAGGCTAATCACATTCGAAACGCCTACAGAACAACAACAAGGACTATGCAACAATGCAATGGAACTCACACCTCTGAAAACCCAAATAAAAACATTTAGTAGAGACACACCAACCTACAATGAAGTAACAAATGAATATGCTGAAGCTGCAAGAAACAGTAATCCTGTAGCAATTGGAACAATAGACGGAACGGCATCCGGCTACTTCATCAACTTTGAAGATTCTTCTGAAGATCTAAGTGAATCAAAGACACAGCCATCAACAAAAACTTTTAAAGATAAAGCTAAGGAAATATGGAAACAGCTGAAAGAAACCTATCTGATTTCTCCATGGATTGAATTTTGGGTGTCATTTGGTGTATTTATCCTGATACTTTGGCTCATCATGATACTATGTTTGGGACGCTTCACTGAGGGAAAATATGCTAAAATGGACACAGCAAGCCAGAAAATCAACTTGATCCTCAAGCCACACACGTCTTCACACGTCAAGAAAAGAGAACTTTCTTCAGTCAATTTCACAGCCAATCCTATACCGGGTGGGGTAGCATGGGACAATACTGACTATGAAATTTATGGTCCGGTAGAGATCCTCAAATATCCACACCAAATCAAGATCTCGTTGAGTGACTTTGTAAAACCAAACTCATTTGCTGATGATTGGGACTTTGAAAGTATTAATAACATGATGTCTGATCTAGTGATGTCTGCTAAATTTACCAAACATGATTATTTGCAGGGTTCGTCTAATTATGATAGTATGTACTGCTACAACCACTATGGTAACCATTTTTTACATAAATCAGCACAACCTAGAAATGTTTTAAATTATAATCAATGGGAACATTGTGCAACCCCTCCAAAAGGAAGCTCAAGAACCTTTTATGACAAATATTCATACTTTTCAGGGTTCAACACAAGTAATGCTGAAACATTTTATTTCAAATTGTCAAATAAGACAGGAACAAAAACCATGCTTACAAACACAAAATTGATATATTCGGACTCATTTTTTGAACAAATGAATACATTTGGTTTTGATTATTGGGACAAAAATGTTGAAGTGAAAAGTGTTTGGGGTACAAAAGAATGGCAAGTACAAGGTATAGAATCATTGTTTAGAGCCTGCATGATCCCAGAACAAATTATATTCTTGAATGAAACTATTCAACAAACTACCTGTCTTGGATTAGCCAAAATCAAAGACTTAAGTAAACCGTCTATTCCAAAACCAACAATGAACAGCAATAACTCTGCAGATGAAGAAATAGACGTAAACTATGTATTAAACCAAAACAGAACAAATCCTGATTGGAAACAATGGTTGATCTGGCCCACAGATACTAATAACTGTCAAGACAGATTCCTGAACAAAACACAGGGGTTCACATTGACCAGGCCAGACCCTAGATATTCCCAAAGACAACACCCAGGGATAATCACCATCTACAGTGTGGGCAAACTATGCCTTCATTGGCTAAAAACTTCCACACTGACAGAAATTAAGCAACACCTAACTTTACTTACTGATGGTGCTGACTTGCGTGATTTCATTATGGGACCACGCAAACAGCGTCAAAAACGCTTCATAGCAGCCTCTATATATGCAGCTTACAACGAGGCCTGGAAGATAACTCAAATTGAGACAGCAGAAAGTATACGGGAAATTGACCGTATTAATTTGGAAAAATCGCTTTCTGTAGTGGACAATGGGTTAATGACTCTGTCCTCCAGAATCTTTTCATTGGACAGCATTGTGTCATCAGCAATCAACATAATATCGCAAGACTTACTGTTGTTACAACACGGTCAGTCTCAATTGCGTTCTATTGTACAGCTTGGCTGGACGTTACAAAATCTGCGTTCAGGCTATGTGCCTTGGCGTTTAATCAACACAACGTCACTATTCACTATCTTTAACCTTACTGATAAACAGATCAGTATGGCACAAAAGGGTGCTGATTATACAATCCTGAGCATTGAGAAACTCGAGAGATTACCATTGACAATGTCAGAACGACCTGTCATTGAATGGATAATACATGGGATAATTAATATTCCGATATCTACTTTCAGGTTTCAATACTGCCAAAAATATATACAGGCTGGCATGTACGAAAAATTGGGAAAAGGGTACATTAAGACAACATGGAACTTGCCCTATTCACATGCATGTGTCAGTAATAAAGGACAGAAAGTGTTTCTTAGTGGCAATAATTGTGCGATGTCACTAAGCGGTACACTTCTGTGTAATGGAATTAGTTTACATGGAGCCTGTGAAGGGAACTCAAATAACCTTTCATGTCACCAGCTAGGCACACCTGCAACAGAGATAGAACCATTCTTTAAAAGACTCTATAACGGGAGTTACATTCTAATTGTGGATCGCAGATGTTGTAGTCTACTGCCCGGGGTTCCTTATCTCGTTAGTACGACTGCGAAGGTCATGTGCTGTGGACGCTTATTGTTCCCCAGCTCCTTTCCAGACAGGGAGGCAAGGGCATGGCCTCACTTGAAAATTACTTCTATTCGAGTTGATACTTTAAGCAGAATGAAAACAGTGCTTCTTCAGACGCCGACCAGGCTCACGTCATCAAAAGAAACGTATGATCTCCTAGTCGCAAGGACGACTGCAGAGATTCACTCATTGTTATCAACTAATTCCCCCATACATTTCGCAGAAATCCTGAATGAAATCTTAAATATTTCTGATACCAGTGGAGTCTCAAATGTATTTAAGACAGTATTTTCGATGTCATTAACACCATTCAAAGCCATACTGGGTATTTTTCCAGACTTCGTCCATTCGATTTTTGGAGGAGTTCCCCTCATTTTGGGACTAATTGCAGGAATCCTATTCTTAGTCCTTATATTTCGTTATGGCAAACCATGTCACAGACAAAACACCTGCGACAAGGGAAGAAACAATCCGAGCCATTGGATACCGGGACCGGATATCAAAAATCCTGGGACTAACCCGGCTTAGAGACCTGAACATGACTTGGTTTCTTTCATTTCGGCCGATATGGCAAAGATGTGTTTTACCTGTATTAAGGTGCATGCTGTGCGGAGAAGAATGCGTGTTGGACACCTGTCTGACGCTACAATCGGATGCGCCAATGGATGCAGAAACATTGTTGGGTCCGGTAAAGGCTCATGCATTGTGCTGCCCTCAACAGCTGCCAATCCTGATGACGGCATTCGCGGAAACTTCACCACTACGATTAAGGGGTAGTGAAGATCAAGATGAAAGCAGCATCGATCAGGTACAACCTTCTGTCAGCAATATTAATCAAAACGTCAATGGAGACAATCATGCACATGAATGCATGGTTACATCCTTTTCAGAGTTAGTGGAACTCTCACAGGAAGCTGTTGACAGCTTTTTCAGCAGTCTCAACGATATGATGTTCTCACCAGAGCAGAAATAACGACTCTTGAGCAAGCTAGCACACGGCCTTCCCGACAGCTTGAATTTGGCCTTCAACTTTAATAATAAAGTAGCAAGATCGACTTTTCCTCCAGTCCACGGACAGCAATTTTTTTAGCAGCCCCAAAATACTTTTGTTAAATTTTACGGGACACTTTTCTTCTGCTTAAAGTAAGAACTATTCTTAGAGAACTAATTTCTATTTTTAGAAACTTCATAGACATTAGCTGCCCGCTGGTATGTTTATAAATATTTTTGAACTGTGATGAAGTGGTCTCGAACTTTTCTTCTGTATTAAGAGCCATTTCATGTGTAATTCTAATATTCAATTACTAATAATGTATACATATGCGTGATTATTTTAGCATTATTCTACTGCTTGAGTGCATATAGTACATATGACTATTTTTTTCCCCGTATGTTACATAATTTCAAAATGCATTATGTGTATTTTGGGGTGGTAAGGTATACACAATACTCTACAGTATGTTTTACTATGCCTAGATTTGTAAATATGGCCATAGTTAGCGTGGAGTGGGTGTGATGTATTCCTATAGGTTCTGTATCGATCCCCCTATTCCTGACCCTATTCTGGTTAACGAGTTAACTAGCAGCCATCCCATGATGCAGAAACCGTTATCTGATTACACCAGACCACGGCACAGGAGCGCGTTATCTGATTAGGTCATAACGCTTGCCATCTAATTAGGCAAGCAATATTCCTCCAGCCCCTGATAAGGCATACGGAGTTCTCAAAACAAATCAAACCTATGACAACCTGGGAAAAACCCTGCGGCCATTGTTTTGATTTCACCGAGAACTTCAGTAAAAGAATGCGCTAACGACCAGCTCGTATGACATCCTTATTGACGTATCTATGTCCATCCTTACGTCAATCTCGGCACCTTACAGGTATAAATATTACCGATATTGCCTTAAGCACACACACGCGGTGGTGACGAGACCGGAGCAGCGAGACTTGCCGAAGCCCAGCAGAGAGCGAAGCCCACTAGCTGCCCCGCCTTCCTGACGTGCTGAGAACGAGACGCTGCCTTTCTCCTGCTGAGAAATCCAGCTCCGGCGCTTCCGAGCAGCCCTTGCAGGCAGCCTGGAATATCGAGACCAAAGATGAGAGATACCATCCCTCAATCATCCTAGATTCAAGGTACGGAACTGAATAACCCCTTGCAGAGAATTCTTGAATCAGTCACTTGGCAAAACAAACTTAACTTAGACTGCTACTTTCTATCCCCGCCCACGTATTAGGCTTAGGTCAGGTACACTGGGGTAGGCGTAGTTAGAAGCACCAGTTGAGTACGATTAGTCAAATGTTTATATGTATGTATCTATTCTGTCCATTTTAAATAACGTATGGCTTAGAAACCATATCAATGTTTTTACAGTATTATTTTATACTTCTGCTTTTATTGTATGTACTTTACTTAACCATAAGTATTGCAATAATATCGATTCATTTCTCTTGTACGAGAAAAGAGACTGATCAATAAATAACATCTTTTATTGAACACGCCCGTCTCTTCCTTTTCTCTACAATCTGGTGAAACTAAGAATGCACGTACTGACTGAGTAAAATAAGTTGTCTTTTGTTTTCACATGACTCTAGAGATACACTCTTGATTAGGGGAGAGCAAAGTTGTCATGTTCTATGGTTGTCAGAAACTAAATCCCTTCTTGTCTATCCAGGGAGGTTCAACTCCTCCTTGTCTATTCGAGAAAGTTTCTAGTGAACTCTGAGCTAGCTGGCAAACCCAAAACTTTAAGTCTAATATCGACAGTAGAAGACCTAGTTAACGTCTGGTCTAGGTCTATACTATTGGAGGTATTATTCCAATGCGCAGAGCCTTTTGGGATAATAGGAACTACACTACAAAGCCTGTCCTCTGACTTATAATAATCATACTTGTTCAAATGTTTATATGCCGGCACTTCGGTAAGCACCGCATGATAATTCGAAAAGAAATACTCAAAATTATTGCGTCAATAAAATATGCTAAGTAGCAAACTACATGAAATTCCATATGTCAATGGAAGGTGATGGTATCTAATACCCTCATCTACGGAAGCAGGCAACTGCATACACACATAACAATCTTTCGCATCCATGGCATCAATATACTCATACAACAACTTTGCATACGCGTTAAGCTTAAAATTACCTCTGGACAGATCTGCATGTAACCTACAACTCTCCTCTAGCAGCAAAGCTTTCTCATCTCCTATTCTGACCTCTTTCTTGCTAGGAGTATCAGGTGTAGGTGTTCCCTCTACCTCCACTACCTGCTGATGTGGTGCTAAATATGAAACTACAACTACTAGAATAATGAAGAGAATCACTCCTACTACAAGTGTGCCTACAATGCACCTAGCTCTACGATTCGGGTTTCCAGCCTCCATGGTCTCAGGACTTGTTTTTCAATATAGTGGTTCAGCAACAGTGTTCAAAAAGTCTCTTTCTTCCTTTCTTCCTGTTGAAGCACTCGAACCACACCTCAGAGGCTGAAAGTCCCACTTTTTAATTTCATTTCCTTATTTACAGTCAACAATAGACAACTCTAACCCTTCTCAGTCCTCTATGGGAAGTCCCTAAGTTTCTTCTTCTTCTACTCGGATCTAGATTATTTACAGCAAAGCATTTACAGCAAAAGTCCTTTTAGTCCATAATCAGATTTGTTCCAACTGCTTCTAGCACATGAGATCAGAGGGGAGGGTTTCAAGTATACGGGTTAAATAGGCGCTCTAGCAAAGTAAACGTGAGTACATGTTGTTCGATAGTAAATGGTGCAGGCAGGGAGAGGAGACCCTTCAGACCCCTCAATGGGAGTGTAACAAAATACACTCTTACAACATAAAAACACGATCCTGCGCACTCAACAAAAATCACAATAGCAATGTTATTAAGTCAATTCAAATTATCAAAAAAAGGAGAAAGTCTTGTCCAGCGTCGTTATCATTGGAGGTTCTTGTGTCTCTCCTTTTATTAGATCAGCAGATAGGGTAATGTATAAACAGCCAGCCGACACGTGTTTCGTTGTGGGACTGTACCTAAACAGGCACCACAACTCTTCAGGGCTTAAATGCTGCGATGTAAATTCCTAGGCCCAATTCCGGTGATAATTCCAACCCGGAAGGGTAACCTTGTAATGTATATACACGAAATCAATCGCCACAAATTTTTCGAAATCCACGCTATGGACTGTCAATCCTCAATCCAAGTTACAAAAATTATTATCACTCGACATCGTATATTTCCGATAATGGAGAATCTCCAATTTCCAAAGAGACGTAACCACGGGTGCGTGTGTTACGGAGTCCTACGGCTCAATCGCCCTCGCGCTACTGGCGTCTGCAACCCGGAAGTTGCAGATGCCAGTAGCGCAAATAGCAAATACTGCTTGACCTGAATCTTGAATGGTTCAACTCCTTTAATCAATGCTATGTCTTCTCCTGTGAAATCCCACACCTCCTGTGAGACTGAGTCCCTCAAATCAAGTGGAAGTTCCTCCACTGTCAGAGCAGGGTACATCTCTATGCACACATGCTGATTCGCGACCTTAAAGGTAGCGTCATCATCATTGGTCTGCAGTTCCACTCACTTAGGGGTGTAGTAAATGGCGCAGTTAAGCTTGCATAGGAGATCCCTTCCTAGCAAACAAACAGGACTCGAATCGCACCCCACAAATTGATGTCTATCCCTGAACATTCCTATCTTCACAGGAATCGGTTCTGTCAGAGGATTTGTCATTTTCCTATTTGCAATGCCTACAACTTGGATTGTCTGTCCCGAGTGGGGTAGGTTGGGGACTACTGCAGATCTCACAGTAGAACGGGTAGCACCAGTATCAACCAAAAAGGTGGTAGGGTGACCATCAACATAAGCTTCTACAAATGATCCCCTCTGGTCTACTTCCAAGACTGCCCCAAGTGTGCAGTCTTCCTCCCCGCCTCAGGCACCGTCATGCCAACGGATCTAGGTAACAATCATCGCTCTCATCAAAGAGAGGCATCTGCTGATAAGTCTGAGTCCCTGTCGAGATCTTTGGTGGCTGGGGAACCTGGACTCGAGGACCCGAAGTCCCCCCTTTTATCGACTTAGTCTTTGCTACTGCTGTCGTTGTCGCCTGAGGTACCTGTACCTCTTCCTCCTCCTGCTGCACCTGATTTGCGGGATTATAGGGGCACTCGCGTCTCCAGTGTCCAATCTGATGACACTGGTGGCATTCAGTAGTCTTTTTCAGAGTCGCCAAATCTACCCTTGGCTTGGAGTCATCCCCATTTCCCTTTTTCTGACCATTCTGTTTCCTCCCTAGAGTACCTCCCCCCGATTGAACTTGACCTCCTTTGTCGGCAGATTGCATCTGGACCAACATCAGCTTGTCTTTAAGCTTTTTGTGCTTCGAGTCGATTTCGGCACTACAGTATCTGGCAAATCTCAAAATCTCGTCCAGCGGCTTGTTCTGCCAACAGATCAAGTGTTGCTGGATCATGAGGCAAATATCAGGTCTCAACCCTAGCACGCACTTTGAAACAAACTGTCCCATGTCCTTAGGATCCATTATATCTAGGCCACTGTACTGTTTAAAGACCTGCAACAGTCGCTCATAATATTCATGCACTGTCTTTTTAGGTTCCTGAACTGTCCGATCTGTCTTCACCCAGTCAATGTCCTGTGGTGGTACCTTCGATTTCAACCATGTAATCACCTGTTCATACTTTTTCATAACTAAAGTCCATTTGTGGCAGCATCTCTATCTGGCTCAGAAGTAGGCCATTCAATAGCAACCTTGCATGCTACCCACAGATCTCCTGGAACCACAATGTCAAACAAGGTGTTCAAGTCAATCCACAGCACTTTTGAGATCTTAACAAACCTCTCTACCTGCTTGTACCATTCAAATGGGCTCTCTCTCAGCTTTGGAAAATAATTCGTAAAGGCAACCAAATGTCCCCGACTCCAGGGCACATGTACATAGCCTCCATTGGCCACTTCCCGTAAAGGGTATGCCCCAATTCCTTCCATTCCCCCTCCGGGAGGAGGTGTCTCTGCCGCACTCCGTCTAACACTCTTTTTCTTTGACCACCTTTCTTCCCATTTGTCGAGTCTGCTCCAGGCTCGTATCCCTATAATCAGTTCTCGAATGTGAGTCTTTAGTCCGATCAACCTTTTCTCTTCTATGTCTTGATCAGTATATTGCAGTCTGTGATTACCCTGTAACATTTTCGTCCTAGACAGATCCACATCATATTTATTCGCTAATTCATTCAGTTTCTCATGGGTCAACCTAGCTTTCCAAGTCACATCCTTTGCTACAAAAAGCAACTCATCTGGCTCGTGAAGTTTGATCCTCTCTAAAGGCAAGTTTCCTTCAACAATCTCATCCACTTCTGCTTTTAGCCGCATCACATCAATTCTTTTATCCTTTATTGCTGCACTCAAAGTACCTTGACTAGACGCACCACTTATCTCTCTACAATCACTGTCTTGTTTTCTGCATCTGTCCGCCTCAGATACAACTCTGCAGGCTGTACTGTTCTCGCAACTCCCATGTTCCCAGTCCTCCCTTGGCCTGTCACTCTCAGCCCCTTCAACTGTCTCCCATGTTCTCAAATCCGGCCTCAATTCCCCGAAAGATTTTGGCCTTGGTCCCCTTAGATCCATCGGTCCTCTCAACGAATCTGCCTTTGCTGGTAACGGGGTACTCGATTCTACAGGCCTTGGCATTTGACTCAATCCATCCACTACACTCTTCCTTCCACAGCTTGTACTCACTTCCATACCCATGTGTGGTGGACTTCCACTTCGCATCTGCTCTGGATTGTATACTGACACTATGGGATCAATGGTAACCGG
The DNA here is from genome assembly GCF_964261635.1 of Lissotriton helveticus. Lineage (NCBI taxonomy): Eukaryota > Metazoa > Chordata > Amphibia > Caudata > Salamandridae > Lissotriton > Lissotriton helveticus. The sequence goes on along the minus strand of NC_136067.1, from coordinate 1,903,531,096 downwards.
TACTGTAAGAGCATCCAGCAACCTCTGAGAACTGACACTTTCTACATTCTGTCCTTCTCCTGTCGAGAGCATTCCCACTACTTCAGTTATAGGAGGAACTTGCAGTACCCTAACTTCCTCTACCGGGGCTGATCTCTCCTCCCCTGACTCTGGGTTGTATGGAGGTGGTCTCCCAGATAACAGCCTTTCTATCAAGCTATCATCCGTATCACTGTCATCTTCCTCTGCATTCTTTTTCTACGCGTCCCCTGTCTTAACCAACAGTGGGTACAATCTGTCCCCCTCAATCGTCTGTATCCTCCATCTCTTTTCCAATGCATCCCACCTCGCACCTTGGACTGCCCTAACTGACCTCTTCACTCTTTCCTGTCGCCTGTCCCGGTTCCTTACGTGCGCCGCCCTGATCCACGCATTCAATGCCTCAAACCGTGTCAGTCTAGGTAGGGGTCTGTTGGACTTGGGCCTTAGGGCAGGTTCACCCCTAATCTTTTTGCTTTTATTTGTGACCCTGTGTAGTGATTTTTGGGTCTCTGCGCACTTTTTCCCTGTGTCCCAGAGTAAAGTGCGTGCGTGTAGTATGGCTGGCCTGCCCTCCCATAGGAATGCATGGAGAATGTGTGTGTCCATGTTAGTTCCTGATGTGTGGGGAGTGCAGGCTCGAGTTTAGTATGTATGAACTCGTGAGAATGAATGCTGCGAGATGGTGTATGCGGCATGTATGTGTCTAGAAAGGAAGTGCTACTTCTGGACATTGATGTATGTGTGCAGTGAGGGTGCTGGAGGGTGTTTGGCTGGAGTTGGCTGGCATGCCAGGCTCCAGGAAGTCTGGATGGGTCTGCCCGGTGGTGAGTGTGAGATCAGCATGAGTGATGTGTGGGAGGAGTGCACCTGGGTCCTGGATGGGCTGGGTTTGTCCCCACACAATGCTGGCTCCGCCCCCCTGTGGTTTGTCTAACGACCCAAGCCTCCCCAGTGAATAAAAGGGGTGGTTGGGCCATCAAGGGTACTCCCCAGCCAGCTGCAACTGGTTTCCCCCCACCCTGCACCCTGAAGACAAAGGAATTTACAGTATAAGAAGGGGCTGTGTCCCCTTACAATTTGTTCTACTTTTGGATCCTTGCCAGAGGGGGCTGTTGCTGCTGCTGGGGCCAGGAGGACCGCCACTTGGAGTGTCTCCCTGCCTGGAGACCCAGTGTGCTGGCTCTGGCCCTGCCTTGCCCCCCTGCTTTCCTCCAGACCCTGCTGGAACCTTTGCTTTACTCTTAGCGCTTGGCAGCGCTTATTTGCCCACTAGCGCTGTGGAGCGCTTTTCCTTTTACTCCTAGCGCTGAAGAGCGCTTTATTTTACCCCTAAGCGCTGGGTGCGCTTTATTTTGATTCTAGCGCTTTGGAGCGCTTTGCCAGGCCGAGCGAGTGCCCACCTCGCTTTATATTTAATTTGACGCCGGTGCCCACCCGGCATTGCCCCGTTGTTTCACCGCCGCAGTCCCAGGATCGAGGAGAAGGCGAGAGGAGGCAGCCGCTGACGTCACGAGGGGACCGCGCTGGGATTGGCCCAGCCGGCGGAGATTCCCTCGCGTCATAGGACAGAAGCTCTGTGATTGGTCCCGACCTCAGGGACTCCCGTAGCGTCATCCCGGGGCCGCACAGGGATTGGTCAAGCCTCGAGGGCTTCCCCGTGTGCACCCAGGAAACCGCCAAGCCGCCCAGAAGGAGAGCCGACCGAGAGTGAGAAGCGCCGCCCGGGAAGCAGCCGGTGAGTGCGGGGGCGTGCCTCTTTGTTCCCGAGCGGCCCCAGTTGGCAGAGGGCCGCTCCAACGTGGGCAGCATTTCGTTGTGGGAGCCAAGGGCTCCGGGGGCAATTGATCTTTGTCGAGCCTGCGAGGCTCCCGCCCTATGTATAATTACGAGCCCCGAGGCTCGAGGGGGCATTCGTTTTAAGAGCCCACGAGGCTCCAGGGACCTGCATTTGTTCTTTGAGCCCCGAGAGGCTCGAGTGCCGGCACCCTGGCCCATTGAGCCCTGAGAGAGGCTCTTGAGCGCCCATCATTGGTTTAGAGCGCAGAAGCTCTTTGGTGCCAGCACATTTGTTTTGCGAGCCAGAGAGGCTCTGGGGACACGAGTGTGGTCAGTAGCCCCGAGGCTCCCACACAGTGTCTCCTCCCCACCAGTGTTCTTGAGCCCATGTGGCTCCAACGTTTGCCTACCTGCTATTTACAACTGTCCAGCACTTAGTGGACAGTTGCTACGTTTAGGCTTTGTGTTCTGGCTGCCTGCGCAGCCTCCCCTGACATTGAGACTCAGGGCATTCCAGCCCCTTTCGAGGCCAGTTGGCCTGGGGGACAGTTCTAGTGTTGTGCTTCATGCACCCTGCGCAATTTGTGATTTACTTGTGAATTTGATTCCTGCGCAAATGTTCTACCTGCACCTCTGAATGTGTTTTAATGTTTCATGTGCCATTGTTTGTTATTACCTTTGCTAAAAGTGACCTGCTTAGGTGATTCTTTATGTGTTGTTCCCCTTTGCTAAAAGTGACCTGCTTAGAGGAATGTTTGTTGTTACCTTTGCTAAAAGTGACCTGCTTAGTTAATTGTTTATGTTTTATCCCCTTTGCTAAATGTGACTTGCTTAGGTGATTATTTTAGGTTTCCTTCCCTTTGCTAATTGTGACTTGCTTAGGTGATAGGTTTTCCTTCCATAGGTCCTGATGATAAGGTCCTAGTTCCCTGCGTGATTTCCCTACAGTGTTTAGGGTGGCGTAGGAGGTATTTACCCTTTACCAGTAGTTACTGGTGGTATGCTACATTAACTATTTTCTGTGTTACAGTCATTATATGTTTATGTGCTAAGTGTTATACCTACAAGTGTTATTTCCAAAAAGTGCATACCCCTGACAGTGGTCCAGGTGGCCCTGTCCTGTACATAATCCCTTGTAAATCTTGCCCGTGCCTGTTGGCACATTGTAAAGTATGTGTGTTATCTAATGTGTTTTTATTATTATAATACAAAGGCTATTTTTGATATAACCTTGTGTGGAGTTTCCTTTGTGGTGGGCCTAGGGTGTTGTCGCTGGGGTGCGCGCGCAAACGCTTTACACATCGCCTCTGAGATTAGCCTTGCTGCTCGCGTCACGTTACCTAGAGGGTGAGCAGGGGTTATCTTGGTGTGTGACTCCCTTGCACTGACCGTAGAAATGGCGATCCCTGACTGACTCTGGCATGAGCCTTGGCCGGCCGGGGGTCCCGTTTCTAACATTGGTGGCTAGCGGTGCGGATTGGACTTGCGTTTGCGCTGTACCACAGTGGCGACAGGCCACACTGCAAAACTCTGCAATTTTAGATAACCACATTTTGGGGATTATTGTTTTTTAGGAAAGATCAGTATTGCTTCTCCTGAAAGGTGTCATTTTGTAATTTCTGTTCAGTACATTTGTTCCCCGCCCTGCTCCCAGAGTTTGGTACCTGTGTCACTTGTGGTCAGGTTGAGAAAATCAGGGGTGGTAGAAACTGCCTTACCGGTCCGAGGGGAGGGTGTGTGTGAATGAGTGGTTTGTTGCACTGGACAGTGGAGTGCAAGTTCTCTGAGATAGGAAGCTTGCTGAATTGTGTTAATTGTATACTCCTGTTTAGCTCAGACCCCCAGGTTCCCTGTGTCAAACTTTTCTGGAGAACGTCCGCCAAAATGGAACCTGTTTTTGATCTCTGTTGTCTGTTTAGGTACAGTAGGTCAGAGCTGGTCAGATTCTGTGAAGAGGGAGGCATGGAGGTGAGTGAGTTGGATACTCAGTCCCAGCTTAGGGACAGCCTGATCCAATGGCAAAAGGGTCAGTGGGATCTTGAGCACAGTGAGAGAGATAGGGCCCGGGCCGCACGTCATGAGGATGGTGAGTCTGTGGAGAGCCCTGAAGAATGTGAGTTGTATGATGATGACAGTGGATGGATATCAGCAGATAGTGAGGACCCCATAGATAAGGAGTCCCTTGCTGGGTCCAGTGTCAGTACCAGTGCCCCATCCCTTGTTCTGTCCCCAGAGGAGTGGTTGGATAGGAGGGAAGAGCGGGAGCATCAGCTAGCGATGGAACAGCTCAGGTTGGAGCACGCCAAGCTAGAGGCTGAAAGAGCCTTGTTCAGGGAGAAGGTAGCCCTAGAGGATAGGTTATCCCCTGAGTGCAGTTGTGGTTTTCTGGATTCCCCAGGGAGGGTGGAGTCCAGTGGTGGCAGCTTTTTAAATATAAGTGTAGACAGTCCCACTCCCAGTTCCCCAAGTATGGTACCTGTTTCCCAAGAGGAGGAGAACAGGTTGAAGTTTAGGAACCTTAGGAAACCACCTCACCAGGAGTGGGGGTATTTTGTGGATGACTGTTCTGATGCAATGTGGGATTGGCTGAGGGCTAACTCGGACAATGAGGTGGACGAAGTGGTGAATATGTTCCTCAAAGAGCAGTTGCTCAGTGTTGTTTGTCCAGAGTTGCGCCAGCACCTGCTGAAGTTGAAATGTTTTTGTCCTTGGGACCTTGCAAAGGAAGCAGAGCGCTGGGATAGTGCGAGAGGTTCTTTAGAGCCACTAGTGAGTGATTCCAACAATAGTGGGTCAGGTGTCTTCCAGCCCAGTGTGGTGGAGGAGGGTGAGAGTAGCCCAGCTGGGTCCCTGGTTAGTGAGAAGGGTGTAGGGGCTGACTGCCTGTCTCAGTGGAGCGGGAGTGAGTGTGTGACCGAGAGTCCCCAGATGCCCGAAGCCCTGTCACAGAGCCTGAATGGTTTCTTTAGGGAACACCAGGATGGGAACCTAGACTTGCCTGTTAGTTCACTTGAGGGAGATCTCCTAGTGTGTAGAGGACCTGGAGCATCTGTAAGCGGAGCTTCTATGGTTCTAGAGTCTGGCAGTACCGCTCCAGTAGGGAGGGTACAGGAGTCCAGCGAAAGGAGTGATTGGGGGATAGTATGTGAGTCCCCAGAAGTCCTGGAGTGCCAGGCATTGGTTCCACCAAAGGTTTTAGACCAGAGGTTGGAAGGCCAGGTTCAGGATCCGCCTGACCTGAAGGGTGGGACTACTGTAATCAGTGTCCTGACCAGTTCTTTTTCCAGAGGTACCGCCCCGGTTGGGAGGGAGCAGGACTCTGGAAGGGGGTGCAGAGGGTGGGAGAGCCCACCTCTGACCCCGGTGCAACCTGAGGGGTTAAACCCTAGGTTGGGAGAATGTTGTTTAGAGGGGACCCCTCGCAGGAGGAGGAGGAACCCTAGGAGAAGAGGTAAGGGGAGGAGAGCCTTCCCTGAGACTCCTGGTCCACCTGAGGTTGTTGACCCTAGGTTGGAGAACCATTGGCAGTCTAGCCCTGTCTTACAGACAGGAAGAGTGGAGCATGGCTATTATGTGCCAGGGGTTACTACCCCCCACTTTGTGGGTAGGCAGGATCCAGTGGTACCTGGATGGCCTAGGGCTTGGTCCTCGCCGAGGGCAGCTGGAGAGTACCAGTGGGGTACCCCAGTTAGTCCCTACAGTAGTTTTAGAAGGAACCCTAGGGGTTCACCGTGGCATAAAACAGGAGGGTGTCCCTGCAGTTGTGGGCCCGCGTCCTTGTTTTATCGCCCCAAGCAGGGAAGCCCATCACGGTGGTGATTGGTCTGCCCTGCGTTTTGGCTGGAAGGGGGTTGTGTTGGACTTGGGCCTTAGGGCAGGTTCACCCCTAATCTTTTTGCTTTTATTTGTGACCCTGTGTAGTGATTTTTGGGTCTCTGCGCACTTTTTCCCTGTGTCCCAGAGTAAAGTGCGTGCGTGTAGTATGGCTGGCCTGCCCTCCCATAGGAATGCATGGAGAATGTGTGTGTCCATGTTAGTTCCTGATGTGTGGGGAGTGCAGGCTCGAGTTTAGTATGTATGAACTCGTGAGAATGAATGCTGCGAGATGGTGTATGCGGCATGTATGTATCTAGAAGGGAAGTGCTACTTCTGGACATTGATGTATGTGTGCAGTGAGGGTGCTGGAGGGTGATTGGCTGGAGCTGGCTGGCATGCCAGGCTCCAGGAAGTCTGGATGGGTCTGCCCGGTGGTGAGTGTGAGATCAGCATGAGTGATGTGTGGGAGGAGTGCACCTGGGTCCTGGATGGGCTGGGTTTTTCCCCACACAATGCTGGCTCCGCCCCCCTGTGGTTTGTCTAACGACCCAAGCCTCCCCAGTGAATGAAAGGGGTGGTCGGGCCATCAAGGGTACTCCCCAGCCAGCTGCAACTGGTTTCCCCCCACCCTGCACCCTGAAGACAAAGGAATTTACAGTATAAGAAGGGGCTGTGTCCCCTTACAATTTGTTCTACTTTTGGATCCTTGCCAGAGGGGGCTGTTGCTGCTGCTGGGGCCAGGAGGACCGCCACTTGGAGTGTCTCCCTGCCTGGAGACCCAGTGTGCTGGCTCTGGCCCTGCCTTGCCCCCCTGCCTTCCTCCAGACCCTGCTGGAACCTTTGCTTTACTCTTAGCGCTTGGGAGCGCTTATTTGCCCACTAGCGCTGTGGAGCGCTTTTCCTTTTACTCCTAGCGCTGAAGAGCGCTTTATTTTACCCCTAAGCGCTGGGTGCGCTTTATTTTGATTGTAGCGCTTTGGAGCGCTTTGCCAGGCCGAGCGAGTGCCCACCTCGCTTTATATTTAATTTGACGCCGGTGCCCACCCGGCATTGCCCCGTTGTTTCACCGCCGCAGTCCCAGGATCGAGGAGAAGGCGAGAGGAGGCAGCCGCTGACGTCACGAGGGGGCCGCGCTGGGATTGGCCCAGCCGGCGGAGATTCCCTCGCGTCATAGGACAGAAGCTCTGTGATTGGTCCCGACCTCAGGGACTCCCGTAGCGTCATCCCGGGGCCGCACAGGGATTGGCCAAGCCTCGAGGGCTTCCTCGTGTGCACCCAGGAGACCGCCAAGCCGCCCAGAAGGAGAGCCGACCGAGAGTGAGAAGCGCCGCCCGGGAAGCAGCCGGTGAGTGAGGGGGCGTGCCTCTTTGTTCCCGAGCGGCCCCAGTTGGCAGAGGGCCGCTCCAACGTGGGCAGCCTTTCGTTGTGGGAGCCAAGGGCTCCGGGGGCAATTGATCTTTGTCGAGCCTGAGAGGCTCCCGCCCTATGTATAATTACGAGCCCCGAGGCTCGAGGGGGCATTCGTTTTAAGAGCCCACGAGGCTCCAGGGACCTGCATTTGTTCTTTGAGCCCCGAGAGGCTCGAGTGCCGTCACCCTGGCCCATTGAGCCCTGAGAGAGGCTCTTGAGCGCCCATCATTGGTTTAGAGCGCAGAAGCTCTTTGGTGCCAGCACATTTGTTTTGCGAGCCAGAGAGGCTCTGGGGACACGAGTGTGGTCAGTAGCCCCGAGGCTCCCACACAGTGTCTCCTCCCCACCAGTGTTCTTGAGCCCACGTGGCTCCAACGTTTGCCTACCTGCTATTTACAACTGTCCAGCACTTAGTGGACAGTTGCTACGTTTAGGCTTTGTGTTCTGGCTGCCTGCGCAGCCTCCCCTGACATTGAGACTCAGGGCATTCCAGCCCCTTTCGAGGCCAGTTGGCCTGGGGGACAGTTCTAGTGTTGTGCTTCATGCACCGTGCACAATTTGTGATTTACTTGTGAATTTGATTCCTGCGCAAATATTCTACCTGCACCTCTGAATGTGTTTTAATGTTTCATGTGCCATTGTTTGTTATTACCTTTGCTAAAAGTGACCTGCTTAGGTGATTCTTTATGTATTGTTCCCCTTTGCTAAAAGTGACCTGCTTAGAGGAATGTTTGTTGTTACCTTTGCTAAAAGTGACCTGCTTAGGTAATTGTTTATGTTTTATCCCCTTTGCTAAATGTGACTTGCTTAGGTGATTATTTTAGGTTTCCTTCCCTTTGCTAAATGTGACTTGCTTAGGTGATAGGTTTTCCTTCCATAGGTCCTGATGATAAGGTCCTAGTTCCCTGCGTGATTTCCCTACAGTGTTTAGGGTGGCGTAGGAGGTATTTACCCTTTACCAGTAGTTACTGGTGGTATGCTACATTAACTATTTTCTGTGTTACAGTCATTATATGTTTATGTGCTAAGTGTTATACCTACAAGTGTTATTTCTAAAAAGTGCATACCCCTGACAGTGGTCCAGGTGGCCCTGTCCTGTACATAATCCCTTGTAAATCTTGCCCGTGCCTGTTGGCACATTGTAAAGTATGTGTGTTATCTAATGTGTTTTTATTATTATAATACAAAGGCTATTTTTGATATAACCTTGTGTGGAGTTTCCTTTGTGGTGGGCCTAGGGTGTTGTCGCTGGGGTGCGCGCGCAAACGCTTTACACATCGCCTCTGAGATTAGCCTTGCTGCTCGCGTCACGTTACCTAGAGGGTGTGACTCCCTTGCCCTGACCTTAGAAATGGCGATCCCTGACTGACTCTGGCGTGAGCCTTGGCCGGCCGGGGGTCCCGTTTCTAACATTGGTGGCTAGCGGTGCGGATTGGACTTGCGTTTGCGCTGTACCACAGTGGCGACAGGCCACACTGCAAAACTCTGCAATTTTAGATAACCACATTTTGGGGATTATTGTTTTTTAGGGAAGATCAGTATTGCTTCTCCTGAAAGGTGTCATTTTGTAATTTCTGTTCAGTACATTTGTTCCCCGCCCTGCTCCCAGAGTTTGGTACCTGTGTCACTTGTGGTCAGGTTGAGAAAATATGGGGTGGTAGAAACTGCCTTACCGGTCCGAGGGGAGGGTGTGTGTGAATGAGTGGTTTGTTGCACTGGACAGTGGAGTGCAAGTTCTCTGAGATAGGAAGCTTGCTGAATTGTGTTAATTGTATACTCCTGTTTAGCTCAGACCCCCAGGTTCCCTGTGACAAACTTTTCTGGAGAACGTCCGCCAAAATGGAGCCTGTTTTTGATCTCTGTTGTCTTTTTAGGTACAGTAGGTCAGAGCTGGTCAGATTCTGTGAAGAGGGAGGCATGGAGGTGAGTGAGTTGGATACTCAGTCCCAGCTTAGGGACAGCCTGATCCAATGGCAAAAGGGTCAGTGGGATCTTGAGCACAGTGAGAGAGATAGGGCCCGGGCCGCACGTCATGAGGATGGTGAGTCTGTGGAGAGCCCTGAAGAATGTGTGTTGTATAATGATGACAGTGGATGGATATCAGCAGATAGTGAGGACCCCATAGATAGGGAGTCCCTTGCTGGGTCCAGTGTCAGTACCAGTGCCCCATCCCTTGTTCTGTCCCCAGAGGAGTGGTTGGATAGGAGGGAAGAGCGGGAGCATCAGCTAGCGATGGAACAGCTCAGGTTGGAGCACGCCAAGCTAGAGGCTGAAAGAGCCTTGTTCAGGGAGAAGGTAGCCCTAGAGGATAGGTTATCCCCTGAGTGCAGTTGTGGTTTTCTGGATTCCCCAGGGAGGGTGGAGTCCAGTGGTGGCAGCTTTTTAAATATAAGTGTAGACAGTCCCACTCCCAGTTCCCCAAGTATGGTACCTGTTTCCCAAGAGGAGGAGAACAGGTTGAAGTTTAGGAACCTTAGGAAACCACCTCACCAGGAGTGGGGGTATTTTGTGGATGACTGTTCTGATGCAATGTGGGATTGGATGAGGGCTAACTCGGACAATGAGGTGGACGAAGTGGTGAATATGTTCCTCAAAGAGCAGTTGCTCAGTGTTGTTTGTCCAGAGTTGCGCCAGCACCTGCTGAAGTTGAAATGTTTTTGTCCTTGGGACCTTGCAAAGGAAGCAGAGCGCTGGGACAGTGCGAGAGGTTCTTTAGAGTCACTAGTGAGTGATTCCAACAATAGTGGGTCAGGTGTCTTCCAGCCCAGTGTGGTGGAGGAGGGTGAGAGTAGCTCAGCTGGGTCCCTGGTTAGTGAGAAGGGTGTAGGGGCTGACTACCTGTCTCAGTGGAGCGGGAGTGAGTGTGTGACCGAGAGTCCCCAGATGCCCGAAGCCCTGTCACAGAGCCTGGATGGTTTCTTTAGGGAACACCAGGATGGGAACCTAGACTTGCCTGTTAGTTCACTTGAGGGAGATCTCCTAGTGTGTAGAGGACCTGGAGCATCTGTAAGCGGAGCTTCTATGGTTCTAGAGTCTGGCAGTACCGCTCCAGTAGGGAGGGTACAGGAGTCCAGCGAAAGGAGTGATTGGGGGATAGTATGTGAGTCCCCAGAAGTCCTGGAGTGCCAGGCATTGGTTCCACCAAAGGTTTTAGACCAGAGGTTGGAAGGCCAGGTTCAGGATCCGCCTGACCTGAAGGGTGGGACTACTGTAATCAGTGTCCTGACCAGTTCTTTTTCCAGAGGTACCGCCCCAGTTGGGAGGGAGCAGGACTCTGGAAGGGGGTGCAGAGGGTGAGAGAGCCCACCTCTGACCCCGGTGCAACCTGAGGGGTTAAACCCTAGGTTGGGAGAATGTTGTTTAGAGGGGACCCCTCGCAGGAGGAGGAGGAACACTAGGAGAAGAGGTAAGGGGAGGAGAGCCTTCCCTGAGACTCCTGGTCCACCTGAGGTTATAGACCCTAGGTTGGAGAACCAGTGGCAGTCTAGCCCTGTCTTACAGACAGGAAGAGTGGAGCATGGCTATTATGTGCCAGGGGTTACTACCCCCCACTTTGTGGGTAGGCAGGATCCAGTGGTACCTGGATGGCCTAGGGCCTGGTCCTCGCCGAGGGCAGCTGGAGAGTACCAGTGGGGTACCCCAGTTAGTCCCTACAGTAGTTTTAGAAGGAACCCTAGGGGTTCACCGTGGCGTAAAACAGGAGGGTGTCCCTGCAGTTGTGGGCCCGCATCCTTGTTTTATCGCCCCAAGCAGGGAAGCCCATCACGGTGGTGATTGGTCTGCCCTGCGTTTTGGCTGGAAGGGGGTTGTGTTGGACTTGGGCCTTAGGGCAGGTTCACCCCTAATCTTTTTGCTTTTATTTGTGACCCTGTGTAGTGATTTTTGGGTCTCTGCGCACTTTTTCCCTGTGTCCCAGAGTAAAGTGCGTGCGTGTAGTATGGCTGGCCTGCCCTCCCATAGGAATGCATGGAGAATGTGTGTGTCCATGTTAGTTCCTGATGTGTGGGGAGTGCAGGCTCGAGTTTAGTATGTATGAACTCGTGAGAATGAATGCTGCGAGATGGTGTATGCGGCATGTATGTGTCTAGAAGGGAAGTGCTACTTCTGGACATTGATGTATGTGTGCAGTGAGGGTGCTGGAGGGTGATTGGCTGGAGCTGGCTGGCATGCCAGGCTCCAGGAAGTCTGGATGGGTCTGCCCGGTGGTGAGTGTGAGATCAGCATGAGTGATGTGTGGGAGGAGTGCACCTGGGTCCTGGATGGGCTGGGTTTTTCCCCACACAATGCTGGCTCCGCCCCCCTGTGGTTTGTCTAACGACCCAAGCCTCCCCAGTGAATGAAAGGGGTGTTTGGGCCATCAAGGGTACTCCCCAGCCAGCAGCAACTGGTTTCCCCCCACCCTGCACCCTGAAGACAAAGGAATTTACAGTATAAGAAGGGGCTGTGTCCCCTTACAATTTGTTCTACTTTTGGATCCTTGCCAGAGGGGGCTGTTGCTGCTGCTGGGGCCAGGAGGACCGCTACTTGGAGTGTCTCCCTGCCTGGAGACCCAGTGTGCTGGCTCTGGCCCTGCCTTGCCCCCCTGCCTTCCTCCAGACCCTGCTGGAACCTTTGCTTTACTCTTAGCGCTTGGGAGCGCTTATTTGCCCACTAGCGCTGTGGAGCGCTTTTCCTTTTACTCCTAGCGCTGAAGAGCGCTTTATTTTACCCCTAAGCGCTGGGTGCGCTTTATTTTGATTCTAGCGCTTTGGAGCGTTTTGCCAGGCCGAGCGAGTGCCCACCTCACTTTATATTTAATTTGACGCCGGTGCCCACCCGGCATTGCCCCGTTGTTTCACCGCCGCAGTCCCAGGATCGAGGAGAAGGCGAGAGGAGGCAGCCGCTGACGTCACGAGGGGGCCGCGCTGGGATTGGCCCAGCCGGCGGAGATTCCCTCGCGTCATAGGACAGAAGCTCTGTGATTGGTCCCGACCTCAGGGACTCCCGTAGCGTCATCCCGGGGCCGCACAGGGATTGGCCAAGCCTCGAGGGCTTCCCCGTGTGCACCCAGGAGACCGCCAAGCCGCCCAGAAGGAGAGCCGACCGAGAGTGAGAAGCGCCGCCCGGGAAGCAGCCGGTGAGTGCGGGGGCGTGCCTCTTTGTTCCCGAGCGGCCCCAGTTGGCAGAGGGCCGCTCCAACGTGGGCAGCATTTCGTTGTGGGAGCCAAGGGCTCCGGGGGCAATTGATCTTTGTCGAGCCTGCGAGGCTCCCGCCCTCTGTATAATTACGAGCCCCGAGGCTCGAGGGGGCATTCGTTTTAAGAGCCCACGAGGCTCCAGGGACCTGCATTTGTTCTTTAAGCCCCGAGAGGCTCGAGTGCCGTCACCCTGGCCCATTGAGCCCTGAGAGAGGCTCTTGAGCGCCCATCATTGGTTTAGAGCGCAGAAGCTCTTTGGTGCCAGCACATTTGTTTTGCGAGCCAGAGAGGCTCTGGGGACACGAGTGTGGTCAGTAGCCCCGAGGCTCCCACACAGTGTCTCCTCCCCACCAGTGTTCTTGAGCCCACGTGGCTCCAACGTTTGCCTACCTGCTATTTACAACTGTCCAGCACTTAGTGGACAGTTGCTATGTTTAGGCTTTGTGTTCTGGCTGCCTGCGCAGCCTCCCCTGACATTGAGACTCAGGGCATTCCAGCCCCTTTCGAGGCCAGTTGGCCTGGGGGACAGTTCTAGTGTTGTGCTTCATGCACCCTGCGCAATTTGTGATTTACTTGTGAATTTGATTCCTGCGCAAATGTTCTACCTGCACCTCTGAATGTGTTTTAATGTTTCATGTGCCATTGTTTGTTATTACCTTTGCTAAAAGTGACCTGCTTAGGTGATTCTTTATGTGTTGTTCCCCTTTGCTAAAAGTGACCTGCTTAGAGGAATGTTTGTTGTTACCTTTGCTAAAAGTGACCTGCTTAGGTAATTGTTTATGTTTTATCCCCTTTGCTAAATGTGACTTGCTTAGGTGATTATTTTAGGTTTCCTTCCCTTTGCTAAATGTGACTTGCTTAGGTGATAGGTTTTCCTTCCATAGGTTCTGATGATAAGGTCCTAGTTCCCTGCGTGATTTCCCTACAGTGTTTAGGGTGGCGTAGGAGGTATTTACCCTTTACCAGTAGTTACTGGTGGTATGCTACATTAACTATTTTCTGTGTTACAGTCATTATATGTTTATGTGCTAAGTGTTATACCTACAAGTGTTATTTCTAAAAAGTGCATACCCCTGACAGTGGTCCAGGTGGCCCTGTCCTGTACATAATCCCTTGTAAATCTTGCCCGTGCCTGTTGGCACATTGTAAAGTATGTGTGTTATCTAATGTGTTTTTATTATTATAATACAAAGGCTATTTTTGATATAACCTTGTGTGGAGTTTCCTTTGTGGTGGGCCTAGGGTGTTGTCGCTGGGGTGCGCGCGCAAACGCTTTACACATCGCCTCTGAGATTAGCCTTGCTGCTGGCGTCACGTTACCTAGAGGGTGAGCAGGGGTTATCTTGGTGTGTGACTCCCTTGCCCTGACCTTAGAAATGGCGATCCCTGACTGACTCTGGCGTGAGCCATGGCCGGCTGGGGGTCCCGTTTCTAACAGGGTTGCAAAGAAGCCATAATCGATTTCAACTGATATAACACTTCCAATCTAAAAGTTCCATATCTGGGAAAAGTCTACTCTTCATTTCTGTCAGTCATCTTGCACCAGTTCTCGAGCCACAATATAGTGTGCAACCCAACATTTGTAGTCATGTAATGAGCTGGAGTATCCTTGGGCGTGGCCTCTTCTCCCCCTTTTCTTTTCTGAACAAATCTTGCAAAACTTTAAAACATTTCATGATGAAAACCAGCGTTTCTTCTCCAGCTTCACACTAATCACCCAATCCCAGCGCGGCACCTTCTGACGTCACTCGCCTCTGCTTTCGCAGCAGTTCCCCTCCTCTACAGCTCGTCTCTCACTCACATGCGTCCCAATCATACACTGAAATAATCACTTCCGACCAAGCAATCACTTCGCTGACTGTACGTCCACAATCTGACTGTACGTCCACAGTGGCGTAATTGTCACCGAACTGGCAACTGTCTGTCCACGAAACAACCGGACAATCACCTCACTGATAGGTTACAAACACACAGCAACTAACGACCAGCGTCAGTTACTCACACACTCACACATCCGTTCCCCCTATCTCGGTACCTCAACAATGGACGACAATTACTTTTGAGTGTTCAATACACCCGAACCACTTAAGCTACTCCGTGAGCCTAAGATTTTCCCGGACTGCGCGCGCTCACAGCCTGATATCCTTTTATACAACAGGCACTCCAACTTCGCAAAACATTACAACACAACACAACATATAAACACCGCAATCTAACAACATATAACCCTATTCATACTCACTCTCATACGAACTGCTGCTTTTCGCCGCACCGTCACTCTCTGTCGGTTTCCATGGAACACTGTCTTCTGCCGACAATTCACTGGGCAATCATCCTCCATTTCTATGGGCCTTGGGAAACTCTAATCGTAATCTAGATCTTCCCCCGCTCTAGAAGGGAACTATCCTACACTGCTACCAACTGGACAAGCTGGGATTGTCATCTAGATTTTACTTACCAATCTCTAGAATCCCCGGTCAGGTCGACTGGACCTTTTTCCCTGTCTTAGAAGCGTACAGGGAAGATTTCTACAAGCATAACTTTAAACAGCTTTACAACTTAAATCCAAATTAAACTCGAAGGACCACTGACTACAAACTGACGTTTTAAAGATTCATTACAAAGCCAAAAATAATTGAACATACAGACATCTCAGCAAAAGATTTAAGAAATAGACTGGTACTAGTACAAACATAGCCCTACGTAGGAGTCTCAGGCGACTCCGAATGAAAATCAAAGTCAATTCAAGCAGCATTAGGCATGCTATAATCGACAATGTAGGAAGTCTGGACGGCATTTACAGAAAGGAAAATAATTTGGTTAGACTGTCCCTGCACTAACTCTTAAGTGACATCCCTACTTAACATCACACCCAGTCAAGAATAAAGGTGTCAGCAGTGAAGACTTCCTAAGAAGTACACTCACTTTCCCATAAGTAACCTCAGCTACCGAGCTTGTTCTAAGATGCTCTTTCTTACACCTTACTCTGCCTTAAGTTCACAACTACCTACATCTTGCCTTCCCCTAAGCCCACTCTCTGACTCCTAGCCTGCTCTCTGCTAGAATCTGCTCTAGTCTGCCTCTCCACTCCGGACTGACTCTCCACCCTCGGGTGCTGTCCCTAATACAAAATCCCCAAAACAGTCGACACACCCAAAAACTCAACCTTCTGGCAGGTACCGATCCACGGATTTTTCCAATATGGCACCTCTCCATCAAGCATTCGTTGGAGTGTCCTTGGGTCTCAGGTACCTTCTTCGCTGAATATTGCACTCCCAAATTCCTTGGTGGCTCCTCTGCACTCGCGCCTACTATCCTAACTTCTAAACAATGGATCTTTCTACCTAACGAGTATTGTGGCCTTGCACCTGCAAACTGAAATACGTGAGAGCAACCTTGCAACATTCGAAGTTACAATTCTATATCTGCTGAGGACAGCCTTTCCCAATAAGGAGAAATCATTTTCTTCGACTAAGGCTAACCAAAAATATAGTTAGGCCTCTACTGGCTTCAGCATATCCCAGGCCTTTGCACGTTTAAATGCATTTCTAACATGACATGACATTACATTTCATCACTTTAAAGCAGTAATTTTATTTTCAACGTAAGCAATGTATCTTTCATATTAAAAGACTATGTTAATTCACTCATTAACAAGCATGTATATACTTCAATAAGGTACATCATTGCTAATACGACATCTCACATATGATTACATTTCTACGTTAAACAAACATTATTTTCTGATTAAGACACTACATTAGTCTATGATTAATAAACACACCACTACATATTGCACTGATTCCCCGCCTACTGTTACATTTCTAAACTACATTAGTAAAGTCCTCTAAATATGTGGGTGCTGACTACTCGTGATTATGATGCACCCCTACAAATCTTCACAGTAACCTGGCGCTCTCTCAGTACCCTTGTTACATTGCTTTCTTTCATTTCTGATTATGGGCTTTGTTTCTATAGTCATTTCAGCTTGTTCCATGAGCAGGGCAGCACAGCTCATAAAACAAGCTCAAATGACTATATAAAAAAAGCTAAAAATCACAAAACAATGTTGCTTGGTTAGAAGTAACAAAAAAAACAGAATTGAGCAGCTTGCTTTATTTCTCTGCTGCAGTTTACCATGTTCCCAGAGAGAAAGCTCTTGGCAGGGCCAGACTGGCCGTAGCGGGCACCGGGCATTTCCCCGGTGGGACGCCAGGGTCGGGCCGGTTTTGGGCCCCTAGGGGCCAATTTTGTTAAAGGGCCGTTTTTGGAGCATTGCTGCAATATTGGCCGCTGTAACAAAATCAGCCAAAACTGGCTGTGGCAAACAGCTCGGCCACATCCCCAACCCCCGGAGGGGGCGACCAAGCACTTTGCCAGGGCCGGTTTTTGTTCCCATTCCGGTCCTGGCTTTTGGGTCAAAACGTCAAGAAGAACTATTTAGCCTGGATTTAATATTGATACCCTATAGGGGGTAGTCGATCTATCTGGACACCACTCTCATCTGACTAAGGGAGAATTAACTGACGACATACATCCACCAAGCAGGCTTCATGGCTTTGGCTACATTGGATTTTCTCATTGTCATAGCCACTGAAGTATGATTATTTTGGGCACTAAATAGTGAAGAAATCTTCCCCCTTGAGGGGGCGTGGCTTGGCGTCAACTGCGATGGCGGCGTAGCTCTTGAGTTCCGTCAGGGCCTGCGACATAGCCCATAAAATCCGACATGACTCCAGCAGGCTAAGGGGAAAAGTACACAAAAAAAAGTTCCTGAGATTAAGGTGCGGGGGAGAGAATGTCTTTGGAGCCTCAGTGGTGAAAATAGCCGCAACATTGAACTTGCACTCCAGCCGACAGTGACGCAGCGGCCCCAGAGAGAAGGAGGCGGAGTCGCGTAACACACCAGCCTACAGTGAGATCGTGAGGCTGGGGCTCTAAACTGAGCGAGGTCTGCGGCGTGCGGCCTGAAACTGGACGCTCATCACTTCGGCTATAATACCTCATGAGGTGAGACCCGAAGAGTCTGTCTACAAACCTCGCCCCCCCCACCCCCGGGAATCGCCGTATCCCGCCTCACGTGGCAACGATGCACTGCGGGGGCACCAGAGACGGAGCAGGGGGGCGCCCATGGGAATGTCCTAAAGTGCAGTAACCGTGTGTGAGAACCTGGCCTGCAGCCAAATATCCCACCATACGACGGCAGCTTCAGACCACCGGAGCGCCTATTACAGTGAAAGACGGCCTACACAGTGTTAGACTCAGCCATCACACCAGAGGAGGTGAGTCCTAGTGAGCCATTCGACTCCTACCCCCCCGACATGCTAGAAGCGCCAGCTTGAGTGGTGCTAAAGGAAGAAGAATGCTGTCAAAAATCTGGCCAGCAGCCGGACATCACCGCCTATAAACGGCGGCATTAGACCATTGAACTTGATAAAGATGGTCAGGTTGTGCAGTGCAGACACAAGAAGGTGGCGTGGGACGATGCAGAAAGGAAAGGAGTGACACACATGACAAACGGCTGGACGTGCTGAGGACCCCTCCTTGCTTGTCAGCGTGAGGCCAATTACAATATCAGATCAATGCTCCTTGAAGGCCGTTGCACTTCCGCCCTGAGGAAGGTTGGAATCCTTCTCGAAAGCAGACTCCTTGGACGGCAACAGATACTGGCCTAGGGTGGTGACAACCCTTGCCCACTACGCAATGCCTGGCCTAGGTATCACACTGCACTATGACAAAGCCTAAGGGAGGTACGGCGTCCGTCCAAGTCAACCAGATGGACAAATATGTGGTACCATGACAGCCCACTGCGGAAGATGGAGCACGTGACGAAACCATAACCGCGGAAAAAACATCCCTCAGTTCAATAATGGTGGCGATACAAACAGTTGGAACTAACCTGGAAACGAAAATTGATAAGGTCACGATCGAGATGAACTTTATGCGTGCTGATATGCAGAAAACGTCTGAAAAGGTCATTGCCAAGGAAGAAAATATATTGGAGTTGCAGGCTGCAACATGTAAGCTGGAAGAAAAGGTTAAAAAACTGGTCTACCAAACATAAAGAAATGTCGCTACACCTGGATGATCAGGAAGAGCGTGCCCGTCGCAACAACATACAGGTGGTAGGGGTACTTGAAGAGGCAGAGGGTCCCAGTATGGATCACTTCCTTGAAGACTTCATCCTGCATCACCTCAAGCCCAAAAGACTGTCACCACTGTTCTCTATAGAAAGGGCACATAGTGCCCCAATCCTGAAACCCAAACCTTGTGCGCCGCCTCGAACTATCATAGGGCGCATTCTAAATTTTCGCGACCGGGATGCAATCCTGCAAGCAGCTAGAGTCAACGGAGACCTCCACTACAATAACGCGACAATCTGTTTCTTCCCAGACTTCACTCTGAAAGTACAGTAAGAACGATGATCCTTTGAAGGGAATAAATAGGCGGCTCTTAGGGACACAGATGTACATTATGTTTTTTTCCAGCTAAGTTGAAAGTAATTGATGGGGACAAATCTTGGTTATTCCTAATGCCGGAGGAGGCACAACGCTGGCTCAACAAAGGCCCATCCCAGACGCATAGCTGCAGAGAAGCCAATGCCTTAAAAACTCTTTACACTGATGTGGAGACAGACTGCGCTCGCCTTCAAGATCCAGAAGTTCCCGCTCTGGCAGCTCTGGCAGTGATACAGCACGCACTGGAAAATGAAAGACTGCATGAAGTCCACTGGTCTGTAGCTATTTATCTTATTGTCCCTTTGCATTGTGGGGGGTCTCCCGTTCTTTTGACACAATAGGTTCCTCTCTGCCAACTCAATACTAGACTGGCATAATGCTGAATGTGCAATGGAACTCTAGAGAAAGTGTTCCTGACCCTCAAAACTGTTGGGGCATTGTTGCGGGCCCGGGAGGAAGAGACTATTGGGCACTAACACTGCACAACCCTACGTTTAATGTTTTTTGTTCTTGGGACAATAGGCACACTGCTATTGGGGTGGTGGGTAGTTCAGAACCTACTAGGCAGGGATGCAGGGAGGGGGGATTTGTTCTTCATGGGTTGGGTAGGGAGGGTAACGTCCACCATGTATGGTCATGATGATGAAACTTTCACTTAGCCCCCGTCGGAACGGGAAATGTGTTTTTATGCTTATGACATTAGTCCTCCTGAGTAGGGGCGAAAGAGTGACAAACTTAGATGTAAACAATGTATATTTGCAATATGGGGTTTTCTTGAATGTTAACGGTTTGATAGTTACCGATCTGCAAACACTGACACAGGGTCATTACGGGACTAGGCTCCTATTGACCCTTTCTATCCAACATGTCACAAACACTCACACCTTCTATGGCATCGTCTGATCCAATGACACAACGCACCACAACGCCAACGTTATCGTTCCTCTCCTGGAATGTCAATGGGCTGAGGGACAAGATAAAACGTGGACTGGTGCTACAATATCTGAAAGGCATGACCCCGGCAGTCTTACTGATACAGGAGACGCACCTGATGGGATCTATGTGTAAAGCCCTTGACCGGTGGGGGTTTCAATTGGCAGTACATTCAGAGTTCACCAGGGGATCTCGGGGGGGGGGGGGGCGGATTTTAGTTCAAAAGCGATTCCCTCTCATTGTTCACCGCACTTTTAAAGATGACCAGGGCCGATTTGCAGCAATCTCGATTCAATGGGCGGGTCGTCTGCTTAATTTAGTGACTGTCTATATCCCACCCGCCTTACATTCCCCCGCCTTCCAAGATCTGGGTAAATTCCTCCTAAAGTTGCCGGAGGGGGGCCTAATACTAGGGGGAGACTTCAACATGACCATAAATGACGCACTGGACCATACGCCTGCCCACTCCCAACATCGTATAAGGTCACCGCTGGATGACTTTTTGGAAGCCCATGGTCTATTGGACATCTGGAGGTTCCAAAACCCACGTCAGAGACAATACACCTTTCACTCGGGTGCTCATAATAGCCTCTCCTGCATAGACTACATATTAAAAGTTCTAGACAACATGGGGAGGATGGGGGAGACCACACACTTATCCAGAGGGATCTCTGATCACTCCCCTGTACTGGCAGAGCTTCGGGCACTCTGCACTACTCAACGTCGTATGTACCCCATATATCCAGGATTCCTCCTAAACTCAAAAATTAAGAAAGGTTTAGTCACTGCAACCAAGCAATACTTCCAAGAAAATGAGGCATCAGTCTCCTCCCCGTTAATGCTGTGGGAAGCATACAAACCAGTGATACATGGACAGGCCATCTCCCTCATCGAGGGACATAAAAAAGAAAAGAAAAATGCAATAAAGGCCTTGGAGCATGAGGTGCAACAGTTAGAGTCCCAACATGCCGTGGGCCCCACTGACGCTACGGCGCATACACTACACATGAAAAGACAGGAATACAATGAATACCTTTGGGAGGACGCCAAGGCCCATCTACAGGCAGTCCAACACTGGATCTATGAATCTGGGGACAAGGTGGGCAAACTTCTTGCTTGGTTAGACAAGAGGGAACGGGCGAATAGATGGATAGCGCAGATTAGAATGGAAGCTGGGGATGTCACATCAGGCCCACAAGAAATAGTGACTGCAATAGCGCAACGCTACGAATGAGTCTACACATCCACGAAAACCACTACAGTCCAGGAAGCACTCGCATTCCTTAAAGGCATCCACATGCCGAGGCTCACGCCTTAAGAAGCTGAGGGTCTAGAAGCAGACATTACGGTAGATAAACTCAAGGCGGCCATCTCAAAGATGCAATCGGGTAAAGCCACTGGTCCTAATGGCATCCCAATAGAACTATATAAACATACAGCGGAAAAGATAGCCCCATACATGCTGTAAATGTTCAAAATGAGTCGTCCCATAGGAACACTCCCCAAAGATCAGTGTCTGGCAACCATGCACAAGCCAGGCAAACCGGCGGTGGAATGCACATCATATCGACCGATCTTGTTAATCAATGCAGAAGTAAAAATCTTAGCCAAAACATTGGCCCTTAGGCTCACACCCCATCTCGTCAAACTGGTGCACCCGGATCAATCCGGCATTATGCCAGGCAGAAACACATCTTTGAATCTCAGACGCCTGCATAGCATACTGGGTCAGAAACATACAGTTCAGGAAGACTCTGCGGTCCTCTCACTGGATGCAAAAATGGCCTTTGACTCAGTGGATTTGGCCTTCTTATTTGCGGTCCTTCAACATTTAGGGTTTGGACTGAAGTTTTGTTCCTGGATACACCTGCTCTACACCAACCCTGTGGCGCATGTAGTCACCAATGGACACATATCACGGGAGATTACTCTGGGTAGGGGAACGGGACAGGACTTCCTACTGTCACCCTTATTGTTCGCATTAGTCCTGGAACATTTGGCAGCTTGGGTTAGGTGGGATCCCATGGTCGGAGGTTTAAAATGGAGGGAGGGATGGGAAGATCGTATCTCCCTCTATGCAAATGATGTTCTACAATATATAGCCTCACCTACGCGATCCCTCCACGCACTACATCTGCGCAGTGTTCAGATCGGTGTCCGGGTATGACATTAATTGGAATGCGTCAATACTCTACATAATACATGGACAGCCTCCACGTCTCCCAAAGGGATGCAAGGTGCAGATAGTCACAGATAGTTTCAAATACCTCAGCATACATGTAACGTCGGATCCGGACACATTCTTAACACTTAACTTGCAAGCCCCACTGCAAAGGCTGGAGCAAGACATCAAGCATTGGAGAGCACTGCCACTCACCCTACTGGGTAGGGCAGCTCTTTTCAAAATGATGGCCCTGCCCAGATTTTTATATGCTCTGCACAACATGCCCTATCCAGTCCCTGACTCATATTTTAGAACAGTAAATGCGGAGGTCGCTACTCTCCTTTGGAATAACAAACCGGCAAGAGTGGCAGCGAATAAACTACTCAGAAGCTGGTATGATGGTGGGATTGCCCTACCGGATATCAAGGCGTACTATTGGGCTTTGCAACTCACAGTTATCAATCAATGGCTTCATGTACCCGACACAGGCCCTGCCTATCGCCTAGACAAAATGACCCTGGAGAAAGGAGGCATTAACTGGGCGCATTATAATAAATGGAAAGCCCGTGACCTCATGGGCCCAACGGCACACACAATTTGGGTATTGTGAATGGTTACCAAGCACCTGGGCTGGTCAGATAGACTGACACTGTGGGACACAGGCAAATTAGGAACATTGGGAAAAAGCAAAGGATTTCAAAAATGGGATCTGATTGGAATCTACCAGCTGGAGGACCTCTGGCATAATGGAGAGGTCGTCAGTTTTGCCTACCTACCAGAGCACTACATGATGGCTCCGGGCAAACAATTTCGATATATGCAAAATAAACATGCGATAGACGCAGCCCTCCCAATGGCAGAAATACTCCCAGAATCATCCCCTTGAGAGGACCGACTTCTTACCGATTATCTACACAAGAAAGCGAACTCGCTCACCTATAAAAAAAAACAACAATAACCGGACGGACCCACTTGACTGACTTAGGGCGCTATGGCAGACAGCGGTTGGAGAAATGGACGACCCCGACTGGCGAGAGGAGATGGCATCGCCTAAAGAGGTGGCAATATCCTCTAGACTGTGGGTGGTACAGTTTAAAATATTACACAGGACCTACTATACATGGGTAATATTGCACAAGATGGGAAGAACTCCAGATCCATACTGTTTGCGCCTCTGTGGCACGGTAGATACCTTTTACCACCCCTTGTGGGAATGCACAAAGCTTACACCATACTGGGTGACAGTGATGGGAATCATCACGGAGGTCACTGAGAAGCAGACCCCGCCTGAGCCTAAAAGCTGCCTCCTCAACTTCTGGGGACCAACAGACCTTAATCACGCTGAACGTCACTGGGCAACGATGGGCGTGATAATAGCCAAACGAAACATAGCACAAAAATGGGTGGCAGGAAGTATACTGACTTTACTGGACTGATGTAGAGATATGATATAGCAATGGTAACAGAGAAGGCCACATTCACTCACAGGAAATGCCCCAAAAAATGGGGAAGGGTGTGGGGCAAATGGAACATATATAGAGGGAACATCTGTACAGCTCCGGGGTTGGACCAAGACTCAGACGAGGACATATAATATTACCGCAATCATATAAACGCTGTGGTCCTTGTGAAACTGTATACCGAATGACTGTATGTGCATGACAACATGTTGCTAACATTGTATACGCAGATCTTTTGTTGTTTCAATAAAAATTTATATAAAAAAAGAAGAAGAAAAAAGAAATCTTCCCTCTTTTTTACTTTTCTCTCTTATCACTGTGCACATGAGCACTCCTTAGAACACTTTTTCTCTCACACTCTGTGGAGCAACCTTTGTTTAATGAATTTAATGTTCCGTTCTACTAAATGGACTATAAATGAATCTTTGATATATAAATAATATACTTTGATTATAGAATTCAACATTGAGTGTGATTTATTCATTCTATTTTCTTTGTTCTTTGCTCGCTGTCTTTGCAAATGAATTGTTGCATCTTATGTTAATTACATACTGTTTAACACATCACAGGGGACCCATGATCTAGCGAAGTAGTCAACACCCCTTCCTGCTGTTGGCCACCATCCTCCTTGGCCCTTTGGCGGTCCGCTGGCCCCATACATCCTCTCCTCACTTCTCACAAGCAATAGGCAAAGCAGGGAAAAATAGACTGTTTCTCTCAACAATCCCTCAATGGGCCCTCTACAGGCGTCTTACAGTGTGAATAGGCAGCCCACCTGTTGTGCTCTGGTGGCTGCTGAGAAAGGCCAGCATGCAGATGCTGTCTTGTTGCAATCCTCCACACCTTGAGCGCTGGCGAACCACAGATGCAAACGGTGTGCATAGTCCATGTAAACTGTAGGTGTGCTGGTTGACCCCGCTAGTTGATCCCTGTTAGACCCGGGATCCCTGGTTGGCTGAGGTAGGTACCTTAGGCCAAATAGGGACCCAGGGTTCCATGTCAGGGAAAGGAAGGTCACCTTCTGAGATAGCCAATCCCCCCCCCCTTTGGTAGCTTGGCACGAGCAGCCAGGGTTATCTTCAAGGCAAGTGTGTAATGTATTTGCAACCACGCTCACAGCAACCCAATGAGGACACCACAAATGAACTCCAAATGAGTTTTATAAAAATTAGTATAAGATTTATATAAAAAGATATACGATAAGACCACACAATATAAATCCAACATATGAGTTTGTGTACTATTTCTCCTGGCCGGTATTAATGAGCACCTCTAAACATTTCTCCTGTAATCCTAATATCATGTTATACAGTTCGTAATGCTAGAATCAGACACTTTTGCAATGTACAAATAATGAAAGGCATTACACAGCAATCAGACACTCTGCAATATAAAAAGAATGCAATGCGTAACGCAATAATCAGGCACTTTGCAAGGTAACAATAATGCAATGCTAATACAACCACCAGGTATGCCGTTATGCAGAAATAAGGCAATTTGTAATACACTAATCAGGTCATTCGTTATGCAGGCATAATACAATGCATAATATGCTAATCAGGTAGTTCAAAATGCGGAAACATTGAAATGCGTCATATGACAATCAGGTAGTTCGTTATGCAGAAATAATGCCATGCGTCATACACTAATCAGGTAGTTTGTTATGCAGGAATAATGCAATGCATAATACTCTAATCAGGTACTCTGTTATGCAGAAATTATGCAATGTGTAAAATGACAGTCAGGTACTCCGTTATGCAGAAATGGAATAATGCGTAATACACTCAGGCCCGATCACCGGGCCTCAGGTGGTCTCTCCGCCTCTCCTTCTGACTTACAGTCAGCCTCTCAACGGTTGCCATCAACACGGCTATGATGGAATCCAAAGTGCAACTCCGCACTCTGGCCCCCTGTACTGCCACTCCCTTGGCAATATGGGCCACGATACGAACCGAAGCAGAGGCTCGCGCTGCCAACACGAGAGAGAGGCCCAGAGCCACTCCCTCTGAGCGTGCCCCCGCCCCAGGAGTCGACACACGTTACCTGGGGGCACAAACACACTCTCCTCTCCTCGTCCAGTGGCTGGGCCTCCAATGCAGCTTTGTGAATTGGCAACGGCTGCTCGGGCCGGCAACTCAGCTCCTCAGGGACTGCCGGTCCCGGCCGCTTCAGTTACGAAGATCTTAGGCTGCTACAAGCACACGCACACAGCTTCGCTGAGTCTTCCTTAAGCTTTGGGTGCACGATCACTGGGCACTCCACACATAGGTCTCAGGCTGCATGAAGATCACGTGCACAGCGTCGCCGAGACTCACTTTAACTCCGGTGCACATGATAACTAGGCAAATCCTCACGAAGGTCTCCCGGTGCACAATGCACCCGCACACAGCGTCAATGAGACTCACTTGGATTCCGGTGCACACGATAACAAGGCAAATCCTCATGAAGGTCTCCCGGTGCACAACGCACCCGCACACACAGGGTCAATGAGACTCACTTGAATTCCGGTGCACACGATAACAAGGCAAATCATCATGAAGGTCTCACAGTGCACAACGCACACGCACACAGTGTCAATGAGAATCACTTGGATTCCGGTGCACCCGATCACTGGACAATCCTCACAGAGGGGTTCAGGCTGCACAAAGCACACGCACACCGCGACGCTAATCCTTGCTTGGACTCTAAGTGCCCACGATCATAGGGCACGCCTTATTCAGCTGCAACAAGCACGCACTCACAGCGTCGCTGTGACTCTGATGGAAACTTTTATGTTCCTGTGTTTTTACGAACAGGGAGCCAGCTCACCTTGGGCCCTTGGGGATAAGTTACTTCAGGACGCAGCACACAGCAAAGTCCTTTCAAGCAGGGGGATACAGCACACAGCAAAGTCCCTTTAGCCTTTCCATGCTTAAAACAGCAAACTAGAGGCCAGCTCCAGAACACACAGCAAGGGTCAGTCTATCCTTCAGTCTCTTCAGTTGTTTCTTCCTTGGCAAAGGTCCTCTTGACCACGAAATAGCTCCAGTCTTGTTCACACTTGATCAAGCCATTCTCCAAAGTTCCAGGGTTTCAGCTCTCATAGTTATACCCCTCATTGGCTTTGAAGTCATTGTGTTCAGGGGGCACTGACCCCTGTTCAAACCAGTTCTAGGTGCCTCCCTGCCAGTGACACCTTCCTTTGATTGGTGGGGGTCTGGATTCTCAAACACTCAGCAGGAGATGGGACAATTGTTTTATAGCAGCAACCCAGGTCTCTTCACCTCTAGGGGCCTCCTCTCCCCCTACACTCCAGTTGCAGGTCAGCCTGTTGCTGTCTCACCTCCTCCCCTGGGTCAAGACATTCCCCAGATCCTATTGCTTTCAAATCCAGACAGTCAATCCACAACCAGGCAGAGACACACGAAAATGATAGAGCACAAAAACTCAGCCACTTCTAAAAGAGTGGCTTCTAAACACACAATGCAAAAACCACCTTCATAAAAAGATGTGTTATTACATGGTGAGTTCAGGCATACTAAACTTCACCTCTCCATCTTAAGCCTCTGGGAAGATAGGCTGGAAAACATGATACACAGCCGTCCCATTCTATCCTATGGGCAAGATGGCCTTTCAACAGTGGAAAACGAAATGGAGATTATTTCCCTGTCAGGACATGGTACACACCTTGGTACATGTCTTACCTTTCACATGCACTGCACCCTGCCCAGGGGGTACCCTGGACCTACCATAGGGTTGTCTGATGTGCATAGAAAGGGAAGGGTAAGGTCTGGCAAGTGGGTGCACTTGTCTGAACAACATGGCAGTTTAACAAACTGCGCGCAGGCCCTGCAGAGGCAAGCTGAGTTCCCTTTTTAAGGCTACTTGTGTGGGTGGCACAAGTAGTGCTACAGGCCCACTAGTAGCATTTGCATTACCAGCCCTGGAACACATAGTGCACTTTACTAGGGACTTTACTTGTAAGGCAAACATACCAATCATGGACAACCAATTACCATTACACTTTATAGAGGGAGCACTTGCACTTTGACACTGTTTAGCAGTGGCGAAGTGTCCAAAGCATCTAAGTTGGCAACACCATGTCAGAAAAAAGGTCTGGGGGAAAGCAAAAAGTGTAGGGAACTTTAGTCAAAAAGGGCCAAGTCCTTCACTCCCACATTGCCCGTTGATGTTCATACACTAGTACGTTCTCCAAAAAAAACACAGGCATCTAACTACTATTCCAATATAGTGCATAGTAGTTCAGGGCCCAAGAGGGGCACTGAATCAATGACTGAAAAGTGTCTACAACACCAATAGAGTTGCTTCCTTCTCTCTGCACCATATTTTAAAGGGCAACTGGACACTGCACTGAAAGACCCAAGGTCTGCACCATCCCCCACCCATATGGCAGATTCCTATGACCTTGCCTGTGGCTGGGGAAGCAGACATCTTAAAACCCCCTGCTGAGCAAGACAGCAAGAGCCCTTATGGTGGCAAATGCCAGGCACGGTGACTCAGTGAGCTGAACTCTCACCACTGAAATATGGAGGCAAAGGTTGCATGTTTGACTCCTGGCAAGGTCAACCCACTCTTCTGAGATGTGAGATCAGTAAACTGAGGGCCATATTTACAAGCCCCTTGCGCCGCCTGTGCACCCCTTTTTGTGACACACCGGCAGTGCAGTGTGGTGCTCCATATTTACATGGACATGTAAAGCCACTCTGCATGACTCTTCATGTCCTTGTAAATACAGCCCCATTTTCAGGCAGCACTTTGAATGAAAGGGGCGTTCCATGGGTGTTGCTGTGGGTGTTCCCATGCAACACCCATGGATTCTGCCGTATTCCCAGATTCACAACATTTTGTAAACCTGGGTATGCATCATAATCCTACGCGTCCCCAGGGGAAGCGTAAGGAGGCGCAACGAAGATAAATACTATTATTTCTCCCTTTTTCTTCCTCCTTCTATGTGTGCTGCATTCTGCAGCACACATAGAAAGAGGAACACACTTCTTGTGATTAATTTTATGCAGGAATGTGTCCCTTCCTGCACAAAAACAATCAACTCCGCAATGCAGGCATCCTTGTTCCATTGTGCAAATGTGCCTGCGTTGGTGCGCCAGTGCAGGAGAGAGCTCAGGGACATGTCATATTGTTTTAAATATGACTCCGCGCTTTGCTTCGGAAGTAACGCAGCGAGGCGCGGCCAAATGGCTTGCGGCACCGCGCTGCGTTACTTCATTGGAAATATGGCTCTGAGTACTTTTAAAATGGTTAATAGTAGCACATGCCATTTTTAACACTTAAAACAGCTGAAGTGCCTATAAAGGACAAGCTTTTACTACAATTAATTATCCTGTGACCCACTGGTGACTCCATTCACCCATCACCGAGGAGTTTATCCTAGGTATGCATTTAAAAGAAGCCTTGGTAACTTGCTAGATACATAGGACCAATCTATATGGTTTATATACATTTTACACTCCAACATAAAGATGCGGCCTTAGATAACCCGACAGCTAGTTAAGAGGAGCAGATGTCTTTTCATGTATTTATAAATTCACTACATTCCTGATTAGTACAGTCCAACGTAAGCTGCCCTATTAGCAGGTGCTACGGATGATGTCAGTGGGCTGAGGATAAACACACGAGGAAGCCTCTGTACAGACTTGTACTAATCTTTTTTCCAGACAATTTCTATCTACAATCCCTCTGAGAGCTCCGAAATAAAAAGCTGGTGAACTGTTTTGCAAGGTAATATCGGTGAAAGTATTTTCTACCTTTGGCTCCAAGGGCCATATGTATGAAAGTACCGATTTGCGATTCTGAAATAGCAATATCGCTATTTCAGAATCGCAAATTGGTATGTATGTACAAATTCGCTTTTTTTAGCGAATTCTTAGTATTCCTTAATTGCGATTCGCAAATTGCACATGTGGCGTACATACATGCCCAAATGGCACTTTGAAAAATGCTGAAATGTGCATTTTTCAAAGAAATCTTAACTTACCACCAACTAGAAGTTGGTGGTAATTTGCAATTCCTTAAGGGCATTTTGCTAATTTTTTTGGGCTTCATACATTGCATTTAAGGAATCGCAAAATTCCTTAAATACAATTGCAAAATAAGGATTACTTATTTTGCATGCAGATTTGTGTGATACATGCCATTTACCGAAAATGCGCTCCCAAACGCCGAAATTCGCAGAACGCATTTGGGCTTGATACATATGGGCCCAAGTTGCATTGTTCCCAGAAAATAAGAAAAATAATGCTAATATATTAATAAAAAGAGAAACCGTTCAGTGAGAATGAGTTTGAGAGTTAAGACCACCTTACCCACAAAAGTTATTTCTGACCATAGGCGCTGGAAGTAAGGGGAAGTAAGGGTGCTGGGGGTGCTGCAGCACCCCCAGATTAAGCTAGAGTTCAGAAGTTGAATGAGCAATACATATGCCTTTTTGTTTATGTTATCACATTTGATGTGCTTCAAAGACAGATGTCAAATGGCAGGTTATGTTTTCTGACAAATTGCTGCTTATTCTTTTAAAGTGGGGACTCATGTCTACTGCTATTTTTCTGACTGCAGAGTGAGAGGATTTTGTAAAGTGAACTATTTGAGAATCTTCCTGGAGTATAGGGAGTGCAAAAGGAAAGACTTTAGGATATCATTTTTTTTCTAACACACAACACAATTTAAAAACCTACAAATAGAATATATTAGCAGACAGGAATGCGCAAACGAAGCACATTTTTGGTAAATCTGAAGTGTGATGAAATAAAGATCTCAATAGGATCAAACAAATCAAAACACTTTAGTTACTGATGCACAAATTAGAAATATTCACTGAAACCGATTCCCACACTTTATCATTTGTGCACCATATAGTTTCATCAGTGAAACTGTATGTCTATGCACATGTAATCAGCATTTCAATGAACATATGCTGTCGATATGACCACGCAATACTTTGATCAAAATATTTGCAACACTGTGCTCCAAAATCCATCACCCGCTATTTATTACACACTTGCCACTCTTCTGCTGAAAACATTTGATACACTTGTTCTTTGTGTGATAGTTGGAATTTTCACATTCCCTTTGAATTCAGTGATGTACCATTGATGGCCACACCCTCACTATGAAAAGTTTTACTGACTACAAAAATACCAATAACACAAAATCCACTTTATTCGCACTTGGAAAGTGAATAGCACACAAGCCAAAAGCACCTAATGGATATCAGAAGCACTTTTAATTATGGCGCTGCCCACTCAAAACAGGGTACGTACTTGCACACATGGCTGCATCTATTATCACACTTTTATGCAGCATCCATGCTTATGAGCAGCGACACTCACAGATGCCCATGGACTGCATTCTGGGGAATTAGTTGCCCCCTGTGTCAGGAGAACTGGGAGGGGTGGTCGCCACAGGCACCCTAACAGTTACCTTTTCTGGGGGTAACACTCTCAATCAGAGGGTATGGGACCTCAGAGGGGGAACAGGATGAGGGAGAGTCCACCCCTGTCTCTTGTTCAGCCTCAAAGTACAGACTCTGGGCTGAGTGACCAGTCTCAGGATATCACCCCTTAATTGGTGGAAGGTTAAGTGGAAAAAGGGTGCAAGGCACCTGGGGCTACTGCCCCCCACTTTAAGAATCCACAGAAGTCAGAGAGCCCTGGAAGGTCTGGGGCTAAGCTCTTGACACTGACAACTGTCAGTGGCCTCTGTTGTTTGTTGTCCTTGCCATCAGAGTTTTCCCTGGGTTGGGGACAGAAGTCAGACCCCAAGGTGTGGAATGGGCCACATCACACTGTTGGCCGAAGTGGTACGTCTGACTACTTGGCTGCATCTGTAAGGAATGTAAGATTAGGTGCTGCACAGATGGGGCCTACATATGAGGAGATAGGTTCCCCATGGATCAGTTCAGTGACCCTGCGAGTATAGATAGAGCGATCCAACTGGGTTCAGCGAGACATAGACCTGGCAAGTGCCCCTGCAGTTGTAGACCATTGTCCATGTTCTATCGCCCAAAGCAGGGTAGTCCATCAAGGTATGGATTAGTCTACCTTCTTTTTAAAATGGTGGAGGGTTGTGTTGGAAATGTCCCTTTCTGAAGGGTCACCCTCAAACGTTTTGCCTTCCCCGCCTCTTTTTGCTGATATCGTTTTTGTTGGATTTAGGATTCTGGGCACTTTACCACTGCTAGCCAGTGCCAAAGTGCATATGCCCTGTACTCAAAACATGGTAACATTGGCTTATCCACAACTGGGAAATTTAATTTACTTTACAAGTCCCTAGTGAACTGCACCTCAATATGGCTTAGTGTCAAAGGGAGCATCAGATTTTCGTTTTCTAGACTGACAAACAAGCACTAGATCTCCTCTAGTGAAAATAATGTCTGTTGCATGTCAGCGCTTGTCTGCATAGGCCTTCATTTTTCTTTAACAATCCAAGTCTTTTATACCGGTTCTTCCTCTGGTCTTGATCTTCTGTTGGTCCATTGAGTTAACATGGTCATAATGGCTCTCCCGAACATCAAGGTTGCAGGGCTTTCTCCTGTGGTCAAGTGAGGGGGGGAACAGTGACAGTAAGCTTGAAGCGTAGAATTAAAAACAATCTTACGGTTTAGCTTTTCCAATACAGCACTTTGAACAGCTTTCTTAAGAGTACTCATTAAAAGTTCGACAAGGCCTTTAGCCTGTGGCCAAAGAGATGTGCTCTTCTGATGCTTCACATTAAGACGACTGTGAAAAGTCTCTGAATTCTCGACTGTTCAAAGGCCGGCCATTGTCAGATTTTAAGATCGCAAGAACACCCCATGTTGCAAAGATGGCATCTAATCTCTTGATGACTCTTTCTTGAGTGACAGATGAGAGATCTTAAATCAATGAAAAACTGGAGTATTCATCAACAATCACCATCATGTGCGGTCCATTGTCAAGAGGACCAAAAATGTCAAAGGCAATTCTTTGTCAATCACACAATAATCCTTAGTCTATTCAAAGAGTGTCCCTTAATGTATGAACACTACAAGTCTCAAGTGCTTGAGAAATAGAGTACAGAGGACAAACAGAAAAGATTTTTATAGAAGCCAGAGTCAAAATGCAGAATGAAGGGCCATCATTTGGATGACCTAAAAGAAAAGAAGATCCGTAAGGGATCATTGGTGTCCCATCATTTCACATTACGTGCACAGTGTCATCATCTGGGATGCCAAACAACTTTATTTCGCCCTACCTCCATCCAGGAGGGGGACAAAAGAAAAAAGTTGTATCCTCTTGTAGGGTTCTTTACAGGAGAATAGTCTAAGAGGGAAAAACTCTCTTATGTGAATAGTGCAGTGCAAGAGAATAAAAGGAAAATGTGAATTAAAAAAGGATACACAACGGAGACTCAAAGCGTCGATAACTCTCTTAAATCTGATCTCACAGATGTATTCCTATCTAAAAACAGTGAGATAAATAATTTAAGAGCAGTTGAGATACAGCACTGCTCTTCTGGTCGACATGTTTCAGCTTACGGGGCAAAACTCCCTAGCTTTCTTCAGGACCTTGATGCTTCAAAGAAGAAGCTTTGTCACTGCCAGCAAGTAACTACTTATACATACTGTTTATCAAAGTCACATCTTATGTAATCCATTTTCAAATCCTCCATGTGGACATGATGTATCTGACATCTGAAAAATAAATGAGGAAGAAACTGCATCTCTTGTCTATCAAACTAAAAAAAACACATTCATTAAATAGTTTTGCAATGGTAAACTTACCAGTGCGCTACGAGGACTAGGCCTCACCTCTCTTAGGCATCAGCGTTTGTCAAATAGGCCCCTGCTCTGTGGACAAAATAATCCAAGGTGCAGGGAGAAAATGTAATTATTACAAACCAGTTATATAAAGAAAACATTGTTCCGAACAATAATGCCTGTGACCTATATGTGTATACTAACAGGGATTATTTCAACATAATTACGGTAGTGTGTGAGTATTCTTAACCCAAACCTTGGCCAGTTCGTGGTATAGCATATGAACCATATGTTCAATAATTGTATTTGATTGGTAATGCCAGTCTTGTTATGAAACGGTAGATGAATCCTGATATTGCCAACTCTGACAATTTTTAAACAAGGAGTGGCTTATGTCAAAGAAGCAGCTGATGTAAGACACAGTGTTTAAGCGAAAAAACTACAAAGACATCTAAGCCCTCTTGCCTCGCTTGCATAGACATATATATCTGGTGGAGCAATGTGTTTACAGATGTCTGCTGTTCCCTTGGGGCCTTACATGAGA
Organism: Lissotriton helveticus; assembly: GCF_964261635.1. Taxonomy (NCBI): domain Eukaryota; kingdom Metazoa; phylum Chordata; class Amphibia; order Caudata; family Salamandridae; genus Lissotriton; species Lissotriton helveticus. The sequence goes on along the minus strand of NC_136067.1, from coordinate 1,903,497,607 downwards.
ATTTTTCGAAAGCTCTATATTGCAGTTGAACTCCACTGCATATAGAGTAAAATACAAAACTTATTTAGTGACGGACGGGCTGTTAAATCTTAACGGGAACTTTAGCTAGTACATTGGAATCAGCTAGCAACTTCATACATGGGACCCAGGAGCAAAACAAAGACAAGCGGACAAGCGGAGACCAATGTGGAGAAAGCTTGATAGTCAACTTAAGTCAGAAACAATTGACAGACAATGAGATATTAGTCCTCAATCGAGGCCTTGATTTGTTCAAACGAACCCTGGAGATGCCTTTCAAGTGAATTGCGAATTGGCCCAGTTTTTCCGTAAAATCTGACTTTACTATTTCTTTCGAAGTAAAGAAGTCCAACTAGCTCCAGTTGATTACAAGAATACAGGCCTTAGACAACGCTCAACTTTTAATCCACCTATAACAACCGTTCCCCCGAAAGTACTAACTTTTTAAAAGGCTGTCCAAGAAAAGATAACAGTTTTATGTCAGAACAGGAAAAAATTCTTCTGTAATTTACCAAAAAGAGAACAATTGGCGACACAGACCCTATCTAACGACCGTACAATAACAATCAAGCCCGCCGATAAGGGCGGTGCAGTAGTGATTCAGGACACAGCAACCTATAGGGAAGAATGTTTATGCCAACTATCAGACACAAAGTTTTACCGTTTGTTGAAGGAAGATCCAACAGAACGACTAAAAAAGCAGATTGCAGACTTGGTAGCTGAAGGTCTATTAGAAAGATGGATCACGGATCAAGAAGCTGCCTTTTTGCAAACTAGCTTCCTATTATACCCTATTTCTACTGCCTCCCGAAGGTACACAAAAACCAACGACCTCCGCCAGGAAGGCCGATGATATATGGTATTGGTTCTTTACTCGAGCCACTTTCCACCTTTGTGGATCATTTCCTAAGACCAATAGTTAAGACCATGCCAACATACTTACAGGATTCAAAGGACGTTCTCCGTTTTCTGCCCGAAATTGAGTTTGACCTGGAAAAGGACTGCCTAGTGTCATTTGACGTGGAGTCTTTATACACTTCAATACCCCAATGTGAGACTCTGGAGACCATCTCTCAGATCCTAATGAATGCCTCTTGTGAATCAGTAACATCCGTACCTTTCATAATGTCTTTAGCACGATTGGCAATGAAAGAGAATTTTTTGAAACATGAAGATAACATCTACCTTCAAATATCAGGTACGAGTATGGGCAGCACACCCCGACTGGGCTAGCATCAACTGCAACTTCTGTATGAAGCTTTGGATCAAAGTATACCAATTCGGTTGTGTTCTCAATAGTTTGTTTGATTTTTTTGAAGCTTTGCTCACATTTATGGGAACAATGAAATTGGACATTCTTTTCTTTTCTCTCAACGGAGCACTTACGGTGGTAGAGTCTTTCATGAATCTAGAACAGTACCTGGTTATGCCAAGGAATGAACGTAGTATGGAAACATCTTGTGGGGGATTGGCAGTTGACAATGCATGCAGTTTTGCTGGATCTGGTGGCATACCCCCATCAGAAAAGATATGGCCATAGAATTTTTGCTTTGTCTGATGGAACTCACATTTCTCAGCATTCAAAGTTAAACCTGCAACAGCAAGTAAATGATACACTTGCGTGAGAGCTTTATCGTGCTCGTTTTGGTTGGATCCAAAAACCAATATGTCATCACTATAATTGAAAGCATTCATGACAGGCAGTATGATATGTCGAATGACTTCTTGAAAAAGCTCTGCCGCTGATTACACACCGAAACTTAGTCTTTTTTATTGGAACAGACCAATATGTGTAGAAAAGGTTGTAATATACCTACAATTCTCGAGTTCCAACGGATTATATCCTTTGTTCAAATCGAGTCCAGAGAAAACCTTTGCACCGTTCGATTGTGTTATCATGTCCGCAATGTGTGGACCTGGATGTTGTTCTATTTCAATGCCTTGTTTGCTTGAAATATATTAAGACAGATGCATACTGCTCCTTCACTGTCCTTTCTGGGTACTACTACTATGGGAGAAACCCATGGCGTTGAAAAAGTGGAACACTCAAGGATATCATGTTTGAGCAATGATTCCAGTTCTTTTTCTACAGCTTCCTGTAAATGAAATGTAATTCATCTGTGTCTTTGAGCATCAGTACAGACGTCCTCATTAATGTTTAATTGTACTAACCCATAAAGTGAAGAAGGGAAGTGACTTACTATTTCGTGATGAGCATTCATGTTATAGTTCACTGATATCAGTCTCGTATCAGCAGCTGTGCTAAAGCTGAGTAAACTGGCACTTGATGCCTTACCGTGAAGTACATGAATAGGTGCTTGTACTTTTGTTTTCCTTCATTTCATCATGGCTACAAATGAATCTTGACTTTTTAATGGCATTGATGCAGCCAAATGTATTCACTTTTGTTTCAATGGCGTAAGTCATGGCAATGGAGATAGTTTATTGTATTCCTCCTCAGGCCTAATGTATATCGACGCACGACTGTCGATAATAAAAAGTATTGTGCAGTGTAATCTTCAGACATTGTTTGAATGACTTTGGTGTTTTTTTATGTCAACTTTTTTTTTTCTATTTTTCTTCACATGCAGCAAGTCCGCCATGCGCACATTTTTCTGAGATAAAGATCGACATTGCACAATGATCACCTTCATTCTCACTTGATATTGATAATAAAGAACTTTTTGATGATAATTTAGATGGGGTTCGACTTTGTTTGGTGTTGATTTGCCTCAATTGGTAGTGTCGCTTAGTCTTATAGGCGTGCGTTGAACGTTGCTTCTGGAATGTTCGGATGGGCATTTTGTCTTCGTGCCCGTGACGCACCTACTTTTTCCTTCACCTTCTAAACTGTTACAAAAAGGTTCTCCTTCCCACAGCCTTTGCAAGTCTGTCCAATGGTGGGACATTTACCTTCATGTGGAAACGAAAATCCACACTTTGTTCCAGACAAAGAGTTTCTCTCAGCATTCATTGTCTAAATGAATCTGACATGTATCCGTCAATAACTCTGAGGTGTATAACTTCCTCATCATTAACTTCATGGAATTTACAGTATTTGTTGAGCGTATCCAGTCTCTAAACAAATTAGTTGATGGTTTCACCAACTTTGTGACGTTCTTGACTGAACATGTCATTTTCATAATATACATTTGGATTTGGATTGAACTTGAGATTTAAGGCTTCTTTGATTTGATGGTATCTAATTTCGTCAGCTCACAGCATTTTCTTTATGACTTCTTCTACACCTTCAACAGCAAGATTCTTAAGGTATATGATAATCTTCTCGTTATCTGTTTCTTCTAGGACATCAATGAAATCATCAACGGTCTCTATCCAAGCAGTCTATCTATCACCAATATTTTTAGCGGTATCAAATGGTGGTGGTGGTTTTAGGAAGGTGGAGGCATTATAACCATTTATTGGATTGGCTGATACTGAGAGTAGATTTCTCTCTAATACTTTCTCCCCAGCCGCTGCGACCTGCTTCATCCATGCCATCTCTAAGGCCCTATGCTGTGCTGGCCTCTGGATCATCTTGGACAGTTTGTAGGATCTTGTTCTCCCTCTTGGTCTCCATTGAAACCCTTCACCTTTCTGGTAAACAGATGACCGTTTCTTGTATCCTACACACTTTGCTTTTCGGCGTCTCTTTTTAATGTCTGACAAGGGGTTGTTCTCTGCTTCGCTGGAACTTCTGATCACAGCATTTTCTTGAAATGTGCTGTCACTATTTTCTGTTCTTTCAACACCTGGTTGTATCCTCCTTTAATGTTATCACTCAGAATAACGTAGAGCTTTAGGTTGCGTAGTAGCTCGGTACCTCTCTTTACAACCTTAAAGACAGGTTCTTGGCCAATGATGTGTAGGGTACTCAGTGAAGCTTTTGTTGTCTTCAAATGCTTCTCACTGGCTGGAGTTGCAGTTTGAGTCCACATACGCCGAACGTCGATTCTGCACTTCGACTGAGGCACACACGTGGCAGGCACAAGCAACTCGACCATAGCAAACTCTCTGGGAGAGCACTGTCGATCTTCAGGTTACATATCCCCTATCTCGTCGCCAGTTGCACCGTCCTACCCAGCCTGGGTACCTGCCAGAGTCTATGCCACACACGTAGCTTGGTATTACATGTCTTTATTCATCTGCGTGTAACCATGAGCACAACATTCTATATCTGCATTCACTTTGCTACGCTCTCTCTAACACTTACGTCACAGTTTTATGGAGTCCATCAGGAGCCAAAAGGGTTCTGTCATTGCAAACTCATACAACACTACAGTGTGCAAGGTTGAAAGACATACTTCAAAGATAGAGGGGTGAATGTCACTGCGCATAAGTATGAGGTGTTGCAGAGAAAGTGGGAACATATGTAGCAGCTCATGTCCACCATTTTAGAAGTTGACAATCTTCCTCGGTGCACACTGATGTGAAGCAAAGTGCTCCAGTTCCGTGATACGGGTCTCCATAAGTCAGAACAGGGGCTTGAAGAACTTTGAGAACCCCTACTGCAGCCGCGGCCCGTGGAGGGAGTTGCGGTGGGGCAGAGAGGCGGGGCGGGGGGTGCTAAAAACCGGCATATGGATAATTGGAGGTAAGTAAAGAATTTAATTAATAAAACGAATTTCCCCCGCCCCACCTGGCTGCCCCACCGCAACTCCCTCCACAGGATGCGGCTGCTTACTGGCTTGTAATGCAGTACATGATGAGTAGCATATAGTGTGTTTCCTGTTTACGTTGTGTGTAGCAGTGCGGAAGTCTCTCATCCCTTCCTAGAAACATTTGCTCTCGCTTTCCAAGAGCTGTTCCATGCACAGCGAGACCTCTCATTCAACTAATGCCTTTTCTCCGGGAGGGCTGCACGCCTCCACGCTGAGCTCCTCGGTGCTTTAAGGCGCATGCGCACCCTGAGCTCCACAGCTGCTTGTGATATCGCCGGGGTAATTACGACTATGGAAAGGAAAAGTGCTGCAGCTACAGAACCCCAAGGGCCCTGTAAGAGTTGTCGAAATGGTTTAAGAGGCACATTGGTCCAGTTTGTTACTTATCCTCTTGTAAAGTAGAACAGAATCAAGGATAATTTGTTGGAAGTCTTCGTGATAGAATGTTATTGAGCATAAATATTCCAGGAATGCCCTTATTAAAAATAATAGCGTACAAAAGGAGTGTCTTGTTTTTAGTATGTATTATGAGAAATACTTCAGCACAAAAAAATGCATTTTTCTTGGACTTAAAGCCCGGACTGTCGTTCTTGCGTGCAGTGTACACAAGAACTCCATTGCATTCGGCCTGGGGCATGATGTGAAAACCTGTAATTTAGTCTTCTGCGCTAGGAGATACCTGGCTGATGTTTTACAACAAACACAGGAAAAGTAGCCAGGCCTCTGAATGGCCCGAAGTTAGATTATGATTATGCCACATTAGTTGAACAATAAGGAGGGACTTTGCAAAGCTTTCTGTGTTACAGAGTTCTGCAGCGAGGACAGTTAATTAATCTTTCCACACAAGAACACATCACCCAGGGGCTGAAAGAACCTAAAAGTTCATGAAGAGGAGAGGGGGCTCTCTTCCTGTCCAAGTTCACATCTGCATTCCTTTTCAGAAGTCTTGAAGATGCCTCTCTTTTAATGAACTGGTTGCAGGCCTTTTATCCCTCTGGTAGCAGCAGGCGCGTGGTTGTCTGATGGGTTTAAGCGCTATATCAATGCGTACTGTAAACAAGTGCTGTGTTTATATATGACCTCGTATGCTCTGTACTTTGTAGTGGAAATCTGCTAAAAAAAATGTAGACATTACAATCAGAAATTCACGTGAAACAGAACGGAGCGTTAGAAAGCTTATTGAGTTATATTAATATATACAGAGCAAAAAACTGTAGAAATGCATTACTTGGTCACAGTCAAATACCATAATAACAAAACCATTACATGAATATGCTGTTCATTTTTACAAGGACACTACCCTAAATTTCCATTATTTTATTTAATTAGAAAAAGCACATTTATGGCAAAATGATTCTCCTGCATTCAAAGCATACTGCATTCAAATTGGGCATACTCTATGTAATTGGTCAGATTGCAGAACCAGGGCTCTCAAATTATCCTATTTTGGGTGTGGTATGAATAGCAAGTCCTTATTTTAGGGTCAGGACCACTGAAATCTAGGACACGTAGCCCTGTATTTCATAAAAGGAAAAATACAACAAAAAAAGTATTATATATTGTTATAATAAAGTGTGCTGAGTGCTCTGATGAACCAATCAAATACAAAAGAACTATTTGTGATCCACGAAAAATGTACCAAATAAGGCCTATAATTGAAAGAGACTGGGGGCTCTGTTCACTAACATTTAAATGCATGTTCAATGCACAATCTTTTTTTACTAATTTACTTTCCAGCGCTATACTTGTTAGCGCTGGAAAACACTTGGAAGTAGTGCAAAGCTGCGCATAGCGCTGCTTTAAATTAGTTAGTGCCAAGGGGGCTTACCATGGGTGGTGCTTGGGCAATCCCATGCTACCACCCAAAGTTCCTGGCGCTAAATTCTATTTACTTTAAAAAAGTAGAGAGGGTTTAGCATGAGAACATAGTGCCCATTTCAAAAAGGCGCTATGAAGGAGAAATGCTTTGCTTTTCTCTTTTCTTTACTGTCTTTGTATGTGTGCTGCACTGTGCAGCATACATACAAAGGGGGAAAAGGTTTCAAGTCTGTCTATGCATGGTATTTTGTACTGGAAGGGTTACCTTCCAGTACAAAACCTATGCTAGACTCACGGAGATACTCTAGCGCTATAATGTAAAGGTGTGTGTGTGACACACAGCAGCATATTTCTGCGCTGGCACTAGGGAGAGGGGAGGAGAGTGCCATCATTCTGTAAATGTGGGGAGTATTGTGACCTCTGGGCGACAGCTGCAGACTTTAGAGTTGGGGAACCAGATTCGAGCCCTGGTGTTGACTCAACATCCTGTGATTCTCTGCAAATCACTTAGGGCCATATGCATGAACACATTTTCCCATAGACACAGAATGAGCAAAATCCTTTGATGCATCTGGCCCTTAATCTCCCTGTGCCGACCAAAAAATAAATGTGTCCTTTTTCAACGTAACTGGTGCTCATGTAAAGCGCTCCAATACCTTTGAGTCCAGTTTGCGCTATATACATCTGCAACAAAAAAAACAATGGCGCTCTTCTGCTCTCTCCTTCTCCCGCTGAACAGCATTTGTGGTTGCTGCACTGCGCCGCGTAATAAACTAAGAAATATGCCCCACAGACTTTACAGGAATGAGCGTTTAACACATCTTCTAAAATATTAGGGAAAAGAGTTCAGGAACCTGACTTCACTTATCCATCCCAACATCGTTTTCTTCATTAGACTGCCTTTCCCTATCGTGCTTACCAAAATTTCATGAGTAAGCACAAATCGTTATTAATGGTAAGCATGTTATAGACCAAATTCCCATTTCATAAGGGGCAACATACTTCAATTATATACATACTAGCGCTGAACACTCACTAGATGTCTAAGAGAATGGCTTGATTTCTTTCCTGAAATCCTTCTCTGAAAGTATTTTGCAGAACAAACAATGCGAATCATTAAGTACAATGTAACATCATATTTTGCAAACTATTGTATTAATGTTCCAAAAGCATGGAAACGAAATACATACTACCAGAAAAGTACTGCAACTGATTCATTAATAAAATATATATGAAGATGTGCAAGTCTTTCGTCTGCTTTTTTAGGACTCGTAGAGGCGTGGGTGGAGCAGCGAAGCTGCTGCCATGCCCTGCGAGAGATATTTTTCTAAAAAGGGTACTGTAATCCCCGCCCCTCCTTTTCATTGGGTAGCGTCAGTGTTTAGGGTAAACGCTGGCTTCCCATTGAAAAGGAGGGTTTTCAGTTGCCACCCTGTCCGCTTTTTAGACAGCCCCTACGGACACCGTGGCCTGTTTCCTGGCAAAACAAGCAGATAAGAAAAGTCTTGCAGGCATGGAGAGCGGAGGCGCAGGGGCATGGGGAGTGCAGCTCTCCCCAGGGCAGGGCTCTCCCTCCCGGTGTCTGCCGACAGACACTGTAGCAGGGGAGAGTATCTCCCCCGCCTTCCCACCTTCAGCCTCTTCAGTTGTTAAGGCTTCCTTTTCTTGTTGATGGAAGTCATAAAGCGGACCCCCAGCTTGTTAATCTTTGGAAAGGGCAATTAAGCAAAGTGCTTCTGGGGCCACTCTTCATGCCGAGCATGTGCACTGTGGGTGCGGGGGCTCGGCGGCTTCCACGCAGGGGGGGGTTTACGGTGCCATTCATCAGCAGCAAAGCGCCTGCGGCCGGAGAGGACGTATCCTCCTCCTGCCTCCGATGCTTTAAGTGGGCCAGGGGGACTTGCTAGCGGCCAGAGACGCGGTGCCTGTCTGCAGCGCAGCAAAGAGCCATCACTTTTGCCCAGGCAGAGAAGTGCATACATGCATGGCCATGGAGAGCCTTTTAATAATGACACCCAGCGCAGCTCTGAACGTAGCCCCACCCCTAGCACTGAAGCGCACTCTGGTGCCACAGCTCACTGGGGTTGTGTGTTCAGCACCCTCTGGGCAGAAAAGGGCACCCATGCTGGACCACGGAGAGCCTTTTAATAATGACACCCGCACAGCTCTGTTGCTGGGAGCGCCACCCCTGGCACGCACTCTGGTGCCACAGGGCAGTGGGGTTGTGTGTTCGTACACTCTGGGCAGAAAAGAGCCCCCATGCAGGGCCACGGAGAGCCTTTTGATATTTACATCCGGCACAACTCAGAAGATAGCCCCACACCTGGCACGCACTATGGTGCCACAGGGCACTGGGGTTGTGAGGTCAGCACCCTCTGGGCAGAGAAGCACATCTCTGACCCAGGGAGCGCCACCCCTGGCATGCACTCTGGTGCCACAGGGCACTGGGGTTCTGTGGTCAGCACCCTCTGGGCAGAGGCGGGTCTCCATGCTGGGCCACGGAGAGCCTTTTTATAATGACACCCCGCACAGCTCAGACCATGGGAGTGCCACCCACTCTGGTGCCACAGGGCACTGGGGGTGTGCAGTTGGCATTCTCTGGGCAGAGAAGTGCCACCAAGACTCGTGTTTCTGTGTCAGTCACTAGCCCTGCTGCACCCAGTGATGACACAGCGCCTCGTTTTCATCTCCAATATAGCTCTGAACCACAGCACCTGGGTTTCTGGGAGCTCACCAACCACCCTGTAAGTGCTAAAGATAAATGTGCAGCAGCAGGAAATACACAATGCCTCACTCACATACCATTCCACCGCCCGCATCATAACTGTAGGGGTCGGGGGAGGCGGTTTCAGATTAGTAACACCCTGGTCCTCGCTTAAACAGCTCTGTGTAAACCCTGCCCTCAGTGTGTCTCACGGATCTTCTGCAAACATAGACAAACCTGGTCCTGTCTGGGATGTGTTAGACTTGTATGTACAGAAACGGAGAGACTTCCTGAAAGGGTTGGGGCAGAGTCAGTCTCATGCCAACACCAGCTCTGCTGGGTCTGCTACACTTCTACCAGCCTTACCAGGACTTGTTGCAAATGAAACAAGCATTTGCAATGCAATAGGTCTCGCATTTGCTATTGGCATTGCAAATTACAATGCTTTTTATTTATGTGTGGGTATTGAAAACAAATAAATAAAAGGCATTGTCATTACAATGCCAATAGCTTAAACGCGGGCAAATGCGAGACCTATTGCATTGCAAATGCTTGTTTTAAGTACTTGCACACGGTAAGGAAGAAAACTAGCAAACGAATGGTGTGAGGAGCAAGAAAAGTCAGAGGGAAAGGAGGACTGCCATGAAAGCTGATGGGAGATGCCAGCCTTCAACATGTAACACTACAGTTGGGAGGCAAGAGTGCCATGAAAGTAATGCAAAGAATAAAGTGCTGTGAGAAGGAAAATATTGGTAACCCAATTACCTGCCACAAGCTTGAAAAGTCAAAAGCTCTTTTTTAGCATGTTTCTATAACTTCTCAGGGGGTGCCAGAATTGTGGTGTAGGAGTTATCGAGTTCTTAGAGAGGGTATTCAGATGATAGGGTTTGATCAAAGTTCTGGTTAAAGATAATGGGAATCAGTTTACTGCTAGTGAAATTAAGTTGTTTTAGAGTGTACTTGGATTGCCTGTATTGTACAACTCTCAGGCCACTTGGGGCCAGATAGCATGAAGACTAAGAATAGTGTGGATTTGTTGCTTGTAGGAGTGTGGTGGAAGAGACATTCTTGTGTTACAACACTTTGGTACAGGTTGTGCTCATTCATGGTGACGGGAGGACGGACAATAAACTCAAGGTTGAATTATTGGATGGTTGCTCAAGGAAGGTGCAGAGGTAGGAGCAAAAGAGGAGAGGGTGCACAAAAAGCAATTGTGGTATTAATGATACTATGGCAAGTGGATCCTAGTAGAAGAAGAAGAACATAACATGAGGTAAATCTGTCCAAGACTCCGCATTGGGAAACAGTATTTATGCCATTCAGTTTTATGCAAAAGGGGGGAAATGGTTTGATGATGCTGGAACATGGGACATATAGTGAAGGTGATTGATGAAAGAGAAAGTTTGGGCAAAGCACTAGTGTTGCTTGAACATCTCCTTTGACACAGAAATGTTATGTTGTGTTACGTCATGTGTTTGCGAAAAGTGCACTATCACCCGTGAGATTACCCTGGCGCTGTGCAGGTGTGTGTATCTAGCCACCCCTAGGCCAGGATTAATTGAAAAGCCAGGTCTTCAGCTTCTTGGGGAATTCAAGATGAGCCGAGGAGGCTCTGAGTTGGAATTGGAGATCTTTCCAGCCTTTAGGGGCAATGTATGAGAAGGCCCATCCTCCGGTTGTGGATCTGTATATACATGGAATGCGTGGGAGTAGCAGTCCTGTGGCGTGTAGTTGTCTGAGTAGTTCAGGTCAGGTGGTGCTGCTGCTCAGATAGGAGGGGCCTAAGTTGTGCAGTGCCTTGAACATGTGTGCGAAAAGTTTGAATTGGGCGTATTTGTGTATTGGGAGCCAGTGGAGCTCCTTGGGTTGCGGAATGATGTGAGTTCTGCATGGGAGATCAAGGATGAGTCTGACTGCCAAGTTCTGGATGGTTTTCTAGTTTTCCAGTGAGTTGCTTCCTGATACCGGCATAGAGTGTTTTCCTGTAGTCCAACTTAGTGGTGACTAGGGCGTGGATAACAGTTTGGTGTTGTTCGCAAACTATCTGAAGATCTTCCTCAGCATCTTCGGTGCTTTGAAGGAGGATCTAGTGACACGTTGCTTTTTGCAGTCATGTATAGTTTAATGTCTATAATTATTCCAAGGTTTGTAGGATGGGTGCTGGGCATTGGTGTGGGTCCAAGTTTGGGCGGCCACGAGTTGCAGTCCATGGTGAGGTGTTCTTGCCAAAGATCACTACTTCTGCCTTGTCGTCGTTGAGCTTGAGACAGTGGCTTTCATACCGTTAGTGACTTCGGTCATGTAGGCGATTAACTTGTTTCTATTGTTGGGGTTCCTGTCCAAGAGGGAGAGTATGAGTTGTGTGTTGTCGGTATAGGAGAGGATGTTGATGTCAAGTATGTAGATAATGTCAGCCAGAGGGTTCATGTAGGCATTGAAGAGGGTAGGGGACTGAAGGACAAACCTTGAGGTGCTCCACACATGAGTTTGTGGGCTTCTGAGGAGTACAGTGCTAGGTTGACAGCTTGTATTCTAACTGTTAGGAAGGTGCAGAGCTAGCGGAGAACAGATCCATGGCTTCTAACCTCATGTAGGTATTTGATGAGGAAGGGGTATGAGACCGACCGTGTTGAATGCTGCCAAGTGGTCCAGGAGGATGAGGACTGCCTTCTTTCCTCCATCTAGGACCATGCAGGTGTTCTCTGTGGTGGAGATGAGTGCTGTTTCTGTACTCTGGTTAAGCATGAATCCAGATTGTGTTATGTCTAGAAGCTGGTGGTTGTTGAGGTGGTCAGTGAGGCGTCGGTTGATGAGCTTTTATAGGACCTTGGCCGCGTAGCGCATGAGGGAGATTAATCTGTAGTTGGTGAGCGTGGCTTGGTCAGCGGAGGGTCTCTTGAACAGCTGGTTTGATGGTGGCATGTTTCCAGGTGTCCGAAAATGTAGCTGGTGCAATGAGTGTGTTGAGGATGAGTGCTTTGCGGATCCGTAAGAGTCCTTTGGTGAACAGCAGAGGTCCAATGGGGCCCTGGAGTAGATTGGCTTTATTGTGGTGATGGTTTCATCCATGGTGATGGTGAGCCACAAGGTCTAGGTTCATTGTTCCGCCTTAATGGAACGTTGAGTTGCGAGGGTGGTGGGTCCAGCTGAAGGTCAAACTTGCCATATATGGAGGTAATTTTGTTGCAGAATAATTCCAAGAGTTTGTTGCAGAGGTTCCGTGGGGGGATGAAGTTGCTGGCAGTGGCTGGAGGTATGAGGAAATCTTTGACGATGGCTAATATTTCCTTGCAGCTGTTCATTACACTGTTGATGTGGTCTGCGAGAGGTGTGCACTTGGTGTTCCAGGATTAGCTGATGGTAGCTTCTTAGGGCAAATTTGAAGATGTCTTTGATGCAGTGTCTTGGCTTATTCTCCACTTGCTCTCCAGTTGCTTGCAATGACGCTGTGTCTTTGTGAGCTCTTCTGTGTACCAACTGGCCTGTGGTTTTGTTCTAGCCATTAGAATGAGCCTCAGAGGAGCCAAAGTGTCAGCTCATGCAGTGGTCCAGTTGTCGAAGTTCTTAATGGCTTCTGGCAAACTGCTGGTGTGCTCAGGGTGGTGGATAGGGAGGGCATGTTTTTTCAACTGTGCCAGGCAGGTCTGGTGGGGGTGGGTCTGGGTTGAGTGGGATGTAAATGTTGAAGCTGTAGAGACTGTGGTTTATCCAGCTCATTGGTTTTCGCTTGTTGACTGTGATGTTGTTTAGGGAGGTGAAGAACGGGTCAAGTAGGTGTCCAGCTGTGTGGGTGGGTCTCTCAAAGTACTGTGTGAGGCCAAGGATTCCAACGTTTTCTAATAGGGCAGTTGAGCTTGTGTCGGTATGGCTGCCCTGGTGAAAGTTCAAGTAGCCGAGGTGGATGAAGGTTCTGGAGTTGATAATGAGATGTGCAACAAAGTCTGTGATGTTGCTGGCAAACTTGGGGTGGACTTCTGGTGGTCTATATATGTGGGTTCCACACAGTCAGAAGTTAGCTGTAATATGAAGCTTGTCAAGGTGGTGCAGCTGAGGGTGTCTTTGATATGATGGTGACTCCTCTTTCTGGCTTGTGTTGACAATCTTGCCTGCCAATCTTGTAGTCAGTAGGGATGGCTGTAAGGATAGTCAGTGCAGATGAAGGGTTCAGCCATCTATTCGTGAAGAAAAGCAGGTATGGTGCATGGTCATGTTGGAGGTCTCAGATCTCTGTGGTGTGTTTTTTCAGCGAGCAGATATTGATGTTCTTGTATGTGAGTGTGGTGTGCTGTGTGGGAGAGATGTTTATTCTGTGTGAGCATGCACAAGTGGCTAGTTTGTGTGAGAGTGAGTGAGTGGGGTGGTGGGTGTTGTGGATGTGGGAGAGGTTGGTGCAGGGATCTGCAAGAGTATGAGAACTTGCAGGAGGCACAGTAGAAGGCTCCCACAAAGTTGTGTGGTGCAGTGCAAAAGTAGTTCAGTGAAGCAAGGCCTGGGTTGAGAGTGCAGATGAGCATAGCAGAGTCACAGTGGTTAGGCAGGGATCCTGGTACTGGACATGCTCAAGGAGCACACTGGTATAGACAGGCTTGCCTTTGGTACATCTTTGGCAAGCTCGCGGCAGGCGGACTGTTCAATCAACTGCATCTCTGCACTGTGTCCGCCATTAAGTAAATCCTGGAAGAAGGGAGAAGTGGGGGGAGGGACTATGAGCTATGCAGAAAGAGGGAGAGTGTGAGATTAAGGAGCAGGAGCAGGAGCAGATAAGGACTAGCACTGGGTGGAAGAAGCACAGAAAAAACGGAGAAGGAAGCACAAAAAAACTAAAATGGCACAACAGAGCAAGAGGGAAAAAACAAAATGGGCATAACGGAGCAAGAGGCACAAAAAACATCATAGGTACAACACAACAAGAGACACAAAACAAAATGAACACAACAGAACAAGAAGGCACACACAAAACAAAAAGAGCACAATAGAACAAGAGGCACAGAGCAGGGTGAAACAAGAAAGAAATAGAACAAAAAAAACAGGGTCACAATAGTCCTGATACAATACATAATTTCCTCCCTCTGCTGTTGCTGTGGCCCAGCGAGTGAATAAAACACAATGCTAGTTGTTATTGTGAGTGACAGCGAAAGTCTGAGCGGTCAGGTGGACCCCATAATTAGCTGACAGACATCCCATCCCATTGGGCCTGCCTCCTTAGTATGTCTTATGAGAAGGTCACTGGTATTTGTTTCATCTAGGGCAAAAACAAGCCTTTTCGATCTGAAGCTGCACTAATGAGGCCACTGCCTGCACAGTGCAGGGCTCTGGAAGAAGTGTTAATTAGCCCTTCCTCTGATAAACCTGCGAAGGAAGCAGAGCAGGTGTCACTGAATATTGGAAACAACTATCTGTGCATCTGTACTGCAAAGGCAAGCGCGAAGCATCCCTATCTGGGTCACTTTGCTGTAGAATGCCAGGGCCCATCCAGATAACGAGGGAAGCATACTAACTAATGTGCTTTGGTCCAAGCTGACACATGCATCTGTGGGAAGGACATGTTTAATGACTGAGTGCTCAACATAACTCTCCCTATGGAAACCCTAAGCTCTGCGAGTAAAGGATTCTGTCCTAAGGTACCCCCTCGCTATTTTGCTTGCTTTGTGTTGCTTAACAAAAGCATTGCAACATCATTGTCGACTTCACCGGTACATTACACGGCAACTTTAGTTAAGCAGAATGTGGAATTAAAATAGTAAATATTTATTTATTTATTTTATTTTATTTGCTTTTATAGCGCTGGACTCGACCCCCGAAGGGGTATCTCCGCGCTTTGCTCGCCGTAGATGTCAGACAGTGCCTATAGGCCATCAGGTGAGAGGCTAAACCTCCCGAAAGAGGTGTGTTTTAAGTGCTTTCCTAAAGGAAAGAAGATTGGTGTTATGTTGCATATCAATAGGGAGTTTGTTCCAGAGGGAGGGTCCTACATAAGAGAGTGCTCGGCCACCCTGCCTGGCTTTCTTGATGAGGGGTATTTTTAAAAGAAATTGACTGCTGGAGCGCAGAAGGCATTCCGGTGTGTAGATTTGAAATTTCTGAGTCAAATAATGAGGGCCTGATCCAAAGAGACTCTTATGTATAATACAACAAATCTTGAACTCGATTTGCCAGCGTACAGGCAGCCAGTGAAGCTCTTCCAAGAGGGGCCTAGATGGTGTTCTCGAGGGGACATTGAGAACCAGTCTGGCCGCGGTGTTTTGGGCCACCTGTAGTCGGTTTAGTACATGTTCTTTCGCAGAGATAAGAAGGCCATTACAGTAATCCAACCAACTTATTACGAGTGCCTGGACTAAGGTCTTTCTGTAAACGTCTGACAGGAAGGGGAAAACCCTTCTTAGGAGCCCAATTGTTCGAAACAGGATCCAGTCACCAGGTTCACATGTTCTTTTAAAACCAGGTTCTGGTCCAGTCGCACTCCCAGATTCTTAACTGATTGTTTTGGGCAGGGGATAGGTCCTAACTCCAGAGGCCACCAATCTGGTGACCATAGGAGATTGGCTTTCCCAAAAAGCATGACTTCTGTCTTGCCCACATTACACTGGAGGCAGTTGGAAGCCATCCAGTTAGATACCGCTCTCATGCCCTCAGCAAAAGAGTTCTTAATTTCTGGGGTAAGAGTCTGGAATGGAAACAAGAGCTGGGTGTCGTCGGCATACGACACTGGGGTAAACCCATATGTTCTCACAATGTCAGCAAGGGGGGCCACATACACATTAAATAATGTGGGGCTTAGACATGAGCCCTGTGGAACCCCCTTGGTGAGCTCCCTAGAGATGGAACGGTAGGGGCCCAGGCTGATGCTTTGTGAGCGGCCAGTGAGGAAACTCTCCAGCCAGGACAGAGCTACACCTCCAATCCCCACTTTCTGCAAACGGCCGAGAAGAATCTCATGTGACACAGTGTCGAAGGCTGCGGACAGGTCTAACAGCACCAGAATCATGGAGCCTCCTCTATCCTGTGTCATCTTGATATGATCTGCCACGGAGAAGAGCGCAGATTCGTTGCTGTAGTTGGGTCTGAACCCAGATTGAGAATGGTCCAGACCCCCTGTAGCCTCGATGAATTTGGACACATGAGTGTTCACATGCTTCTCGGCCAGTTTGCTTAGGAATGGTAGTAGGGATATGGGGCGTAAGTTGGATACTTCTGTCCATGGCAGGGTCGTGTTTTTACGAATGGGATTTACCACCGCCTTTTTCCAGTCTTGAGGAATTTGTCCCTCTTTAAGAGACAAATTGATGATCGTCTGTATCATAGGGCACAGTAGGTTGCTTATTAAAGCCGTTGTTTTTTCTGGAATTAGGTCTAGCGGGGAGCCAGATTTGATGTTACTTATCAAGGACAGGATTTCTGTTTGACTGGTTTCAGGAAAATCAGTCAACCTAGATAGGTTGTTATCAAGAGGTATCGGAGTGTTTTTTGTGCTAACCCCAGTGCTCTTAGCCATTGTGATCTTTTGATAAATGGCGTCTATTTTATTTTCGAAGAAAAGGGAGATTTCATCGCATAGGGATTGGGAGAACTCATCAGGACTCTCACAGGCCAAGGGCTTTACAAAGGTCCGTAAGATCCTGAACAGCTCTCTAGAAGAGTTCCCTGCTTCTGCTAGCTGTGATGTTAGACTGTTCTTTTTAGCTAGCCTGATGTTTTTATAATATGAAGCTAAAGCCTCTGAGTGATTTTTCCGGCTTTCTTCAGTGTGGGTCTTTCTCCATGCCTTTTCCAGTTTCCTGCAGCCCTGCTTTTCTAATCTCAGCTGTTCCGTGTACCATACCTCCTGTTTTGATATAGGATGTTGTTTCATAAGTTTCAGCGGAGCTAGGTGGTCAACAGCTTCTTTAAGGGTTGTATTGAATTTAAAAAGAGCTGACTCCCCATTATCTGTTGCTGTAATAAGCGGTTCTTTCCATACTTTCTGAATTCTAAAGTAACTCTGTGCCATTGTCTGCGCCATATGGGTGGAGCTGATTGTTGTTTAACAGGTTTAACTAATCCAGGGAGGGTAAATTCAACCAGGCAGTGATCTGTCCAATTAACTCGAGTCGGGGGACGGCTACGTATCGTGGGGCCATTAGAGAAAATTAAATCTAGAGTATGGCCTCCTATATGAGTGGGACCATTGTTTTGTAGCTGAAATCCTAACAGGGAGAGATCAGAGATCAAAGACAGAGTTTCCGGGTGGTCAGGGATATCTGCATGAAAGTTAAAATCGCCTAATAGGAGGAAGTTTTCTTTGGCTTTAAGATGTTGTGCTAATAGTTCTTGTTGGACTTGGGCCTTAGGGCAGGTTCACCCCTAATCTTTTTGCTTTTATTTGTGACCCTGTGTTAGTGATTTTTGGGTCTCTGCGCACTTTTTCCCTGTGTCCCAGAGTAAAGTGCGTGCGTGTAGTATGGCTGGCCTGCCCTCCCATAGGAATGCATGGGGAATGTGTGTGTCCCTAGTAGTTCCTGATGTGTGGGGAGTGCAGGCTCGAGTTTGGTATGTATGAACTCGTGAGAATGAATGCTGCGCAATGGTATGTGCGGCTTGTATGTGTCTAGAAGGGAAGTGCTACTTCTGGACATTGATGTATGTGTGCAGTGAGGGTGCTGGAGCGTGATTGTCTGGAGCTGGCTGGCATGCCAGGCTCCAGGAAGTCTGGATGGGTCTGCCCGGTGGTGAGTGTGAGATCAGCATGAGTGATGTGTGGGAGGAGTGCACCTGGGTCCTGGATGGGCTGGGTTTTTCCCCACACAATGCTGGCTCCGCCCCCCTGTGGTTTGTCTAACGACCCAAGCCTCCCCAGTGAATGAAAGGGGTGGTTGGGCCATCAAGGGTACTCCCAAGCCAGCTGCAACTGGTTTTCCCCCCACCCTGCACCCTGAAACAAAGGATTTCTTAGTATAAAAATGGGGCTGTGTCCCCACAGAAGTTGTTCTCAGTTCTCTTTCAGGATCTTGCCAGAGGGGGCTGTTGCTGCTGCTGGGGCCAGGAGGACCGCCACTTGGACTGTCTCCCTGCCTGGAGACCCAGTGTGCTGGCTCTGGCCCAGCCTTGCCCCCCTGCCTGCCTCCAGACCCTGCTGGAGCTTTGCTTTTGGCCAGAGCGCCTAGAAGCGCTTTATTTCTCCCCTCAGCGCTGGGAGCGCTTTTACTTATATTTCTAGCGCTGGGAGCGCTTGATTCCGCCCCTAAGCGCTTGGGAGCGCTTTGTGTGCAGCCGGTGCCCACCCTGCGTCTGCCCGTTGTGTTTTGCCACTTTTTGGCCGAGCGAGTGCCCACCTCGCTTTATACTTTCATTGGAAGCCGGTGCCCACCCGGCATTGCCCCGTTTTATTTTTATTAATTTAAAGCCGGAGCCCACCCGGCATTGCCCCGTGATCACCGCCGCAGCCGGGGAGCATTGAAGACTGTTGCCGGGCCGCTGCCTAGCGCGACCCGGAAGTCCCGCCTCCTGACCCCCAGGGCCGCGCTGCCATTGGCGGCCCCAGAGGAAGTCAGGCGGATTGCTGCGTGACGGGGCCAGGCGGAGAAGAAGTAAAGCAGCCGGCCGTGTCCCCGAGGCTCCCCGAGTGGAGAGAGGAGCCCCGCGCTGCGAGAAGAGGAGCCGCCCCGCCAGCGAGACACCCGGTGAGTGCGGGGCGGGTTCTCCTGATCCTTCGAGCGGCCCCAGTTGGCAGAGGGCCGCTCCCACGTCTGCCGCATTTCTTTGTGGGAGCCAAGAGGCTCCGGGGGCACCACTTCCTTTCGAGTCCCCCGTGAGGGACTCCAACGTGCCTGCCATTGTGTCCGAGCCCCGAGAGGCTCGCAGGTGATGGTGTGCGAGTCCCGAGAGACTCGAGGGGCCAGTTCAGTTTTTAATGAGTCCCGAGAGACTCGAGGGGCCAGTTCCGTTTTTAATGAGTCCGAGAGGCTCCCAGCCAGCCCGTATTTTTAATTAGGAGCCCCGAGGCTCCTGGGGGGCAACTTGTGTTTTGCGAGCCCAGAGAAGGCTCGAGGGGACAGTTCTTTGTTCAGAGCCCAGAGAGGCTCTTGAGCGCCCACATTTGTTTAGAGCGCTGAAGCTCTTAATCCCAGCCCATATTTGTTTTGCGAGCCAGAGAGGCTCTAGGGGGACACAGCCAGTTAGTCGATCAGAGCCCCGTGGCTCCCACGCTGTGTTCCCTCACCTGTGTACTTGAGCCCACGAGGCTCCAACGTTGCCCATCAGTGATTTACAACTGTCCAGCACTTAGTGGAAAGTTGCTACGTTTAGGTTTTGTTCTTGGCTGCCTGCGCAGCCTTCCCTGACATTGAGACTCAGGGCATTTAAGCCCCTTGCGAGGCCAGTTGGCCTGAGGGACAATTCTAGTGTTGTGCTACAAGCACCCTGCACAATTTATGAGTTACTGCTTATGTGACTTCTGCGCAAATGTTCTACCTGCACCTCTGAATGTGTTTTAATGTTTCATGTGCAATTGTTTGTTATTACCTTTGCTAAAAGTGACCTGCTTAGGGGATTCTTTATGTTTTATTCCCCTTTGCTGAAAGTGACCTGCTTAGAGGAATGTTTGTTGTTACCTTTGCTAAAAGTGACCTGCTTAGGTAATTGTTTATGTTTTATCCCCTTTGCTAAAAGTGACCTGCTTAGAGGATTGTTTATGTTATTACCTTTGCTAAAAGTGACCTGCTTAGGTGATTCCTTATGCTTTTATTTCCCTTTGCTAAAAGTGACCTGCTTAGAGGAATGTTGATGTTTTATTGCCTTTGCTAAATGTGACTAGCTTAAGTGATTATTTTAGGTTTCCTTCCCTTTGCTAAATGTGACTTGCTTAGGTGATGGTTTTCCTTCCATAGGTCCTGATGATAAGGTCCTAGTTCCCTGCGTGATTTCCCTACAGTGTTTAGGGTGGCGTAGGAGGTATTTTCCCTTTACCAGTAGTTACTGGTTGTATGCTACATTTACTATTTCTGTGTTACAGTCATTATATGTTTATGTGCTAAGTGTTATACCTACAAGTATTATTTCTAAAAAGTGCATACCCCTGACAGTGGTCCAGGTGGCCCTGTCCTGTACATAATCCCTTGTAAATCTTGGCCGTGCCTGTTGGCACATTGTAAAGTGTGTGTCTTATCTAATGTGTTTTTATTATAATACAAAGGCTATTTTTATATAACCTTGTGTGGAGTTTCCTTTGTGGTGGACCTAGGGTGTTGTCGCTGGGGTGCGCGCGCAAATGCTTTACACATCGCCTCCGAGATTAGCCTTGCTGCTCGCGTCACGTTACCTAGAGGGTGAGCAGGGGTTATCTTGGTGTGTAACTCCCTTGCCCTGACTTAGAAATGGCGATCCCTGACTGACCTTGGCGTGAGCATTGGCCGGCCGGGGTCCCGTTTCTAACAGTTCTGTTAAGGATAAGGTAAATCCATTGCTTGGTCCAGGCAGACGGTAAATCAGAGCTCCTTTCCAATTTTCTTTGGAGCCTGACTTTATCTTGAAAATCATCACTTCCATCGATGGGCAACAACTCTGTTCATTTATGGAGACTTTCAGGTCTTCTTTATATATTATGGCTATCCCGCCTCCCATTTTAATTGGGTAGTCGAGCCTTAGGATTTTGTATCCTACCGGAATTCCTAATGCTATTGCTGGAGTGGTATGTGGTTTTAACCAAGTGTCTGTTAAGAAACAAATTTCGGGATTAACCGTGTTTATAAGATCCCATGTCTCAAGATAATGTTTAGACAATGAACGTACATTAAGAAGAAAACTTTTCCAGCCTTTAGATAATGGCGTTTCCTTAACCGCATGTCCAATGGAGATAGCGGTATAAGATGCTTGAAATCTACATTGTACGCATGAAAAGGGACCTTCCGGGCATGGCCATTGATCACGGGCACAACCCCCCCGCCCTGTGGTCGTAGATTGTGCAGCGCTTAAGAGGTGTACCTGAGTCTGAAGCCCTCCATAAGTTCCATCACAGATCAGGCAGAGTATCTAGCCCTTCGCTCCTAGCCCCGGTCAGTTGCGGACGGGCGCAGACGGGCCCCTCTTTGGCTGCTCTTCGGCGTGTCTTTGGCTGCGCGCGATCGCTGCGCGCTCCAGAAAGGGGCGAGGGCTAAATAGCCCTTCAAGTCCAACCACTAGAGCGCTAACCACTCCCGTGGTTACAGTAAGTGCCTGGCTCTCACCTGACCCGCCCTTCGCTCAACGGTACTAACTACCGTGTCGGACCGGGGCGGTCAGGAAAGAAAGTTGAGCCCAGGCTTCCCCGCTGCACTGCAAGCAAAATATCCCTCCTATTGATTCAGGTTAGGGCGATGTAGCGCAATTGTTAAAATGTAGACTGCAAATTGCTTAAGTTAAAAATCGAACACAATGAGCAGTAATTAAAATAATTATTATGCAGAGCACAGCGTAGAGGCACAATTAGGCATTCACAACAAAGCAAACGGGTCGGGGACTCTGCCACCGTCGCCTTACTCTGTTACCTGGACTGGGAACAGAAACCAGCCCTGGAAAATAATGTCATTACAAAGCCCATCCTGTGAAGACTGAGTAAGCAAGCACTCAACTTAAGGAGGGTTTGGGGAGGGGGGGCATTTTTCAACACATTTTTAAACAGAAACTGCTTTTTCTCCCCATTAACTTTCGCCACAACCCCCCTTTCTTTTCCCTGGTTCATCCTTTCTCTTGACTCTGCTCCTTTCTCTAATACTATAGTCTCTTTGGCCTCTGTTTGACATCTCTTTGACCTCTTTTTCACCCCTCTTTTCTGCCCCCTCTTTCTTACTATCTCTCGCTCTCTCTCCTACTTCCCTCTCATCCATACATCCATATTGTTCTTTACCTGTTTCTTCTGTCTCTTCTTCTTTTTCTTACTCCACAAACTTTAATTCTTCCTTTCTTACCCTCTTTACTCCTCCTTCCTCAACCTTTTTTGCTACTGTTTCATCTGTCCTCTTCTTCTCATCCTGCCATCCCATCCCCATTTCTCATTTTACCTACTTTTTACTTTCCTTCTAGGGTATTTCGTTTCTACTTTCTCACACTTTTGTCTATCTCTTCTCCTTACTGTAAAGTCACTGGAAAATATCGTCAGATGAGCTGCCTGTGAGACCCGTACTTGAGTGTGGAATGATGATGCTGGGGCCATGGAGCGACGAACAGTAATGATCAACTGGAAAAGGGGAATCAAGATGTCTGTAAGACACAGGGGAGGGCCCTCGTGGAGGTATGTTGGACATCTTACTACATTTTACTGGCTGTCCTGCAACCAATCAGTTGGCAGGAACATCCCTAACCACTCCGAAACAGAAGGGACAAGGGATATCTGGCGAGGGTTCAAGACTAAACACCCAAGGAATGGATATTGCACCTGTGATGAAATATCAGGTTGTGGGCAAAGGTGCCACTCTTTCCACCACCACTGTGCTCTGTAGGGAGCAGAAGCCAGTCGTGCCTACCCCAGCCATGATGTCATGGCAAGTGGTGGAAGAAGAGAGAGGTGCTAATCATCTCTTATTTACAAAGTTATAAACATATTGTCATTGCATGACGTTTTTGGTTTCCAAGTCCCAAATTATGTAATAAATGTTTTCTTTTACTTCTTTTGGTTTCACAATGAGCAATCAAGCTTGAATAAGGGTCTGAACTTGTGAAGAACAAAAGCTCCTTGAAAATAAACAGCTACATTTTAGTGAGTTTCATACAGCATTTTGTGTTCTGACTTCTGCACTATGACTTTAAGGGGCCGGTTATGAGGTTGGTCGGAGATGACTCCCGACCGCCTTCATATGGGTCATAAATCATCCGAAGCACAAGCTCCCATAGGGAAATGGGAGTTTGCGTTCATCCCTGCACTGCGTGGCAGGCACCTCAGGGTGCTTTCCACATGGTACAAAGATCAACAAGGGCCCCAACCAGAGGCCGCAAGGAGAAGGGGGTCGTGCTAGGGGCCCTCAAACCCGCTTTCCGATAGGCGTTCCAGGTCGGAACGCCCGGCATGGAAATCCTGTGGGAAACTGAGCATCGTAATCCCAGCAGTGGAAACACCGTCCCTTGGGTTTATGGACCGATCTCCGACTGGCCGACGGGCTCCATGGGCCCGACTGGCTCGGAATCCAGCCGGAATGACTGGCCGGTTTCAATTCCGACCACCTAGATTGTAATTAGGTTTGGCTAGAGTCCATTCCCACACTTAAATACTACCCTTAAGTGAAAGAGGACTTGCCCACACTTTTATATTTTATCAACCGTTTGTTAAGTATTTCATTTTGTATGAACAAGTTATTATTCTACCCACAATTGTTTTAATTAAACCAGAGTTTAACACATTCCATAATTTATGAGTGCTCTATACCAAATGTGACAGAAGTGGTTAGCTTGATGGCTCACTGTAAAACACATTCTATACCACATAGGGCTTGGCTCCCTTTAATTTGGTGGCCTCTGTTCAATCCTGCATATGTGTTTCCGGTTGTAGGCCCTCTTTATGAGGGAGGGCCTTTCACACACAGTTGCATGTCAGGTTTGGTCAGTAGCTTTTGGCCCTGATGCAGCAATCACTATATGGGCTGTATTATTTTGCTGACATTTATATAGCTCTTTCCATAATCCTTGTAAGCTATAAAGTGCTTCTTTAGGTTTCCTTGCCATGGAGGGTAATTTTGTTGGGTCACATATTTGACAAGATCAATTCTAAAACAAGCACACAGTTATAAGAACTAAAAGGGGAACAGTTTTATTCAAAGGTGCATACTTTATTTTCAACATCCAAGTTCAAAGGGAAAATGAACTTCTTGAATCCATGTGGATTAAGCTTACTTTCATTTTTTGGGAACTGGTCCTTCCTATCTGGAGACTTTTCTTTAATTTACAGAGACCTGTGCTGGACGCCTGCATGGATCCCACTCTGGTGGTGCTTGACTCTTTAACCAGGCTACTTCCTTCATCTTAATCCATAGACTGCCTCAGAAGCAACACACGGCCTTGCTTGCCATGCTGCATGGCAGAGCCGACGTCCCACGTACAATGGGATACAAATCTCAGTGTCCAAATGCGCTGCCCCGCCAATCACACTCTACTTGTGACGCCATGGTCCATGGCAGTGTGGTCCATTACAAGGTCAACATCACGCCAGGGATTGCTTGGTGTAATCTATGGCATGTCCAGCTCTGCGTGCGATTTAATGTTATGCCAAGTAGTAGATGTTATATGTTTGTAGGTCTATTGCCGATGTCGATACAGCGACATACAACTGCTCTTTCAGGCCTGGCTCTTGATATCTTTATAAACAAACTCCAGATACTGCTCATTGAAGGGCACCATGCTGGCACAAGACACATCCTTTACCACACAGTCTTTACCATGCTTGCCTTTACTATGCATATGCCTTTACCACACATGGCTTCACCACACATCTCTTTACCGGGCTTAATGGTAAGTATATGTAAGTTTTGGTAAGCATTATCTTTTTATATTTGATATAAATACATTTCTTTTATAATTTAAAAATACATTAAATATGTTTTATATATATATACACACATATATATATATATATATATATATATATATATATATATATATATATATATATATATATATATATATATATATATATATATATATATATATATATATATATATATTCAATAACAAAGTGCCCACGAGCTTCGGGGAGCACTCAACAGCGCCTCCACCATCCAGTGCTTGTTGTCCACCCACCTGTTAGAGACCTTAAGTTATATTTGCTGCCTGACGCGTTTCAGGGTAGGAAACCCTTTCTTCAGAGGCTTCTCGGCTTAAAATCATGGCGCTACAGCGTTTGTGTGTTCTCTACGTTCTTTTATTCAATACTGGCCCCACGTGACATCAGGGGGCCCTGCTAAGTGCAGTATGCATGCCCCATGCATTTTGGGACATGTAGTTTCACAGCGCCATAATGTACCTTTTTTCGCCGTGTTGAAATGTCTTCAATAGATTGCAGACTCCTGTGGGTGGGTGGGCTTGTTGATTTGCTGTGCTGCTTGATCGGGGAAAAGTTCCTTTCACCAGCCTCTCTATTTAGTTCATCAGAGATGGTGCTCACCCCACGGCAGGACGGCCGTGCAATTATTCAATAACAAAGTGCCCACGAGCTTCGGGGAGCACTCAACAGCGCCTCCACCATCCAGTGCTTGTTGTCCGCCCACCTGTTAGAGACCTTAAGTTATATTTGCTGCCTGACGCGTTTCAGGGTAGGAAACCCTTTCTTCAGAGGCTTCTCAGCTTAAAATCATGGCGCTACAGCGTTTGTGTGTTCTCTACGTTCTTTTATTCAATACTGGCCCCACGTGACATCAGGGGGCCCTGCTAAGTGCAGTATGCATGCCCCATGCATTTTGGGACATGTAGTTTCACAGCGCCATAATGTACCTTTTTTCGCCGTGTTGAAATGTCTTCAATAGATTGCAGACTCCTGTGGGTGGGTGGGCTTGTTGATTTGCTGTGCTGCTTGATCGGGGAAAAGTTCCTTTCACCAGCCTCTCTATTTAGTTCATCAGAGATGGTGCTCACCCCACGGCAGGACGGCCGTGCAATTATTCAATAACAAAGTGCCCACGAGCTTCGGGGAGCACTCAACAGCGCCTCCACCATCCAGTGCTTGTTGTCCGCCCACCTGTTAGAGACCTTAAGTTATATTTGCTGCCTGACGCGTTTCAGGGTAGGAAACCCTTTCTTCAGAGGCTTCTCGGCTTAAAATCATGGCGCTACAGCGTTTGTGTGTTCTCTACGTTCTTTTATTCAATACTGGCCCCACGTGACATCAGGGGGCCCTGCTAAGTGCAGTATGCATGCCCCATGCATTTTGGGACATGTAGTTTCACAGCGCCATAATGTACCTTTTTTCGCCGTGTTGAAATGTCTTCAATAGATTGCAGACTCCTGTGGGTGGGTGGGCTTGTTGATTTGCTGTGCTGCTTGATCGGGGAAAAGTTCCTTTCACCAGCCTCTCTATTTAGTTCATCAGAGATGGTGCTCACCCCACGGCAGGACGGCCGTGCAATTATTCAATAACAAAGTGCCCACAAGCTTCGGGGAGCACTCAACAGCGCCTCCACCATCCAGTGCTTGTTGTCCGCCCACCTGTTAGAGACCTTAAGTTATATTTGCTGCCTGACGCGTTTCAGGGTAGGAAACCCTTTCTTCAGAGGCTTCTCGGCTTAAAATCATGGCGCTACAGCGTTTGTGTGTTCTCTACGTTCTTTTATTCAATACTGGCCCCACGTGACATCAGGGGGCCCTGCTAAGTGCAGTATGCATGCCCCATGCATTTTGGGACATGTAGTTTCACAGCGCCATAATGTACCTTTTTTCGCCGTGTTGAAATGTCTTCAATAGATTGCAGACTCCTGTGGGTGGGTGGGCTTGTTGATTTGCTGTGCTGCTTGATCGGGGAAAAGTTCCTTTCACCAGCCTCTCTATTTAGTTCATCAGAGATGGTGCTCACCCCACGGCAGGACGGCCGTGCAATTATTCAATAACAAAGTGCCCACGAGCTTCGGGGAGCACTCAACAGCGCCTCCACCATCCAGTGCTTGTTGTCCGCCCACCTGTTAGAGACCTTAAGTTATATTTGCTGCCTGACGCGTTTCAGGGTAGGAAACCCTTTCTTCAGAGGCTTCTCGGCTTAAAATCATGGCGCTACAGCGTTTGTGTGTTCTCTACGTTCTTTTATTCAATACTGGCCCCACGTGACATCAGGGGGCCCTGCTAAGTGCAGTATGCATGCCCCATGCATTTTGGGACATGTAGTTTCACAGCGCCATAATGTACCTTGTACCAGTATTGAATAAAAGAACGTAGAGAACACACAAACGCTGTAGCGCCATGATTTTAAGCCGAGAAGCCTCTGAAGAAAGGGTTTCCTACCCTGAAACGCGTCAGGCAGCAAATATAACTTAAGGTCTCTAACAGGTGGGCGGACAACAAGCACTGGATGGTGGAGGCGCTGTTGAGTGCTCCCCGAAGCTCGTGGGCACTTTGTTATTGAATATATATATATATATATATATATTCACTGAAAAAACCATAGGTTTCAGGAGTTATATAGTTAGGAATTAGTTTTTAAAAAACCTTTGAAATTCACTCAAAAAACTATAAGTTTTAGTGGTGTTATAGTTAGCTGGACATTTTACTCATACAAAACCAATTAAATTGCTCCTATATAGTTAGTTGTACTAACTATATTTCGCGCACCCGCAATCCACTGCTGATGATGTCACATATTAGATCATTCATGACATGGTCAGTGACATCACTGATGACATCTCAAATTACATCACTGATGACATCACTGAT
The DNA here is from genome assembly GCF_964261635.1 of Lissotriton helveticus. Lineage (NCBI taxonomy): Eukaryota > Metazoa > Chordata > Amphibia > Caudata > Salamandridae > Lissotriton > Lissotriton helveticus. Next base: position 1,903,470,055 of record NC_136067.1, on the reverse strand, counting down.
GACATCATCCAGTGAATGTGGTTTGCTTCGTTATTTAAATATGCATTATATATATAGCAATTTACATTGAAGAATGAGTGGATATATATAAATAAATATTTGGATGGAGGATTTAGTAGCAGTGTAATTGACTGTTTACTTGACCAATTTATAATGTCTCACTAAATATAGTGGCTAGTGACTAAACTGTGTGAATATCTGTATCACTTTGTCAGTTGTTGTGTAAACTGATTCTACAGTTGGTTACTAGCTATGTGAAAGTCTATATTAGTTATTGATTAGTTAACTGAGTATTTGTATGGGAGTGTGAAAGTGTGTGTGGTTCGGTGGGGGTGTGTGACTGTCCAAAGATGTGTGAATAGTTGATTCAGCAGATATATGAAGCTAAAACTACATGTTCTAACAGTTTGAGTGAGGGAATCTCTTTATGGGTGTGGTGATGAGCAAATATATTTCTCAAAGGTACAGGTCCAACAAACTAGAAAAATAAAAGGCAGTGTATGTGTCAGTTGTTGTATATAAATACGTATACATACGACACAATGATTGTGTGAGTGACTGTATGGATAACTGTATACTTGTAATATTGATTTTATAATTCACTAAGTATGACTTACTATCTAAATGAATAGAAGAAGTGGTGTTTGTATAAGTGTTTTGCTAAGTAAATATGTAAGTATGATCCATTGTTTGCATAAGTGAGTAGGATGACTTCATATGTGAATAGGATGCGTGCTGTTGTTTAATGTCGATATAGATGTATAAGTATTTTTGATAGTGTTCTATTGTTCATTGACAGCATGTATGAGTGAATCCATAGGTAAGTGATTAGATGTGTGTATACATCTATGAATCACTGAGTGGATTTTTAGATACTTGTATTGCTGTGACAATGGATTTAAATATGATACTCTGTATTTTACAAACAGTGATGAAAAATTGTAATAGTGTATGAAAAGGTGTATGTGATTGTCACGTGGATGATGTCATCAGTGATGTCATTTGAGATGTCATCAGTGATGTCACTGACCATGTCATGAATGATCTAATATGTGACATCATCAGCAGTGGATTGCGGGTGTGCGAAATATAGTTAGTACAACTAACTATATAGGAGCAATTTCATTGGTTTTGTATGAGTAAAATGTCTAGCTAACTATAACACCACTAAAACGTATAGTTTTTTGAGTGAATTTCAAAGGTTTTTTAAAAACGAATTCCTAACTATATAACTCCTGAAACCTATGGTTTTTTCAGTGAATTTCAAAGGTTTTTTTAAATGCTAATTCCTAACTATATAAGGCCTGAAACCTATGTTTTTTTTAGTGAACTTCAAAGGTTTTTTAAATGCTGATTCCTAACTATATAAGGCCTGAAACCTATGGTTTTTTCAGTGAATTTCAAAGGTTTTTTAAATGCTAATTCCTAACTATAACTGGTGTGTAACCTATGGTTTTTTCAGTGAATATATATATATATATATAATTTCTATGGCAAAATGAAACCCCTCATTTTGTTCCTTTCCAAATTAAATGTATTAAGTGTTACCACTTTATTCCAATCAAGATGACTTCAGGTGTGCCATACTTTTGTCATAAGTAAGACTGTTAGCGTTCTAGTTGTTCTTTAGAACACTCTGGGACATTCTGTCATTGGGCTATAGTTGGGCTACATCTGGCTGATATTTGGGCTACATTTGGGCTCTTTTGTCTCTGGTGGCCATCTTGGGAGACTGCATATCAGAATTTTTTTAATGAAATATAAGAGGATTTGAGAAGTCACTCAAAATGTGCCCTAATTTTTCTTTCTTCAGCACTAATCATAATTTCTATGGCAAAATGAACCCCCTCATTTTGTTCCTTTGCAAAATAAATGTTTTAAGTGTTAACACTTTATTCCAATCAAGATGACTTCAGGTGTGCCATACTTTTGTCATAAGTAAGACTGTTAGCGCTCTAGTTGTTCTTTAGAACACTCTGGGACATTCTGTCATTGGGCTATAGTTGGGCTACATCTGGCTGATATTTGGGCTACATTTGTTTTTTTTTTGTCTCTGGTGGCCATCTTTGGGCTACATTGGGCTACATTGGGCTACATTGGGCTACATTTGGGCTCTAACATATATATAGCCCAATGTAGCCCAATATATATATTTCCAAAGTTAATTTTCGTAAAAACCACTGGAGCACATATCTTGAGACATAGCAAAGGCACATCGGGCTAACAGTCCCTACAATTTTGCCAAGTTTGGTGGAAAACCATTCAGCCATTCGGGCTAAAAGTGAGTCCAACCGCCCTATGGAAATTAACATGGGGAAAACATGTTTTGGGACCCCCCTTTTATCTCGGCCCCCGCTTGACGAATCCCCCCCAAACTTTCAGGGAAGGAGCGGAGCGCCGCGAGGCAAAGTTAAGGAAAATTTCAGGAAGATTCCTCATCTGGTGCCAAAGTTATTCCCAATAGAATGTTGCGATTTCCCTATGGAAAACAATCCTAACTATATATACCTACTGGCTATCGCCAGTGGGTAATATATATATATATATATATATATATATATATATACATATATATATATATATATATATATATATATATATATATATATATATATATATATATATATATATATATATATATATATATATATTCACTGAAAAAACCATAGGTTATAGACCATATATAGTTAGGAATTAGCATTTAGAAAACCTTATTTTACTCACACAAAACCATTGAAATTCCATATATAGTTAGTTGCACTAACTATATATCGCGCACCCGCAATCCACTGCTGATGATGTCACATATTACATCATTCATGACATGGTCAGTGACATCACTGATGACATCACTGATGACATCTCAAATGACATCACTGATGACATCACTGATGACATCTCAAATGACATCACTGATGACATCATGACACACCAATACCAGTTACTACATACGCACTCACTGATTCCTACGTCTACACACACATTCACTCATTCACCCATACAATCACTCATACATACAGTCACTCATTATTACAACACTATCATATGCAATCATACACCTATGCAGACAGTCACACACTGCCACTCATCCATGGAGTTACTCACACACCAAGTCAGTCCTGTAAAGAATCAATCACACTTCCATTTCTTCATCTATACAGTTAAACACAGAACACCATACTTCAGTGACATCACTGATGACATCACTGATGACATCTCAAATGACATCACTGATGACATCTCAAATGACATCACTGATGACATCATGACACACCAATACCAGTTACTACATACGCACTCACTGATTCGTACGTCTACACACACATTCACTCATTCACCCATACAATTACTCATACATACAGTCAGTTATTATTAGAACACTATCATATGCACTCATACACCTAGTCAGTCCTGTGAAGAATCAATCACACTTCGATTTCCTCATCTATAGTTAAACACAGAACACCATACTTTTCACACATATACTAACACATACTTACTCTCTTATACAATCACTGATACAAGTACACATTGATATGCACAGAGTCACACACCTCCCAGCCAGCCACACACACACTCAGTCTTCCATACATCCACTCATTCTTCAATATGTAAAACGTATTTAAACTTTACAAAAACACACAGACACTAGATGATGTCATCAGTGATGTCATTTGAGATGTCATCAGTGATGTCATCAGTGATGTCACTGACCATGTCATGAATGATGTAATATGTGACATCATCAGCAGTGGATTGCGGGTGCGCGATATATAGTTAGTGCAACTAACTATATATGGAATTTCAATGGTTTTGTGTGAGTAAAATAAGGTTTTCTAAATGCTAATTCCTAACTATATATGGTCTATAACCTATGGTTTTTTCAGTGAATTTTCAAGGTTTTGTAAATGCTAATTCCTAACTATATATGGTCTATAACCTATGGTTTTTTCTGTGAATTTCATTGGTTTTTTAACAGCTAATATCTGTAGCTGTAAAATGTATTCTTTAGGTAGTGCTTTTCTTCATGAGGTCTGGTCGCTTCCATACACATACAGATGTTTCAAAGATGATCAAGAAGTTTATCTGAATGGAGAGGAATGCACTGAGACGCCAGATCATTCACTAATGTGTAGGCACATACAGTTACACGGTTCATGCAACAAACACCGACCAAATATGGCTTGCGTGTTGCAAGGCACGCCAGTTCCTGCTATCATCCCCACGTTCAAGTTGTTGGAAAATGGTAGTTATTTGATGCTCAATAATGAAGATTGTTCTGAGTTAATTAAAAGTATTCCTTTTATCGTAACAGTAAGTGAACGGGTTATTTGCTGCAGAAATGTTCTATTTCCTCCCACACATGAACATAGGGAGTTTTCAATCTGGCCACAAATACCAACCTTGGGACACGTTTCAACGGCATGGCAAGAATAAGAGCTCTTTTGTCTCAGAGAGAGGTGGCCTTGAGTTCGGCCCGTGAAACTTTCGTACTTCACATAGCGAACACCCGTACAGAGGTGCACACCCTTTTAAATTAAGATTTGCCTTTCAATTTCAGCAACATGTTTCCGACTATCTTTAACGCATCCTCCACAAAGTCCCTGGCGCACTTTTTTAAAGTTGTTACCAGTGGTCTCGTGACTTCATTTGAGAAAATCTTTGGAGTCATCCCTGCTTCCTTTCATTCCATTTTCTCCACTCTGGTTCGTGGATTGGCATTTTTACTTGCATTACCAGCGGACGCTCTTGTGCTTTTTTACATTTTTAAATATGGATGTCCCTCCTATGCAACCTCACACCCTGCAGCTGCTGACACTGTTCCGCAATCGCATGCTAGAATATTATGGCACAATGCCGTTGGCGATATTAAGCACGGCATATGGATTATCTTTTCGATTCTCCTACTTCACCTGTGTCCAGCCTGTATTTCACTGCCTGACCTGTGATTTCGATTGGGCCATTGATTTGTGTCTCTGCGGACCGGTTTCTCCTGACGTCGACTTTAATCAGCTGATGACTCCTATCATTACTCACGAGTTGGTTTGTCCTGGCGAAAGGATTATGGCTGTGGCATTGATGCATGGACTACTTGGTCCCTGGAATTTACTGGCGGCAGCACAGTCTTTCTTGGAACAGAGCTTTCTTGAAAACCCACCGAGCTGTCCTCTGATGGTGATAGAGGATCCGGTGCTGGGAGAGCACGTATGTTCTTTTCCGCTTTTAAATTGGATGGCTGAACTGTTTTCGGATGAAGACGGTGACTTCCTATTGGAGGCTGTTGCAGCTTATTTTGCATACACAGTTATGTCATAGACCTTTTTCATGTTTGATATGCTGAGTACTAGCATTTCATTGACAATTCATTGACTTATTTGTCAAGTTTTTATTATTTACCTTGCCTATTGGCTTAAGACTCGATAAAGTACTTGGCTGTTTTATTTTTCTTTAGCATTAAATTTTCCTAGTTTTTAATGCTTTACCTTGCGGACCGTCCACATATAAACTTGCAATCTGCTCTCATGAGATGGCACTTCTATTATCTTATTCAGTTCGTTTCCGGATCATGGGGAGGTGTCATCTAGGTCCTGGATATCTTTACACCGTGTTAAGTTAGCATGGGCTCATTACCGGTTTAAACGCCATTTTTCCTTTTTTGCAACTTCTGCACAAGACACTTAGTTGTTGCTTTAGCTTTCCACCTAGTAGTTCATCGTGGTTTACATGAGAATAATATGTTATTGGTCTACTATCTGCTTTACTTGTTAAACTATATCTGTACAGCGAGTGCTAAAGTTTCAAGAACAACACGATACAGAATTGTTATGAGGTCTGATCTCCACGACTTCATACTCATAACATAAGTGCAACTTCTGCCAATTCTGGGCATGAGGCGGGTTTTATATTGCTTTGCCGAACACACATACACAATAGTTGATGCGGTTCACATGAAGAGAGAGCTGGTGTATGCTGATGTGATTCCTTCAAATCTAAGACACTAAAGTATGGGCACGCCCTAAACCAACACAAAGAGACCTTCTTAGCAAATAATATAATATGTGTATTAGGGAGGGTGAGATATAAGCAGCCGCGGGCCGTGGAGGGAGTTACGATGGGGCAGGGAGGCGGGGAGGGGGAGAAGCAGGGTGGAGCCCTCTCTACCTTGCCCCTCCCCCTCCCCGCCTCCCTGCCCCACCGTAACTCCCTCCACGGCCCGCGGCTGCTTATAAGTGTTGCTAACTCTTATTCATTTACAGCATGTTAACATACTGTCACCATTCGCTTTTTATGTACTAGTAACTATGCTGGTAATTTTGCTACTGATAATATGTGTACTTGTATTCTCCACCCTGCTTCTCCCCCTCCCCGCCTCCCTGCCTCACCGTAACTCCCTCCACGGCCCGCGGCTGCTTATAAGTGTTGCTAACTCTTATTCATTTACAGCATGTTAACATACTATCACCATTCACTTTTTATGTACTAGTAACTATGCTGGTAATTTTGCTACTGATAATATGTGTACTTTTATTATCTAAGGTACTACGCCTGAGAAGACGGCATTAGTAAATAAACATTTCAAATACACATCTGTTCTTCTTAACTCCATGTTCTGGTTTCTAAGAAATCTATAACGACCGACTGTTCATGAGTTCCATGTATCCTGAGGTACTATAAGTTCATATTCTGGATTGTCTAAACATTGAGAGTTTGTTATATCCAATGTGACACTGTACCTAGCTTGCTAAGGAGTTTTTGATTACTAACGTGAGTTTTGGGACACCCTAATTCGCCGAGGTTCCAATCCTCTGTCCACAGTTCTGTGTGAGAACAGAAACCCTGCGACAGGGGCACCCCCGACCCTTGCTGGAGCTTCATCACACTTGCGATACAACTCCAGCAATGCATTCGCCGAGGTTCCAATCCTCTGCCCACAGTTCTGTGTGAGAACAGAAACCCTGCGACAGGGGCACCCCCGACCCTTGCTGGAGCTTCATCACACTTGCGATACAACTCCAGCAATGCGCCACCTTTACGGCACAGATACATCACGCATCTGTGCTGTTTTTGCCCCATGATGCGCCGCATTGTAAATGCAGCACACCATAGGTGACGGAACAGCGGCACAGAATGACTAACACATCCCTGGTGATGCGCCAGTCATCATAAATGTATCCCTATGCTTCTTATCTTGTTAGAGATGAACCGCCATATGTATCATCAAAGTTTTTTGCATTTCCTAAATAGCGAACTTTAAGGAATAAATAGCGATTCTTTACCATTCCTAGTTTGCGATGAGCTATTTGCTAATTAGCCGAATGTAGCCCAATGAAGCCCAATGTAGCCCAAAGATGGCCGCCAGACACACAAAAAAACAAATGTAGCCCAAATATCAGCCAGATGTAGCCCAACTATAGCCCAGTGACAGAATGACCAATCAGCTTCGCAAACCTCCGTTACGCGAAGCGGAGCGCTGTTACAGATATATATCTTTTTTTGAACGTTAATTTCTCAAAATCCACTGGAGCACATATATTGAGACCTAGCAAAGGCACATCGGGCTACCAGTCCCTAATATTTTGCCAAGTTTCGTGCAAATCCATTCAGCCGTTCGATTATTATTATTATTAATTTTTTTTGCCCCGCGGGGCCCTTTTAAAACCTCCACATCAAACCTAGGGGGTCAGCGAGGATCTACTATGCCCCCTTATAGTTATTTCCCCCTTTGTTTTGACCTCCTCTTGTCTCTCGATCCTACCGAGAGACAAGATGGCGGCCGCTACGGACTGTTTGGAATGTTGACAGACGCCGGAGAACCAATCAGCTTCGCTTCACAAAGCTGCCCAGTCCGCTGTTACAGATATATATCTTTTTTTAAACGTTAATTTCTCAAAATCCACTGCAGCACATATATTGAGACCTACAAAAGGCACATCGGGCTACCAGTCCCTACAATTTTGCCAAGTTTCGTGCAAATCCATTCAGCCGTTCGGGCTAAAAGTGAGGCCAACCGCCCTATGGAAATTAACATGGGAAAAACGCGTTTTGGGACCCCCCTTTTTTCTCGGCCCCCCCTTGACGAACCCCCCCAAAATTTTAAGGGGCTGCTCAGAAACAAAATGTGCCATTTTCCTGAAAATTTCAGCCAATTCCGTCCACAAACGCCAAAGTTATTAGACATAGAATTTTCAAAAAACCCATAGAGAAAAAATCCTAACTATATATACCTACTGGCGACCGCCAGTAGGTAATATATATATATATATATATGATAAATAAATAAAGTATGGTAATATAGTTTTAGGAATGGGATGGCAGGTTGTAAGGATTACACGGGTAATTGGCGGGAGAAAGTATTAATACTCAGGTTTCAACTAAGATGTATTAACTGAATAAAAAGGATTTATTTAAAAACAAAAAAAATTGCTAAATACTTTAAAAATATCTAGTTAAAGTTTTAGTAGCAGGATGGGAGGGATTTAGGGGTAATAAGTGGAGAAGTGTATTACTATTCAGGTATCAACTAAGATACCTGAGTATTACATGTGTAATTTAATAGAAACATATTTAGGGCCTTATTCCGAGTATGACAGTCCATAGGACCGCTGTACTTGCAGTGGCGATCTGGCCACACAACCATGACAACTGAGGCATTGTGCACCGCATTAGGAGTGTGACAATCAGACCACCACAGGACCACTGCATCTGCCGGGGATCCTGGATCCCACGGCGTGGTGCAGTGGTCAGCCATAGTAATATGCTAGCGGTACTGCTGTGGCACCGCCGAACATATTACGAGTGGCCTGTTTACCGCCCTTTCCATGGCGAAGAGCCTGCCATTTAAAGGGTGGTGGAGAGGGAATGGCCCCCCTGCTGCTACAGGGTCTGGGGGTGCATGTAGGGTGTACATGCTGTACCCCCTGTAAATCTGCGCCCTAGTTCCTGCACGGTGCAGCATGCACCACATGACCATGCCACACTGTGCTGGAACATGCTGCAGCGGTGCCTGTCTAAGGCTCTCCAATGAGCTTTAAATAGGCACTGCCATGACACCACCGCAGCACCTCCTGCCCGACAAAGATTCAACTCTGAATCTGGCAGGCGGTGTGACCACAACTTTTGTGGTTCTCTTGTGGAGCGCTGCCGTGGTGACCCGCAGTAGGACCACCTAACTCATAATAAGACCCTTAATATTTTTCAAATAATGTATGCAAAATATATAAAAAGACCATGAAAATAACGTTTTTAGGATCAGGATATTAGGCATATGGTGGTAAGCGGTGGGGAATTGTAGTAATACTCAAGTATCTACTAAGTTTTAAATATATCATTTAATATAAAAACATGAATATTTTTAAAATACTTTCTACAAAGGGGTGGGATAAAAGGGTAATGGCTGAGGAAGTTTATTCATACTCAAGTATCTTTTAAGTCACTTGAGGATTACATCTGTAATATAATACACAATTTTAAAATATTTAAAAAATATTTTTCACAAATTATTCATAAGTAGCTAACTAAAGTTTTAGGAGTGAGATGTTAGGAATATGGAGTAATAGGTGGAAAAGTGTATTACGACTCAGGTATCATGTATGATATCTGAGCAATAATGAATGAATTAATGTGTATATATTTTAATGTAGCTAATTAAAAAATAATGTTTTATAAATTAGTAACTTAAAATTTAAAATAATACTGCAGGAAGAATCATATTAAAAAAATACCAAGTGCTAAAATTAACTTTTTGTAACATTTAAAGTAACAATTGTAAAGACAACAAATTAAATTGTAATAAATATTTGTATTTAATAATTTAAGACATTTAAACATATTCATAAAATATCGCAAAATATAATGTATTCTTTAAAAATATAAAATGTTTTCATAAATATGACAGACTAATTGTATTTACTTTTTTAATACATTTTCCCATGGATTTTTCATTAACTACATTGGATGGAATTACCTTCTTTAGTTTTAACTTTTTCAGTTTCATGTAAAAGGTTTTGCTTCTGTTTCTACAGTCAGTGGAGCGTTGCAGTCAAGATCAGAAGTGAGGAGGAGCTGAGGTCAGCTAAAAAAAATCTAATTTACTTTTTAGAACATATAGGTCAGGCAATTTATTTAAGTAGAGATGAAAATAGGTAGATAGATGTTAATACATATATTCTGTATTGTAACCAGATTTACATACCCATACAGGCTGTGTTTGTATGCGTTAAGACTGTTGTGTTTTTTTAACATAGGTTTAAAAAAGAAAAAGGAAATAATGTTAACATTTCTTTTTTAAACCTATTTGATTAAAAAGCAACATCTTAATTTTTGGTGTTGTTTGTTTTTTATATTGTTCTACCTTGGAAGCAAAAAGTAATGCTTTCAAAGAAAAGAAACTTATAACACTTCATTTTAAAAATGTTCTCTCAAAATTCTTCAGGGAGTACTGCTTTTGGATTGTGACATTTCTGGAGTTTAGTAATAGTTGAATTGCATTTTTTTGGTTGGGTTTAAATTTTTTGCAAACTGTATGGTTTGTTGGATTACCAGTGAGTCTTGGTGAAAGGCTCGTAGAATATCACCAAAGGTTGAAGAAAAAATACCACTACAGGTAGGAAGCCAAAAATCTAAAACTTTTTAAAAATAATTTCAAGAATGCTAAATGAATTAAGTTATTGCACCTCCCTCTAAGCAGGTTGAGTAATAGTTCCACAATTCAATAGGAATCCTTGGTTGTCTTCCCTGAAAAGACCTGCTTAGATGGCCAATCCACGTTCCTTCGAAGTAATTTAGGAGTGTGGCCAACGTTTCCTCGTTTTGTGAAACAAATTCAGCTTGTACAATTGAAGAGTAGAAGTCATTCAAACACTCACGAGGTACAATACACAATGCAGTTAGTTTTTTGAGTTCATATTGAAGTTTATTATTGGAGAAATATTCGTCAGCCATGGAGGATTTTTTGGGAAAAGTGATGAAAGTATCTCTGATTTTGGGTGTTAGTATTTGTATTAATCATTTGCAATTCTAAATCAATTATGATTTTCCTAGGACTTGTATTTAGATTTTACAACTGATAAAACTCAGTGTAAGTTGAGAGTTGCTTGTCAGGCAAGAAACATAAACTAATGGGAGTGTTGTTAATATTTACATGAATAGTATACATTTGGGTGAATAGATGGACAGTTGAATGAAAAGTACCAGCCATCATCCAAATTTCACTATTCTCTACGGCTACTGTGTTATGTAGTGCATTACTGATTAGTATTAGTTTTTGAGGGTCCTGGTTATCATAGAGAAGAAATTGTTTAAGTTGAAGGAATTCTGTTTATTCGTGGAAATGCTAATATCAGAGTATATTTTTATTATACATGGTAATGTAATTATTGTTTAAATTTAGACAACAAAACAATGCTACAACACCTACAGCACTATTACCTCAATATTTAATTAATTAATTAAAAATATTAGGTTATATAAATATTCATTATTAATGTGTTATTGAAGAAATCCCACCTAAAATAAAAAATGTTTATTCATTATGTATTAAAATTATTACACATGTGTATAGAATTACTTTTAATTAATTATGTTTAAAAAATGAAAAACATTATTTTTAAATGGAAAATGTTATTAAATATTTGTATGGTAAAATAAATCTTTGCTTCAGTTTTATATACTTTTATTATCATTAAATTAAATGTGTATATTTAAAAAAGTTGAAATCAATGAATTTATTTTAACATTATTCCTTTCGGGTGTATTTTAAGTCCCTTCCATAATTCGACCATTATTTTCTATGTAAGGGTGTTGCAGTACGGGGCTTGGCTTGAACACCATCGAGCATGGACGCGTGAGCTGAGAGCTCCGTGTCGGCCTCGATATTTATCCTGCTACTGAGACTCCCCTGGCGGTGTTTGCGGCTCCAAAGGGGGCCCCCCAGGGTGGAGAGGTGCCCGCACATTAATTGAGTTTGAAAAGGGGGCCCCGGCGGCTGCTCGCTCGACGATTGCTGCCGCTCCCCCCGAAGTGGACCGGCCATCTTGATCGTGGCCTGCGGAGGGCCTAACATCCCCGGCCTCGAGTAAATAGGAGGCCGTCGGAGGGGAACAGCACCCTGGAGACAGCGGAGCTCGGCGCCGATGTGGGGCGCGGGTGATGACCTCGCAGAGAGTGAACTCGCCGACAGGGGCGGACTGAGCTGCGCAGCCGGCACCGACCAGAGAAGTGCCCGGGATGCCGCAGACCACTAGCGGCGTCCCAAGAAGGCGAGGTGCACGGAGCGGAGCAGGAGTCACCATTACAGATAGCGGCCGTCCATGCGGGTAGGAGTCGGCGACATTGGACGGCGTAGCACATTGTAGCGCCGGCACCTTGATAAGGGGGCTTGACATCGGAGACAACGGGGACCCCCCCGAGCCCAGCGGGTGGCCGAGTACAGGCTTGACGACACGGATCGGCCGCGAGCTGCGGAGCGGTCTGGACGAGCAGCTGAGGAGGTACTCAGACTGTGTGGACATTGCGGGGACCCTACCCAGAAACGTCCCCCTCGTGCCCTCGCCCCCTACACGGCAGGATAGTGGGGAACCTGGACCACGAATGAGGCGGCCGCACAACAGATTTGAAGGTGGTGTGCTGGTAGCTGTTTCCCCCCCTACTTTATGTGACACCATCCCAGGGACCGACCAGAATCAGAAGCATTGGGGCTGCTGGATCTGCTTGGTGGCGGGCACGAGGCCCTGGTGGGGATGACCTCGGCGCGTCTGGTATAGCGGTTGGAGGAGCTGCGGTGGCGCCCGAGAGCGGATCGCCCTGGCTGGGATGAGGGTGGTCGAAGTGGTCAGGAAACCAACACGATTGAGAAAAAACTATTCCTGGAGAACCCAAGGACAGTTACTGGTGGAGTCGCTCCCCTGGCCAGCGGTGACTGGCAATTTTGGCTCCCATCTTGCACCCGGCGGGCTGAGGGGTCACCCTGCAGTGATGTTGACCACCCGGGAGTACGGAAGCAGCGTGGGGTAACTGGTGCATATATCTTAGCCCCCGGAGAACACGGCTGGAGGCTCCTAGCCCTTGATTTCTGTGCTGGAGACCTGCTTTTGGGGCTAGAACATGGGGAAACCACGACAGAAAATGGGGGTGGCACCATTTGACTACGTTGAGGACTCACTTGAGAGCCAAGAACAGGGCTCGACCGGAAGTCTAGCTGCGGGGCTGCAGCAACAGCAGATGGACCAGATCCTCAAAGCTATACGGACATGAAAGAGGCACTACGCCATGATATAGTGCAGGTGTCGACGAGCCTAGGATTATTGCGGGCGGATCATGGTAAGCTAGCTGACCGCATCAAAAGCACAGAACTTGCACTGGAAAAGCTGGAACCGGCCCAAAAGGCGACAGATGCATCGGTGGGTGACCTATTGCGCAGAGTACAGCAGTTGGAGAAGAGAGCCGAAGATACAGAAGGGCGCAACAGGCGCAATAACATACAGGTGGTGGGCCTACCCGAAAAAGTTGAAGGGGACAGTATGGTCTCCTATCTAGAAGCATGGCTGCGTGATGTGATCGTCCCTGAGGGTTTGACGCAGTGCTATACATTGGAAAGGGCCCACCGTGTACCGGGCCGCCCGCCAGCTCTGTGCCGTCCCCCCTGACCAGTGGTCGCACGTCTGTTGCACTTCAAGGACCGCGACATTATATTATAGAATGCCCGGACGTCTGGCCCATATCGAGTAGACAATGCCTCAGTCTCCCTTTACCCTGATTATTCCCAGGAGGTCCAACGGAGCCGCTTTTCATTTCGAGCTGTCATAAGGGCCCTTCGTGAGGAAGGTACCCAGTATTCTCTTTTATTTCCGGCGCGCTTGAAGGTGATGGTGGACGGGAATACGACCTTCTTCGACACGCCAGAAGACATGTGGCACTGGCTTGAAAAGTATTGTGCAGGAACGGATGGCGCTGGAAGATGAGAAAAGACGGCCGAGACTCAACCGAAACCTCGTAGGGGCCGTCGCAATAGGAAACGCATGATGAACAAACAGTCACCATCGACTTCACAGACGGAGTTGGAGAGACAGGCGGCCTTACAGGCGGTTTCCGCCATATCGGGAGCTGCGAAGAAGGCTCCGCTGGCGGATTCAGGGTCCCAGCAGGGGTCGGAAGAGGTAGTGTCGGAGGGTTCTGAGGAGGACTCTGGAAACCTTCCTCAGGTTACCTCAGGAACTGCAGATGGCCTAATGGACGAGTGACTATGCTTGACTCCGGTCTGTATACAGTAAGGGGGTGTGCATCTAGCGATGTCTTCTACCAATGAGGGGTGTGGATGAGGCCTTGATGGAGATGGCGGGATGCTTGATTTCCTGCTGGAGTGGGGGTGGCTGGGGGGGAGGGCGTCCATAAGAGGGGGGCTCACCTGGGGTGGGACACTGCCGGGGGGGGGGGGAATTCCGTGTAAGAGGCTCAACCTACACGCAGAGACAGTGAGATCGTTGTCCAGCTCAGTTTGGTGTAGGGTCACCTCCTCTACCTCACATTAACTGTGAGACTCTGGTAGCTACCAGAGTATTCCCATTAGTATGGATTGCGTTTGAATGGGTAACTATGGTTTGGCGCCTGTTCTGGGGAAGGGTGGGATGAGGGTTAGTTGGGGATGTTGTGAACTTTGGGGGTTTGTCAGTGTGCCCGTTGGGCTGTATTGGGTTGTGCTCTGTTGTATGCTCTCCTATGGCAACCCGACTTGAGCTAAAATGTATCACCTGG